>NC_138882.1:121606298-122806298 GCF_965194825.1 Balaenoptera physalus
GGATCTCCATGGTATAGTTTAGATAAGACAGATGAAATACAGAGAAATGCCTGTTGTAAACACACACAAGCATACAAGCACAACATAAATGTATCTGATCATATGAATGTGGGGAAAGAAAAGGACATATCCATACCGTATTTTTATATTGATTCCCTGGGAAGAGAATACAACCAAAGAAGCAATTTTTTAAAAAAGAATTTTAAGTGCCATAATAAAAATAGCATGTATGGGATTCTATTTACATAAATTTATATACAGATAAGTGAGATGCATAAAAGGATGAGCACCAAAATATTAACTGTGGTTATCTCAGACAGGGTGATGAGACTTCAGGGCATTTTTACTTTCTTCCTTTCATGTTGGTATATTGTTTTTTGATTTTTAAAATGTATTACTTACATAATCAGAAAAACATAAAACTATTTTCATTATTTGGAAAATAAATAAAGGAATGAAAATCCTCAGCAAACTTCTAGTTAAATTAGGTATTAATTTAGGGAGAAACTTGAGATGTTATCATAGAAACACCTAAGTAATATTGAATAATCTCCTAATATATTTAAATTTGATTTAAAACAATAAAAATATTTAAGTATCTTTTAAAGATTTTGTTCTAGTTTTCTCCCTTAGATAATAAAATGTAGCAAAAACCTCAGGTCATTTGACCTGAGTTTTTGTTATTCAGAGAGAAATTTTTCATCATGATTCAAAAGAGCTTTTGTTAAAAGATTTTGTTAAAAGTTTTCTTCTCATACTTTTAATGAAATCCTTTAATTTTCTTTCTTTAATGGGTCACTTCCTTGTATCCTGGTGTTTTCCTCATTTCTGGAGACCTGCTAATTTAATGGTTTCATTCCCCCCACCCTGCTTCCTTAAATTGGACTGTATACTTTGTGGTAATCAAATTACTTCAACAAGCTTGTTATTAGCACACTTTGTCTCTTTATGGTCTCAACACAAAGGATTTATAGTGTTTTCAGTTCTTATCTTGTGAGTCCATTCATATGTATATGAAACAGTTGAAAAGCTGTTTATAAATGAAAAGCTAAATTATAATCCTGAAAGGACCTCTACCCCTTACGTTAAAAAGTGGTATTATAGTAACATATAATATAATATTATAGTAACTACACTTCGGTAAAACTTAAATAAATAAATCATTTTTTTAAAAGGAAAAAAAAAGCGGTATTATAGGGAAAGAACAGTAGGCAGCAAAAGCACTATCAGAATAAACCCGCGAGCGATTAGACCGGGTGAGATACGGGCACTGTTTCAAACAGCTTAACTAGACACATACACCACATTTTTCTCTTTTCTGGCTCCCTTGGGCTTCTACATTCCAGCCCTCTCACCATTGTCTACCCACTCAGTCTTTTTCTTTCTTCTTTGACTGAAACATCTTCATGGTTTTCTTGAGTATTATGTTCCAGTAAATTTTCTTTCACAATGAGAAGCTTATTGGTATCTAATTTTAATAAATGTGTTCTCTCTTTAGTGACCAGTGTATTGAAAAGCAAAAAGTATAAGCACAGCTGAATTTCTCAAACGTTCTCTGGTCCCTGGAGGGAAGTGTTAGTATGAAACCATGGATCAGGTCAGCGCTAGACAGCTCCACTCCTCGCTAGCAGGAAGCCTCACGTTATTATGAGTTGTGGGTAGGGCACTCCTTTGTTCCCTGACTTAGGCCCGTTCTGCCTTTCTAGAGGCAAGAAAACTCATGCTGATTGTCAAAAATGGGATCTGCAATACTTATCCAATAGGGAAGTTGTAAAACTTAAGCCATGTTTTTGTAGCATTTTCCAACCCATTGCTGAAAGAGTTGCGGAAATCCAGCGTTAGTCTTGTTTCTACCGCTATTGTGACTCATTTTGTTTCAGTGATGCAACAGGTAAAAATAAAATCGTTGCTGATGATCAAGATAAGTTTGAGGTTTGCATATGACCTAAAGAAGCAAAGAATTATCATCTATCTTTCCGTAACAAAAATCTTATTCAAAAGGCTCTCTGTAATGACTGAATGTCAATGCTTTTTCAAATTGGAGAATCTGTTTTGATGCTTTGGAAAATTCCAGTCGCTTTCTGCAGTTTCCTTATTGACAAGGGCTATCAGGCTTTCCGAGAGGGTCTTATCTGCAAGCTGCAGCAGTGGCTGATCGAGCTGCCAAACAGGTTCAGTGGGATTACACAGCTGCCTGGGAGCTGGAGGCCAGGCTGGGTGAGCTCCCAGCTTTCTCCTTTCAAGGTCTGCAGGCTTTGACCTGTAAATAGGTGCCTACACAGGGTCTAATCTGTCACACAAATATGCCTTAGCAAAAGTGGTAATGCCCCTTATTACCTGGCTTAGAAACAATCCCAAGACACATATTTAGAAAGGTACCTGTATAAATTGCTATACTTGAAACTATGCCTGGTATTTCTATAAAACCCTCTTAAGAGATGATATAATGATTCAAAGTTATTTATAGTAGCCAATGAGAACAAGTCCCTTCCTATAACCCCAGCTCTCAAGAGCAGCCCTAAAATAACAAACCAACACGTGTACTAGGTGGGTGCCCTTTAGGCTGAGCCCAAGTGTTCTGTTCTTGGGGATTGCGTTTCACTCATTTGAGATGACTTTTACCAATTCTACCCACCATGATTTGTGATCTTAATGCTTCCATTAAAACCTATTTTAATTTTTAATGTTTTCTTGATAGTTCAGAGGACAGTTTTCAATTTGTGAAAAAAAACCACCACTCTCTAAAACTGGAGTAATCTCTGATATTCACAGTTGGGAAGTAAATTCCTAGCTAAGATTTGTTTTTGTTTGTTTGTTTGTTTCTGTTTTTTTTAAAATTTATTTATTTTATTTATTTTTGGCTGTGTTGGGTCTTCGTTTCTGTGCTAGGGCTTTCTCTAGTTGTGGCAAGTGGGGGCCACTCTTCATCGCGGTGCGCGGGCCTCTCACTGTCACGGCCTCCCTTGTTGCGGAGCACAGGCTCCAGACGCGCAGGCTCAGTAATTGTGGCTCACGGGCCCAGTTGCTCTGCGGCATGTGGGATCTTCCCAGACCAGAGCTCGAACCCGTGTCCCCTGCATTGGCAGGCAGATTCTCAACCACTGCGCCACCAGGGAAGCCCTAAGATTTGTTTTTTTTTATTCCGAAAATGGAGACAAATTGGGTAACAAATGAAAAGTGCTGTGAAAATGTAAGCCATTATTATGAAGGCCATTGGCAGGTTATTTGCAGGGAAAAAGTAATCAGAAGAGAGATTAGGACTTCCATTCAACAAATAATATAAATATTTTAAATATTTCCAGCAGTTAGCACTTTCTAATAACAAAAGCCCTTGTCAGAATAGCATTCTTCTTTTGAAGTGGGGAGAGTAACAACTGGGTCATTCTGTTCTGTCGTATCAAGTCTCAGCTCATTATCATGAATGATATAAACTATTAAAACATTATCTTCCCTAACGTGCATTTCACTGATTATTTATTAATGTTAATATTTCTAGAGCTTCCCTGGTGACGCAGTGGTTGAGAATCTGCCTGCCAATGCAGGGGACACGGGTTCGAGCCCTGGTCTGGGAAGATCCCACATGCCGCGGAGCAACTGGGCCCGTGAGCCACGACTACTGAGCTTGCGCGTCTGGAGCCCGTGCTCCGCAGCAAGAGAGGCCGCGATAATGAGAGGCCCGCGCACTGCGATGAAGAGTGGCCCCCACTTGCCACAACTAGAGAAAGCCCTCGCACAGAAACGAAGACCCGACACAGCCATAAATAAATAAAAATAAATAAATAAAAATTAAAAAAAAATATTTCTATAAAGTAAACAGAAGTTATATTAACAAGTTACTTTAAAAATATTTAGTATTTAATATATATGGCAAGGCACCCTCTTCTTTAGAGGTATACTTCAATAGAACTGGCTCCCTTGTGGTGGAAAATCGTTAATTATTCAATGTTAAACAATGACATATTTACCCATCCTTTTTTTTAAAGACAGTCTTTTTGAAGAGATTATTTAGAGGTTTGTATTTAAGTTGGAAGGACTTAACAATTATTTGCTCTCATCATTAGCTCTGTGATGGAGGGAAGGAGGCTAGTAGTATTGTCAGGTTTTCAGATTTTTTTTAAGTGGCCACAATTTTTAATGTTAAATGAACAACTTTGAAACAATTTATTTTGTAACAGAGTGAACCAACAGGTGCCCTGTTTATCCTACAATAAATAGCTACAAGGTTTATAAATGTTACCATATTATTGATACCAAGGATTTCTTGGAGTGTTGTCTCAATTTCGGAAGTCCTTTTTTCTCACAGTCTCAGTCTAATTTATGTTTCTATGTTAAGAGGACTGCCTTTTCCTCACTCCTTTTCCATTTTTTCATCCATCCATTCATTCATTCACCAACTGTTGAGCATGTACCATGCTCTGAGGATAGAAAGAACAATATTTGAGCTGAAACTTGAAAAATAATTTGGGTTCTATCTGTGCTTGGTCCCTACCCTTCATGGAGCTTACATCCTAGTCTGGGAGATGGACAGTAAACAAGTAAAATATATCAGTAAGAAAGATAATTACAATTTGTGATATCTGTTATGATCAGAGACTCTTTGTTGCAGTACTGTTTGAGCTGAGACCTGAAGGATGAGCAAGAGCCAGCTATACATTCTCTGCAAAGAGGAATTCCTGTACAGAGTCCCTGAGCAGGAAATGCTGTGAGGGTCTGAGGAACAGACAGGTGGTCAGCATGGTTGAAGAGTGGGGAGAGTGGGATGAGGTGAGGATGGAAAGGCAGACAGAAGCCACATCATACAGGCCCTCATAGGCTGAGGGAAGAAGTTTGGAATATCTTATATGAGCAGTAAGACCCTGAAGGGCTTAAGCAGGGGAGGGTCAGGTGAATGTGGAGGGGAGGGGTGTTCACGATGAAGGGACAGTCACATGCAAAGATGTGGAGATATGAAAAAGTGTGGTAAAACTCTTAAAATTCAGGAAAGAGCCCCACATTTAGAATCTTGTGTGCAAGTGGATCTGATGACTAAGTGAAGCAGTTTTCTACACTAAAATTCTGTCACTAGTCAAAAAATTGACAACCCCATAAGTCCAAAGCTTTGGAACACCTCACTATCTTAGTGAAACCAAACCCATAGTTTTGAAATCAATTTATCGTGCTCAGAGGACATATTAAATGAACCAAGTGAGTGACTTTGATCCATGGCTAGTCTTTCAGAGGACACAGAACAATATCATTCCCTTCCTTTTCTCTGGCCACAAGTAATCAGAAATCATTAGTGATCCTTCTTATTTTTATTGGTTCAGAAATGTCTGCCTCTTTAAAGGGTACAGGAGATAATTTGTGGCAAAAGCACCCATTTCTGAGTATCAAAATTGCATTACCAGGATAGGGGTTTTTTTGGGTTTTAAAACAATTTTTATTTATTTATGTATTTTGACTGTGTTGGGTCTTCGTTGCTGCGCATGGGCTTTCTCTAGTTGCGGGGAACAGGGGCTACTCTTCGTTGCAGTGCGCGGGCTTCTCATTGCAGTGGCTTCTCTTGTTGCGGAGCACAGGCCCTAGGCACGTGGGCCTCAGCAGTTGTGGCTCGCGGGCTCCAGAGGGCAGGCTCACTAGTTGTGGCCCACGGGCTTAGTTGCTCCAGGGCATGTGGGATCTTCCCAGACCAGGGCTCGAACCCATGTGCCCTGCATTGGCAGGCGGACTCTTAACCACTGAACCACCAGGGAAGCCCCCAGGGTAGAGTTTTATGTTTCTAGGATGCTTAGGTGTTTGGAGATAAATCTGCTGTGTTTTTCTAAGAACCTGTCATTAAATTATGAGTTCAAGTTCAGCCTTTGCACTTGCTGTTATTTATCTTGCTGACATTGGCGAATACCTGCTCCATGGCATCCGAAAGGGGGATTTCCGGTGGGCTCTTCACTGGTGGCCTTTTTAGTTATAACTCCTCTTCCTAATTCCCCTTTACCTTTCTGTCTTAACCTGTAATTGACCTAATCCATGCATTTTCTTGTGTCCTTTAGCAAGCCAAGTTCCCTGTTTTTTTCCCAGGGCAGTTTTGGAATGTTTACATGGAGAATTCGATTCGTTTATAGTTTGGCTCATTCTCTGTTAACGTAATGCTATGGAATGAAATCTTTGCTCCCCTTCAGCCCTGACAGGACTTGGCAGTGACTACTACTTATTTCGTTGTGGTTTCCATTTGGAGAAAAAGCACTCACTTCTCTTTTCATACACAGCCCTGCCTCAGACATTCCTCCTGATAGGATGTCCTTTTGTCTCTCTTCCTTTTATCTATCAGCTAATCTCACATTCTTGCTGAAGCAGACCCCTTGCCATTCCCAGGCACAAGCTGAACTTTCCCATCCCTTTGCCTCTGCTCATGCTGTTGGCATGAGCGAAAAACGAGTTCTAGCAAGGATGCCTTCCCCACTCATTTCTAGCCAGCCAACATTTCGTGCCTGCCTCCTTCACCAAGTCTTTTCAGAACACTTTAATCACAAGTCTTTGTTTGACTTTTAATTGGGCATTTTTCCCAAGACCATGCAATGACCTGTTCAGGTTTCCTGAGAACAACAGTTAGAACCCAAGAAATCATTTGACAAACAAAGGGTTAAGCCTGTGGCTAGAATGGGGAGAAAAACCGCCAGGTATTTGGGAAAGAAACAGATGATAGAGGGAAAGCTTAGGCTTTGGAATCAGATGTAATTTTTTTAGTGTGGATTCTAACAGTTACTTACCAGTTCTGTGACCTTGAGCAAGTAACTTTCCCTCCTTGAGTTTCAGGCTTCTTGTCTGTGCAGTGGGGGTAGTGAGTCCTGTTTCTCAGAGTTATGAGGAGTAAATGAAAAGATACATGATTAACTGTTGGCCGGAGTAGGATCTCCATAAATGCTAGTTCTCCTCCATTAAGTTCTACATGGAAGAGAAGCAAGGGATTGGTCTAGAATTCCTACCAGCATGTAGAAACTCAGGTGAGGTTCCAGTGTGTACAAAGTTGGGAACAAAGTAGATAGGCAAGTAGAAGAAGGGTGAGGAGACTTGCAAGTTGCAGATTATGGAGGGAAGTGGGTCAATAGCTATCCCAGGGAATGGAATACCCGGTGGTATCAAGTGTGATAGCGGGATTTGAGGAAGACTAAAATCAGGACAGCCCGTAGGAACTAGTTAGAAATTCAAAGCACAGGGATTAGAAAAATTGAATATGTGGACCCTTGGGCTAGGCCTAGTGACTTTCTTTGACCAATGGAACGTGAGCAGAAATAAAATGTCAGCTCCAAGCCTAGGCCATAAGAGACATGCCAGGGGTAGCTACTGCTCCTTCAGCCAGGCAGCAAAATGAGGCATGTATAGCTAAACTGACCTGTAGCCTTATCAGAGCTGCCCCAATTGACTTGCAAACCCATGAGCAAAAAGTAAATAATAATTGTCGTATGCCCTTGAGATTTCATGGTTGTTTGTTGTGCAGTGTTATTGCAGCAGTTGCTGACTGATACACCATCCTTTTTTTTTTTTTTTTTTAAATTCATTTATTTTTGGCTACATTCGGTCTTCATTGCTGTGCGCAGGCTTTCTCTAGTTGCGGCAAGCGGGGGCCGCTTTTCGTTGCGGTGCATGGGCTTCTCATTGCGGTGGCTTCTCTTGTTGCGGAGCACAGGCTCCAGGCACGAGGGCCTCAGCAGCTGTAGCACATGGGCTTCAGTAGTTGTGGCACACGGGCTTAGCTGCTCCGTGGCATGTGGGATCCTCCCGGACCAGGGCTCGAACCCGTGTCCCCTGCATTGGCAGGCGGATTCTTAACCACTGGGCCACCAGGGAAGCCCCATCCTTCTTATCTGTTAGTTCCGTGGCATGAGGAGCCCCAAATTTCCAGGTGGTTGTTTTAAATTACAATTCAGTGGAAACATTTTTGTGTCCCTTGACACAAAATGGATGCATTCTTCTGAAGGGGACTATGATCTCCCCAACAGAGCTCAAAGTTTCAGATACAGAAAGCAAATATGGTGTGTGTGTGTTGGGGAAGGGGGGGCAGAGTGGGTTGTTAGACATAATAGTGAGAGGAAATCTCTCCCTGCTACTTCCACCTATTACGGACTGCATGCTTGTCTTCCCCCCAAATTCATATATGTTGAATCTTTAACCACCAGTGGGATGATATTTGGAGGTAGAGCCTTTGGGCGGTAATGAGGTCTAGATAAGGTCACAAGGGTGGTGCCTTCCTGATGGGATTAGTGTTCTCATTAGAAGAAGAAGAGACACAAGGGTTTTCTCTCTCTCCAGGATCATGCACTGAGGAAAGGCCATGTGAGCACAACAGCAAGAAGACACTGTCTACCAGGCAGGAAGTGGGCCCTAACTAGACACCAAATCTGCCACACCTTGATCTTGGACTTTTAGCCTCCAGAACTGTGGGAAATAAAATTCTGTTGTTTAAGCCACCCAGTCTATGGTATTTTGTTATAGCAGCCTGAGCTGACTAAGACACTATCCTTTGATTCTAGGACTCGTATATTCTTGCTATTGTATAAGTAGTCCCAGATGCTGATAAAAAGCATATACTGCATCCTATAACATCATCCTTTCACAGGGCATTGTCTTCCCCTTGGCACCATAGCTGAGCCTTCAGTAGGCCATTCCACCATTCTAGAAAGTTACCTGCTCTGGGTGATGGGATAAGTGATAAGACCATGAACTCTGAGCACATATCCTGTGCTACACTGCTTTTGTATCATGAATTCCTCATGTGGAATCAAAGTATGACGGAGAATAAGATGACCTTCTGTAAGTCCATGGATGGTGGTGCTGGCCGAAGTGTTCTAGGAGGCCAGAGGTTGTCATATCAGGGAGGACATGACGGAAGTTGTTCAACATAGTCAATCTGCCACCAAAGCGCTGGGTCGCTCCCCGTAGGAACGTTGCCACACTGAAGACAGTGTGAATGAGGCTGATGGCAGATTAGGCAGCAGTTGGTAACCAGGTCAGTCCTGTTGAGGGGAAAACATCCACTTCATTCTACCAGATCATTTCACTGAAGGAATGAAGGAGGAGCAACAGAAATCGTGTATATCTAGGTAAATGTAGTAGTCTATTCTTTTCCTCTTAAATTCTTCAAAATATATTTGAAGATTGAAGTCAAAATTATAGCATTTCTAATTGGATTTCAATGTAGGTAGATGTAAGGGATAAGACAATTATAATATAAAGGGAGAGGGTAAGAGGGCCTATATGGTGGTTGCTTCCACATTCCACTTGAAGTGGCAAAATATTAATTTTAAGTGGACTGTGAAAAGTTAAGTAGATATATTATATCCTTAGATAGACCAACTAAAAAACATTACAAAGAGATAGAGTCAAAATCACCATAGATAAGTTAAAATGGAATACTAGAAAGTGTTAAAAAAACCTAAAAGAAGAGAAAAAATGGGAAACAGAGGAAACACAAAAAATAAGGAAAAAAATGGTAGACTAAATCCAAATACATAAATAATTTCATGAAATGTAAATGGAATGAATACTCTAATCAAGTTTCTTTCTGGTATTATTTCTCTTATGTCTGAAGAACTTGAAAAATTCCTTTAGAGCAAGTCTACTGGCAATGTTTTTCTTCATCTAAGAATGTTTTATGTCACCATTCCCTTTAGGAATCTGAAGGATGGCTTAGGTCAGTATACAATTCTGAGTTGACAGTTTTTTCGACACTTGAAAAATGTTGTGCTATTTTCTTCTCATCTCCATGGCTCTGATGAGAAATCTGTAATCATTAGAACCATTGTCCAATGATAGGTAATGAGATAATGCATAATTTTTTCCCTGGCTGCTTTTAAGATTCTTTTCTTTGTAGTTTTCAGTAGGCTGATTATGATGTCTGGGCATGGATTTCTTTAGATTTATTTTTTTGGGGAGTTAGCTGAATTTCTTAAATCTCTATGTTTATATCTTTCATCAAACTTGGGAAGTTTTCAGTCATTTCATCCTCAAATATTTTTTTCATCATTACATTCTCCTCTCCTTCTGGGGCTCTGATGATGTGAATGTTAGATCTTTTGTTATTAACTCATAGATCTCTGAGCCTCTGTTCATTTTTCTAAAAATCTTTCTTCTATGTTGTTCAGATTGGAAATTTTATATTGATATATCTTTAAGTTCATTGATTCTTTCTCCATCATCTCCATTCTCTTGAGCCTATCCAGTGAAGTTTTAAATTTTGATTGCTATATATTTCAATTATAAAAATTTCACTTGGTTCTTCTTTATGTGTTCTATATTTTTTTTGCTGAAACTTTCTAATTTTTTTACTTCAGAATGTTTCCAATTGTTTGTTGAAGTATTTATGTAATAGCTGTTTTAAAGTCTTTGTCAGATAATACCAACATCTGTGTCAGGTTGGTATTTATATCTATTGATCATCTTTTCCTATGCAAGTTAAGATTTTCTTGGTTATTTGTACGCTTAGTAATTTTGGCTTATAGCCTGCACATACTGAATTTTATGTTCTGAAACTCTGGGTCTTGTTAAAATCCTATAGAAAATGTTGATTTTTTATTTATTTATTTTTTAACAGATAATCAATCTGGCTAGGTTAAGGCTGCAAGTTTCGACCAACTTTCTGTGGGTTCTGCTTCCAATGTAAGGTCAGTTTTTCAAAACTTTGCAGCACTGTTCAGATCTGTCCCACATGTAGGTCATCTGTTAGTTTGGGGCATGGGTGGTGATGTACCTGTTAGTTCAGTTCTCAAAGTCTTTGATATGCTGATTAGGATCAGATCCACATATGCATAGCTCATGGTGAGCCCAGGAGTTCATGAACAATCTGTCTCAGTCTGTTCAGGCTGCTATAACAAAAATACCAGACTAGGTGACTTAAACAATAAACATTTATTTTCACAGTTTATTTATTATAATTCTGGAGGCTGGGAAGTCCAAGATTAAGGCACCAACAGATTTGATGTCTGATGAGGGCTCACTTCCTGATTTATAGGTGGCTGTCTTCTCACTGTGTATTCTCACATGGTGGAAGGGGTGAGGGAGCTCTTTAGGGTCACTTTTTTAAGGGCACTAATCCCATTCATGAAGGCTCCACCCTCATGACCTAAGTACCTCCCAGAGGGCCTATTCCTAATATCATCACATTGGGCATTAGGTTTGAACATATGAATTTTGGGGACTCACACACATCCATTCTATGGCACAATCTCTCAGGTCCTTTTCATTTCCTTGGTGCTCCACTTTTTGGTCTGTGCACCACCAAGCTGAGGCGTTAGTTACATCTCTCTGCTGCTACTTCTATGACTGTGCTTGCATCCAGGGTAAGCAGCAGAAGGATGGAGAGAGAGAAAAAGGCAATGGGGGTTTGTCCCACCTTCTTGGGGGGTTACAGCTCCACCATTCAAAGTGAAAAGTTTCCCTCCCTTACAGTGTTGGCTTCTTTAGCTGCCATTGTGGCCTCTACCATCACTACCACAGGACTGCTTCGTTTCTGGAGCACAAGAGAACAGAAAGAAGAAAAAAAACCCCAGGGATTTCTATACTTTCTCTGAGCATTTGGGGTTCCCTTCCACCTCCATGAGACAGACTACAGGGCTTCTCCTGGAGGTCTCCCTTTTTGGGTCCCAGTGCCCACTTCCAGGTGTGAGGTTACATTGCATTCAGGTCAAGGGGTACTGGAATTTAAAAAAAAGGTAAACTCACCACCAATTTGGTGTCCTTTGAACTCTGATCTTCCCCAATCCACCTGCTACTATTTACACTTCAGAGTTTTCAAACAGGTGTTGTATGCATTCTGTTCATGTTTTATAATTAAGAGATAAGAGTGTACATTTTACCCAAGACCCTAGTTTGCCTTTTTGCTTCACAGATATTTTATTGTACTTGTCATGACTGCATTCTAGGGGGATCCACCTGGACCTGTGGGTGTACGTTCAGTTTTCATTAATAAATTATATCTGAGAAAGAATTCTCTTGTTTCTCCCGTGTGTAGTTTGTGGAGCAAATATAACTGTGATTCATATTTTAAATATGCATTTATTTAATTCACTCCTGGGGTAAACAGAGACATAAAACTTCTCATACCTCTGGGCAGTCTTGACTTATGCATTGAACTTTGTTTCACAGTTTTGTTCCCTTTTTATTTGAACAATATTTGGGTATGGAATTAAGAGGTTGCTGACTGGTGTACAGAGTAAAAAAAAAAAAAAGTTTTCAGATTAGTGAACTTCTGCATTTAAAGAAAGACTTTTTTTTTCAATGTAATTTCACAGAGATCCTGGTAAAAATGACATTCCCTATTGGGTCATTTGAAATTCTTGTTGTAAAGTAAGTTTTTACCTTTTCTTTCCTCAGACATATTAGATCAAATACACTCGCTAGTATCATGCTGCTGTTATAATAAAACATCACATTCTAAGATAATTGTTCTGTATTACCAGAATAGTATTTCAATACTACTATTGATGTAGTTGAAATATTGAAAAACATGGTTTCCCAGCAGTAACTATCCTCCATGTGAAGTTAAATTCCAGTTTAACAGTTATGTGTGCGTGGGGGGGATGGTTACATGAGATTTTTTTCACTTATCTTTGCTTTTCTATATTTTCCAAGTTATCTATGGTTTTAAAGAAATAATCATTTTCATCAGATTCAAATATGCTTTTAAAAATGAAGGTATTTGTGTTAGAAGCTTGGAAAACTGGGCTTGCATCCTCCTTGGTCCTGAATAACTATCATTAAATGTCTTCCCCCTGGGTCTCAGGGGTCTCATCTGAATGTGGTTATGACAGTCTCTGTTCTACCTACTCCCAAAGACTTTTGGTGAGAATCAGACTAGGAGGTGAAGTAAAACCACTTACTATCCATAAAATTCATGAAGCTTATGCTGATGCTGAGATTATAATGAGAGAAATAAGGCAGGAGAAGGAAATTTGATCATCAACATAGACACTGGACCATTGGATACTGGGGTTGACAATAGGTTATTTTAAATTATGGCACTGAACTTTCCTTTCTTCTGGAAACAATTTTTGTGTATTCCTTGAAGGCAAGAGGTCAAAAACTGGAAACCAGTACATGTATTTGGATGATCCACTCACAGTTAGCCTGTATAGTATTTTTTTAAATTCACCTCCTTAGTCAGTTAAAAAAAGGAAGATGAGGGACTTCCCTGGTGGTTCAGAGGTTAAGACTGCGCTTCCACTGCACGGGGCGTGGGTTGGATCCCTGGTGGGGGACTGCATGCCTGTGCAGGGTGGCAAAAAAAAAGAGGAAGATGAGACAAGGAAGAGGGGGTGGTTCTTTGTAGTTCTTCATTCCTTGAGCTGGGAAAGCAGTTGTTCCCTTTTAATAGGGAGGCATGTTCTTTGGTTCTATCCCTGGACTGTAAACTCATTGGTAAGACCTGCCAGATCCTGGTGGGCACTGAGCTTGGACTCTGTTGTAGATGTTTGAGATCAAGCTGTCTTTGCATGAAACTCCTCTTTAGCATTTTTCAGTGCAATTACCAAGTTTTCGTAGGGTGTTGGCCCCTCTGTTGACCGTTACCCTGTTGATAACTTTGTAGGCTCTTATCTTCTCTTAATAAAGAAACCATGGAACTTCCTAGCTGGCACAGTGGTTAAGAATCCGCCTGCCAATGCAGGGGACACAGGTTCGAGCCTTGGTCTGGGAAGATCCCACATGCCGCGGAGCAACTAAGTCTGTGCGCCACCACTACTGAGCCTGTGCTCTGGAGCCCGCGAGCCACAACTACTGAGCCCGCGAGCCGCAACTACTGAGGCCTGCGCGCCTAGAGCCCGTGCTCTACAACAAGAGAAGCCACCGCAATGAGAAGCCTGCGCACCGCAACAAAGAGTAGCCCCTGCTTGCCACAACTATAGAAAGCCCACGTGCAGCAACGAAGACCCAACGCAGCCAAAAATAAATAAATAAAGAAGCCACTTATATGTATTAGTTGAATATGTAGAATTGAGGGCTCTGTTGAAAAACTAGGATACGATGTGTGAAAGCCTTTCTGACAGTGATTGCCCAGTGAAACAAGCTTTCAAGCTAATTATTTGCATCTCTAAGTGCATCTAGGAAAACTTTTTTCATGCTTCATCGTAAATGAGTCAGTAGAGATGGTAACTTTGTTTACCGTGGTGATAAAATAGATGGTCCTATTCTTCATCTTGAATTTATCATTCATGTGTGAAAGAACTTCATTAACTCTTGGATGAGTTGTTTAGTAAAAATGATAAGAAGGTGTGTTTTGTGAACAGGCATGTGACTTGAGACTAGTGTCCAGATTTCAAAGAATAGGTTAGGATGTGCAATGTTGGGCCCTATGGGTTCAAAGAATAACACATGATCCCAGCCATCAATGAAAGTATAATGCAAGAAAGAATTTCTCTGGAAATTATTGTCTTGTAATTAATAACTGGAGGCAGAATTTTTCAGAGCAAAGAAATTGTCATAACTTTCTGGTGTGTTCATCAGTATTGTCACAAATATGCATAAAACTAAATCTTTTACCACTTCAATTTACCACTTCTATAACATGTTACTTTAAGAGCCCTCCTATTTAAAAGAACACACTTGTCTTAGTCTGCTCAGGATGCTGTAACAAAAATACAATAGACTGTGTGGCTCAAACAATAGAAATTTATTTTCTTACAATTCTGGAGGCTGGAAATCCAAGATCAGAGTGCTCACATGGTTGGTTTCTGGTGAGGGTTCTCTCCTTGGCTTGCAGAGGAGCTCACACTAAAGACTGAATGTTTGTGTGCCCCAAACTCATATGTTGAATCTTAATGCCCAGTGTATTTGGGTGGTATTTGGAAGGGAGGCCTTTGGAAGGTGATTACGTCATGTGTGTAGAGCCAACATGAATGGGTTTAGTGCCCTTATAAAAGAGATTCTAAAGAGCTTCCTTGCCCCTTTCACCATGTGAGAACACAGAGAAAAGATGGCCCTATGTGAACCAGGAAGTGGGTTCTCACCAGACACCAAGTCTGTTGCTCCTTGATCTTGGACTTCTCTGCCTATGGACCAGTAAGAAATAAATGTTTGATGTTGATAAGCCACCCAGTCTTTGGTACTTTTGTTATAGCAGCCCAAATGGACTAGACAAGCTCACACGGACTTTCCTTTGTCTGTATTTGGAGAGAGGAATCAAGCTGTCTGGTGTCTCTTCTTACAAGGACAGTAATTCCATTAAACCAGGGCCCCACTCTCTTGACCTAATTACCTCCCAAAGGTGCCATCTCCCGATATTATCACATTGGGGCTTCAACATATGAAATTTCGGAAGATGCAAATATTTAGTCCATAGCACCACTTGAAATGTGTTTCTTGGAATCTACCACTTCTACACTGAATGGGCATTTCTGATCTTGCATATACTATGTTCCCCTCTCTTGTATGTGTCATAAATGATTCATGTACCACAATTTAAAATAGCACCTGAAATAAAATTGAGATTTTTCTAAAGTAAAACCATGGAGGTATTAATAGTTATATGTGCTCTCACAAAAATGAGATTGGGAGGAAAATAACTGGTTTTATACAGTAAAAAGAGTCTAGCATTCTTTCTGGATTACCTGAAATAGTTAATAAATAAGTGCTTACCCAAAGTTCCCTCTTGACATATAACTGAATAATCAGAAGATGATTTTAATCAGGAGGAAAGTTATCAGGCAGTGTTTGGTTTGGTTTTCCCCTCAACAGGTTCCCTGCTATTGCAAAAATAAGTAGCTCCTTACCCTGTGCTTTAGACAAAATCCTCCAGTAGAAGAATACAAAAGGCTAAAACTGTGTTTACTTACTTACCTCTCTCAGTGTAATTATGGGTTTTTTTTTTTTTTTTTCGGTAATTTCTTGCTTATAAGTGTAAGTAATGCTCTTTGGTTTTGTTTACATGAAAGAACCATGAGTTTCCAAGTAAGAAATGAAAGGAGGTTATTTCTAATTGCCGAAAATTCTTTTGTCTTTGTTTTCTTGGTGGTAGTGAGAGGTTGAGGGGGTCAGAAAAGTCTTCTTGTTTATTTAATTTCGTGAGTCTAGATTTGGTAATTGATATTGATAATTATCAAATATTGATAATATTTGATATTGATAATTTGGTAATTGATACCAAGTCTATTACTTGGTAATTGATAGAGAAAAGTAAACTGTAAGTAAGAAGCCACTGGTATATATTTGTTGAATATGTAGAAACTCTATTGAAAACCTAGGATTTGGTATGTGAAAGCATTTCTGACAGATTTTGCCCAGGGAAACAGCGGCCAAGCTGTTCTTATTTGCATCGCCAATCTTCTCTTAAAGGTTCCTTTAAAACATTTTCTTTCATTGAGATTTTCCATGAATATTAGCTGGGAGTATAAAGATAAAAGGGCAGGAAAATAGAGCCTCTTTTAAAAAAATGAGATGTAATTTGCTTACCATAAAATTCACCATTTTAAAGTGTACAATTCAGTGATTTCTAGTATATTTACAAGGTTGTGCAACCATCACCACCATCTAAGTCTAGAATAGTCTCATCATTTTAAAAAGAAATCCCATGCCCTTTAGCAATCAATCCTCATCTTCCCCTAGTCCCCGGCAACTACTAATCCATTTTCTGTCTCTATGGATTTGCTTATTCTGGATAGTTCACATAAATGAAATCATAAAATATGTCACCTTTTGTGTCTGACCTCTTTCACTTATCATAACCCACCTCCCCAACCCCGCAAAGTGCAGCTTGCAGCATCTTAGTTCCTTCCCTGACCAGGGATTGAACCCCCCAGGGCTCACGGTAGTGAAAGCTCCAAGTCCTAACCACTGGACCGCCAGGGAACTGCCGAGCATGATGTTTTTAAGGTTCATCTATACCCTGCTAAACAGTAGCAATCTGATTTTACCAGGGAGGAAATGGAAACATATATTAACTTGCTCTTGGGTGTGAAAGTCACACATTCATTCAACAAATATGTATGGAGCACTCGTCTACCAGGTGAGGTTACAGCATTTGGGGGTGTTGCTGGTGTCACATAAACAAATAAATGGACATCTCATGCAGTATTAAACAGTAATAGGTACAATGGAGAGAAATAAAGCAAAATGATGAATAGATAGGGGTATTATTTTAGGTAAAGTGGTCAGGGAAGGGCTCTCTGAGGAGGTAACATTGGAGGTGAGACCTGAATGGAAGGAGGGAGCAAGTCACCCTGAAATCATTTCAGGCAGAGGGAACAACAAATGCAAAGGCTCTGAGGCAAGAGTGTGTTTGGGGTGTTGGAGGGCAATGAGAGGAGGGAGGAGAGGAGAGAGGTCAGAAGGTTGCCCTCAGGTAGGTGCAGGGCAGCCCATCTAATATAAGGGAGTGGGGGAGGTGGAATACAGGGTAATGCCAGCTGGTAGATTTGGTGGTGGAAGAATGAGGAAGTTCTCTCCTGAATGTTTCCATTATCTCAGTGTAACAAAAAGAAAAGTCATAACTGAGAGTGAGGAGGGGGGTGGTGTCAAAATTAAGTTCAGAAAGGGAAGAGAATGAATGGACTGGGCTATTTAGTGGAGTTGTTTGGCAGCATCCAGGAACCACTTGAAGTTTGTGATGTTTTTCTCCAGTCACATTAAGCCGTTCCAGTATCAATGCAAAGTATGTGGGAAAGTTAGTTTTAACCAGGGATGGGGTTTTGCCAAATGAGTAGGACAATGGGAAAGAGGGACAAAAGAGTTGAGGATGTATGCAAGGGATTGATTATACGAAGACCATGCAATCTAAACTGGGAAAGCATGAAGGGGAGTGATAGACTGGAGGGATAGTGGGATCGAAGTATTGTTGCAGGCAGTGCTATAGGGAGTGAGCTGGAAAATAGGAAGTGGTGTCTGAAGAGTTTGCAGTTATTGGTTATGACAAAGTCTAATATATGACTCTGGGACTGGGTGGCTGAAGTGGGTGAAGGACAAGATTATTAGAGAAGTTCAAGAAAACAACAGGCCAGGGTATTGGGTGGATCCTTTCTGTGAATAATGAAATCACCAAGAGTGATGACAAGAAAAATAGTGGAGAGAAAGAAATAGTGAGGTAGATGTTAGCAGGAATGAAGGGGAAGTTGGTAGATGACTACAAAAGCAGAGGCAGCAGGTGGTATTTCAAAAGAGCTGTGGAATTTTAGAAGGAAGGGGAAATACTGATCTGGAATTGGCAAAGATGAGCAAGAGTTCACCATGATCAGTGGTTTTGGGGTATATGATTGATCAAATTAGGATTTGAACTAGTTCTATCTGATTTCAGATCAATTCCATTATACCACTCAGAGTTTGGAATGATAGTTCTTTTTTTTTTTTTTAATGTTATTTATTTATTTATTTATTTATTTATTTATGGCTGTGTTGGGTCTTCGTTTCTGTGCCAGGGCTTTCTCTAGTTGCGGCAAGTGGGAGCCACACATCATCGCGGTGCGTGGGCCCCTCACTATTACGGACTCTCTTGTTGCGGAGCACAGGCTCCAGACGCGCAGGCTCAGTAGTTGTGGTTCACGGGCCTAGTTGCTCCACGGAATGTGGGATCTTCCCAGACCAGGGCTCGAACCCTTGTCCCCTGCATTGGCAGGCGGATTCTCAACCACTGCGCCACCAGGGAAGCCCGGAATGATAGTTCTTGGACCTAGATTTCAACGTTCTCTTGCCATCCCTGCAGTGTATATTATTTGGCTGCCCTCAAAGTTGTATTGCTTTAAAACAGTTGCCAGGATCTATTTGAAAAGTTGGAATCCAATTAAAATTTTGAAAGTTCATACAGTGCAATTGGTTAATATGTTGAAGAAACTGGATCCTCTGACCTGTAGCTTCCCATAGTCTGGATTTTGTGATCGCATTCCCATGGTGCTATCGAACATTTTCCTCTGTTCTCTGTAATACCTGGAAATTGGTAATCAGATCTTGAGGTTGATCAGACTCAGGTTTCATTTTTGGTAAGAATACATCATAGGTGGTGTTGTGTACTGGATCAGAGGCCATGTAATGTCAGGTTGTCTCTTTCTCCCTTTGTGATGTTAGTAGTCATTGGTGACTTTTGCCTAGGTCCATTAGTAGAGCCATTATTTCTTTAAGATAAAAAATGTTGCTATTGCATCAAATCTTGTTATTAGAATGACAGCTCTGCAAAAGAGCAAATTCCCTTCAACTATGGGTTATCCTGAGGCACAAGTCATTTAGGAAAGACAGGCTATACCAGTTCACTTTTTCAAGGGGCTTATCTGAGAGCTCCTGTGGTTTTAAGGATGCATATATTTTGTCTTTAAAGTATTTAATTGTAGCTCGTCCTACTTTTCAAATTAGACGACATTTACAGGATGCAGTTTCACATTGTGGCTTAATATTTACAGTTAAATGGGAATATATTATAGGATTTAGTTCTAACACCCTTGAAGAGGACTGCACAGAGAAGTATTCCAAACGTTCAACAAGCAGCTTTCCAATGTTCAGCTGCATTTCACAAAAGCTCATAAAATATTAAAATCTTTTCTGAAAGGTGACCAACCTATGAAAACAAAGGTTCAAGTCAGTGCAAGTAGAAGATGTCTGTTCTCTTTTTCTATACAAGGAAATATCCCAGGGCTGTAGTGGTTTTGTAATCAGATAGATGGGGTCTGAATTCCCCTTCACTTATTATGGTGACCTTGAGCAAGTTACTCTGCATATCCCAAATATGTAATAAGAGAAGCTGAAATAGTGAATATTCTAAAACATTATAAATTTCTAAATATTAGAAAATACATATGTACTTAGCAAAAGCCTCCTTTTTATTACTTTGGTTGGGGGTGTGGGATGAGGTAAAAAATATTACCGGGCTTCCCTGGTGGCGCAGCGGTTGAGAATCTGCCTGCCAATGCAGGGGACACGGGTTCGAGCCCTGGTCTGGGAAGATCCCACATGCCGCGGAGCAACTGAGCCACAACTACTGAGCCTGCGCGTCTGGAGCCTGTGCTCCGCAACAAGAGAGGCCGCGACAGTGAGAGGCCTGCGCACCGCGATGAAGAGTGGCCCCCGCTTGCCGCAACTAGAGAAAGCCCTCACACAGAAACAAAGACCCAACACAGCCAAAACTAAACAAATTAATTAATTAAAAAAAAAAAAAAAGAATATTACCAATTGCCAGACACTGTTACGAGAAAATTAACAGAAAAAAATCGCTCTATTGAGGACATGCCTTCTTTGATTCCCAGGGCAGTGGTGATGCGGTCAGCTTTTGGCTGAAGCACTTTTTATTCAATTATTTATGGAACTGCATGGCAGACCAGGTAGGTCTACACCAGAGGATCCCCATAAGGCAGTTTAGAGAGAGAGAACTGGGCAAATGCCAAGTTAAACTGGCCTTTGGTTCCACTAAGAACCAAGAATGGAAGACTGAGTAGCAGTGAGACAGAAATGCACCCTACATTGCCTAGAAAATAACCATAAGATACCTAGATATTTCCCTTCTACTGCTGTTAGACTTAGCCCTCTGCCTCAACCTGCCCTGCTTTTCCTGCCTTTTCCTAGACTGAGTCAGTATGACCCCATCTCTAGTTTACCTCCCTGCTTACTAGAGCCCTGTTATCCCACAGTTATTTTATCTTTTGTGATAGTGCCGACACATAGTTGTTAATTCATGGGGCATCAGAATGATTTCCAAGTCAGTGAGAAGCAAGTACAAACACTGGAAAATATATCCCTACCTCCTAGTTTTCATAGGAATCTGTTGATTAGAAACATATGACAATTGAGGTAACTGCAGGAATAGGGTAGAAATTGTTAAAACACAAAAAGGATTTTACACAATATAGCTTATGTTCATATCTTGTCACTGTCTTAATTATATGTATAGGTAAGTTTTGAGGGCACTGTCTTCTTAGAATTACATTTTTATAAACTTTTTATTGAAGTGTTATGCACATACAGAAAAGTGGGATTTACATTTCTAAAGTTAATAAATAGTGTCACATAGCTATGACTGCCTTCATTGTTGTTGTGACCCAAAATACTTCTTAAAAATTGGGAATTTATGCGATAGAACATTCTCAACTTTAAAGCAACTTTAAGTTCAGTTGTGCCGTACAGCATCAGACTTAGTTCTGAATAATTCTTAGAATACTGCATAATATTTTATACTGGCCAATATGTTTTATAGTTCCTGAACTCAACGAGATGACAAGTTGAATTAAGGATGAAATTCAACCAAGACCTTCCAGCTTATATTTTTTCTATTCATTTTAACATAGATATGCAACTTATGGTATTCTTAACAACTGTGTTAACTACAAAGAATAAAAAGATTTTGCAACCAAGAGTTGGAATGGAAACAATTTCTGAGATAGAGATCAAATTGTGTTTATAGACACCATTGGCAGCTTTATCATCAGTCATTTCCTGTGGGAATATTTCACTGGGACATAATTTTATGCCTTGACTATTCATTAAATAGCTTTGGTTCCACAGAATAAAAATAGTGTAGAACTATAAATAGTAATGTATGCAAATTGTAGTGTAACATTTCACTGTATTTTCCTAGATGAGAATTAAGATTATTTAACAAAGTGTGTTCTTACACATCACTGAAAGAATTTTAAAACAACACTAATAGAGTATGGTCTAGTGGAGAGTCAGGCAATAGACTGGAAATTAAAGTCATTTGCTTCCTTCAAATTAAAGTTGACATTAGTTTTAAAATATTTATTCATCATGTACAGTGTATAAGATGTTATACTCTATGAAGAATATAAAAGTCAAGTATAAGTAGTCTCTGCCCTCAAGGAGTTTATGAATTTTCTTGTACGGGAGATAGGGTGCACCTTGTAAAAAACAAAAAATAATAAACATACTTTGAGTGGGTACGAATAAAGTACTATTGGAGTTTGGAGGAAGAGAGATCATGTCCATGTGGAAGATCAGAGACAACTTCATGAAGAAGGCAGCTGAATGGAACCTTAAAGGATGGGTAAGATTTCTGCAAATAGAGATGCAGGTAAAATTATTCCAGGATGCAGAGACTAGGTACTAATAAAGGAAGTATAGATCAAAGCACATTTAGAGGCTGGAGCCTTTGACTGATTGATAGGAAAAAAAAAAAAAAGGAACTTACATAGAGATATATCGTTGAAAATAGGGTCAGTTAAATTCACTTATGCAAGCATTTGTTTATTCAACAAATATTTCTTGAGTACTTACTAGGTGCAACTACTGTGCTAGGAGTTAGTAGTACACTCATGAGGTACTCAGACAAAGGCCCCTTCTAATACATAAGCGCTAAAAAGTTTAACTCTGAAATCAGATTGATTCTCATCAAACACAAACAAGTCCACTGCTCTGTGGCAACACAAGGTATTTTACAGCTGTTACACAAAACATGGAATTTAATGCTTTTGAGAGAGAGTTGGTATTTCCAAATAACATTGTTTCTCAATTTCAACCCAATTGTTTTTCAACCCAGTTTTAATTAAAACAAAGTGTTAGGTGATGGGGGAGGCTATATTTGCGCCTCCGTTTTACAAGTTTTGGTTTATGCCATAATTAATTTTGTGTTAGCATGCATTAACAGGAAGGAAGGCAGGAAGAAAGAAAAATAGACTTTAAAAAGAGACACCAGTGGTGATTTTTTGGACAAAAGGATTCTTCCTAATTGAAAAGGAATCTCTGCAAATTTCCTTTAAATAGCCAGCTCCCTCAAATTAAAATGATTCGGAACGTTTCTAGAACACACTGCACTAAGTGAGATACACCTGTACTCATACCTTATCCGTCAAAACAATCTTTTTCTCTCAAGCTAGGACTTGCACTATAGGACACGCCTCGTGCAGCGGTGGCAACGCGGAGGGTGGTGAAGGTGACTGAGTGGCAGCCAGGAGGGCACTTTCCCTTTCTCCGTCTCCCCAACCAGAACTTTGCAGCCTCCAGCCAGACTCACCTTCCCGCTCCTTCTTTTTCCCGCCTCGACTCTCTGCACCGCCCCCGACCCCCTCGGTGCGCTCTCTCTGCATCCCTCGGTCTTCCTTAGCTCTCACCCACCTCCTTTCCCTCTCACCCACCTCCCTCCCCCGCCCTCCGCCTTGCCTCGCCCGGCGCCCGCGGAGCGGCAGCCGGCGGCCCGCGCGCCCCGTTGCGGCCCGGGGCTCCGGGGCATGCGCTCTGCGACGCCGCCGCCCTCCCCCACCCGTCCCGCGGCAGAGTTATGCCAAGAATGTGAGGAGCCCGCGAGGGCCAGTGTAGGTCATGGGGAGCCGCCGCCGCCGCCGCCGCCGCCGCCGCCGCGAGCGCGGCTTTCTCCCGAGCGGTGCTCCGAGCTCTCCCCGCACCAGGGGCGAGCCTGGCTGCTGAGGCGGAGGGGGATGACGGACCCTTTGAGGAGGACGCTGTCCAGGCTCCGGGGGAGGCGGGGTCCTCGCGCCGCCGGGGGGCCCGGGCGCCGGGCGGCCGCAGCAGCCACCGTGGCGGCCTCTTCGGCTACCGAGGGAGACGCCGGGGGTGCTCCGGACGGGTCCCTACGGGAGCGCGCCAGCGGAGCCCGGCCGAGCCTGGAGCGACCGCCGCCGTCGCCTCAGGCGTGGGGTCCTGAGGCGCGGGTCCCGGGAGGGCGGCCGGAGAGGTCGGGGGCGCTGGGGCCTCGGCCGCGCAGCGGGAAGGAGGCTGCACCCCCGGGCCGCGGGCTCACTCGCGCCTCTCTGCACGCTCCGCCGGGCTCCGAGGGCAGCGGAGAGGACGAGGAGGACGACGCCGACTACTACGAGAACCTGCCCGGCGGCTCCCAGCCCGCGCCGGAGCCTGAGGGGGCGGAGGCGGAGCGGTGGCCCCCGCCTCCCCCGGCCGCTGGCTCCTCCCCAGGGGCGGAGGGCGGCCGTCTGGAGACAGGCAGGCTGCAGACCCAGTTGCGAGAGGCCTATTATCTGCTGATCCAGGCCATGCACGACCTGCCCCCTGACTCGGGCAGGCGGCAGGGCGACCGGGGCAGGGCGCATTGCGGCTGCCCTGCGGGAGCCCGGGCTCCGGGCCAGCCGCCTTCCCCCTGCGGCGCGGCGGCCCGCCGAGTCTGCCCCCGAGACTGCGAGCGGGGAGGCGGCGGCCGCCCTTGGCAGCAGGTGTCCCCGCCCCGGTCTCCTCCGAAGGAGTCGGGGGGAGGCCGCCTGCGGACTCCTCGGATGCTGCTGTCCTGCAGCAGAAGCCTCGACAGCCTCCGCGTGGGTGCCAAGCCGCCTCCCTTACAGCGGTGGCGGAGCGACAGCTGGATCAGGTGCGGCGCGCGCGGGGAACCGGACGAGCCCCCGCCACGTGGAGGCGGGATGGACGGCTGGAGCGGAGGCAGCTCCCGGGCCGCGGCGCCCTCGGGCCTCCGGACTCGCAGCTCCGAGGACCCCCGCCGCTCCTCAGGAAGCCGCGGCAAAGAAGACGGCCAGGAGGGGCTCCCCTTCCTCAAACCGCCCGCGGTGACAGTCAAGAAGCTGCAGAAGTGGATGTACAAAGGACGCCTGCTGTCCCTGGGAATGAAGGGTCGCGCTCGTAGGACACCCCCCGAAGTCACCCGAGCGCAGGCAACGTCTCCAAATCTGGGCGCTTTGAAAATGCGGGAAAGCCAAGTCGTCTCGGTGCCACCAGACCAAAGAATTACGCTGACAGGTAGGATACCTTGCAATCAAAATGTGTTTACCGACTGGGCTTCTGTCTTAAGAGCGAAGAAGAAGGTATGGTTTTGCAGACAGGTACGTGCCGGTGCCAAAGTGAGGTTCACGTCAGTGGCAGCCTAATGCTATTTCCAGGTTACCTAGTATAATGCCTTATCTCGGTTTTTGTTTGTTTGTTTGTTTTTTTAAGACAGTGGCATGAGGAACTTGGGGTTTTTGTTTTTTCTTCTCTAAGAACCAGTGTACGTAGTCCTAAGCGCAACAGTAAGTAAAGGTTAAGTTCACCACACGCTGCTTTTCAGTCGGCTTAAGAGTTGGGCGGTGCTGCCTTGACTTTTATTCTTTGTAGCTCTGGGCTAATCTGTAGAAGTTTGTGGAGTTTGTGAATTTGATCCATGTTAGACTTTATGGGCTTCATAAACTGTCATTTTACTCATTACACCTCCCGGTCAGAAGCGTTTGTGTACACAGACAGATACACACAACCAAAACCCAAAACCAAACCAAACCGAAAAAACTATCATAGTAATACTTCTTTTTAGTCAGGTGGGATTTCAGGTTTCTTCTCTTCACCTTTCCCTCCCCTCCCCCTCCCCCATTAAAACATAGCAATGTAGTTAATCTTATTATTGTGGAAAATGAAGGGCACTTGGATTTTAATCAGAAGAAAAGTATGTCTTATGTACTTTTTAAGAAAGTGTAGGCATTTAAAGGAATTTGTAAAAAGTCTATTTGTCCTAATAATAGGATTTTACTCCCTATTTTGTATGTGTGTGATTTTTAGTTTTCACTGAAGGTTTAAGTTATCCATTCTAGAAATCTCTTATGTTGTAAGTAGTAAGAGAATTCTCTTGTGAAAGAAGTACCTTTAAACTGAGCCAAAAAGAACATGATCTTTTGGACTACACTTTTAAAGACTTTTAGTGAACATAATGACTTACATATCAGTAATACTTTAAAAAATATTAAATGCTGAAATGTAAAAGTATTCACAGTACTTGGCAGTTTCTCTGTTAAGAATTACAAATCCTACAGGACTAGGTTTGTACACATTAACTTTTTTAACCAATAAACACAAAACGGGGAGAAACAAAGTTCACAAAACTTTTTATTACACAATGAGGACAAATCAAATAATTCACTTCAAGTGTATACAAAACGAGAAGTTTTTTTGAATCTATAAATCTCTAACCCACACCTGTCAATTTCCCTCAAATTTATTCCATTCCACCTGAATAAAAAGATAGTAGAATGTAAATTTTTGTGAAGAGAGGTGTGCTTCATGCTAAGTTCATATTAAAATATGCATTTCCAGTAGTAAAGTATTTGTAATCATTTATTACATTTTAGTGCTATTATATCTTTATCTCCACTGATTTTGGTTCAGTTAACTCTTTGTAAGACAGTTAATTTTTAGCCATAACAAAAATCTGTATAAAACTTAAGTAAAATATGTATTACCCTTTTGTTGCAAAGGTTAGACATTACTATCTGATGGCTTTTAATGCCCTCAGTTGTTGTGTAAACATTGAAGTGTTTTAAAAGTAATAATAACTGTAGAAACTCTTAGGAATGAATTCATTGGTTTTTTCATTGAGAAACTAAATGAAACCAATTTTAAAAGAAATTAAATGACACATTAGAATTATTATGTGATGGTATTTTAGATATTTTACAAGAAATCTAAACAAAAACTTACATAATCTCTGGTTTTAAAAACTTTCTCAGATGTTATTTCCTTTCAAATCATCAGTTCATCTTTTAGGAAAGATAAAAATAATTTGTGCAATGTTTATATATCTAGTATAGATTTGAAGAGTTAATTTTTTAAAAAACTGTTTTTTATGAAGGTTAGTTGAACTTATTAAAACCATTCTGAATACTTTATGGGGTTTTCATATCATCTTTATTACTTCCCTCCCCCCCCCCCCCCATGGAGGTATGACAGCTGTTATTGAACAACAACAGCAAAAGCAAAGAAGGGTTTAAGTAGTTTTCCCAAGGTCACTTAAACTAGTATTTGGTTTATGTATACTAATATATAGATTCAAACTATTATGTGGATTCAAACTCAGGTCTTTATGACTCCAAAACCCCTATTTATATAAGGTCAAAGGGACTCTAAATTTCTTTAGAGGTTTGATCCAATTAATTCTATTAAGTTGCTTGGACTGAGGAGATGGATGGAATTTCAACAAGGTTTAGAGGGGTAAGTAACTTCCTCAAAGTTGCAAAGAAGATGAGGGAATCCTAGAATAGGTTTAAAGTCTTTCTTTTAGTCAATTGCTTTATCCATCTTAAACCTTTACCTTTAAATGTTTAGTTCAAACTTGTTACTTGGATTCTACTTTTAATCATGTTTTCTAAAAAGTTAACTGGGCAGTCGCGATGAAGCAGTACATTCTTGGTTGTATAAAGATGTTAAATAGCTCAGAAGGGGACTTCCCTGGTGGCGTAGTGGTTGAGAATCTGCCTGCCAATGCTGGGGACCCAGTTCCAGCCCTGGTCTGGGAAGATCTCACATGCTGCGGAGCAGCTAAGCCCGTGCACCACAACTACTGAGCCTGCGCTCTAGAGCCCACGAGCCACAACTACTGAGCCTGCGTACCACAATTACTGAAGCCTGCGCGCCTAGAGCCTGTGCTCCGCAACGAGAGACCACCGCAGTGAGAAGCCCGCGCACCGCAACAAAGAGTAGCCCCCGCTCGCCGCAACTAGAGAAAGCCCGCGCCAGCAACGAAGACCCAATGCAGCCAAAAATAAATATAAATAAATAAATAAATGTATTTTAAAAAATAGCTTAGAAGGTTTATATCACATTTTTCTGTACAATATTATTTGTGATGATGTTTTCTTTAAAAGTAAAGTTATAGTTAGAATTTATAACACAGAATAACTATATAAGGAGATAGAAATACCTAATCTACTTAGGTGTTTTGGAAATTTTTGAAGCCATATGACAAATGGAAGCCAAAATGATATTCTGTTTTGATTTCTGGCTCCTACTAAGAACCACTAAAACTTTTGATAGTATAATACTGCCAATGATTTGATGCAGTTGGGAATGTAGTGCTCACAGATTGACCAATTTGTTACTAATTGAGATGATTATTGAAGAAATCTAAAGTCATTACACACAGTAAATATTGTAAAGTTTCTTCAGGCCTTAAGGTTACAAAGGAATTTTAATCTATTTGCTGACTATACTTCATTATAAGTCTTTATAAGTAAGTTTTAATTAGCATATAGTACTCAGAAATAAATCGGAATGCACTGGGTTGAGCTATTTTGGCCTTTTACTGCTTTAAAAAATAATTAGCCTACTTTACTCTTCTTGCTCCGTGATCTGTGAAAGAAAAAAAATTTGGGCATGTAATATTCTGTTCAAAATCTTTAGACAGTTCTTTAAAAGTAGTATTAAATAGCTGGTATGATCTTGTGCATTATATCTTAAAGTGAAGTTGACACTGTTAATGCAGATTCCTATCTATTCCCTTCTCAAGTATTTGTAGCTTCAATTTCTTAACTTTATGAACTACATTATCTTTATGAACTACATTATCTTTATGAATTTTTCCAACAAATTCTTTTATGCATTAGCCCTTTCAAGACTGGTAACTATAGGCAAATACTTTTTGACTGTCTTCTAGCTCTAAATTCTTCTGTTAGAAATTCTGCCATCGTGGCCCCAGAAGCAAGTGAGTCCATTTTTTTGTTTTTGTTTTTTGTTTTGGGAAGAGTGCCATAAAACATTGGAGTTGCTGGTGGCAGGAAAACATTGAGAGTTACAAATTCAGCAGAAAATAGTGTTGTGTTGATTTTTGAAAGTCCTACATTTCTAAGTGGTGTTTATGTTTTGAGAATCCTAAGGCTGTTTTCCAGACCTTTGCCACTCAAAGTGTGGTTGGCAGTTATAGAGCAGAACTTTTCAAACTTAATGTGCATATGAATTCTCTGAAAATCTTGTTAAAATAAAGATTTAATATGTATGGGGGTGGGACCTTGAGATTCTGCATTTTAACAAGCTCGCAGTGTAGATGCTGCTGTTTGGTACACGCTTTGAGTAGTAAGGTTCTAGAATTCTCAGTATCTCAATCACCTATCTTGATATATTTTAAAAAGTTTTGAAAAAGCATTCTACTTTATTCTGATACTTGATACTTAAACTAACCCCTATTAGAGCAAAGCACTTGAGCTCTTTCTGTTTCAGTTTTACGTGTATGAATTTATACTTACTACTTATATATGACAAGTTTAAGCAGATCCCTCCATATTAGTCTCATCTTGCACCAATAAAAGTGAGATTTTAGAATCTGCAAGAGAGAATGCCATATAGTGTAATGGCTAATAGAATAGAGATTCTGGGTTTCTGATCAAATCTACCACTTACCAGGCTTATGACCTTGGACAAATTACTCAGCTCTGCATAGCCTCAGTCCTCAGGTTGCTGTGATGATGAAAAAAGATAATCCATTTGGTACCATGCCTGGCGCTTAGCTGTTATCAAGAGAAAGGCAAGCAGGCTTTGTGAAAATATATTAGGATTCTGGATAGAGAGTGAAATGATCTGAAGTTGAGAAGGACTGCTTTAAGGAGCATTGGGAATTGAACTAGAGGACACCACTTTAGGAGCACTTATTTATTCTACTCATCTTTTCTTCTGTGCTTCTTTTCTCTTGTTCCTCTTCATTACTTTCAGGGAGCTGAAAAGAGTCTCAAAGTTTCCTTCTCTACTTTCCTGTCCCCAAAGCTAGCACACAGCTTTTTTCTTAAGAGTTTTTATTGCTAGTCACAAGGGAGGAAAAATAAAAGATAGAAAAATACCTTTTTTCTTTTCATTGTACCCCTCTCCTCATTTAGATTTATCTGGGAAAGATAAAGACATACACATAAACACACTCATATGTAAACCTAAGGCTTAAGTTTATTCTAGTAATTTCATTTGGGCTGCCAAGCTTGACTCTATAAGCAGGGCTGCTTTTATTTATTTAAGCTCAAATACATTGTTCATAAGAATGCTTTTATTTAGGATTTTTAAAGAGAAGTAAGCTAAAACAACAGTTTGATTTTGCAGTAGAATGTTTTAAATGATGAAAAGATGCTGTAGATACTGTACATTTTCAATGAGGGCTGCAATACATAATTTCCCAGAAAGTTTGCTGTTGATTTTGATCTGGGGCACTAGTTAAATGTTTAGTAATAGTAAATCATCTAGATTTATTATGAAATACGTAATAGTTGAGAACACAAAATTGGCTTGAGTAGTTCACCACTATGTAAATATTTTTCTGAGTGAAAAACTTTTAATTGCCACTTCCGCATTCTCTTACAGATTTTCAAGGAAAATGACTTTAATTAGAGTCTGATAGTTATACCATAACGTGTATAGTTGCAAGAGAATAAAGACTTTTTTGCCTTGCAACTTTGCACCCTTATTTTTATATCTTTTTTACTTGTGTCTTCTTTCAACATACAAATATATAAATGTCAAAATATATATATACACACACACATATATATAAAATTCGAAGCTAAAGGTAACTTTTACATTTATACCAGTAAGGTTTAACATTAATTTTAGCATAAATGGGGAGTGAAGGGACGATGGTAAATAGCTTTCCATTTCTGTGTAACTTATATTCATATGCATCCATTTAATTAACTGAGATAAATATGAAATGCTTTAAGTTATATATAAATAATTGCCCAAGTAAAATTTTCTGCCTTGAATAATGTGTTGCTTATATTCAGTTTTAATAACGGAATAAATTTGGCTTTTATCAGAACGTATAATAATGTACCTATTTATCTCTAAATTTAAACTTCAGCATTATGTGTTTTTAAATATTCAGCAATACCAAGCAGACTGTTTCATCTCAAGTTTATGTAGTTTGTAGTTTCATGAAAAATAGTTGTAGTGTGTCTCACGATGTAATTATTCCTTTTAATATTACATATTCATTACATATCAATAGATGTATCAATTGGTTTAAATATGGGATACTGGTAGCTTTATTTTTCTCATTGTAGTTCCTTGGAATATAGTACAAGTAGAAGCATGTTTATTTCATTTACAATGTACATCAAAAAACTCTGAAAAGACTCAAAATAATGTGTCTATATAAAATTTTGGATGTTTTGAGAGACATCTGAGAAAAAGATAAAATAGATATGGCTCATATCCATTGTGAGTTGTATAATTTTGTAGTTTTTTGCTTTAAATTTATAATTATGTCAAAACTGCATGTAATATCCTGTGAAGGTCTGAAATGCTGTTAAATAGTATAGGATTTGACCTTAAGTGTGAAATAGATCTTAGATTTTAGTGCACTCAGCAAAAGGTTGTGGTCACTAAAAACTCTGAAGTTCCAAGCGATTCCTGAGTATGTGTTGACTTTCAGTTCTTAATTTTTTTTTTAAATTGAAGTATAGTTGATTTACAATGTTGTGTTAGTTTCAGGTGTACAGCAAAGTAATTCAGATATAAATATATATATATATATATATATATATATATATATATATATATATATATATTCTTTTTTCAGATTCTTTTCCCTTATAGGTTATTACAAAATATTAGCTATAGTTCCCTGTGTTATACCGTAGTCCTTGTTTGTCTATTTTATACATAGTCATGTATGTTTGTTAATTGCAAACTCCTAATTTATCCCCCCCCCACCCCCTTCCCCTTTGGTAATCATTAGTTTGTTTTCTATGTCTGTGAGTCTGTTTCTGTTTTAGAAATAAGTTCATTTGTATCTTTTTTTAGATTCCACATACAAGTGATATCGAATGATATTTGTCTTTGTTAGACTTACTTCACTTAGTATGATAATCTCTAGATCCATCCATGTTGCTGCAAATGGCATTATTTCATTCTTTTTTATGGCTAAGTAATATTCCATTATATATATATATATATATATATATATATATATATATATATATATATATATATATATATACCACATCTTCTTTATCCATTCATCTGTCAATGGACACTTAGGTTGCTTCCATATCCTGGCTATTGTAAATAGTGCTGCTATGAACATTGGGGTGCAGGTGTCTTTTTGAATTAGAGTTTTTGCCTTTTCTGGATATATGTCCAGATCAATTCTTAATTTTAAGTGTAAAGAAGACAGAACCATAGAAAGACTCTTGAATCTTCAGGTTTCATTAGTTAAACTAAATCAAATCAATTCAAGATATTTATTGACTATCTGTTACATGTTTGCATGTTAAATCCTGGAGAGTGGAGGTGGGTATCCTTTAGTTAGTAGACCAGGTGTACTACTACAAACTTTGGAGTCAGAAGAGTTTGTTTTGAGTGCTGCCTCTTCTATTTACCAACAGGCGATCTCAGGCAAGTTACTTGACTTTTCTGAGTAGTTTTCTAAGTATTTCAAACATTATCTTACTTAATCCCAAGAGCCACCCTATAAAGTTAACTTGGTGGATATTATCATAATGCTCAGAGAGAGGCACCTACTTCCCTACTTTTAGTGGGTAGCATGGTGTAGGGGAGACAGGTGAGAGCAAGGATTTTAAGGTTAGACAGGCTTAAATTTGAATTCTATGGCTAGCACCTTGGCCATATTCCACATATGTTTGAGGCTCATGGAAATAATCCTACCTGTCTCAGAATTGTTGTGGAGGTTAAAGGAGGTTAAGGGCTTTCTTACTGCTTTATCTCTTGTTCCTGCCACATAATAGGCACTCAATAAATATTTCTTGAGTAAATAAATATCTGACATAGTAGACATTCATGAGAGATTCCTTCCCTTCTTATTCTTAGTCTATTCCTCTATCCCTGCCTCTGGAACTATTGAACTTGAAACCCAGTTTGTGTTTAAGGTTTTGTTTTGTTTTTAAATTAATCTGCTTGATTAGGTATTTAGGGTTATAAAAAGGACAAATTTACATTTTTAAATGATTTTTTTTCAGTAGAAGGGAGATTCCTGAAAACCTTGAGTATGCGTGAACCTAATTTTTTGGTTGTTATTAAGCTCCTCAGAGTTTAATGTGTTTTTATCACTCTCTGTCACTGGACTATTATATTTTACTTGCTGTAATACTAAAATCAATCAACCAAATACACACTCAAAGTAGCATAGACCACGATTTACAAACCTGACATGATCTTAAAATTAGAAATGTGGTTTTGTTTTAATTATCTATGTGTAGTGAATTAGTTTATGATATATATTTATTTAGCTTATTGACTGTCATTGAAGCCGGCTTTATGTAACTCTTTGGAAGTGCAAAAAAATTTTCCCCTTTATATGGAATTAATGTTACATATACATTTTTAGAGTCTTATCTCATTATATTAATACATACACATATCTAAGTATTTGACATCCTCCACTGGGCTATGAATTCCTTAAAAGCAGGGGCTATTTTGTTCATTCTTGTATTCTTGCTGCTTGAGTTTGTGCCTGTCAATAATATAGCTGTGTTGTGCTTATTGTGAGACAGGATACCTGGTCCTAATCAAGGGCCTCCTTAGGGACTTTTATTTTTATTTTTGCCCTAGATATTTATAACTTAAACTCTGCATAAGTTGCTTCTGCACTGTATGGTTGGGAAACAAACGTTATTTTGAATTTTTAATAATCAGTAAGATATTCAGTAATAAGTAAGGCACAATTGTTTTGAAAGATTTATTCAAAGTTAATCTTTGTATGAAAAGGTAGTAATCTTACTTGTGTTTTCCAAAGTCCTTGTAGCAGTGAGTTTAAAATTACCCAAATATTAAAGACACAGACCTCCTAGAGAATGGACTTGAGGATATGGGGAGGGGGTGGGGTGAGATGTGACAGGGTAAGAGAGTGTCATGGACATATATACACTACCAAATGTAAAATAGATAACTAGTGGGAAGCAGCCGCATAGCACAGGGAGATCAGCTCGGTGCTTTGTGACCACCTAGAGGGGTGGGATGGGGAGGGTGGGAGGGAGGGAGATGCAAGAGGGAAGAGAAATGGGAACATATTGTATATGTATAACTGATTCACTTTGTTATAAAGCAGGAGCTAACACACCATTGTAAGGCAATTATACTTCAATAAAGATGTTTAAAAAAAAATTACCCAAATATTAATTAAAGGCATACTGTGTATAAAGCATTCTATACAAGCTTTTTATAAAGCACGTTTTGCTTAGGGTAAAGCTTTTTTTAGCCCTATGATATTTATAAAGGCAGTCTCAGAGTTTGTTTATCCTTTTTCTTAGAATTCTTATGATACCTATACTAGCAGTCTGATATCTAAATAATAGAAATCATGTTTAGGTGGAAAATCCAAAATTTTCTTGTTCAATTTTAGTCTCTGAATGTGATTAATATTACTTTTCTTTCTTTTTATCTTTTTAAAAATCGTATTTTAATAACTGGTCTTAAGTGACATGCCTTTCTTGGTATGCCAGGCATTATATTCTGCCTTCTTTTTTCTTTGAAACAGACTTACTTGAAAATGTCTGTGAGTCTTCAATGAAGAGAAGAGAACTTGAAGATCTGAAGGATAATATTGGCTTCAGGGGTCATAAGCCACTTAATAGCATCACTGTGTCAAAGAAACGCAATTGGCTATATCAGAGTACTCTGAGATCTTTTAATTTGGAAGAAGAAAATAAGAAATGCCAAGATATAAGTCATTTATCCATCTCACCTGTTTCTCTACCTAAACTGCAGCTGTCACGACCTTTCCTCAAATCATCTGAAGAATATTGTACATATATGGTGTGTAATGCTACAAATTCTTCATTATCAAGAAACTGTTCATTAGACTTTAATGAGGAAAATGATGCAGATGATGAAGGAGAAATATGGTACAACCCCATTCCTGAAGATGATGACTTTGGTATATCAAATGCCTTGAGTTTTGGGGAGGCAGACTCTGCTGTTCTGAAGTTTCCTGATGTCGGTTTGAGAGTATTATCTGGTAGTGACCTAATGAAAGGAGAGCAGCACACTGAAGACTTGCTGTGCTCTTCTGAACACACAGGCGATGTTCAGACCACACAGTCAAATGAAATAAATCCTATGGATTCCACCTATTCCACAGAGTTTGTGCAGCAGTACAAGCAAAGGCATGGACACAAGACACAAGAGGGTATAATAGTAGAGGAGAGTCCCATGTTGAGATCTCCTTTTGCAGGTAAAGATGATCATATATCTGCCTTTTCTTCTTCCATTTTTCAATTCTTTGGCAGTATCTAAAACTAAATATAGATGTCTATTGTAGCTATGTACTTTTCCTTACAAAGTGAGTGTATTTTCATGAAAATAAAGAAAACTGAAAAAGGTTTATAAACATTTTTATGCACATGGTGGTTTAATTATTCCTATTACAGACTTGGTTTTATAAGGCGTGAAGGAGCTGGGGTAGTCCTACACCAACTTTTAGTGTGTATGGTGTGGTTTTAGTATGTTTATCCTTTGAGGCAGTAATTACTTTTCTCTTAGTTGACAGAATGGAGTCACAGGGACTGGAAGAGATATATTCTTCATGTATGTCTTGTTTTGCTTTATTCATTTATTCATTCATTCATTCACACCTGATCTGGCCACAGATGAAAAATTGTGTATTCGGTATACTAGCAGTCATTAGTTTTCACTTTTCTGCCTACATTTCTTCAGAAACAAAGGAAAGGAAGAAGAGAAAAAGAAAGGAGAGGTAGAAGTATAGATCTTGCAGATAGGTGCTACAATAGATATGGAACCCAGAAAGGAAATAATTGAAGTTTGATATGTATTAGGTTGAACCATATGAAACTGCCAATATTTAACAGTTTTTGGTCTGAAAACAAAAACAAAAACAAAAACCTGGCATTTCATATAGTTCAACCTAATGGTGTTATTTTCCCTTGATTGCCTTGATTTCTGGTGTGCTTCTTTTTAAATTTAGTCCCAGACGCACTGCCTAGGAAACAGAGCATAAACACTTTTAGTTGCAATTATTAAATGTTGAATAGAAAGCAGTTCTATATAATATCGAGTCATTTTAATTTATAAAAGTTCAAATGATACAGAGTAGTCGAAGATGTGGGGTATAGCAGATGCTGTTAGTACTTGTCCGTATCCCTTGGGTTTTATTACTTATTTAAATGGAGGCGGCCTACTTCCAAAAATCCGTATCTGCATCTCTACTTGAGGACTCCTTCCGAAGTGTTAGGGAGTCTCCTGCAGGACATCCTGGGAGTGCCCCTCAACTAGTGACTGACAGGAGTTGGTATAGGCCTACCCCAGCTCCCTCCACACTTGAGTGGGATAATTCTGTATTGTTTCCCAGAGTTTTCTCATGAAGTTAAGCTCCAGGTGCCCATAGTGGTAGCAGGCTTGATAATTCACCTTGAATTTTCTCCTGAATTTTCTCAGTTTCTTGCTGATCTTTTTTGTACTTTACAAATAATCTACTTGCATTTGGATCCTTCTCTCAGGGGTATGAGGAGAAGGAGTAAATGTTATATTGATAAGAAAAAAAGTGAGTTAAAAAACAGTGTGAACTGTATGATGTCAATTTTGAAAGAAACAATGAAAAGCTGTCCTGGAACTGTTAATGCTTGACCCACCCCTACCCCCTGGTGTTGGGATTAAAATTGTGTGTGTGCATTTCTAATTGTAGACTGATTTTCCAGAGCGAATGTGTGTTTCTTTTGTAGTATGGATGGGAAGAGGAATAAATAGTCTATAAAATAATAGTTTGGAACAGAGGTTGTGATCAGGATGGAGTGATGAGGAAGGCTTGCAGGAGTAGGGCAGACAGATAGTGATGGGTCTGGAATGGTACAGAAAAGGCAAGAGGGCATAAGTATAAGAGCAACATTAGAGAGCCAGTGTCTGTAAAGTGATATACACTTTAAGTACTGTCTTTAAACTTTATTATTTTATGTTTGTGGCAAATTGTGAATCTGTAAAGACTGACAGACATTACCAAAAAAACAAAAAAACAAAAAACCACCCAAATTTGAAAGTACAGTAGGGCTGCCAATTATGTCTCCTTTCTTACTGTTATTCTTCTCTTAAGTATATTAGTACAACAAGCATGTTCCTAAGTTGACCAAAGGAAGTATTTGGACAGTTCGTTTATATGTCATCTTTTTTTTGCTTTAGTTTGATCAGAAAGGTTATTTACCTAAAGTGGTATGTTTTCTTTAGCAACACTGGCAGAAATCTGTTGAGAAATAGGCAAAGAGAATGGTTGAATTTCAAAATAATTTTTTGATTAAGAAATAGGAAAGTTTAAGTATTTTTAATATGAATGACAATTTTATGATCATCCTAACACAATTGTGACTTGTTTTTTGCCTGTTAACTTCTGGATGTATATATATGTATCTTTTACCTAGTTGCTGACATAGTGGACTATTTTTGGGTTTTGTTAATTTCACTTGCTGTCTATATTTTGTATTGTCACATGTAGATTAATGTTATGATTGTTTCCCTATTTTTATAGTATTTAATTGAGTTGATGTGCCCTAATCTGTTTGACTGGTTCCTTAATGTTGGGTGTTAATAGAATCTTTCCACTACTGTTGCAGTGATCTTTATCATGATCTATTTTGCTTCATTAGGATCGATTACTAGTATCTTTACTTGGTCTTTTTAGCTGGTAACTATTATAGGTAATTTCTATATTGTATTTCCTGAAAGGTTTACCAATTTATAGGCAATTAACAATTGGTTAATTCATTTATTCAATAAACACTGAGTTTCTGCTATGTGCCAGTTACTGTTCTAGATGCTGAAGGAGTGTGCCAGTTTCAACTGATTCTAGCCTGGTTCATAAATTTATATTTAAAGATTTTCATTTTATGCTTTCCCCTTACAAGTTGTAGCTAATCTGTGATCTGGTTAGTATAATTTTGGTTTAATTTTAAGTGATTGTTCAGATTGGTCATATTTCAGCTCTTGGATTTTATAAAAACAAAGCATTTTTTAAAAATAAATTCAGTCTTGTCTGCAGTAGAAATGGCTAACAAATACAGTATTTCATTTTAATAATTAGGTAAGGACTTCAGTAGGAAATATTTAATGCATAATATGTAAAAAAAGTCAGTATGTTAGATTAACTCTTTATTGATTTAATAAAACCTAGAGCAATTTCATATACTGGGTAGCTTTTTTAGGCCATGACAAAATAGATTGTAGACTACAGCAGGACCCTGACTACTATAGAATGTTTTAGACCAGGAAACCAGTAGAATTGTACTACAATTTACAGTACAAGGGAACGCTTTGTCTAGTTTATCAAACACTCCATTTCTAATTAGTTGCTTACCAGAAAAGCCCAGCAGGCATACTTAAAATAGTCCTTTCTCTATAAAGAAACTACTTTGTCAATAGGACACATTGAAGGGTGGAGGGAGAATACTATATTAATACTTTAAAGAAAGGTCATTTAATCTACTGATTTTTGAAATGAATAAACACTTTTTTCTCATTTTAATTGTCAAATGTAGTATTACATAGAGTAGCCTCTGATATTAGGGTCATTAAGGATCTTTATAAGGAATAATTAGATAAAGTATGAAAAATTAATTTAAATTTTAAATATTGGGATAATACTAACAGATTTTTAGAAGTTATTTTCACTTTGTTCTATTAATTTGAAAACTTACTAGGAACAGGTTCAGATTTTTAAATGAAATTGATTAGTCTTTACATTCTTTTCTTGGGGGGGAATTGAAAGTTTAAGGTTAAATGGAATACTTTAACTTCTTAATAATAGTTGAGAAAAGGTATTTGAAAATCAGCTTGATGTATACGTATGGACAGAAAAATGTTTAAAAGGATGGAGAGACAGAAAGCGTAGTATTTTAGAGCATAGATTCTGAAAGCCTGTGTTTAGGTTTGAGTCCTGATTCTTCCACTTACCAGCTTTGTGATCTTAGACAAATTAGCTCATGCATGAGGTTCCTTACCTGGAGAATGGGGTGGTAACGGTATCTTAACTCTTAAGGTTATTATGAGAGTTAAATGAGGGTCTGCTCTTACTAATTATTAAATTAATTTTTCACACTTTGTCTAACTCAGTAAATGTTGGCTGGTATTATTTTTAATAATAATTAAATATTAATAATTTAATAATAACAATAGAAACTACTTTTAATATTATTTTCACCACAATATTTAGCATGATTAATCTCCTGGCAGTGCGGTTTTACAATGGTTAATCTCTTGGCAATGTGGGCTATTATTTACTTTATTTGTACTTTTTTGAATTTTTAAAAAACTTTTTATTGTAAACCTGAATAATTTTGACATTTAGGAAAAAATAAAACTATTTTTGTGTGGAGAAGAATTCGAAAGAATTTTAACACTTTACTCTTTATGAAAATTGAAAATTATAAGAAAACATATTTTATCTCTGTACTGTCATTTAATATATTAAAATTGCAAAGAAAGACCCTAATTTAGCTTTTGAAGTTCTACAGAATTATTGCATACAGATAATACAAGAAAGAAAATGTCTATACCGTTTTAAAAATTATTCAGTTAGGTTTATGATATTCATTATTCAGTTATTCTTGATTAACTAGAGTTCATTCTATATAATCTTTGGTGATATGTTCTAATAGAATTTTAGAACAAGAAAGGGCTCTTGGTTGTCAAAATTATACACTTGTTTGGTTTTTAACTTTTTTTTTTAGCCAGGAATGCTATGTGATGAAATTTAGTTTTTAGAGAATTGTGAATATAGAGGAATCATTCTTATATTAAGTAGAATTTATAAATAAACATATTAAAATAGGAAACATGTTGAAATTAATGTTTTAATATGTTAAAATGAACATTATGTTTAATATGTTAAAATGAATATTAAAATAGGAAGCTTTCCTAGTTTTCTCTGATATCCGCTGTTTACAGTTATAAATACATACTCACTGAAGTATATTGCAGTGGGAAAGATTTAAAAGGAACCTATATTACCTTTCCTCCAAAGCGTCAGAATAGAAGGGCAGATGGAGAGGGAGATGTTTCTTTCCACCATGAGTCATTTGTAGATCTTGATATTCTGCTTGAACATGGTAATGGAGATTCATCTAAACTTTTGACTAAATCTCACCCTTAAGATGAGACAGGGAAGAATTTCTGTCCGTGTGACAGCTTGTTAAGTTGGTGTTTTATAAAGTAAAAATAAAAGTAGGAATCAAAACATTTCACCTTATAATGTCTTTTATTTTCAAGGTCCTGGGATAGTAGCTGCTACAAATAAGCCTGATTTGGGAGTTACAGAACCATCTTCTACAAGCCCTAGCCCTGTGAAAAAAGGCAGTTCAATTCATTGGTCTTTCCCGGATAAAATAAAATCTCCACGAACTGTGAGGAAACTTTCCATGAAAATGAAAAGGTTGCCAGAATTTAGCCGGAAACTGAGTGTTAAAGGAAGCTTGAATTATGGAAACAGTCCAGATAATACTCCTTCCTTGTCTAAATGTAACTGTCAAGAAATTCATCATGCTGTTATTCTACCTTCTGGGAACACAACCACAGCTGCTAAGAGGAATGTTATAAGCCGGTACCATCTTGATACTAGTGTGTCTTCTCAGCACAGCTACCAGAAGAAAACCTCTGTGAGTTCTAAGTATTCCTGCAAAAGTGGTTACCTCAGTGATGGAGATTCTCCTGAACTTATAGCTAAATCTAGCAAACATGGATGTGAAAACAAATTTGCAAAAGGAAAAGAAATAATTCCAAATAGTTGCAGCAAGAATGAAATAGACATTGATGCTTTTAGACATTATAGCTTTTCTGATCAACCTAAGTGTTCTCAGTACATATCTGGGCTCATGAGTGTGCATTTCTATGGTGCTGAGGATTTAAAACCACCTCGGATAGATTCAAAAGATGTCTTTTGTGCAATTCAGGTAGATTCAGTAAACAAAGCCAGAACAGCTTTGCTCACATGTCGGACAACGTTTTTAGACATGGATCACACTTTCAACATAGAAATTGAAAATGCACAGCATTTGAAATTAGTAGTATTCAGTTGGGAACCCACTCCAAGAAAAAATCGAGTGTGTTGTCATGGAACTGTTGTTCTTCCCACCTTATTCAGAGTGACAAAGACACATCAGTTGGCTGTCAAACTTGAACCTAGAGGTCTTATTTATGTGAAAGTGACTCTTTTGGAACAGTGGGAGAATTCACTTCATGGACTAGATATAAATCGAGAACCAGTAATATTTGGTGTTGATATTCGAGAAGTTGTAGAGAAAGAAAATATAGGCTTGATGGTACCACTCCTGATTCAGAAATGTATTATGGAAATTGAAAAGAGAGGCTGTCAGGTATTATTTTATTGTGTTTCTCTACTGCCCCCTTATCTATCTATTTGAGTAATAATCTAATTTATTTATAGTTAGTCTTGGGGGAAGGAGTTCAAGGTAAGTTAAAAAAAATCCAATTTAGACTTTTTCTCATTCCGATTCTTTATTTTTATTCCATTACTGTTTAGGATGTAATTTATGCCTTAACCTATGTTGTCAGTGATTGAAAGCATGCTAGATGGTTCCATAATTTATGTTGTGATGCAGAGCTGCATGGTGTTATACCTAGAGATGAAGATTGCTTTACAATGGCATTCCTAGGAAAAGCCAGAGCTGATAACATAGGCTAAGCCTAATTCATTTAAGGAATGTTTCTGAATGGTTTGACATTCTTTTGGTAGAGAATTCGACAGTGAATATTATAACCCTGTTTCACTCCTAAAATTAACTCCCTGCCCTTATTCCCTGTTCTCCCTCAGTTCCACTCTTTGGAAAGCATAAGCTTATCCATGTCTTACCTTTGGGATAGCATGGAGGATAAGGAGAGGTCCTACTAATAAAAGCACATCTCATTCTCTTTTCCTTTTAAAGAAGGTAAAAGCAGTTCATTAGAACAAACAAAAAACCTGGTGTTATTTGTAACAAGATATGTAAATGTTAACAAGTTAGTAGACCTTATCTTTATTTTCATTTATACATGTAGACTATGACAACGAGAAACAGTGTATCACTGAGGATATTAATCTGAGGTATAAGTAATTATTTATACTAATTTTTTGCAATACAAAATAAGCCTAAGCATCATTACGTTCTGAAGTATTTTGCTTTAGTGCTATCAGAATTTATAACATTGATTAAAAAATATCGAGGATAAATACCACAAAATCTGAATTATGATTTCTTTATAAAAATGTAGAAGCAAACAAACTTAACCTACCTTGAATTTAACATGGAAATGATAGAAATTGCATAAGTTAATGGAGTTTTATATAAAGGTACAAGAGACTTGGATTCTGGTTTCTCATCCATTATTGGCTGTGTGATATTGGGCAAGTCACTTAATCTCTGTGGGTCTTTTTTGCTTATATTAAATGTAAATAGATGCAGTAGCTTCCTGAAGCTGAGAGGTAGGACATTTGAATTTTTGAAACCTCTTTTCAGATATGTGATTCCATCAAGTCAAGTTTACGTTGTCTGGGTGGAAGTGAGGCCTTTAGTTTCCAATCCAACTTTTGGTCCAGTTACTTTTTTCTTAAGGTCCTCTGTTTTTCCTGTATTTTTTTTTTCCGTGCAGCATGTAGGGAGGCCAGAGATTAAGCAGACTTTAAAGCTAATTATTTAAACAGAAACTTTTACAATTGTATATTAAAATAAGTAACTCAAATAGCGCTGTACTTTTACAGTCTATTTTCTGAAAATATTTTATAAAGAGCAAGTATATAAGACTGTAATAACTGATTTTAAATGCCAAGAAAATATTTTTAGCAATGCTTTTTATTTCTATACTTAAAGTTTAGAAAGATTTATTTTAATAAAGAATTATTTCCTGTGAAATAAAAAGTAAAAAAATTTTAGAGTTGTATGTTTGGAGCTGTACTTTTTCAACACCTTTTCTTGTTTTGTCTCTTTTGCTTCTCCCTGTTGCACCCCAACACACACACACAGAGGCTGATTGTGCCTGCAGTTTACAGAGCGGCATACTGCTTAAATTTTGTTTACCTCCCTAGTCAGTAATTATTCTTGTTTTTTTACAATGAACATCAGGTTTTGATAGTCAAACAAAAAATGGTTTGTGATATCTTCGAAATACTTTGAAGGCTACTACCACCTATCTCCTGCTTCCAATGGGAAAAATTAGTCTAGAAATCATCCTCATGGTCCATCCGGTTCAGATTCTGTCCTCAATAGAGGCATCAAGCATGTACTTCAAGTGTTTGATTCAAGAAGTCAGCCTCTGAAGGTAGGGATATATCCTAAAGTATCCCTTCCTGACATATCTATATTAGCTCTTCCTTCTTTTATTCACCTTTAAAACTACATTTGTAATTGCAGCTTTTGGTATAACATGTTCCATTAATTTATTACTTGCTATTGAAGTATTGCTTTCTTTAATTTGTTCTAGGTTCATCTCTTTCTCAAGTTTAAGAGGATACATCCTTATGAGATTTTGTGACACTTAAGTGTGCTTACACCAGAAGGGCTGTACTCAAGTTAGTTTCTTCTCATGTGGTAGCATTTCCTTTGATCCTGTTTAATATTTTAGTTTCATTGTCTGGATCATCTACCATTCTACTTTTCTTTCTTGTGATGATGTGAATGTACCATGAATGTGGATAAGAACAGGAAATTTGAATTTTCTTTCCAGTACCTTCCTCGATTTCCCATATCATGTTGATTCGTTTGAATGCAGCAGCACCTTGAATTACCTTCTCTTAGAAATAGTTGTAGGTTCTTTACTGTCTTTCAATTAATACTTAATGCTTGTCATCGCAAGTATTTTGGATAACATTTCCATGTATCCATTACTGACGCTTTCCTATATTGAGATCCACTTTCCGTAGTGTATTCTATCAGTTATTTAAAAATTCAGAAGAGGTTGTCATAAGTAAACCGGGAAATTTCATTTGCATTCTTCCTCTAGATCATTTTTAACATTTTCAAGTTATTCCTAGTTCAAATCCTTGGGGATTGCACTGTGTGTTTTCACTTTATTTCTGTCTTGAAATAATTTCTTTATCTGTAACTTCTTTCAATTCAAGGTGATTAAACTTCCTAAATAGTCTTTGATGTGGAAGTATGTGTGACAACCGCTTTCCTCAATTTTCTTGAAGGTTTATCCTTTTAAAAAACTCCAATTGCTTAATCAGGCATGTTTTCTCTTTAAGATACCATGTTGACTTCCTCTTAGTGAATTTATACTGAACTAACAGTGTTTAAAAAACAAATCTTTTTAATGTAGGTTGAGGGGAGAGTGAGTGGTATCTTTGCATCTTATATACATTTTGAACTAGAAGTTTTATTTTACCTTTAATATACTATTTTAATTGAATTTCCTTCATTGCTTTATAATCAATTAATTTGATAAGTTAAAAAATCCTAGATTTATTTTTATTTCTTCCTCAGAAACTTTTTTTTTTTTTTTTTTAAAGATAACTTTACACAAATAGTATACTGGAACCTTATTTCAAAAATATACTTTTTTTGAATAAATAAACCGAGTTTTAAAGAGATTAAGTACCTTGCTCAAATTCACCAAGCAAGGAGTGATAGTGCGGGGCTTTATGAATCCAAAACCCTAGTTTAACTGCTGTGCTGTATTACTTCATTCTAGAGCAAAAGATGTGAAAGGGCACCATCTTGGGGCATGGAGATATTGTTTGAGCATATAAAACTAAAGAGTAGGGATTGTATCTTTGCTTAAGATATGATAGCCAGCATTACAGAAATCACAGTATATTGTTCAAATTTAAAGGAAAGAATATAATTTTTTATTAAACTATATAAGTATAATCAGTATAGTCTATGGTGAGATTTCAAAAGCTATGTTTGAGATATTTTTAATTAAATGCCATCAGAACGTATTAGATTGCCAAGTTCATGTGATTTATACATACTGCACTATAATATTTTCTCTTTATCCAATTTACCATAATGTGGCCATAATTTTATTTCTAGGTAGTTGGCCTGTACCGATTATGTGGCTCGGCAGCAGTCAAGAAAGAACTTCGAGAGGCTTTTGAGAAGGATAGCAAAGCTGTTGGTCTGTGTGAAAGCCAATACCCAGATATAAATGTAATAACAGGTAATAAATCGATGTTATTTTTAAGTACACATTCTGGAAAGACTACATCTGCAGGAAAGAGAATTGAAATACTATTTTGTAGCCTAAATTTAATTTGGTTTTATTCTGCAGTCTTATTTTCCTTCTTTTACAAACACTACTGTGTTATTTTCTGTGGGGAGATACCAAGATATGGTCCCTATCCTCAAACAGCCAACAAGTGTTGGGAGGAAGAGACCTACATTAAATTAACTGTAGTAGCTAACAGAAGGAGAAGGGTACCTTTTCTTCATAGAGGTATAAATAAAATGTCATCAGAGTTCAGTTTGACTGGAGCAAACATAATATAAGGGGCATTGACTATCTGGTTAGAGAATTTAGATTTATTTACTAGACAGAGGGGATCCATCAATGATTTTTGAGCAGGGGAGTGAAATCTTTAGAGATAGTCTTCAGGAATATTTATCTGGCAAGTCTGTGTGATGGACTGAAATTAGAAGATACAAGAGGAAGGAAAACCAGTTAGGAAGCCTTGGCAATAGTCTCAGCAAGGAGGTAATGAGATTGGACGGCATCTGGCAGCAGCAGCAACAGCAGGAAGAAATAGAATTGAAAGTATTTGAAGAAAGGGAGGGCCCAGACAATCCTGACTTTGACACCTGGTTGATTGGGTTCCATGAGCTGAAATAAGAAAGCTGAGAGGAAAGCTACTGCTTTCGGTGGAGAAATGTAGGAAAAGGTTATGAATTGGGTTTCTTTTTCAAACTTATATATTGAATTTGATGTACTAGTAGGAGATCTCAGTGGATATATCAAGGATATATCTCCTACAGCTAAGGAGAGGATGTAGTAGAATGTGAGGGATCTGCTGTTTACCCAGGTGATGAATGCAATCCAATGTATAGCATTGTAAATACACTTCTAATACCCCGACTGGTGGGGTTAGAAAACGGCAATTTGATGGTCATTGGCACTAGTTGTAATTAAAGCCTTGCAGTTGTCTATAGAGTTTGAAAAGACAAGAACTTTGAGGATCTCCAAACTTTGGAGGCAGGCAAAGAAAGAAGGAACATCTAAAGAGATTGAGAGGAAAGGAGTCAGAAAGTATGGGAAACAAGAGAGTGTTAAGGAAAGATGTGATGCACTGTCATTCTGTGGAGAGATCATATAAAATGAGAACAGAAAAAAGGCCTTTGAATTTGGCCATTAGGAGATTTTTCATAACTAATCAATATTCGAGGTCTATTGGCTTATAATTCCATGTTTGTTTTTTGTTGTTGTTTTACTTTTTATTAGCAAAGTTTTCAAGCATATACACAAGTAGAGAGAATACCATGATAAACCTTCTTTATCCATCACCTGGCTTCCATAATCAACACATGACCAAACCTGTCTCATTTATACCCCTCATTTGATTCTTCCCAAACTTGGATTATTTTGAACCATATCTCAGCTATCACATCCTTTTACCTACAGATGCTTTGGTATGTATTTCTAGATCATCTGTGTATTTTGATAGTCTTTTTCTTCTCTCTACTGTCAACTACTGTTTTCTTTTCTTGCTGTAATAGTGTTTGTTTTTCTCGTCTAATTTGCTTTCTTATTTTACACACAATTAATTGTCTAGGTGAGAATTTGAGGAAGGTTCAACTTGCACATATTCAAGAGATTTTTATTAGTTGAAATCCTTAAAGCTAACTGTTAGGATTGAGACTTTCCAAATAATTGAGCTTCCCAATCTCTGAACTCTGAATGACTGTATTTCATAGAATATTTAATATTATATTCTTAGATAACTAAAACTTTGATCCCAAGCATTTTAATTCTAAGAGGGAGCAAACCAAAGCACTTTTTCTTTCTCTTAAGTTTTAGCAAACAGAAATAATGGTTACTTTTATTTTATAAAGGAAGAAGGCATATTATTTCTACTAAAAAATGGGTCATTTCTACAAAAAAGTAGAATTTTTCCCTTAATAATGTGTAGATAACAAAATCAGCAAAGGACTCATTTTATGAATTTATTAAAGAAAAATTTTATAAATAGCAATTCTCAGACAATTACACTCTATAACTAAATAAAAGGAGATTTTGTCTTGGTTGAAGCCTTGTCTTGGAGATAAAAATTAATGTCAAATGTGTATAATTTAAAAAGATGAAGTGATGTGGTTTGAACTGATTATTTGTTATAAGAGAAGGTCCTTAGTTGGAAATTTGCAGCATATGCAGAAGGTATGACAATAGGTCAATGAAAGATTTATAGAAGCATTCTTTTCTAAAATTGAGAGTTTACATAATTTATGAATTGGGTATTTCTTGGCTTTATTCTTTGTATATTCCATTTCAGTAAAGCTGTTTTTCAGAAGAACCTAGAGCTGTTTTCTTTCTTGATAGAAAGCCAATGGAATGACATAAGGTTTGTCTGAGAAATATCATTGGAATTGCAATAAAATATACACAAGGGCTCATCGTGGCTCAAAAGAAAGGGTATTGTTGATTTGGGGAACTGGCCAGTAATAGTGTTGCCTCATGTGTTTGTTCCATGTGAACTCACATTTCAAGTAAACTTTAAAATATAATTAACAGTTCAGTAGGTCTAAAAGAAGAGATATTAGTGGAGTGAATGATAGAGTTTACTCACAGTTTAATGCATTCTTAGTAGCTGGTTTGTCTGGAATACAGAATGAAGTGCTCCAGACAAACCAGATTTTTTTCAATCAGGTGCAAAATTTAAGATATAAAATCTATTCATAGTACAAGAGAAGAAATTAGAAAAGTCAACATTATTTATTTAGTGATTATTAGAGTTTTAGGCAGAGAGAACAGGGTGAATTTTGTGATTGAGAATTAATAAAATATAGGTACTTCAAACCAGCCTCTGAGAAGAAGTAGTTTTAGAGATGAGAATGACTTTTTTTTAGTGTGGTGACACATATATCCCACCATGGGGATGAGTAGAATTTCTCTGTGTAGTTGGTCCTGTGCCTGAATGAGGGTGAGAGGCATATGGTTTCATAGTATCTATTACAGGGCAGCTTAAGAGATGTAACTTGAACCAGTTCTTTATTTATCAATAATTGCCTGCTTCAAGTACATGATAAAAGATTTACTGTGTTGCATTAAATAAACTTCATCATAAATTCTCCCCAAGTCTTTTTTAAGTAGCTCCTGTAACATTAAAGATTGTCACCACAAATTTATTATCTTATGGTTTTTATGTCCCAAAGTGTTTGAAAGATGTTAAGAAGGCAATACGGCTTTAAGATGCTCCTGCCTATCACTAAGTTTTTGGGATAAGGTCATACAGCTAATTTCTAGATTGATGAGTAGTTATACCATATATGTTACAACGCACTATGAATACCTCCTCTCTGTTTCATTTTATAAAATCTTTTGATTATTTTTCCTGTGACGTTTGTCTGCTTATAGAAAAGCAACTATAATTTTTACTTCATTGAACATAATGTTCACTGAGCATACTTTAAGTGCTTAATATTTGTTATACTAATTCTCTCTTATTTGCCCTCAAATTATAGTGAAGTAAGTAATCTTGAACTTGGGTTAATTTAAAATTCCATTTATATTAATGGTTGTTTAGCATATTAATCATATAAAGGATAATGATATTTGACATATATGTTTCACTAAGGTATAAAGTTATCTTTTCTGGAGATCTTTTAGGTTTTGATTTAATATAATTGCATTATAGGGCAAGTCTCAAGCTACCAGGGCATATTGAGTTTTATAAGAACTAACAATTCTTGCTTTGTCAAGGAACAAATATGGAACCTTTAAAAAATATTATGCCCTAAAGAGTTAGTAGTGTCTTTATTTGGCAGCTACAGAAAATTGCATTTTCACTTTCTAATTGTAACTCAATGCTCTTTACAATGAATGTTGCAATTCATTGTAGGAAACTAATGATAGTAGTAAAGATCACATGATATAAGTTAAGGAATGTGAATAAACAATTGTTGCATGCATACTGTGTACAAAATGCTTTATCATTATCATCACTGTACGTCTAACATGTATTGATTATTATTATATGCCAAGCACTTTATATATGTTATATCTCTTTGTATACATCAAAGAAAAAGTTTGGGGCTTCCCTGGTGGCGCAGTGGTTGAGAATCCACCTGCCAGTGCGGGGGACGTGGGTTCGAGCCCTGGTCCAGAAAGATCCCACGTGCTGCAGAGCAGCTGGGCCCGTGTGCCACAGCTACTGAACCTGCACTCTAGACCCCATGAGCCACAACTACTGAGCCCGCACGCCTAGAGCCCGTGCTCTGCAACAAGAGAAGCCACCGCAATGAGAAGCCCGTGCACCGCAACGAGGAGTAGCCCCCTCTCGCCACAACTAGAGAAAGCCTGCACACAGCAATGAAGACCCAACGCAGCCAAAAATAAATAAATAAAATAAATAAATTAAAAAAAAAAAAGAAAAAGTTTGGTCACTATTCTCTTGGTTCCTTAGTGCTATTTCCTGGTTATTACCTTTTTACTACTGAGTAGGAACTTATGCTCAATGAAGGAATAAGGCTTTTTGGAGGCTCGTGGCACAGTCTTGCACCACCTCTGCCTTTCGTATTTAACATCACCTACAGAACTCTTGGGCATTCCCATTTATTCAGTGAAGACTTTGATACCTTGCCCATGGTTAGATTTCCAACTGGAGTCCTGCCATCATTCTGAATGATTTTAACATACAGATGACCAATCCAGAACACTCTTCTTATCTAACCTAACTTTTATTGGGTATCAACTGATACCTTAAACTCTTTCTTGAAACATTCTTTCCTTGACTTCCTTGCAGCATATTTGCCTGTCTCACCCCCACCCCCATCCTGCCTCTTCTTACCACTCATACTCCTTTAGCCGTTCTTCCTACTGATGTTCTTCACAGCCTTCTCTTATCACTAGGCCTTCTCATATCATGCTGGATGCTGCCCTGATAATCTCAGTCATTCCCAAGTTTCCAGTTATCATCTTTAAGTTGATCATTCTCAGATCTGTGTCTCCAGCCATTTCTTTCCTGAGCCTCAGATTTTTATATCCAGTAGGCTTGAATGTCCCATAGATACCTTAAGCTTACTATGTTCAAAATGAAACTCCTTCCTATACCCTAAAACATGGTTTTCCTCCTTTTTCCCCTATTTCAAGTAATAACGCTGTTATTCACCTAGATGCTGAAGCCCCAGACCTAGGAAATATCCTTACACCTCCTTTTCCCTCAAAATGACAAATGTATTTTTGACCCAGTGGTCCTGTTTTGGGAATTCGTCCTACCAACATACCTGCATACATACAAAGTAATGATGTGCAGGTTATTCATTGTAGCATGTTTTGAAATAAAAGATTAGAAAGAACCTAAGTAGCTGTCTATTGCAACTGACTAGATCAAATTATGGGACATGAATACATTGGAATACTGTGATGTGGCTGTAAAAATGTTTGAAGAAAATCTCTATGTACTGAAAATATGGCAAGGATATGATGTTAAATGAAAAAGCAAGAAACAGAACAGGACATATATGCTATCTTTTATGTAATAAAGGGGAACAAATAGTAATATATTATTTATATTTGCATAAGCAAATACTGGAAGGATGCATAAGAAACTAATGAGCCATGGTCTATCAAATTTAAAAGATTTATTAGATGGGAAACTTCCTTTATGATCATGTTTAAATTCAAATTAAGCTCTCAAACTAAGTTCTCGGCTAAGCTGAGAGCATTTTCTAAATATTGTCTCTATTAAGGTTTTTGGTGTCAGAAATGTCTTCTATTTTTCCTTGTGATCACATCCTAGCCTTTAGCTAGTATCTTACCTACCTTATATGTAACAACCATTAATTCCTCTTTCCTGTTTCCTCTACTATAGGTATATCATCTCTTAGTTCATAACTACTTGTGGTGTGTTTGAAATTGACTTAACCTCATTCCTATTACAGTGACAAGTCTGATGTTTTCTGTTCTTGGCTTTTGGTTTCATTTGTTTGGTTTTAGGGATGATTTTTTCCTTCCATAGTATAGCATTAGAGATTATCCAGACTATCCAGTATGTATGTTTAAACCATATCTTCTGTATTAAAGAGGAGATATATTTATATAGCTCACTTATTTGCAAGGGCTTATGAAAAGCCTAGAAATTAAAAAAATTCACATAATTGGAATAATTTACAATTAATATTAGTATGCCTTATTTTCTTTACATGCACTTAGGAGCTTTTTATAAGGGATTTACCATATGAACAAACCTAATATGTATGATAATCGGCTATTATGTGTGTACATTATTAGCAGGGTTTCAAAACAAAAAGTCAATTAGTGAAGCAATTTCTAAGGATACAAATTGCTATTGTTTTGTTATAATACTTCTTTTTACATTGTTGCTTTTATTGTTTTCAGAATGTTAAAAGTTGGCTGTAATAATTCTTTGAAAAAAAATTCACCACAGTTTATTTCACTCTAAAGACTAATTGCCATCTGTCTCTGGTTTGTTTTCTGAAGGTGTTCTTAAGGATTATTTAAGAGAACTTCCTTCTCCTCTGATAACAAAGCAGCTTTATGAGGCTGTATTAGATGCAATGGCAAAAAATCCTTTGAAAATGTCATCAAATAGTTGTGAGAATGATCCAAGTGATTCTAAGTACACTGTTGACCTGCTGGATTGTCTGCCTGACGTTGAGAAGGTAAGCACAGTTGGTATGCATTGAAGGTAAGCACAATTGGTATGCATTCTTTCTGAAAGCCAGCTAATGAATTGTATACTTAGCTCCAGAGCTACAAATAATTTTTTAGATATTTGACATTTGTAGCACTCATGAGTTTTAGCTCTGCCTTTGCCAAAGGCTACTTAAACAGCATAAATCTAGAAACTGCTTCTTAAACAGAATAAATCTAGAAAATAATTTTATCTTTTCTGTATATGATCTTAGCCTAGGCATGAATACTCCCTATAAGTTTTAAAAGAGTATTGTTATTGTTAAAATGATATATGTTTATTATAGAAAATTTAGGAAGATATAGAAAAGATGAATGGAAATTATAATTATCAATATCTAAAGGCAACAATAATTAACATTTTGGTGTAGTTCCTTTTAGTATTTTAAAAATATGGTACTTATTGGTGTACATGGCTTAGCCTCAAGACTTAAACAACCCTCACCACCACCATTTCCTTCCTCCTTGTCTCTTTCCATTTGCCCCCTCCCCACAATCTGAATCTTGGGACCAGTATCTTCAGATATGCCTGCAGGAGAGGTAGGATGACTGGGTCTGCAGAACTAGTTTTAGCCTAACTTTAGCTCTTGTTCCTTAGAACAAAAGGGAAAATAAGGGAAAGAAATGTGGCCAGGCTTATCCAGATGAGGCCAGCTTTGCCTATATTTCTTTCTTTTTAAAAAATATTTATTTATTTATTTATTTGGCTGTGCCGGGTCTTCGTTGCGGCACGTGGGATCTAGTTCCCCGACCAGGGATCGAACCCGGGACCCCTGCATTGGGAGCACGGAGTCTCAGCCACTGGACCACCAGGGAAGTCCCTATATTTCTTATCATATGAGAACAGAAAGTCAACAGTGAGTGGGTTAAAAAAAAAAAAAAAAAAAAAAAAAAAAAGTGAGTGGGTAGAAATGTTTTAAGCCCAATACCTTCATTCACTAGTTTATTGTAGTCATCTGAATGGCCTGTACTCTGGTTAGATTAGCAATTACTGCTCTTTTGGATGGGGGAGGGGAGCAGCTACAAAGGTAGACAGAAGCAGAAGGGTGGGGTGTGGGGTAGAAATATCCCTTCACCAATATAAGGTAAAGTTATACATATCATTTTACTTATAAGTGAAGATTTGAGTATCAGGGAATGTAAATCACTTGCCCAAGAGTATATAGCTTTTTTGAGTGTTGTAGTCTGTCACATGAACTTAGGTCTTTCTGGCCTTAAAGTTCACGCTGTTAATATTCTTTTTAAAAAGGCTGCATAATATTCCATTGAGTAGATTTGACAATTTATCACCATTCTGTTTTGTGTAATATTTAGGGTTTGAACCTATTTGTATATATTTGTCCACAGACTTCTTTTCAGTTAGAATTACCTAGTTGGAATAGAATTTCAGAGTGGAATTGCTGATTTAAATAATGTGAACATTTTGAGGCTCTTAATACATTTTTCATATTACTTTTCAAAAGGGACACAACACTTACATTTTTTGGCTGATCTTATTTCATAGACAAAAAAAAAAGATTTCTTATTTTAGGTTGTGTTTCTTGGTTTGCTATTGAGATTGAACCTAATGTATTTAACCAGTTGTATGTGTGTGTGTGTGTGTGTGTTAACTGTGTTAACCAATGTGTGACTGGTTTTGATTTCAAAATATCAGTCTAGTCTACTCTAGATCCATTTTGATTTCAAAATATCAATCTAGTCTACCCTAGATCCATTTTTCCCCTCATTCCTTCCCTTCACAGCCAAACATTGAGCAAATGTTTATTCTGGCGTTTATCACTTCTTCACCACTCATTTACTACTCAGCATATTGTCATCTGGCTTCCTGCTCCATCTCTGTGGACCTGTTCTTGCCAAGGTTACTAATTACCTTCTAATCATCAAATCCAGTTGTCACTTTGACTCCAGAAATGTCATTTTGATTTTTTTTCTTTCTTTAATAATTTAAAAAAATTACAAATTATAGTTGGCGCTTATTTCTTCAACACAATTATGAAGAAGAAAATAACACACTTATTTTATTTGTTAAATGATTGATCATATGCTAGTATATCAAAAAACATCATTCCTTTCCATAACTGCTTAAACCTAAATAACCATTCTAACTTCTTGAATAAACACCCCTTACTAGTTTTTTCAAGGATTTAAAAAAATACTTTTCAATCAATTTTTTTTCATTTCTAATTATACTATTCTTCCCTTTTCCATGGTTTGTCTACTTAAAATATTTATTAGCTAAGAAGCGCATTGGCCTTTTTCCTACTCTGGATCACAATAGAACCTGGCCATGGTTGGCTCCCTAGATTTTAGGATGTTGGTCCCTACTTATGACTACAGGATTTATCTGAACTTAAAAATGAACATTCTCACCCTAATCCCCTTTCCATTGCAGCCTTTGCTGTTATCTTTTTAGAGGAGGAAAGAGAGGAAAAAGTTGATGGTATATTTTCCCAGGGACTCCAGCTGAAATTTGGAATGCATTCACGAGCACTTTATAGAATGTATATTTTAGCCATTTAATGAATCAGATTATGTCGTTGAAACCTAAGGGTCCTGTGTAACATTTCTGTAAGAAACTATGTTTCAAGTTCCAAACATCCAACTTACAAGCAAATCTTTGAAACAACCTTTTAAAAAGTGACAGTATGCCCATCTATATTTTCTGCTATAAACTGTGTCCTTGAATTTGCCCCTGTGTGACTGTGTTAAGTGAAATTTAATTTAATTTAGGCAACCCTAATGATGTTGTTGGATCATTTGAAATTGGTGGCTTCTTATCGTGACGTGAATAAGATGACTTGCCAGAATTTGGCTGTGTGCTTTGGACCCGTATTATTAAGTCAGAGGCAAGAGACTTCCACCCATAACAACAGAGTCTTCACTGATTCAGAAGAACTTGCAGGTGCTTTGGATTTTAAAAAACATATTGAAGTTCTTCATTACTTACTTCAACTCTGGCCAGGTAAATGATTCTATGGAAATGTTTTTCTCTTTCAATGATAGGGTGTTTGAATTAGCTAATCGTTAAATATGCCCATGTATGATTGAAGAAAATCTTTTCTAGATTTTGCTTTTTAAAATAATTATGAATTGATACCTGCCCTTTAGATTTCTCCATTTAAATTTTCTGCTTTTGCTGATACTATTGTAGACATAGAGATCAATGTATACATTTTGGATTTGGTCAGCTCTGGATTTGAATCCTGGTTGTGTCACTTATTAGCAGTCTGACCTTGGACAAGTTCTTTAACATCATAGAGCCTCAGTATCATCTTTTGTCATGTGGATTAGTAATATGTTTATAGAATTTATAGGAGGATTAAATAAAGAATTACGTGTATAAGGTGCTCAGCACAGCTCTTAGCACATAATAGGTACTCAGTAAAATATTAATTTCTTTACCCTTCTCGTTTTTATTTCAGCTGATATAAAGCAGAATTCATTTTTCTCCTTAAATCAGTTCTTCCTCCTGATGTCTATACTGTATTCATGGTCATTCTTCAAGTAATCCAGGCTTGAGTTGACGGTTATCTGCAATCTTTCCATCTTTCTTATCCATCCCCATTCTACTCAATAACGAAAGGCTGACAGTTATTTTTCTAATACATCTCTTATGTAGTTTCAGAGCTAAAAGGAATATGTATTTAGTTAGATGTTTTATAAAGGGTCCTGTATTTAGGTTCCAAAAATTTCTTACATGGTAGTAGCCCCTGCTTCCCTCCCCTACCGTGCATAGTACCAAGTGTGAAAGTACTTAGATGCTTAGTGTAGTGCACAGTGGTAGAAGTGCTTGGGCCCTGGAGTCAGGCTTAGATTCAGATTCGACTGTGGCACTCACCAGCAGTGTGGACTCAGGCAAACACTTTAGTTTTCCTAGGCCTCAGTTTGCTTCTCTATAAATAGTGCCTACCTCAGGGTTTTTGTGAAGATTGATTTAAAGCATCTAAGGAAATGAGCAGAGAGTTTAGCATAAAGTTAGCCCTCAGTAAATGTGCTTTGTTACTCTTTTATTAATGTATATGAGAAGAATAGACCAAAGTACAAAGGAATGCTTGATTTAGTCTTTTAAAAAATCTAATTAATTTTAAAAAATGAATTAAAAATTAAGCTAATAAAAATTTTCAACTTTTAAATTTGTAGAGTTAACATTTTTGCTTTCTTTTAAACACAGGCTTAAAAAATCATTTCTAATTTATATTTTACCTGAGTTAGTATGTGTTATTTATTATGTAAAAGTTCTGAATGAAGATGCTCTGGTTAATTGGTCTGATTTCTGCACTTGGTGCCCAACATAAGAAATCACTCAGGTTCAAGTTTTAAATGTGTGTTTCTCAGCTTTTCCTAGAACTGCTTTAATTTTAATAAACATGAGGAATTGGGAAAGGAGCCATCTTATCATTCTAATCACAAATGAAAATTTGTTTGCCTGGAGATACTAAGTTTACTATCAGTACCTGAGTTCTTTATCATTAATTCTGTATCAGTGGTTAATGTCATTTCATTATTTTGTAATAGTCATCTTAGTCTTGGGTTTAGGAGCAAAAACTTAACTTATATTGTATGTTATAGAAAAAAGCCAGGTTCAGATTTGAGATTCACTGTATGGTATTTCAGTGACAACTTTAAGCAACTGTCTCCTAATGTACAGTACCTTATTCCAAAGGTTTGTGTGATTGGATTTAAAAATAACTGCCCCATCATCTATAACCTGTTATTTTTCTTTAGTTATAATACCTCAAACAAAGGACAGAACAGGGCAGAAAGATAAGAGGAAACAGCAGTTAGTTTTGCCCTCTAACATCACTTGCTTTTGGATTCAAGAAGAGGCAGAAATCAAGTAGATATAGTGCACTTACTGAGCCTGAGAAAATTGATGGTGACGTAGAGAATGGGCCACACCATATTAACTTGGTGAATGCTCATCTCTATGCATTCAGTGGAAGGTTTTAGCTCCCTTGCTATCTGTATCCTACTTATTTTTCTTTTGGGAACTTCCCCTACTCCAGAGGTAAAAAGAATTGATTCCACCCTTTCCTGCCCACCTGCCTTTTTACTTCCTTAACTTTTTATTTTGTTTTGTGTTATTTTGGGCAAGAATATAATTTGCTTTGAGCTTTCTACTTGAAAAATCTGTCTTCAAAGTGATCAGTTAGAACCCTGGCATATTGGTACTGGAAGGTAAAAGTCAGCCTGCCAATTGCTTTTCAGATTGTCTTCTGCCAAAGTCCTAAATTCTTTAGAAGCAGCCTTGAGGCCAGATTGGCAACAGGTGAGGGAGCAAAACAGAAACATATTTCCCTTTTGACCAAAACAGTCTTCTTTTCATCTTTCGTATGTACTGGGTTTTTACAAAGTAGTTGCTTTTTAAAAATAGGGTTGCTGTTTTAAGAGTATTGGAAATTAATGATAGGCTACCGTTTCACTTTATAGATGGGGAAATAGCTTTAGAGAGTGTGTAACTCTTAGACCAGCTGTTTGGCGTATCACATTTTTTATGATGAATAGATTTGGGATAGGGCTTTCTCTTTTTTTTTTTTCTTTTGGAAAAGCTATCAATTTTCCCTAATTCTTTTTGTTTCATTTTTCTCACTAGACTAAGCTTCATGAGGTCAGGGACTATATTTTGCTTATCCTTATATTTCCAGGTCCTAACAGAATACTTGGCACTAACTAGACACCCAATATATTGTGTTAAATAAGGTAATTATACTATAGATAAAAAGGTAATAAAGTGGTGACTAAAAATATAAATCTATTGGAAGAAAACAAGATAAGAAAATTAAGTTTCTTAGTAATTATCATTATGTTTGGAAAAATTTTCAGCAAATTTATAGACTGCATGTTCATTTTATCCTGTTGAAGGTGAGTAGTCAACAGTGCTAGGAAAACCAGAACTTTTCTTTTGGGGTTAAAATTAGCCATTTTATCTACATATTTAATAGGAAACCGTTTCACCATCAGTAGTTTAAAAAGCTAGTAAAGTTGATTTTGTAGAAATTGAAGTTTTAGTCTAAAAGATATAAAATATTATAATTGGTTTCTTAAATATTTTCCAAGAAAATATACAAAAATAATGTTTGGATAAGAACTTGGTTAAACAACTTTAAGCACCCGACAGTAAAATGAATGTGAGTTTTGCAGGTGAATGTCGGAAAATGCAGACAAAATAAGACAAGCTTAACACAGAATCAAAAATGTTTTGCTTTGGTTGGATCACAAACCAGATGACCTCAATGTTAGCAGAGTACGGTAATGGGTTGGCAAAAACAATAGCCATGACACTTAAGCACTAAGAAGAACAGGAAAAGCACAGAAAATGAAGGGAGGAAAGCAAGGAGATTTAGAGGAGATAAGCAGTTTCAACAGAAGAAGGAATATGAATAATTAAACAGTGGAAAAATTCAGATATCAATTCTGCAATTACATCAGTTAATGACATAGGACATTATATATTAATATTGTTATTAAATATCAAGGTAAAGTAATTATCAGACCTTTATTTTCTAGAAAGTTTTAGATCAAGAGCTTTTAGCTGTCATAATGATCTGTAATAACCATCATAAAAATACAGATAAACAAAAATGTTAGACATACCTATACAAAGTTATCAAGTATTTTAATAAAATAAGTTAAAAAAATTATGCAGTCTCTGAAAATGTTATAAAATCACTGTATGTCTGGAAAACTAGAACCATATACGTGTTTATATATTATTCTTCAATTATTTTATACAGTAGGAAACAAGTATTTATTAGATGTTGGAGAGTGTAAAGTTGGTGCGTTATCACTGATTATATGTTCCCTTTATCTTAGTGAAGGGAAGTATGAATGGAGAGGTACTTATTAATGGAGAATAAACAAGCAGAAAGAGAAAGGTATTATGGACAGTTTTTAATAGCCGTGCCTCAACATTTAAATTAAGTCCATTCGACAAGTGTTTTGTTCAATACACACAAAAGAGTAAACTGTAAAGCCTTGGTTTGTTGTGAAATAATGTGTGTCTCCATGGTAATATATTTGGCCAGTGCAATGCCTACTAATAGAAGAAATTAGTCTTAATATGAGGAATGTTATTTGAGATTGTTAGATTCCTAACCAGAATGGGAAAATAAAATATCTGTACTATTTTCAGGCAATAGATGAAGCCTCTTAGTAGCTAATGCTGTATAATCAAGCTCAGGTAACAAGTGGACAAGTCTAGATTTCGTTCATTTTATCAAAGTGAAATTTGGGCTGCTTAAAGTAAAGTAAATTATGACACTGCTGCTAATAGAATTGCAAAAAAACACAAAGGTTAGAACTTTTAGAGTGAGCACTTTAGATGCCTTGGCCTCATTTAGATGTTTGCAGATGAAGGAACTTTTGTTTCATTTGTACTCCAACATGCCTTGCCTGCTTTTTGCTGTAGCTTTTAATTTAGAAGAAGCTACCAGCTTAGCTACTGTTTGAATTACATCTAGATAATAATTAACTTGCACAGAAAGTTAATCAACATTGGAAATTTATTTTGGGATGTTGTGATATAGCATGAATTAGCACCACTGAACATTCTACTGGCTTCTGTCCCTAATCTTGATTATGTCTGATGATAGAAAAAATAATTATGGAATGTTTTGTTTTGGTAGTGTGCATGTGTTTGTTTTAATGCATGTTTGTAGTTGATTATTAAATGGCTTATATTTAGCTCTGTGTTTTTAAATTGGATTCAGTTGGATTACTGTCGCTAAAGCAAATTTATTGTTTGTTTCTAGTGCAACGTTTAACTATCAAAGAATCAGCAAACAATTGGTTCCCAGAGCACAAGTCTTCTCTAAATTATTTGAGGCGGAAGAAAGAACGACCTTACCTGTTAAATTTGAGTGGTACTGATTCATCAAGAGTACTTAGGCCAAGGCAAACCAGGTTAGACAGTCCACTAAGTAATCGATATGCAGGAGACTGGAGCAGCTGTGGAGAAAACTACTTTTTAAATATGAAAGAAAATTTAAATGATGTGGATTATGACGATGTGCCTTCAGAAGACAGAGAAAATGGAGAAAACTGTAGCAAAATGTATGAACCAGAGATCATGATTGAACAGCCAACTCCCACATCCAAAGAGTGCGCATTTCAGACATATTTGACAATGCAGGCTATTGAGTCTAGGGACCGAAAAGTCAATCTCAAAGATCTACAAGAAAGTATTGATACTTTGATTGGAAATCTGGAGCGTGAACTCAACAAAAACAAGCTTAATATGAGTGTTTGAGGTTGAGAGTTTTTTTTTTTAATAATGTCTTAAGTTTCACATCAATCTTTGTCACTTTCTTGTATCTCTCACAGTGATGTTTTAAATTTTTTACTCTTGAAAGCTTCAGTTACTTTCTAACAGGTTCATGTGATTCAATTAAAAACACCATTCATTAACATAATTTTTACTTATTTCATTAGAAAATTTTTCTTGAGGTAAAAAGATAACCTGGACTTCGTATGGATATTTGTTTAAATCTTGCCAATTCTGTGGATATAACTTTAAAATGCACTTCTAAGATTCACATAAGTTATTAGCCCCTCAAGATTTTTGTACTTTATAGGAACTGCTTTTCTGAAACAGATGTTCCTTCTAGAAGAATGCTGTGGCTGCTTAGTCTGATTTGCAGTATGAGTCCGTGCACACTGCAACATCATTCAATCACATTTCATTTGCAATGCAAATGCTGCTATAAGAAAACCTTTTTATAAATAAAAGTAAAATTATACAAATAGTAATGTATTCTGTATTAACATTCAGTAATTATTTAAACATAAAATTAAATATTTTTATAATCCCAAAAATATGTATATATTTATAAGTGCATATATATATAGGTATTAGAATGAGGGGAGGGATTGGCTGCAGAATCACATGTATCTTTAAAATATATGTCATGAGGCCAAAATCGTTAGCTTAAAAATGTCCTTTTCAGGGAAAGAACATTTAAGTTAAAGGAGGAGTTGCATAGAAACTCTTGAACCAAAACACTAGAAACATCTAAATATAGAAAAAATAGACTTTCCTTTTTTGATTCATAGAAAGTCACAATATCCCCAGTGAGAAGTCATCCTTTAAATTGAAATCTTCTAACTTTTTAAGAGATTAAGTTTTGAGATTTCTACACTGGTGACTTAAATTTAAAATTCTTCACCTAATCTATGTGTTTTTATCTTCTGCTTTTTAAAACAAAGTAATTATACTTAGAACATATTTATTTGTAATAGTACATATATAACTTTGACTTTATAATTACCTTCATTTGTTTCTAAAGAAATCTTGCCAGCATACTACATGTTATTGATTTTTAAAAATTAACTTATTTTGGCTAATTATATCTTCAAGATAGTCATTATAGCAATCACAACAGTGTTTGAAAATGTAAATTTAGAAGTTGTTTTATTAAATCGGAATGTATTTTTTTAAACTTTTATACCTACAGAATGTGTAATTTAAAATTATTAATAAAATTTGAGTTATCAATTTAAAGATGTAGCAGCCATTAAAAAAACTGATTCCTTGATGTTTTTCTAAATATTAAAGTATTTAACTATTTCTATGCAATATACATTGATAAGTGGAACACCTTGTTATTTAATTTGAAAATTTACTTGTTAAAAAACCAGATAAATAACTATTTTTATATGAAATTTTCATTTTTAAAGCTTTGTATAACAATTCAGAAGAATACCAAAAGAATATGTGACAGATATATATATATTGAGTAAACAGTCAGTAGAAATGTACCTAAATATTTTGTAAGAAGACTGTCTCAGTCTTCTTCCTTTTGTTTGCTATATCACGTATATTGTATGAATTACTCAGTTGTTCCAGAAATGTAAAAGCTTTATTAAAATATATAACCTTGGTGGCATGCTATTAATTATTATAATGATTTTTAAGGGTCACTTATTTTAAAGTCATTCTTTTAAAGCGAACATGTTAAAGTATTGGACCATCATATATTATCCATAAATATATGTAATAACTTTTTTTTGTCCAAAATTGAGTTTTCCAGAATCTGCAGTACTTTAAGGGCCACACTTATTTTGTTACGTTATTTTGAATGGGAATAGTTTTAAAGTTAATCTCTGCCATCTTAAGTAGAAAATACTAAACATTTGTTGTGTAAATCACTGTCATAATAAACCTCTTATTTTTTTATTTTTTAAATTAATTAATTAATTAATTTATTTATTTTTGGCTGTGTTGGGTCTTCATTGTTGTGCACGGCTTCTCATTGTAGTGGCTTCTCTTGTTTCAGAGCACGGGCTCTAGGCACGTGGGCTTCAGTAGTTGTGGCATGTGGGCTCAGTAGTTGTGGCTTGTGGGCTCTAGAGCTCAGGCTCAGTAGTTGTGGCGCACGGGCTTAGTTTCTCCGCGGCATGTGGGATCTTCCCAGGCCTGGGCTGGAACCTGTGTCCCCTGCATTGGCAGGCGGATTCTTAACCACTGCACTACCAGGGAAGCCCAATAAACCTCTTTTATTGACTCTGCTGTATTCAGAAGTGCTCAATAGGTGTATGCCTTTATTTAATATGGCCTTTTACTTCAAATCTATTTTGAACTTCTGTACCTGCTTTTTATAATCTCCTGGGATCTTCCTGCATTGTTAGACAGTCAACTCTCATTCCCGACTAAGCCTGCCAGCCCTAATGGTTTTTAGGATTAAAAACAATTTTAGTTTTAGTACATGTACCTGAACAAAAATTTTAAACAATTCAGGTAGATGGAAAATTAAAAGTGTTCCTCTCTGACATCCACATCAATCCCACTTCTCAGAGGAAACAACCACTTTTTTCTTTAGGTAGCTTCCTCTATCACTCTAGGTTTACTGCTGCTGTTTCTTGATTTGTCATTTAAGTGATATCTGTTGGTTGTCCGTTATGAGTGGTAAGCAATTTATCTCACTCCATTCCTCCTCCCCATTTATTTTTTTAGTTTTTCTTTTGTTTTATAACTTTAATTGTTATTTCTTGATCCATCAGTTTTAAACAGTATCTCTTGACTCCATACCATTGTGGAAATGACCAACCCTGTACTTACTTTCCAAATCATTACTGCCCTTTACCTTCAACTTCCGTAAGTTATACTCTTAGTTTATATAATCAATCATTAATAGATGTGTATTGTTTTGGGGAACTATACTTGACATATGTTTTTCCTTTATATATTGATGCTAAAAACTATAAATCAATAACTAGCAGTTGTGCTAGATTGTGCAGAAATATTCATGGGTAAACCAGGTGATTCTACAATATCTCTAATCTTATATTCTTAAGTCTATATACTGATTTAAGCAGAATACAAACTAAAGGTCAAATGGATTATTTTATCTTATAGCCATCAATTTCTCCAAATCATACTGTGTGTTACTTGCTTCATAATTGGGTCATGGCTTTTGAAATTTTTAATTTTTCCTGGAGTAAGAAATTACCTTTTTTTTTGGACAGAAGAAAAATACTTCCTTTACTATAATACTTGCTTTATCATTGAATTACCAGATTTGTTCAGAGTGCTTTTAGTTCTCATCCTGAAGTGTATTATTGCCTTTATTTTTCTTTGATGGAAGAAAAATATTTTCTTTACTATAAACCCTGAGATCATTTTAAGCTTCTTAATCAGCTTTATCACACTTGGGCAAAGTGATTTTTAGCTGTTATCTTGGGATGTATTTTCTTTGCACTCCTATGTGCTACTTTTTTTGTTTCCTGTTCTTTCTTGTGACTTTTTTTTTTCTTTTGGCCTCGCCGCATGGCATGCGGGATCTTAGTTCCCCGACCAGGGATCGAACCCGTGCCCCCTGCCGTGGAAGCGTGTAGTCTTACCCACTGGACCTCCAGGGAAGTCCCTCCTATTCTTTCTTGTTTTCATTTTTTTTGTTTTTTTGATTTGTTTGCTGAAGTATATTTATAAGTACCCCCCCCACACACACCAACCTCCCAAAACAGGGCGCATGGGAGATAGATAAACTTTGAATCCTTACCTGTCTGACAAGGCCTTTATTTCTTCCCCATACTTCACTTTGATTGGACTTGCAGTTCTAGGTTCAGACTCATTTACCTTTAAAACTTTGAAGACATCTCTCTATTATCTTCTAGCCTCCAGCTTTGCAGTAATCCAGGCAAGAAAGAAGGTGATTCAGACCAGGGAGGAGACAATAGAAGTGATTGTATTTTCAATACTTTTTGAAGTAGGAGCCAAAGAAACCCGCCAGTGGGCTGTGAGAGAAAGGAGTAAGACATGAGCAACTGAAGGATGGAGTCGCTATCAAATGGGACTGAGATGACTCTACTGTATTTTTTTAAATGAGTTCCTTGTAATGGATGTTGCTATTATTAATACAGTGGTTATCGAAATGCCTTATAAAGTCCTTTTAACTATAAGTAATAATGCTTCTGTACCTGGTGATGATGCCCATAGAGTCATTTCAAGAATAAAAAAGCAAGAAGACTTCATATATATCTAAGCAAAGTCCCACATCATAACTGTCTTTGGATATTTTCAGATTGTGTAGCTTTATATTAGGGATCCTAAAGAAACAGGTTTGGGAGTGATACGGTTCCTGTAAAGAATTTAGTTTCAAAACCACAGAATGACTTTGAGGCTTAGGATTTTATAATTTAAAAACATCAATTTTTAGCTACTTGGATAGTGATAAAGTTGTAGTATGTTTAATAATCAATAACAAGTCCTAATTTGAATCTTGCTGACCTGAGGAATCTGGTACAAAGAGGAATGCCCTTTTCTCTTTTCCCTGTCCAGTGTTCACTTTGAATTCAGTAAGGCTCATACATGATTAAACATTGAAGTGCTATCATTCCCGATTCAAAGTCTGTGACAGAAACATCAGATTGTGCCCCAGCTTCCAGGAGTCAGAGAGCAATTAGTCAGCATCGTTTCTCTGAAACTTACACAAAGGTAAATGCTATGAAAATAAAAAAGAGATTTAGATGCTGAGCAGGCTGAGCAGTGACAAATGTCCACAACAGTTCCCTAGGCTTCATCTCGCCCTGTTGCCCAAAACGTGGAGTCTTTCTCTTACCCCTCATACACAACCTGCCAGCGGTTCTGACTACGGTATCTCCTGAAACTGTGCACTTAAGTTTGTCACTACTAACACCCTAGTCCAAGCCACCATCATCTCTCAATAGCTTCCTATTTCATCTCTTTGCTGTCACTCTCCGCTCTCCACACCCACAATCCATTCCATCCATTGAAGCTAAAGTAATCTTTAAAAAAGATAAACCACATCCTTTCCTGGGCTTTTCCTCTTGCTCTCTGTGCTTCAGCAATACTGCAGACCTCATTTCTGTCTTAGGATCTTTGCTCTTCCATTCCCAGTGTCTGGAAAGCTCCTTATCTAGATCTTACTTGGGTGGCTTTTTTGTCATCTCACATCTCTGCTTAAATGTCAACCCAATCAGTAACTGCTTTGAGAAATGGTGGAGGAAGAAGATGGAGATTTCTGTTTCTTGTAACAAGTACAAAATAGTTATGCTATTAAATGATTAAACTATAGACATTTATAACTTTGGAAAATGTTTCCTGCCTTATTTTTATCAAGACGTGTATCAATATCTGAAATTACCTTGTTTATTTGATTATTATCTGTGTCCACCCTTCTTGAATGTAATTTCCGTGGCGGCGGGGACCTTGTATAGCTAGTTCATTGCCTAGGCCTAGGACTTTTAACATAGAAGATATTCAGTTAATTATTCATAAATGAATGAATAAAAAGGGATTCTTAGAGAATGCTTTTCTTTTTTATAAAATTTATTTTATTTATTTATTTTTGTCTGTGTTGGGTCTTCGTTGCTGCGTGCAGGCTTTCTCTAGTTGTGGCGAGCACAGGCTGCTCTTCGTTGCGGTGCAAGGGCTTCTCATTGCGCTGGCTTCTCTTGTTGCGGATCACAGGCTGTAGGCTCACGGGCTTCAATAGTTGTGGCTCACGGGCTTAGTTGTTCTGCAGCATGTAGGATCTTCCCAGACCAGGGCTCAAACCCGTGTCCCCTGCATTGGCAGGCAGATTCTTAACCACTGCGCCACCAGGGAAGCCCCGAGAATGCTTATCTTTTGTCAGGAAAAGACGAAGGACTATGTGATGCAATGTCTCTGTAATATTTCAAATATTCACTCCTGAGCAATAAATCATTTGTGGTTAAGAAGGTAATGCCTTCTCTCTCTTTCTTTCTTCCTTTCTTCCTTCCTTCCTCTTTCTTTCTTTCTCTTTCTTTGTTTCTTTTTCTTTCTTTCGTCTCTCTCTCTTTTTAAAATAATTTGTTTCTTTTGGAACTAGAGTGGCATTGGGAAAATTAGTGACTTAAAACGTTAGTGGATTGGTAATTTGGGGTAATTTTTGTAGTAATTTTTTGCTACAGAGCTCAGTAGAACCAATTATTTAACGATGTGTGAAAAAGTACTTCTCACCATAAGAAAGGAAGGTTTCTAAGAAAGCTTTTGTTAAAACGCATCATTTATTTCTTTACAGAAATCGTGATGAAAAATATCCTCTTAATTTTTGTGCACTTATTACTAGATCTAGAAAAACCTATTTTTCATTTTATTAAAAAATATTTTCATAAAGTTGAATGAACCCTATAAATATTTAGAATTCTTTTTTTTTTAATTAGAGAGAATATCAGAGACCACTGTGGGAGCCAGGCACTACATTTAATGTTTTTATTTTTCTCAAACAAGTGTTTGTTTTAACTAAGTGAAAAAATGCCTAAATATTGCCTCTGAGTTGGGTTAACCTAATCCTTATTTGTTTGATAAGGCCATTGGCATGCTTTTAAGTCAGTTGAGTTAATCTTTCTTTTTTGGCTTAATGGAAGTATTATGTAGTGAAAACTTGGTGTTGGCCTCAATATTCTACATATTTCTTTGACTGGAAATTCTACTCTTCAAAACAAACTCTTCCAAGGAGAGTTTAAAATTCCAACTTTAGTAAAGTACAATGGGTATTAAATCAAGAAAAGGGAAAGTTCTTTGCATTCAATATGTTTATGTGAAAGTGATGGGCCTGCAGCTCACATTTTTTCACAGCAACAAGATACGGAACAGTGACCCCTTGTTCCTGACCTTTGTTCAAGAAAAGGGATCTCTCTGCATCTCTTCTTGCCCGACTTTCCCCCCTGTCACCAGTGTAAAGCCCACATTTTAACCCAAGAGCAAGTTTGAATCATTAGGTAAGTGAAAACAGCTTGTCTAAACCTGGTAGATGAGAAATGTCAGAGCATAAAGTGCCATCTGTCCTAGGTTATGAATCTGTGTTTGATCTGTACATGATGTCAAAAGTCCCCTGTAAAGTCAATCAATCTATACATAAAAGAAGGCACGTTAATGTCTTTTTCCATCAACATTTTATTATGAACATTTAAAGTATAAAGAAAAGTTAAAAATTATACAGTGAATGCTCACATATCTATCATCTAGAGTCTATAATTGTAAGCATTTTGATGTATTTGCTTGATCAAGTATCCATGTATCCACCATTATCTCTCTTAATTTTTGGTACATTTTAAAGTAAGTCACAGAATTCCTGTACATGTCACCATGTGTCATTTTGGACACCACAAAAAATTGAATTGGAGATCAACTTTGTGTGATTATAATTAACCTCTAAAAGAGTCATGGAATATGTGAATTCACCACAAATCCTAGGTTTCATCATCGTTAGAAAGATCAATTTCTATGCAAATCCTCTAAAAAAGTAATACGTATTTTGGATATTTTGTGTTCCTTTCCACATTGCTTTTGGCTATCCCAGACTTCCATCATTCACAGACAACCTCTACAATTTCTGCCATATTCAAGTACCATGTGTAATATTATTTTCTAATTTTCTCTAAAATTTTTTCAATTAAATTTATTATTAAAGTAAAACTTCATATTGCTACCATAAATGGAAAACCAGTATCATTTGTCATAAACAAGTTAACTACATATATTTTTTCAATACACTAAAACAAATTCATAATGTACACCTTGGCATGCATACCACACTTAGGGCAATACTGAATTATAGTCTCTGTTCTATCCAATTTTCCTACCACAAATATTGGGACACGAGAAAAGTCAAAGCTGCATTGGAAGTTGGACACACAGATGACACCAGGCTGTTCTCTTTTTTTTAAATTTTTATTTATTTATTTATTTATTTATTTATGGCTGTGTTGGGTCTTCGTTTCTGTGTGAGGGCTTTCTCCAGTTGTGGCAAGCGGGGGCCACTCTTCATCACGGTGCGCGGGCCTCTCACTATCACGGCGTCTCTTGTTGCGGAGCACAGGCTCCAGACGCGCAGGCGCAGCAGTTGTGGCTCACGGGCCCAGTTGCTCCACGGCATGTGGGATCTTCCCAGACCAGGGCTCGAACCCGTGTCCCCTGCATTGGCAGGCAGACTCTCAACCACTGCGCCACCAGGGAAGCCCTGTTCTCTTTTTGAGGGACAAAAGCACCACATGCAGATTTGCCCGAATCTCACCTTGAGCTGGCAACGGAGAGAGGTGAAGGGTTTCCTAGCAGGGCTAGGAAGGATCTGTCTGCAGCCTCTCTGACATATGTCCCAAGCAGGGTCCATTCTTCATGAGCCCTGTGCTGTCAACCCCAGTGGTTCGACAGTCCCCGCACCAGCAGGAACAGAGCCAAAGCCCAATCCTTGCAGCCTGAGTTCCTACTTTGGGAACTTCTCAGCACTGTGGCCCTGACCACATTTTCCATTTTGTTTCCTCTTACACTTTTGGCCCTCTCCTGCCAGCACATCTTCCTCTCAACTACCTCTGCTAACATAGGTGAGGTAGGAGACCGACAACACGCCTATCTTTCCCTCCTGAAATTAGAGCCAATCAGATTCACTACTGATAAAGGTAAGCTGGAGAATGTGACTTGGGTCTATGGTGAACTGGGCTTCTTTCTACATCCCTGTGATCTGATTGTCCCCACCAGTCACTGGCAGCATTGGTTAAAATCAAGACTCCCCTGGCAGCAGTAGAGCCTGTCAGAGATATAAAAACAAGTGCATAGGGGCTTCCCTGGTGGCGCAGTGGTTGAGAATCTGCCTGCCAATGCAGGGGACACAGGTTCGAGCCTGGTCTGGGAAGATCCCACATGCCGCGGAGCAACTGGGCCCGTGAGCCACAACTACTGAGCCTGCGCGTCTGGAGCCTGTGCTCCGCAACAAGAGAGGCCGCGACAGTGAGAGGCCCGCGCACCGCGATGAAGAGTGGCCCCCGCTTGCCGCAGCTGGAGAAAGCCCTCGCACAGAAACGAAGACCCAACACAGCCATAAATAAATAAATGAATGAATGAATGAATGAATGAATAAATAAATAAATAAATAAAGACTTTCTATTTCAAAAAAAAAACAAGTGCATATTCCCGACAGGCTGGCTCTGAGCATGAGGGAACAGAGAAGCATCCAGCCAAGCAGGCTCAAGTCCTGCTCCTCCTCACTCAGATAAGTCCATCTTCTTGTGACTTGGGGAAGAGTAAATGAGGGGCAGAGGGAAGTTGAAGAGTTCCTCCCATACTCTTTCCCCTTGAGAGGTGGGGCAGTTCCCTCCCTTTTACGGAAACAGGAGAAGAACAGGATGTTATCGCCCAACAATTGCCTCCTATTGCTTCTTCCTCTAGTGACCAAATGTCACAGGATGAACTCGGGGACCCTTGGTCAAATGGAGCAGGAAATAGAAACGCCAAACTGCATGTTGGCAGCCAAAAACAACATGTAAAGATTTTCCAGGTAATCGCTAGGAAATTGCTGCCATTCGGCACCCTGGTTAATCTGCACAGTGGCCGAAATTCGGCATATTCTCGCCTCTCTTGATCAGTCCTTTTCTCCTCAAGGCCCTGAGGCCGTGTGCCAGCTCTGGAGCCTCGAGCCCCAGGGGCCCAAGCAGTCTTGCCCTTCCCCCCTGTGCCCAAAAGAATCTGGCCCCCCCTCCTCCTCTGCCTCCAGGGAAAATTCACCTTCCATCTGGTCCTACAGGCTCACCTGGAAGTATGCAGTCTCCTCCACTGAGTAAAACACTAGGGTGTTGATGACAGGGTTTAATCTGTACTTTATTTTAAAATGACAGCGGGGGGAATTCCCTGGTGGCCCAGTGGTTAGAACTTGGCACTTTCACTGCTGAGGGCGAGGGTTCAATCCCTGGTCAGGGAACTAAGATCCTGCAAACCAAGGGGGTGCAGCCAAAAAAAAAAAAAAGACACTACTGACTGTAAAATGAGAGCTTACTAAACCCCTTTTTAAAGAATATGTATAAGAAAATATCAGAGGAACTCTTTTAGTTTCTCTCAGTTCTTTCTGTTGACTGTGGGCTCCCTTGCTGCTGCTGTTACCCTTCCAATGTCATGTTCACTTCTGGAAGATTGTCAGCTTTTGTATGAGCCTTCTCCCTTTCCCATATCTACTTACATCCTCAGCCATCACAGAACAATACTTAAGCCATTATCAGCTCTATCCTTAATACATTTATATAGGGCCCAAGTCACAAAGGGCTTGGGCTTCTAGCAAATCACTTAATGGAAATTTTATGAAAGTCAGAATTGCATATGTAAATTAACATATGAAGGCCTAGGCTAGCCCAAACAACATTGAAAAAAAGAACAATGTTGGAGAACCAATACTACCTGATTTTAAGATGACTTATAAAGTGATAGTAATCAAGACAGTATGGTATTGGCATCAGGATAGATGAATAAATCCATGAAACATAATAGAGAGTTCAGAAACAGACTCATACGTATATGGACGACAGATTTTTGGCAAAGGCAATCCAGGGGAAAAAGGATAGGTTTTTCAACAAGTGTTGTTGAAACAATTGGATATTCATATGCAAAAAAAAAAAATCCCACCTTCAATAATATATCTTATACCATATATAAAAATCAACTAGAAAAGTATCATATATCTAAATGTAAAGCCTAAAAGTATAAAACTTCTAGAAAAAAATCTTGGGTTATGCAAAAATTTCTCAGGTCACCAAAAACATGATCCATTAAAAAAAACAAATTGCTCAACTGAAATTCATCAAAATTTAAAACTTCTGCCCTTTGAAAAACACTGTTAGAATGATAAGATAAACCAGAGTGGGAGTAAATGTTTGCATGTTTTTGGTAAAGGACTTGTATACAGAAAACTCCCAAACCTGAATAGTAAAAGAAAAGAATGAGCAAACTATGTGAACAAACATTTCATGAAAGAAGATATGTGGATGGAAAACAAACACATGAAAATAAGCTCAACAGCATTAGTCATTAGGGAAATGCAAATTAAAACTACAGTAAGATACCACTACATCCTAATTAGAATGGCTACTTTTAAAAGACTGACCACACTGGTGAGAATGTACAGGAACTAGAACTCCCATCACTGCCGGTGGCAGTATAAAATTGTTTGGAAACATTTGGCAATATCTTAAAAAGTTATATCTATCCACACCATATGATCCAGACATTCTACTCCTGGATATTTATCTAAGAGAAAAAAAAAGCATATGTCCATAAAAAGGCTTGGACAAGAATGATTGTAGGAGAATAATTTGTAATGAACCCAAAGAGGAAACAACCAATCCAAATGTTCATCGAACAAATCGTGGTATATCCATATAATGGAATACATTTCAGCAATGAAAAGTAATGAACTATTGATACACAGAACACGGATGAATCTCAAAAGTGAAAGAATAAGACAAAATAAGTATATACCACACAATTCCATTTATATAAAATTCTAGAAAAATACAAGTTAACCTATAGTAATAGAAATAGCAGATCAGCAATTACCTGGGAACTGAGGGGAAGATGCTAGAGGGAGCTATTAAAAAGGAGCATGAGGAACCTTTTGGGTTGATGGATATGTTTATTTCTTGATTTTGGTGATAATTTCATGCGTGTATACATACGTCAAAACCTAACCAGTTGTATATTTTAAATATATACAGTGTGTTTCATATAAATTATACCTTAGTAACACTGTTAAAAGTGTGTAAGTGTGTATATTTGTGTATTGTACATATGAGATTCAAGTAGCACAATATTCTGAGATTCATAGCATAATATGGCCTGTGAGAGCAGGAACTCCAGAGCCAGTCTTGGTTTGTGTCTCATATATCTTGGAACAGTAACTTGATTTTTCTATGTCTCAGTTTTCTTGACTGTAAAATGGGGATGGTACCCACTACCTCACAGAATCGTTGAGGGGATTAAAATATATTAAAGCATTTAGGGGCTTCCCGGGTGGTGCAGTGGTTGGGAGTCCGCCTGCCTATGCAAGGGACACGGGTTCGAGCCCTGGTCCGGGGGGATCCCACATGCCGCGGAGCAACTAAGCCCGTGCGCCACAGCTGCTGAGGCCTGCGTGCCTGGAGCCCAGGCTCCGCAACAAGAGAGGCCACGGCGATGAGGGGCCCGCGCGCCGCAGCGAAGAGTGGCCCCCTGCTCGCTGCAACTAGAGGGGGCCCGCGCACAGCAGTGATGACCCAACACAGCCATAAATAAATAAAAAATAAAAAAATAAAAATAAAGTGTACAATTCAATGGTGTTTATTAAAAAAAAAAGCATTTAGGAGCATTTAGTAAGGGTTCATGAGATGTTAGCTATCGTTATTAGTAGGGTGGTGTCAATTAACAGTTTTCAGCAGTAAAGACAACCACTGTCAAATCATAAAGGCCCGTTATAAAATACTCAAGTGATACAGACCTCTTAAAAAATGTCCCTTTGCTTCAAAAAATCTCGAGTGACGGGTATAATGGATTCAAGGAGATTAGCCATGTAGCCATTAATGAAGGTTAGCTGTCTTCATTAAAGCGGAATGCTCACCCACTTCTCCTCGTCTCCTGTTCCACCCCTGAGAAAGATTTGGGATGGGGAGATGTCCCTGGATTATCCAGATGCGCCCTAAATCTAAACACAAGTGTCCTTATAAAAGGCCAAGGGAGGTCTGACCACAGAAGAGGCGAAGGGCAGAGAAGGTGGAAGCGGAGACGAGTGACGAGCTGTGAAGGAGGGATGCCAGGAGGAGGAGGAGCAAGGAGCAGGGTCTCCACTGCCTCCAGAAGAAAGCTGTCCTGCGAGACCCAGTTCGGACTTCTGGCCTCTAGAACTGTAAAAGAACAAATTTCTATTGCTCTAAGCTGCTAAGTTTGTGCTAATTTGTTAGGAAACTAACACAGAAGTTTACTTCGCAGTCTTTTGCGATTAATTTTTGCTATTTTTTTAAAATTTGTTACTTGTTTTGGTTAGCTGTTTTTCTTTCAATGAATGTTTTGCAGACTTCAGAGCAAAGTTGTATGTTGAAAATGTGATGAAAATATGAGTTTATCATGGCGTTTTATGACACAGGTAGTGGCTCCCTTACCTCCTAAACTCACCTGCTTCTTGCCTTCCCCGTCCCCACGCTCCCTGCACCAAGCTGCTGGGGCGTTGCTTGACTGCAGTCCTACATCGCTGCAGTGAAGTTCCCGCTCCAGAGAACTCCCTGCTTCCCTTCTCGCCCAGTGGTTCTTGGGATGAGAGGTGCCAGTTTTGCCCGCACTTCTCCCACAGGGACAGTTGCAGTAACTGGAGACATTTTTGTTGTCACAACTGAAGAAATGTTATTTGCATCTAGTGACTAGAGGCCAGGGATACTGCCAAACCTCCCATAATACAGATGACAGCCCCTCACAGCAAGGAATTATTCAACCCCAAATGACAACAGTGCCAAGGTTGAGAAACCCTGTTTAGCTCCTCCATCCCAGCTCACCTTCACCTGCCTAACTCTTCAGGCCTAAATTCAGAAGGAGCTTCCTCAGAAGCAGCTAGAATAGATGGCTTCCTGTGATTGCTTGTTCTCCTATGTCTGCTGCTTTTGACCAGTGATTCTTAACCCTGCCTGTGCATCTGTCCTTTTATAGTCACCGCAGGTCATTTTCACATGCAAGCCAGGCTGAGAAACCCTGCTCTAGGCTTGGGTTCTTCGGGCTAGTTGGTGGCAAAAATAAAGCAACCTGGGCATGTCCAAGCTTAGAATGCTGTTTTGCAAATGCTTGCAGGTCTTCATTCCTTTCTAAGGCACATTTGCTGGAGCAAGAGTTTTGATACTACAAAATAAAATATTCAAAGTCATCAGAAAAGTCTAATATCTTTTATTCTTGCATGATATATGTTTAAAGCAAATAGATTTTTTAAAAGCTGGCTTTGTTTCTTTTTTATAAGAACAGTTTGTTTTTAAAAATTCAGACAATATGAAAAGTACAAAGACGAAAGTAAAAATCATCAGAACTCTGAACATCCAAAAAATGGATTGGTTACACGTCGGTGACTATACTTTCAGACAACTCAGAGCCCATGTAATATTTATGTAGTGACATATATGACATCTTACAAAAATGGGACCATGTATGTACTGTTCTATAACGTATTTTTTAACTCAGTATCATATTCTGTGTATCTTTCCTGGTAGATAAATATAGTTATACATCATCTCAACAACGAGAAGAGTGGTTCCTCCACTTTCTTCTTCTTTTACAAAATTGTCTGGGCTTGGGCTTCCCTGGTGGCGCAGTGGTTGAGAGTCTGCCTGCCAATGCAGGGGACACGGGTTCGAGCCCTGGTCTGGGAACATCCCACATGCCGTGGAGCAACTAGGCCCGTGAGCCACAATTACTGAGCCTGCGCGTCTGGAGCCTGTGCTCTGCAACGAGAGGCTGTGATAGTGAGAGGCCCGCATACCTCGATGAAGAGTGGCCCCCGCTCGCCACTAGAGAAAGCCCTCGCACAGAAACAAAGACCCAACACAGCCATAAATAAATTAAAAAAAAAAAAAAAATAGAGGATACCTAGTAAAATTTGAATTTCAGATAAACAGCAAAGAACTTTAAAAAAAAAAAAAATCGTCTGGGCTAGCTGTTTTAACCATATTAGCTTGGGTGAGGTACGGTGAGGGCAGACACAGATCAAGAGAGAAAAAGCAGAGAGTTTCACGGCTGTTATGCTCACAGTTCCGGGGGGTGAGGGGCGAGGCTGGGGGATGCAGCTACCACGCAAGGCCGCTCAGGGGAAGCACTGGGGTAGGTTGTGAGGTGGGGAGAGACCCGTGGGCAAGAGCCTTTATTGTGATTCCTGCTGGAGGAGTGGGTGAGATGGGGTAGGCTGGCTTAGGACTGGCTAGGTGCATTTGAAAGTGGCACCCTGCAAAATTTGTGTTCACTGTGACTGTTACAGCCTATTGTTTGGAGCTATCTCAAATCTCCAGATATTTTGGGGTGGACCAGGGTTTACCTGGGAACAACTGGTAGCCATTTTGTAGATGTCAAAGCATCAATTTACAGAAGTTAAAAGTGTAATTAATACACTATCCCAGAGTCTTTCCCTTATGACATAAACTTTAGAATAAGCTTGTCTATGTCTACAAAGAAGCTAGCTGGAATTTTGATAGGAATTGCATTAAATCTGTATATCATTTGGGGGAGAACTGACATCTTTACTATGCAGGGTCTTCCAATTTATAAACGTAAGTCTCTATTTGTCTTCTTTGATTTATTTAATCAGTACTTTGTAATTTTCAGCATAGAGATCTCCACATTAGAGAGCAATTGTAAATGGAAGTCATTTAAAACTACATCCTGTCAAACTGCTTTCCACTCTTCTGCTGTGCTGCTTTCCCTAAAACTTCACCAATACTGGGAATTATTAATCTTTCTTTCGTAACCAATGTACAGGCAAAGAAGTACATTTAAAAACAAAATTTTTACATTTAAAAACAAAATTAAAAAAAAATGTACTTCTTTTATTTGTTTTTGGACCATTTGTATTTCTACATTTATAAATTGCCAATTTTCTACTTAGACATTGTTTTCTTATGAACTTATAAGTTATTTGTGTTTTAGAGGTACTGATCCACTGTCTAGTTTGTGTTGCAAATAATTTTTCAAATTAAAAAATTCTTATTGAACTAATGCATGCTTGGGTAATTGTTACATGCTTACACGGGAGTATACACAACTAAAAACTAAGTCAGCTGCATGCTTACAATTTGTGCACTCTACTGTTTGTAACACTTCAGTAAAAGGAGGATGATAAGTAAAGAAATGCATGTTTCCTGTAGTAATTCCAACAATACAGAGGAGTATGCAGTTGAAAGAATATTCTTTTATGCACCTCTTTCCTCTCTTTACTTGCTTAAAAGTAATCCTACTCACCAGAGGTTTGCACTACTTATAGTTTGATATTTATTAAGGACCTTTATCAAATTTTAAGGTGCATAGCACTTATTTCATTCTGTTTTCTATTGTAGTCATTTGGGTATATAGTTAATCATCTTACTAGATTATATGTATTAAAAGCAGAGGCACTATATACTATGCTTCTTATAACCCTTCCTTGAACAAAGTAGGGATAGAAATAAATAAATATACTATTTTGGAATAATTTCCATAATTATTGACACATTATAGGAAACTAACATTATGAGGACCTACTATGTTTTGGACACTGTACTAGGAATTTTTTATGTTCTATCTCATTTAATCATCACAAGAGCCATATAAGGTGGTTTTTCCAGTTATCTGTAGCTACGTAACAAACCACACCAAAACTTAACAGCTTAACATAATGACAGCGTTTACTTTGCTCAAAAATCTGGTCTCTGGCAGATCTTGGCAGGGATAACTCCCTCTCTCTTCCACGCAGCATTAGCTGGGGTAGCTCGTTGGCTCAGGGCTGGAATCATCTGAAGTCTCATTCATTCACATGCATGGTGGTTGACGCTGGCCTTTGGGTGAAACTTTACCTGGGGTTGTTGACTAGAACACCTACATGTGTCTTCTCCATGTAGCCTGGACTTCCTCACAACATGGCGGCTGGGTTCTAAGAACGAGTGTCCAGTGAGAGTGGGCCAGATGGAAGCTATATCCGTGTTCCCCTGTATGACCTGGCCTCAGAAGTCATGCAGTATCATTTCTGCTGCACTCTATTCTTTGAGGCAACCACAAAGCCCCACCCAATTTCAAGCGGAGGGGAAATAGAGTCTATCTTTTGATGGGGGTGTGGTAAGGGTTTTAAAGAGCTTGTGGGACCAGAAATATTGCTGCAGCCATTTTTGAGAATCCATTCAGCCACAGCAGAAGCTTGTCATGGTTAAATCTCTAAAGCTTGTAAGTGGCTCAGAATTCTCTCTGACTCCAAAGCCCTGATTCTGATCCAGATACTTCTCTTACTTTGTAACTTGGAAAACTATTAATATCACATTGTCAATTCCTTTTTTAGTCTCTAAAACAAGTTCTTGTGAGCACTGTTCATTTTTCCATAGAAGGACTACACATGAATTATTATTTTTAACAGGTGTGTAGGTACTATTCTGCTGCATTAGATACTAATTCATTTTAGAGCATTTTTGAATTCTTGGCAGCTTTTCATCCATGGAAGGGGAATAGCATTTTCCAGGAAGCAGAGGTAAGAGAGAGCACAGCACTTGTGGAGAACAACATGGATTGCAATGTCTGGAGGGGAAGTGAGGGAAGGAAAATCTGTAAGATTTAAAAAGCAAGCAGGCTGTGTCATAAGCAGGGAAAGAACTTAGACCCTATCCTGAAGCCAATGAGGGCCAGCCACTGAAAGGTTTTAAGTGGGGAAGTGATGGGGTTCAGATTTGATTTTTAAATGACCACTTTGGCTTTAGTGTTGAGTATCTAAAACATGAGATTTGGAGTAATATGTAAATCCCAATTCACCCACTTACTGAATAAGTTGGACTTTGCTTGGAATATAGTGTACTCTTTCAACCCATAGACACAGGTAATTTCCAATTTAAGAAAGTTTTTTTTCTTTTGATATCTTTAGTTATGGCTTTTTAAATTTTCCTAGTGTCTTATTAAATGTGCACAGATTTAAGCCCAATTCCCGATTTCCAACTAACAGTTATACACATGTGTTCTAATGAGACTGTCCTCTCATTCATCTGACTTCATCAGGATGGGCTAAGCTATGAAGGGGTAACAAATAAACCCTGATGTCCTGGTGGTTTAATACAATAAAGGTTTATTTCCTGCCTGTGGGAAGTCCGAAACAGGTTGAGAGACTTTTCTCTGTTTTATAAATATGGCATCTGAAACACGTAACAGGGGAAGGTACAGTCAGAGGATTTCATGAGATGAGTTAAAGCAAAGCCTGGAAGTGGCTTCTACCATTTCTACCCACATCCTGTTGCCCAGAATTCAGTCATAGCCCCAACCTAACTGCAAAGGAAGCTGGAAAATACAAAGGTGCGTGTGGATGTTTGACAAGCACTGGTGGTGTCTGTCACCCCCTCCCTGCACAGATGACTATGAGTCAATTAAAATTAAGATTCTCATAATGAACTGGTGCAGAACCTATTTGCTTCAAACCCTGTCTACAGCATGTCATTTCCGGGGACTAGACCCCTCTGGATGCACAGTGGCATCACCAGGGCTCCCTAGTTAGAGCCCAGGTGTTTTTCTGGGGTTTGCTCACTCCTGAGGCTGGAGAAGGGCAGACAAAGAAAATTCTGATAGTCTCAAAAAATAAAACCCATGCAGTTGAGTGACTGGCGACATGGTTCTCTGGTTGACGTGGATGGGGTTGAGAGGGACATACAAAATGCTTTCTGACCTCTTAAACAGGTAGCTCTCTTTCCTAAGATGATGTCTAATTTCCCCCTAAGTTTCAGACTTTAAGACCCATTTAATTTTTAAACCAAATCAATTGGCTACTAGTTGTTTATATTTGGTGGGGTAAGAGAATGGAACATCTTGGTTAGCTGAATATTAATTAAACACTATCAGGAATTATAATGTAATAAAAATATATTACAGTAAACATAAGTAAACTTGTTTTGATGATTCAAAAAATCACCTTACAATTCTGAAATAGTTCACCATCTATTATTATTATTATTATTATTGTACATATTTATGTTTAAAGCAATTAGATTTTACAAGGAACTTTCATATGTTTTATCTGACTATAATCTTCATGATAATTCTGTGCAGTGGGAATTATTATCCTTATTTACTAGATGAAGAAATGGAGGATCAGAAAGTTTATTTGCCCAACATTACAAAGGTTGAGAGCGGCTGAGCTTAAACTCTACTTGGCTGTCTCTATACTAATGACCATCAGAAATGATTGTTCAGGGGACTTCCCTGGTGGTCCAGTGGTAAAGAATCCACCTTCCAATGCAGGCGATGTGGGTTTAATCCCTGGTCAGGGAACTAGGTTCCCACATGGGGGTGGAGGGGCAGGCAGCTATGTCCGCATGCCACAACAACTGATCTCACGCACCTCAACTAGAGAGCCCGCGTGCCGCAAACTACAGATTTCACGCACTCTGGAGCCTGCGTGCCACAATTAGAGAGAGAAAACCGGCACGCCACAGCTAGGGAGAAGCCCGCGCGAAGAGCCGGTGCACCGCAACGGAAGATCCCGCATGCCTCAACGATGATCCCACATGCCACAGCTAAGACCCGACGAAGCCAAAAAAATAGAATAAATTTTAAAAATATATATTAAAAAAAAAGAAATTATTGTTCTGTCCAGCAGACATGACTGTCTGAATCCTACTGATATTTGGATGGACCTTGAAATTGGTCACTAATAAAAAATCCCTAATAATAAGACATTTTTTTGTGTTTTGTTGTCAAAAGTGTTCATTGCCAAACTAGAACACATTGAAGTTCTAGTTATTGGTTAGGTTTCTGGATAATTGAGATAATGTATTCTGTTTTGTATTTTTTTAATTTGTTATATTTAGATCCATACAGTCAGGAAACTTCATTAAAAGTGAAAAATTATTATCAGTTTCAGTGGTTAATTTAGCTTGTTTATTCAGGCTGAAATAAAGCAGACACCTGCCATATATTAGATTCGATTTAGAGTTGTTTTCTTTTTTTAGAGTGGTTTTTTAAGAGAATTATTCTTCTTAAAAATATGGCTTCTAAAAAGCACTGGAAGATGTATCTTTAGTTGACAAGGAAGAATATGAAATCTATTTCATATCTTCTTTCCTTCTCCTCTTTAATAAAAGTATAAAAACAGTCTAAAATATCACATGTACAGGTGACTTAGAGAAACCTTATTTTCTGTCCTTTTAAGTTTAGAATGTTGGCATTATTGCAGAGAAACACAACCTATATTACTTACCATACTCGCTGCATATAGTTTTAGTGTCATATTTGTGAACAACAAAGCATTTGGAAGCAATTACACAATTTTTTTAAACCATCAATTGCCCAGTAGATTTCCATGGCTGGTTTCTTTGATGTTTGGGATTCTACTCTGATGGTGCGAAGTTGTTTTACATGAGCCTGTGACCCTCAAACAGTTCACCAGCCATGGAAGGAGTGAGTTCATCACACAGGGTTTAATTTGCGCTTCACTGAGATATTTAATTTCCGTCGCAGGGGCCTTGCTCAGTCACAGAGTATCTGACCTGGCAATGGCAGCCTAGCAACTGGGTGCAGAGAAGCTACCCCAAGCAGGCTCTGGGGTGCAGGGCACAGGGAGATGTTAATTATTTACAGTGGTGGATTAGTGATGCTGTGGAACTGTGCCGGGGCCAACGTGTGCTAGAGTCAATGGCCTTTTCCTCCAAAGCACACACACACAATGTGTTTATCTGAGGGCCTGAAAATACACTGGTTTAATTATGCAACGTTTCTTGGTGGGTAAAAAGCAGTTTGTACAGCTGAATGATAATTAAATTGAGGCTAAATAAATCAAGTCTTATTAGAATGATTAATTTTCAGAATAGCCATAAGCATTTTAGTTCTACAAAAAAGAAAGCTACCATTCAGATTTTAAATACTATGTCTAACATGTCTCGTGCTAAAATGATCATAGGTTAATATTAAACGAGGTGTGCAGAGCCCCCGCTTAGGTCATATTTGGGAGTGAGAGACATTCTCATTATGGTTAATAATAACAAAAATGGGGACTTCCCTGTGGTCCAGTGGTTAAGACGGTGCACTTCCACTGCAGGGGGCAAGGGATCGATCCCTGGTAGGGGAACTAAGATCCCACATGCTGCGCTGTGCGGCCAAAAAGTAAAATAATAATAATAATGATAATAATAACAAAAATGTGAAAATGAGAGATTATTACATAGGACAAAGAGGAAACACTATGGTTTCTCTGGTGTGTGAGTGTGTACACCTGAGACCAAGCAAGAAAAAGAGGCACCATTTATTGAGCACCAACTATATGCCAGATGTTTTACATACACTTTTGTTGTAGGAAGTAGGTATGATTATTATCCCCATTTTACAGATAATGTAACCAAGACTTGGGGGACAGAACAGTTTGCTCAGGGTGAAGAAGCTGGGATTAGCACTCAGTTCTGCTAGGATCTCAAGACCCCTTTCTTTCCACTATACTGTACACCAGACCAAAAGACCTAAGTGCAGACAAAGAAGACTGGGTTGACCCACAGCGCAGTAGGGGAAAGGGCTAGAGCTGTGGGAATTGAAAGGAGACACAACACCAAGCTCTGTTTTCATTCACACCCAATATTCCTACACTTTCAGCCAGAGCTTCCCAGCTTGAGTCTCAACTATGTTCTCTGCTGGGATTCAGCAGACCTTGCCTGCCAAATGGAGGATCCGAGCCAGAGAAAAAGGCATTTGTTGGAGGAGCTGAAGAGCCTTGGAGAGAACTCATCCCAGGGAAGGAGGAGGCAGCACAGTGAGTGTGCCCAAATTCCAAAGCCTCAGTGAGCGTGCTGGGTGGTCTGAGACGCACCCTACCCGGTTCTCTTTCCTCCCCTCTCTCCTTCCATGGGTACCAGACCTGCATCGAGGTCTGAGGGCTCTCCCTGGCATCTCCTGCTCAGTCTCCCAGTAAATCTCTTGCACATCTAGTCCTGCCTTGGTGTTTGCTTCTTGCTGGAACTTAACTAACACAGAGGCACTGACCCAGAACCTTCCTCCATGTCACAGGCCATTAGCATCTCTAGCACATTGGGAAAAGGGAGTCTTGAGTGCCTTGTGGTTGTGGGCTTGTTTTTAAACATATGACTGTACCTTCATGCCTGGGACTACAGGACACACCTGGAGGGGCTTTGCAGAAGGATGAGATACCTGTTAAGCAGGTGGGGCAAGATCCCATGAAACGTGGGCTATGGCTATGTGACCCCATTGGGGGCCATAGGCTGGTGAGATGACGAGACCTGGAAAAACTGAGGTTATAAATATACAATAAAAATATCACACTCAACTGATAATAACTGCTATCATAGGCAAGATGAACCCTACATTTAGTTTCTATAGCAAGAATATTATAATAATATTGTATTTATAAATTATATAAAATAGTAACAAAACATATTTACTGCTTGCTATATGCCAGACCATGCTAAGCTCTTTACTTGATAACCCTAAGGGAGACGCTTATTCAATATCTTCTATGCTAAGAAAACCTTGCTTTTGCTTGAGACAACAATGCACCAGCCCCAGGTAACTCCTGTTCTCTGTAGTCCCACCTTCTTTTGCACTAAGAGGTGGCCACACCTCTGTCCAGGAGACCGAAGCAGAAGACGGCTAGGGTTGGGAGGTGGGGGGCTGGGTTAGGAAACATGCTTCTCCTAGAAGACGATAGGGCAAAACCCCTCACCTTCTTCAGGTCTTTGCTCCAATGTCACCTTCCCAGTATGACCTACCCTGAACACTCTGTTCAACTATATACTTCAATAAAAATAAATAAATCAAAAAAATTATAGAGCTTGGTACATAGCAGGTACTCAAAACATTTTTTCTCTTTACCTTTGAGGGAACACGTGAAAATAAAACAGGGAAAATTGCTGGAGAAAGCACAGATCAGCAAGCACAAATGCCCTGGGATAGGAACATGCCTGGCATGTTGGGTGCATAGGAGTCTGGCATGATGGGTGGTGTGATGAGGGGAGGAGAAGGAGAGATGAAACCAGGGTGACAGCAGAGGGCCTGACCACACGAGGGCTTGCAGGTCCAGGAAAGTTTTTGGCTCCTACTCCTACTCCTAGTGAGCTGGGAAGCCGAGGAGGGGCTCTGAGCAGAATGACAGCCTCTGGCTTCCATTTAAAACCACCACCTGGCTGCTGTTGAGAGAGACTGAAGGGCGAACCGTCAGGCCACTGTGAAAATCCCAGCTGGCGATGATGGCGGCTTGGACCACGGTGGTAACAGTAAGGAAGGAGAGACATGATCAGGTTCTGGGTGTATTTTGAAGGTGTAGTCAACAGAATTTGCTCACAGTTTGGGCATGGATTGTGAGAGAAAGAGAGAAATGAAGGATGACATCAAGGTTTTTGCCCAAGCAACTAGAGGCAAGGTGATTGGGAGGACTGCAGGAAGCATGGGTTTTGGAGGGAAATTCAGGCACTCAATTTTGGATGCGTTTAAATATGAGATGCATATTATACACCCAAGGAGAGACATTAAGTACTCATATGAATATACAGTGCTTGATTTTACGGGAAAAGTCCAGGCCAGGGATAGAGGTAGTATATAAAGCTATGAGACTGGATGGATTCACCTAACCCATGGGTGTGGATTTAAAAAAACCAAAGGGAAGAAAAAAAAGTTCAAATACAAGGATGAGCCCTGGGACATTCCAGCAATGACAGTGACATGTGCGGGGCACCACCACCTTACGTGCAGGTGCTCATTTGCCCTTATAAAATGTTACAAGGTAAATACTCTCAACCTGACTCCACAGACGGGGAATGTTTCACAGTTATACGTCATCTGTCCAAAGGCACACAGATGGTTAAGTGCTACTACCTACCTGACTTTTGTGTACATAGTTTTTTTTTTTTTAATATTTACTTATTTATTTGGCTGCGCCGGGTCTTAGTTGCAGCACGCGGGATCTTCTTTGCTGCGTGCAGGATCTTCAGTTCTGGCATGTGAAGTCTTAGTTGTGGCATGTGGGCTCTAGTTCCCTGACCAGGGATCGAACCTGGGCCCCCTCCACTGGGAGCGTGGAGTCTTAGCCACTGGACCACATTTTACCTCCTCTAGCGACTTAACTTATAAACCTTGGCATTATCCTTTGTCTTCCCTTCCCCACCCAATCAGCCTTTCATTTTTATTTTCACATTAAGCTTCAGGACAGGGTGCCCTAATCTTTCACCTTGAACTATTACAACTGTCTCCTAATAGGATTTCCTGCCTTGAGACTCTCCCACTCTAATCCATTCCTTATCTTCCTGAGTATAAAGCTGATCGTGTCACCTTCCTGCTTAGCCCTTCCATTAATTCCCCATTATCTGCAAGCTCTAATCCAGCTTCTTTAGTTTGGTTTACGGGAGCCTTCACCATCTGGCTCCAAGCTGCTTCTCCAGTCTCATCTCCTGCTTCTCTCCCCGCAACCCACCTCTCACGCTAGTCACTTTCTTGTGACGTTGAATCTGTTATTGAGATACATCAAGCTCTTTCACAACTCAGTTTCTTTTTTTTTTTTTTTTTCACAACTCAGTTTCATACGCTCTTTCCTTTTTGTGCCCACACTGGTTAAACCTTCAGTACAATATTGACTGGAAGACACGACAGTGGGCACCATCTCGTTCCACACTTCTGAGGAAAACTTTCAGCTTTTCACCGTTAAGTATAACGTTTGTTGTAGGATTGTTTTAGCTACCCTGCATCTGATTAAGGAAGTTTCCTTCTTTTTGTAATTGCAAAGAATTTATTGTTTTATCATGAGTGGATGTTGAATTTTAGGGAATGTTTTTCTGCATTTTTTTGGTATCATAAATTCCCTCCTTTAATCAAATATCGATTTATTTTCTACTGTTAAATTTACCTTATATTTCCTGGATAAATCCAACATGATCTTCACGTGTTATCCTTTTCTATGCGTATATTTCTGGATTCCATCTGCTAATATTTTGTTGAGCACATGGCCTGACAATCTGTGCAGTGGCCCAGTGGGAGCACTTTTTGGTGAGGTGACCAAAAGCAACCTGATAATTAGGAGCAAAGTTTGAGCTCCACTTCTGTCTGGGATTAGGGGCTCTGAATGGATGTCAGCTGAGGACTGAGGGTGGATGTCTGAAGCTCTGTATTATTATAGGAAAATGAAAATTTCATTATCAATAGCTTTTATATTCAGTACAAAGTTTAGTACATATTCAGTCCAAAAAATGGAAACAGATCTTATTTAATTCAAAAGTTTTAATAGCAGTGAAATAAAAGCTTGATATGCATAAGTAAACCTTTTTCATGTTTAGTTTTGCTAGTTCACCTTACATAAAAAATGATGAGTAAAGTCCCACAAAGCCCTCAAAACACCCCTAGAGAAAGCTTTTCTATATCATTTCCATGTACGACATTGTCTCTTTCACTTTGATTAGACCAAGATGGATGAGGATGTCCTTTTCCAGTTCCAAATAACTCTCGTAGTCCATTTTCAATTCGGCTTCCAGTTGTTCTTTTGACTTCTGATACGTTTTCTAGGGGGGAAAAAAGCAAGTCATTTGTATAAAACTCTGGCAGCTAGAGAGACCAAAGGCTGGGAAGGGGCTCTTTTTGAAAGGCTGGCCCGGCTGCCGATCTCCGGAAGGGCCGGGAGGGGCGGGGCAGGAGGGCGTCTCTTGCACAGTCGGGGGGAGGGGCTGCGGGCTCGGAAGGGGAGGGGCAGAGATGAGCGGAGCGGTGTGTGCGGACTCAAGGCGTCTCCTGGCGGTGGGGCTGACCCAGTCGGCTGATGGACTGGATGTGGGCTCTCGGGGGCAGGGGCAATCCAGGCTGGCCTACAAGCTCCTGCCACTGATGGAGGGAGCAGCACATTGAGAGGGGAGAGAATAACAATGAAGGGCATTTATTCAGCTAATTTACCCAACACCACTTGCTGAATAATCTGAGTCATCTGTTTTGTTCTTTGATCTCTCAGTGTTCGCCTGAGTACTGCTCTGGTTTAATTATTGTGACATTTTAATTGATTGTAATATCTGCTAGGGCAGTCATTACGATTTTTAAGATTTTGTTTTTTCTCATCTGTGTCTTCTTTCAGATGAACTTTAGGGTCACTTCATCTTGGTGTGTCATCCTGTGTGGCTTTTGTTCTTTCTCCTCTTGTCCTGTCCCCATCCTAATGTCTTCCCGTGCCTTCTGATCCCTTGTCACAAAGCCCTGCCTCTGTGGATTCCATCAAAGGGACCAGAACTGTATTTTTTTTTTGTAATTTTTATTTATTTATTTATTTTTGGCTGTGTTGGGTCTTCGTTGATGTGCGCAGGCTTTCTCTAGTTGCAGCGAGCGGGGACTATTCGTTGCGGTGCACGGGCTTCTCATTGCAGTGGCTTCTCTTGTTGTGGAGCACAGGCTCTAGGCGCTCGGGCTTCAGTAGTTGTGGTGCAAGGGCTTCAGTAGTTGTGGCGCATGGGCTTAGTTGCTCCGCGGCATGTGGGATCTTCCCGGACCAGGGATCAAACCTGTGTCCCCAGCATTGGCAGGCAGATTCTTATCCACTGCACCACCAGGGAAGCCCCAGAACTGTATTTTATTCTAGTTTCTTTAGAGAATAATTTGCAAGGGGTATTTTCCTCTTTTGAATATTCACAATGACTGATGTTCTCTTCCCCTTCCTCTGCCATCTTCTTTCCGCATGTTTGCTTTTCCCCCTCTCTTAATATCTCTGCTTTCTCAGATTCCTCATGTCTAATCATTATGACTGCTCCATAGCACTGTGAGGATTAAATGAATTATTAAATATGGCAGGTCCTCAGAATGGTGCATGCACCCAGTAAGCACTTGTTAGCTACAATAACCAATTCACAAAAAGAGCACGACTTGATAAGGTGAGAGTAGAAAAATGTTATTCTTCTAACCTTTGTCCTTTACAACATATGTGACAGATTCCGTAGCATTTCCTATCATTTTTAGGTATTAGAAATAGTGTCGTTTTCAGGTGTTTGAAGACCCAGGCCAGTCCAATATCCAAGTGAAGGCTGCCCCTTGTGGCCCCCACTGCAATGCTCCCCTGTGCACCTCCAGGCTCTTTCTGTAGAGGTTGCCTCACCCCACTTAGAAAATCCTTTGGGGCACCTGATTTGAGCCTAGCTACTTTCAAGTTTCCACCAGGCCCCAGGAAAACTCACCACCCTCACTCTGCCATCAGTACAAGTTCATTGCCCCTGGTCCTCTCTCCACCCCTCTGTCAGAGCAGTTTAAGCCAATCTTTTGCCTGCAGACTTTCCAGCCATAGGAGTCAGGTCCCTGTCCCTGAGTTTCCTAAATTCTCCCTGGACATTCTGCTCTGGTCCCTTGGTAACTCCTAGCCCTTGGATTTCTGTGGCTCAGGAAGCCTACTGCCAGGTGGATGAGGCCAACGGTCCATCCTGGCCAGCAACCTATCTCTAGCAGTGCTTCTCCTGAAGGTCTCCTCCCAGAGTCTGGGTGGTGTTGCAGAAGTGGGAATGGGGAATACACAGCGCTCCAATACGTCTCTCCAAACAAAAATCCCCTTTTCCAACCTTCTTCCCCATACGTCTCGCCTCCCTTGTGTAGCCTGGAGTGTGGGTCATTGACTAGGGGTTGCAGAATTCTTTTGAATTCTTCCCTCTTCTCTGTCCCACAGAGATGACATAATGAATCATATGGAAACTGCTACTTTTCTCAGCTTCGGGTCTCCAGCTGAAATTCCAGTTAGGAAAATTCCCATTTTGTGTGCTGTTAGAGCTGTGATTACTATTATTTTTCAGTAAGTGAGCGGTATCCAGATTCAATGTTTGCAAAGAGATGGGCATATGATTTCCCTCAGATGTGTGGGTTGAAGTGCACAGCCTAATCCCTGCCAGTCGGGGGGCGCTCATGAAAACCAGCCTTGCTGGACGGATGTGTGATCGTCCCCTGCCCTCGGTAATAATATTAATAGTGGACACTTCCTATCCGCCAGTTACTGGCTAAGTGCTGTAAATATTTCAACTCATTTAATCCCCACTGCAATCCTCTGAGGTTGTTAGTTTGTTCCCATTTCCCCTATTATCAGCAGTTGCTTGTAAGGAGATACTTCTGACTAACATTAGTTATTTTTCCTTGGTGACCCTTTTCATTTTCTAAATGTAACGGAGGAGCCCTTTTAAATGTATTCACTTATCCGCAGTCTAGCTCAAGAGAAAACTTGACAAGTGGTAGCTCTACTTTAAGGAGGGTACTATGTCAAATGGAAATGAAGTTATAAGAAGGTGGAAAAGTTTTGGAAACTCAAAAAGCATCATACTATTCCAAGATATGATTATTATAATATTCAAGTTTTTTAAAAGTACTTCACATTGTAAATTATTTTTGGATTATCCACAATTCTATGTGGATAATTAGCTGTCACTATGCTATTTAAACACTCCTAGTAATCGATGATTGCTGGTGTAGGAAAGGGTGGCAGATTATCTCCCATGGCAGAATTTCACACAGTGTTTGTGGTTGTGCAAAAGAACAGACCAAGACCAATTTTTTTTTTTTTTGTAGCAAAAGAAAACAAAGAAAAGTTAATTAATTGGTGTTCTTTTCTACCTTATCACCACTAAACAATGTTTTGAAATGATGCTCCCTCTGTTTTTGTTCCACTAATTCGTATATATCAATGTGATAATGTTAATCTATTTGCTAATGCAGTACATTAAAATATTTCCACATGCTTGTGCTTTTAATTGAGACCTAGGGTCTTACATGAGTAATTACATTGGAGGAGGCTATATATTTGGCTATAAGGAAACAACAGGCGGTGATGAAATTGTTGGTGACAAAAGGGCAAGGAAGGGAATGAGCAAGAGACGAGCAGAAATATGGACTGAGATAACCTCAAGTGAGAAAGAAAGAAGAGCTGAATTCACAGAATATTTAAAGGCCCCAAATTCCAGTGGTCAAGGGAAGACCAACAGAGTGATGGAATTCACATCAAACAGAGAGGCTGAGGAAGAGGATGGGGGCTTCAGAGATTTAGGTTCCTTTCTGGTAGATTTTAAGGTGGATGTGTCCTGTACCAAATACTCCTCTATTGCAAATTTCACAGTTCTAGTTTATTACAGTAAAATTTACATCTATTTGTCTGTCTCTACACACTAGCTCCCACTTAATGACAGTTTACTATTTGTCAAGTTACCTAACTGAAATCTTTACAGTAATCCTAAAAGGTTGTTATTAGTATTCCCATTTTAAAAGCAAGAGAACCAAAGCTCAGCAAAGACACAAACCTTGCTGTAGATTTCATAGCTCGTAAGCAGTAGAGACGGGACGAGCGCCCACCTGTCAATTCATAGTCCTCTCTCTTTTGCACTGTTTTAATGCATTATTCACTAGATGTTAAAATTCTATGAAATGAAAGCACTCGAATTTGAATCTTTGTATCTATAATTGGTATTTAGATACCACTGTATCTAAAGGCCTTTGAAATAGAGAAAATTTCAGAAACTTAAATTGGGTAGAATCTCACTAGGTGTGTCCAACTGGTTGCTCTGACTCACTGTAAGCTAGGAAATCAGAGAAATGCCCCCTTGACTCCCATCAGAACAAGAGAAGAATGTAAAAAGGCATAATTTTTCTATTAAAATTGTGGAATAAGCCAAACAAATATATTCTCAATGGCATTAGAGGAAAGCAAGTTTTGTTTCTGTAATTTGACTTACAACTTTTTTCTTTTCCATTTCCAGCTCCATTTCTTTCTTTTCTTCTTCCCGAATTTTTTTGCGCTGTTCTACATATTCCAGATGCTTGACTTCTCTTTCAAAGTAGTGGCTTATACTTGATACCTGTTAGAAACACAGGCCCATGAGAGGGGGACCCACATGGAAGCCCCCATGTTCTTCATGAGGCTCTGAAGAATTTCTGCTGCTTGTAAGTTATTAGCTAGATTACCTGCTTTGGGATAATGCCCACAGGCCCAATATCAGAGGAACTAGCTAATTTGGGGGCTACTGGGCTAAGGTTTAGAGGCCTGCGAATTGGGGGATGGCAGGAAAGGAGAGGGATTGGAAGGAGAGAGCTGCAAAAAATTGCAATTTTGTAGGAGAAATATTCAGGGATTGCTCCCACTCCCCTTCTTTCCTTCTCACTTTTAAGACTGAGGGAAGTTTCACATCATCAAACAAACTTGGAAAACCCAGATGAGGATGTCAATGGAAACCCTAAAGGGACTGGAATCAGAGCTGAGTTCCTGGTCCCCTGGAGAGTTTAGCGTGTGGACGTAAGAATAGAAGCAGGGAAGTCAGCAGAGACCTTGGGCAAGGCCACCAAGGGAAGGAAAGTTTTTTGCCTACTAGTAACTAGGGTGATGTTGTTGGGACTTGCAACAGATTGCAATCTATATGTTTAATGTTGGTTGTATACATATTTATGTATTTCTACATATTGATCTTCTTTTTGTAACCTAATTATTAACACTGCTTGAAACCCTTGGGTGGTGTGCATGGAGGGGCAGAATACTGCCACTTCAGACCTGCTGCCTGCAGCACACCAAGCTGGGGAAGGACAGGTGGAGGCTGGCAATGGAGAGATGCATAAAAATGTCAGCTGGGCCCTCTGGGAAGGATATCACTGAAATAAGGGTCCCACGCTTAGGTTACAACGTGAAAATAACATCTTATGATTATGAATCCCCAAATCAATTCCTCTCTGAATCTGGGCTTCATTTACTTGGCTTTTCTTTTGCTGCATGCTTGTTTTTTTTCCCTAGCTTTAGGCCATTTATCTCATAAAACAGAAATACATCCCCTTATTTTTTTTAATTTTTATTTTATATTGGAGCATATTTGATTAACAATGTTGTGTTAGTTTCAGGGGTACAGCAAAGTGATTCAGTTATACATATACTTTAATCTATTTTTTTTTCAAATTCTTTTCCCATTTAGGTTAACATCCCCTTATTTTTTTTTTTTTTAATTTATTTATTTATTTATTTATTTTTGGCTGTGTTGGGTCTTCGTTTCTGTGCGAGGGCTTTCTCTAGTTGCGGCAAGCGGGGGCCACTCTTCATCGCAGTGCGCGGACCTCTCACTATCGCGGCCTCTCTTGTTGCGGAGCACAGGCTCCAGGCGCTCAGGCTCAGTAGTTGTGGCTCACGGGCCCAGTTGCTCCGTGGCATGTGGGATCTTCCCAGACCAGGGCTCGAACCCGTGTCCCCCGCATTGGCAGGCGGATTCTCAACCATTGCGCCACCAGGGAAGCCCCATCCCCTTATTTTTGACTGCATGATTCTTTTGTTCTCTTATAGAGCAAAAATGCTGTCATTTCTGAACATACTTCTAAAACATGCCTCAGCAGTATCTGATCACGTAAATCCTCAAAGCCAAAAGTTACTAACCTCACTGGTGGAAGGGCGACTTAGTGTCCAAGGAATTTCCAATATATGCAATGTTCCATAATAATCAGCTATGGCTATAAATTGCTGCTTAGCTGAAAGATTAAAAAAATGGGGGAGAAAAACAACTCTGCAATCAGAAAGCCATTTTAGAGGTTAAACATGTACTGTGTTTTTGTTTTGTGATTTCCCAAAGGACCTGTTGTGGTTACAATGATCTTGGCATCTTCATCAGACCTTCATGACTGGAGACCATATTCACACGTAAAAGCCATTTTTCCAGTTGGTGAAATGAAGGCTGAGACCCTGAGTCTTTGTCAGCCACCCTGCTCACCCCCAATCATGTTTTCTCAGCCTCTATATAAGGAGTGTGGCTCCTAGCTGAGATTGACCCTCTCTGACTGGATCCACTGGGCAGATGTGAAAAGAAAGCAGGGACAATACATGGAAGATTTTCAAAGAAAAATCATGATGCCAATTTTCACCAAAGACATACTAAGGGCTAAAGGATGCCATTATCCAGATGAAATTCAAAGACACAGCCAGAACCAGTTTTCTTATTATAAAAACAAATTGCTTCCTTTGATCATTTAAAATGGATATAAAACACAAATGTGTTTGAAAATTTTAATTTTCTCTCTCATCAACTTTTGTCTTCTCATTTTCAGCAGGTCTGGTTCAAATTGCTAAATCCTAGACTTGTAATCCCTGGAGGTATACAAAAGCAACGTTTTGTAGCGAAGACGGGAAAACACACTTTGGTGACACATACGGCCAAGTAGTAGTAGTCAGACTCTGACACTCTTAGAGATTCTGAAGACTGTGTTTCTAAATGTAATGTTTCTTCTGAGAAAGAAATGAATAGAAAGACAATTTTATGCCTGCACATCTTTGGAAACAAAGGGAAACTTCTCTGAAATGAAGCAAATATACACTGAATTTGGGTAGAAAGTATTACTTGGGTGAAACAGAGAAATTGGGACAAAGGATATAAATTACTTTTCCATTGACACATTCTTAAATTTCTGCTAGCTCTGTTGTACATTATCTTTTTCCTCTTAATTAGTTTAAAAGTTATAGTTTAAAGAGATATATGACCCCGCAGAGTCATTTGATCTCAAGAAGGAAACTGCTTGATATTGTCCAGTGGAGGGCCATAAAGTGACAAAATATTGAAAATTTGTGACATAATGAAAAATCAAAGGTACAGAACTTATTCTATTTGGAAAAGAAGCAGCAAAAAGTAGCAAAGATTTAGGGTTCACCCTGTGATTTAGGGACCCGGAGAGGGTGAGAAGGATGTTTTTTATTGTGTGGTTCAAAATCAGCCTCTGCTTGACATACTAAAATGTGTCTCAGAAATAACCGTTGATGAAGAAAATAGTAAGAGAAACTCAGGTTGTATCCAAAATTTGAAAAGGGAAAGGAAGGGGAATGATGGGAAGGAAAGAGAAAGGAAGGGAAGAGATGGAATGGGAAGAAAGATATTGAGAAGAAACATCAGAGGCTTTCCAGTTGAATGTCAAAATGTTCCTAAGCTAGCCCCAAAAGGCAAAATGACTAAGTTCATTCAATCAGAATTAACATACCAGAAAAGGTCCAGGGTTTGATGTACGTGATCATAGTTATACAGATGTTTTGTGACTGGGCTGGTTCGTGGGTTTTCTCCAGAAGGTCCCAGATATCGATGTATCCATCTTCTCGGCCAATGTAAAAGACTCCAGGCCTTGTCAGAGACCAGTGCCCTGAGGTGTACCTTTTTGGTGCACAGGATGACTGAAGGAGGGGTCCAGTCTAAAAATAAATTAAAAAAAAACAAATTAAAAGCTTTTGTTATTATCTGAGGGATATTCACAATGATTTTTTAAAAGTAAAACTCAGATGGCTATGATCATATAAAAGATCAAACCTTCCAATCGAGCTATTTATGGTTCTAATAATCCAACTGCTGCTAAATCCCATTGCTATTTCTATGGAGATTGATGGACACCGGATAAGTAAAGATTATAAGCAAATTTTGCCTATATCTTTATTTTCCTGTCAGGTGCCTGCTCACCATGGAAATAGCTCTGGTGGGCAGGAAAAGGGAATGAAAAGTCAATTCTATCTGTGAGCTGCATCCAATGGCTTATTAATATTATTTGGGAGAGATTCTGGACCACCAAAGCAACATAAGATCATCTTATCTCTTCTCTATTTTGGGGTAATTTGCCTTCTTTGGGAGGTTTTCATAGAGACTGAAGATCAGAATGTGCTCTCTTCCTACCGTCATGCTACGCCTGGCCTCATTCACCTACTTACATCTGGACTAAACTAAGCCATGGAGCTGCCTTCCACCCTTCCATACATGCAAACAAAACCTTCCTACAGGGAACCAAGAAGATCACCAATTCAAGGACTCCTTAGAGGCAACAGGCCAAACCTGTTCTTGCTCAGCTCCTTCAGTTTTGGTGGATAACCAGGTTCCTGACCCCTGCATGGTCTTTGGACAATCTTGCCAAAATTTCTTTTGTCTTTCTCTTTAACTGCAAAACTAATGCTTACTTGTTGTAAAAAAAAAAAAAAAAAAAAAAAGATCATACAAAAGTACATTGTTATAAAATAGAAGTCCTTTTGTGGATGGACACTTAAGGAGTTTTCAACTTTTTTCAATGACAAACTTGTACATATATTCACACACATTATTTTTTTGAGTATTCCTGTAAGTTAGAGTCCCAGAAATAAAAGGAAAAAAAGTGTTAGGTCGAAGAATACATATATTACAGCTCTGAAATATATATATATATATATATATATATATACACACATACATATATATATATACATACTTTTTTACAGATTTTGGTAATTTTCTTAAGTAGCTCATGAGAGGGACATATCATACTGATTTTCCCATGCCCTTGCTTCACTAGATTTTACCAGTCTTTCTAGTTTTTGGCAGTTTAGCTTCTGTCTGCCTGGACCCAGGCCCTGTCCTAATCCGGACCACTGGATTCTTGGCACTGTCTCACCTTGACCCATGCACGTCTCTGCCTGCCTGGTGACGGACCCCTTAGTTTTCCTAGTCCCACTTTCTGAACCTGCTGACAAATTGCCCAGTGCAAGAGCGGTGACAGACCCATTGCTTCTCCTTGGACTTCGTGCCATAATCAGCATCCCATCCTGTATTTTAAGCAGAGGGGAAAACATAAATCAAGGGAACTGCCCATGATATACACGATATTTCGAAGAACAGAGTGTTTGGTTTCAGAGAACAAAAGACTTGTAAATGTTTCCTTCCCTCAGGAAAGAAAAGCAAATGGTTGTGTTTTCCAAAGGCTTGGAGTGGTTCTGCTGACAGGCTGGGGCCCAGGGCATCTGTTCCAATTTCTCTAAAAAGTGTCCCAAAGGCATTGTTATGTCAGAACGGTCTGTTATTCCTATTGTTTTTCTCAATAACAAAGGACCACACACCCACTCCTCCATTTTGCAGGCAACTTACCATAATACCTTCTTTCCAGATGGCCACGTTCCAACCCCCAACAGTGAGGATAATGTCCTTGTAAAAAGGCGATCTCTGAACGGTGTGGACACCTCCATCATGGACCGTGTAGAGGCTCACGGGCTTCTTTGCTGTTGGAGTGGAAAAGGCCATTTCACCTTTTATAACACTGTTTACATTCCTGCAATGAAGAATGGGCAGACCTCCGATGGAAAATAGGTCCCGATCAATGAGGTCCAAGAGTGGAGAACCAGAGGTCAGCTGGGGTGAATGAATCTGTCAAGGCACAACTCCTCCTCTTTTTTATGGAAAATCCAGGGAAATTCCCATCAAGGCTACTTTTCAGGCTCAAAGGAACACTTCCTGTTCTTATTCATTCACTCATTTATTAGTCTATCAGTTAGTCAATAGTATATATTGTTAGTCAATAAATAATTGTGGGTTGTTTTTATGTACCAGGTACTGTAGCTGGATGGGTAAACAATGGTTAATAAACAAACATGATCTGTCCTCTCGGACCTTACAGTCCAGTGGAAAGACAGATACTCAACAAACAAATCCCAAGGTATATAATAAAAAAAATGTGAAAAGTATTATGAAGTAAAAAATATCACAAGAAAGAATAACAAGGGACATTCGTAATTTAGGCTGAATGGTCAGAAAAGACGTCTCTGAAGATGAGTCATTTAGGCTTGAGTTCGGCACGGGAAGATTGTGGTGTGGAGTAGCATTCCAGACAGGAGGAGTAATACACACCAGAGTCCTGAGAAGTGTTTAGTGCATTTATTATTTTGAGGAAGGCAATAGGACTGGAGTCTGATAATCCCAGGGTGAGACACAGGAAACAAATGGAGACCAGGAGAGTCCAGACCTTGCGGAGCCTTGTTAGGAAAAACGTTTAGATTACATTCTAAGTGTAATGTTTTTTAATGAGCCCTTTAGGCCTAGAAGACTATCCGATTGACATATGAAAGGATTCTCTGGTTACTGTGGGGAGAATGGATCAGAGGCAGGTAAAAGCAAAGAGGGGACACCATGGGAGGTTTTTTTTTTTTTTTTTGGAGGTTTATCCACACTACAGCACGTATCAGTAGTTTGTTCCTTTCTTTTTTTTTTAAATTAATTTATTTAATTTATTTATTTTTGGCTTCATTGGGTCTTCGTTGCCATGTGCAGGCTTTCTCTAGTTGCGGCTACTCTTCGTTGCGGTGCGCGGGCTTCTCATTGCGGTGGCTTCTCTTGTTGCGGAGCAGGGGCTCTAGGAGCACGGGCTTCAGTAGTTGTGGCGCACGGGCTTAGTTGTTCCGTGGCATGTGGGATCTTCCCGGACCAGGGCTCGAACCTGTGTCCCCTGCATTGGCAGGCGGATTCTTAACCACTGCACCACCAGGGAAGCCCCAACCATGGGAGGTTGGTGCTGTAGTTCTAGTGAGAGAGGATGGTGACTTGGATGAAGGTGCAATGGAGGAGTGGATAATCAAGAAACATTTGCAAGCTAGAGTTGACAGGAGGGGTGAGAGAGATGAGTGCTGAGAATGACAGCCAGGTTTCTGGTAAGAGCAACAGGCTCGCTGTGCTTTCCATTTATTGCAACTGGGAAGACTACAGGACAAGCCGATTTGGATATTAAGATGAAGGCTTCCCCGCTGTCTCTGCCCCAGGCACCAGGGTCGTTCTGCTCCCCTGGTCTGTCTACTCCGCCATGGCTTGGGTTTCCTCTCCCCGGTCCTGGCTTTGGAGCTGGCTGCTCCTCATTCCTTGCTGCCCATACCCACAAGCCCCAGGGGTGGCCATAAAAATATGTGCCTGTCCAGGCCAAACCACAATGTGTGGCTATTTTATACTAAAACCACGAATTTACTCTGAAACTTATCATATTAACAGCTATGTGAAGGTTGGATTTTTTTTCTCAGAACAACAATGTAACATTAAGCAGAAAAAAAAGCTACCATAATCTTGTAAAAAGCTGATACAGTGTCAGAGAGATATTTGTCCACCCATGTTCATAGCAGCATTATTTGCAATACCCAAAAGACAGAAGCAACCCAAGTGTCCATCAACGGATGAATGGATAAACAAAAGTGGTATATCCATACAATGGAATATTATTCATCCTTCAAAAGGAAGGGAATTCTGACATACGCTACAACAGGAATGAAAATTGAGTATATTATTATTATTATTATTTTTTTATAAAGACAGTGAAATAGAGAGAAAGCCTTTTATTTATTTATTTATTTATTTATTTATTTATTTATTTATTTATTATGGCTGTGTTGGGTCTTCATTTCTGTGCGAGGGCTTTCTCTAGTTGTGGCAAGTGGGGGCCACTCTTCATCGCGGTGCGCGGGCCTCTCAATATCACGGCCTCTCTTGTTGCGGAGCACAGGCTCCAGACGCGCAGGCTCAGTAATTGTGGCTCACGGGCCTAGTTGCTCCACGGCATGTGGGATGTTCCCAGACCAGGGCTCGAACCCATGTCCCCTGCATTGGCAGGCAGATTCTCAACCACTGAGCCACCAGGGAAGCCCTGAGTATATTATTTTAAGGGAAATAAACCAGTCACAAAAAGGCAAATACTGGGACTTCCCCAGCAGTCCAGTGGTTAAGACTCTACCTTCCAATGCAGGAGGCACGGGTTTGATCCCTGGTTGGGGAACTAAGATCCCACATGCCGTGTGGTCTGGCCAAAAACTTAAGAAAAAAGGCAAATACTGTATGACTCCACTTACATGAGGTACTTACAACAGGTACATTCATAGAGATGGAAAGTAGAATGGTGGTGGCCAGGAGCTGATGGGAAAGAGGAGTGGGGAGCTAGTGTTTAACAGGTACAGAGTCTCAGTTTCACAAGATGAAAAGAGTTCTGGAGATTGGTTGCACAACAATGTGAATGTACTTAACTCCCCTGAACTGTATTTAAAAATGGTTAAGAAGTTAAATTTCTTGTTTATGTATATTTCTATCTCAATGTAAAAATTATTTGAAAAAATTGTATACAGTAAAAATAAATAAATTTAAACATAGCTCTTCTAGGTTAAAAAAGACCAATTTTCCTCTAACCAAAGCTCCATCTTGAAGACAGCACAGAAGCCTTATTTTTAAGGGCACCTTGAAGTGATCTGGAGGATTTCTGGGAAGGCAGGAGACCCCTGGAAGCCAGCAGCTTTCTTCTTGCTGCTGCTTGTGTCCCTCAGATCCTGGTTTTGTCCTTGGTGAGCCGGGCTTTCCTACACCACCTCACTCTGGTGAGCAGGGCTATCCAGGAGTCTAGAAGCCCTCTGCAAAATGTAATGACCACCAGTGATAGGAATACAGATAACCATCAAGATTTGTACTTTCAACATGTTAGAGGTTCTCAGCCCATATAACTTTTTCTTCCTTTTGTCCTTTGGAAGAACTTAGAGCCATTCAGCAGTAAATGGAGCTGTCCTTAAGTTATTAAATGAAATGCCAGAGCCCCCAGCCAGCTTATTATAAGAAACTTACAATAAACAAAACAGTAGTTTTCCAGAGTCATTATCTAATGAAGGATTTAGTATACTGATGTGGTTAAGAGCACAGACCTCCTGGGCTCAAATCCACAGTGTTGCTGTAAGGATTAATCCATGGAGAGTACTGAGCGCCTAACACACGACGTGTGCCAATTTGTGAGTTGAGTACATGAGATGATTATGTTAACTGTCATCATCATCAAATACATCAGCCTGCATTTCTTGGCTTGTCACTAAGATCATCTGTTTGATTTGGACTTCATCACACACAGCTCAGTCAGGGTAATCTGTCTTTCAGAAATTTCTTCTTAGAAAAGGAAATTCTCCTTCCTGCCTTGTTGTGTATTTGAGATAAGAACATGGGGCTCCCAGCAGATCAAGAGAAAATGGGTCCCAGTATTTGCCTCATCTTTACCCAGGAAACCTCCATGGTGTTTATGAAAGACATCGGGCTGCTAGCTTCCAAGGAAAACAGTGCCAGTTCACAGAATGTTAAGTAGGGCATGCAATTTACAGTTCAGCATGTCTACACATTGACTTTCCCTGAACTTCAACCATGATCCAATGGAAGTAACAGTGTCATTTGGCTTTCCATGTTACAAAATACTTGATTGGTAATTTTAAAGTATTAAAGTATTAAGATGATTTAAAAATAGCCTTTAAGTAGGTGGTTAGAGCTATTTCTCAATGTTTTGGAATGAATTAAATGTCAAGAAATTAACAGCAACTTCTCTTTTTCTTTCCCACTCACATCCCACTGGTCACAAAGTCCTGGCATGATGACTCGTATGTCTCTCTCTCCCCCTTGCATTTCCTCTGCTGGACATCCTTGTCACCCTGCCTGGACATCAGTCCTCTCCATCTCTCATCTAGGCTGTTGCAACTGGTCATCCTACCGCTCATCCTACTTCCCACCAATTAATTTACCCTTGCTCTCCTGACAGAGTGATTTTCTGATTATACTGGTGGTACTAGGATAAGGTCCACAGGTTAGTAAAGCACTCAAGGCTCTTTGCCATCTGGACTCAGATGTCCTTCCTGGCACCTCTCCTGCTGCTGTTGCCCTCTCTATTACCGTGCTTTGGCCAGAAGATCTCCCTGTTTCCTAATTGTCCACTACTCTTCTGAGCTTCCATGTTTTTGCACTTGTTTGTCTTTCTACCTGGAATGCCTTTTTCCAGCTGGAAACCTGCAAACCACCCTTCAAGATCCAGCTCAACCATATCTCTCTTCACTGGGGTCTTTTCTTAACAGCCCAAAAGAGTTGGTCCCTCTCTGGTTTCCATGTCACTTTGTGTTTGTCTTTTTTTCCCATCCATAGCACTAATGGCAGTGCAATGTCATCATCTGTTTATGTGGTTGGCTTTTCCAATAATTCATGTAACCCCTTTGGGGGAGATAATATCTTATTCATCTTTGTATTCCCAGTGCCTGGCACATAGTAGATTCTCAATAATAATTTGATGAATGAATGAAAGAACAAACTAACATCAATGAGGTACAAATGTAAAGCTCTTGGTTTTTAAGTTTATTGTCACTGGTACTATAGATGGAATAAAATCCATTTAAAATAAATAACTCAACCTGTTTGTCATGGGCTGCCTCAAAAGCAGTTTAGGAAGCTGGCACCAGGGTAAGGCTATAAGAAAATCTGAGACCAGGAGGAACCAGACAGTGTCCCTCTGTGCATAACCAAGTCATGGCATCACGAGCTTAGTCATGGTCTCAGCTTGTGTCCCAGGGATGTAGTGGAGACTGCTGTCATGTATTATAGTGCCTGGCATGCAGCACGTGCACAATTAACATTCTTGAATGATTGAATAAATAGAAACATGAATAAGCATAAAAGTAGTTGAATGTAATTCGTTACATCCAATATATAATTTTGAGTTCAACTTTAAATTACGGAATTGGAAATGACTGGAAAATGGAAAATCGGTCTCAGTTCTACATGCACTTGATCCTCTTTTTGGGTCACATCGAATCTTCTCTCAATGCCTCACTCTTATTAATAACATACATTTGGGTCTCTAGGCCGGAGACCTATGTAAGAAAAGTAGGAGTGCTTCTGTTTCCAGATGGAAATGGCCACCCTGGAGGCAAGGCTGACAAAACAAGCCTTCCAAGGTCTAAGGCAGACTCTAGCCTGCAGAACCAGCCTCAGTAGATAGAAGTGAAGAAGATGAAGTTTAAGGCAGAGATCTGAGCCCCAACAGCTGTCACCTGCAAGCGGTGGCTCTGACCTCAGGACTTCTGTCAGTCACTCACACGTCCACTTGTCTCAGCCACCCACAGGATTGACCAGATCCCCTTCTGCAACCCTAGCCTAGCTGTTCCGCCTCACTGCTCCATGGTGTTCTAGCGGTCCCAGGAGCTGCCTCTTCCTTATCTCATGGTTAGTCTACACTTTGATAAGTGGTTCAAATACATTTTCTTTTGTTTTTAGAGAATTATATTCCTTCTTTTTTTTTTTTAACATCTTTATTGGAGTATAATTGCTTTACATGGTTTGTTAGTTGCTGCTGTATAACAAAGTGAATCAGCTATACGTATACATATATCCCCATATCCCCTCCCTCTTGCGTCTGCCTCCCACCCTCCCTATCCCACCTCCAGATGGTCACAAAGCACCAAGCTGACGTCCCTGTGCTATACGGCTGCTTCCCACTAGCTATCTATTTTACATTTGGTACTGTATATATGTCCATGCCACTCTCTCACTTCATTCCAGCTTATCCTTCCCCCTCCCCACGTCCTCAAGCCCATTCTCTAGTCTGTGTCTTTATTCCTGTCCTGCCCCTAGGTTCTTCAGAACCATTTTTTTTTTTTTTAGATTCCATATATATGTGTTAGCATATGGTATTTGTTTTTCTCTTTCTGACTTACTTCACTCTGTATGACAGACTCTAGGTCCATCCACCTCACTAAAAATAACTCAATTTCATTTCTTTTTATGGTTGAGTAATATTCCATTGTATATATGTGCCACATCTTTATCCATTCAGCTGTCGATAGACACTTAGGTTGCTTCCATGTCCTGGCTACTGTAAATAGTGCTGCAATGAACATTGTGGTACATGTCTCTTTTTGAATTATGGTTTTCTCAGGGTATATGCCCAGTAGTGTATGGTAGTTCTATTTTTAGTTTTTTAAGGAACCTCCATACTGTTCTCCATAGTGGCTGTATCAATTTACATTCCCACCAACAGTGCAAGAGCGTTCCCTTTTCTCTACACCCTCTCCAGCATTTATTGTTTCTAGATTTTTTGATGATGGCCATTCTGACCGGTGTGAGATGATACCTCATTGTAGTTTTGATTTGCATTTCTCTAATTAGTGATGTTGAGCATCCTTTCATGCGTTTGTTGGCAATCTGTACATCTTCTTTGGAGAAATGTCGATTTAGGTCTTCTGCCCATTTTTGGACTGGGTTGTTTGTTTTTTTGATATTGAGCTTCATGAGCTGCTTGTATATTTGGGAGATTAATCCTTTGTTAGTTGCCTTGTTTGCAAATATTTTCTCCCATTCAGAGGGTTGTCTTTTTGTCTTGTTTATGGTTTCCTTTGCTGTGCAAAAGCTTTTAAGTTTCATTAGGTCCCATTTGTTTATTTTTGTTTTTATTTCCATTTCTCTAGGAGGTGGGTCAAAAAGGATCTTGCTGTGATTTATGTCATAGAATGTTCTGCCTATGTTTCCCTCTAAGAGTTTTATAGTGTCTGGCCTTACATTTAGGTCTTTAATCCATTTTGAGTTTATTTTTGTGTATGGTGTTAGGGAGTGTTCTAATTTCATTCTTTTACATGTAGCTGTCCAGTTTTTTCATGCCATGATAAAATCCAAAGCTTTAAAGTAAGTTGTTGTAATTGTAGTGCACCCCAAGGCTCTGAGCTTTGACAGAGAACTTTGCTTACTGGGGAGCCTGAGCTATTAACACTGATCCTTGCTCACACCTGGGTGTGTCCTTCACACCTCTGTTCATCTGCCCAGAGTCTGGGCCCCGGGAGCAGGGGAACACGTGGGCACCACCAGTCGCAGCCCCAAAGGAGGGCCCTAGAGTTAACTTCTCCCATACAGGGCTGAGGTCTTCAAGATCATGGTAAATGTAGCTTATAATTTCATGTTGACTCAGATTTTCCACATAGCTGAGCTACTGGGTTGTTGAATTATTGAAATAGCATTGTTATTTTAAAATTGAATTGTCCAAGGGTCTCCATAATTTAAGTATCAATACATCAGTGATCCTCAAATTTCGGTGTGAAAACAAATCACCTGGAGAATTTTATTAAAATCTGTATTCAGATTCAGCAGGCCTGGGGTAGGACCCAAGATTTTGTTTTTCTAACAAGCTCCCAGGTGACAACTGTGCTGCTTGTCTGAAGCACTCACTTTGAGTAACAAGTGTAGAGTCAGAACCTCAGGTGCCCTCTCTCCCATTAGCAAGGACAGGGTTACTCGTACTTTGTAAAAAGGAAATAAATTATTAATAACAGAGCAATCATCAAAACTTACTCATAAATCGGCCAGTTTCAGGGTCTCTCTCCATTTTCCAATCTGTGTATATCACTTCACCTTCCTAAAAATATTACAGATTCTTGATGAGACAACTTAAAAGACAAAAGTCCTCTTATTCATGTGCTAAGACTGACCATGACCCAAACAAATGCAAAGTAACAGGTCAATTTAATCAAATGATAATTTGGTGCAGTGTGGGGAGGGAAGGCTCAAAATGCTTACTTGATTTTATATTAAACAAAAAAATGAATTTGTTGAGTTTTTATCTACACACATTGATGGGGAGAACACAGGCAATTATGAAGCTATTCTAGGTAAACAAGTTCCAACTGCTGGGTTCCCAGAGTCGTTGTTAACAAAAAATTGTCCCAATAGACTGAAAGCTCCAGAAGGGGAGGGATCTAGTCTGGCTTATTCAGTGATTTGTTCTCAGCATGTTACAAAGTCAGTACTTAATAAATATTCATGGAATAAGAGAGAAAGAGGGAATATGTATGGTACTCATCATCTTTGAAAGTTGAGAAGAGGAAACATAGAGTTCTAGCCAAATGACGTAACAAGTAATATGTATTCCAGTTCTACTTATGGCCATTTTAAGGAGAAGAGAAAGAAGAGGGACCTGGTGTAAACAAGAGGCAGAAATTGCCACACAAAGGGGAAAGACAGACAGAACCAGTGAATGAAGAGGTGGGAGAGGTTCAGAAAAAATTTAGTCCCAGGGCACCATCTTATAAATGTAAAACCCATATGCAATCTCCTAATCCCAATGTTTTTTTCACTAAATAATAAGAGGAAAACACAGAGAAGGGTATATATTAAGATGAGTCAAGAGGACTCAGAGGAAGGGATGGATTGGGATGCATAGGTGAGAGAGAGAAGATGGGAAAACATTTGATTTATGCAAATGAAGGACAATCTCATGGGACCAGGGCCACTCATTCATTCCCTTATCTGTGCTTTCATTCATCCATGTCAACTCATTTAACAAAAAAGGACTGTGTGTGGCACTGGAAATTCAGAGTCTGAGGACAAGCCCTCCCTCCCCTCTTGGTACACAGTCTAAGGGAGCAGACAGCCTGGGATGCATCTATTGTACACCTCTAGCCCATCGCCTGTGCCACATCACCCTCGGAGTTACCATTTCCTGAGCACTCAGTGCTGCTGGAGTTGTTAGGAGCTTTACGTACATGACCCCAGCCCTCACCAAAGTCCTGTAAGAGAGTTAATATCTCCTGGCTCTCACAGCTGGTATGTGGAACTCTGAAACTGAACCGAGTCATGGGAATAATTTGCACCAAGTTAATAAATATGTGTTGAGTGGTGATTACATCACCAGCCACTTGGCTAGAAACCTTCACATCCCTCTCCATCTGGTTACCTAGTTCCAACAATTCCACTGCCCCCATGCCTGTGTGACATTCTCGGCCCCACTGCTCAGGCCCTCTTCACCGCTGGGTGGGCCCACCTGAGATCACTGTCTATCAGGCCTCTCTGCCTCCAGGGCTCCACTCCTTCCCACTTCAGCCCTGAGCCAGCCAACCTAGATCCCAGAGAGGCATCCCTTAAACTCTCTATCCAAAGTACAAGGATGAGTCAGCCATGCCAGGGGTTGGTAGGAGAGCGTCCCACTGGATGGTCAGCCCCGTGAGGGCAGGGAATTTTGGATGTCTGTTCTCTGCTATATTCCCTGGGCCAAGAACAGTGCTTGGTATATATTAAATGCTCAATAAATATCTGCTGAATAATGAATGACATTCATTCCAAGGAGTGCAAGGACTTGAAAGGCAGGAAAGAGTTTGGTAAAAAGAATGAGAGAAAAAATCAGAGCAGACAGAGAGAGTGAGTAGACTGGTGCAGATGGGGGTGGAGAGAGAGAAAGGGGCCAAATGATGCAGAATCTTACATCATTTGGTGTAAGGAGTTTGGATTTTTCATGTGTCACTAAAGTAGTCACTAAAGAGGAGTTTAAGCAGAGGGTGTCATGCTTTAATTTCTGCTTTAAGATTTTGTGGTCATTTCTCTTTCTAAAGCTATCATCCTTGGCTTACAAAACGTTGGTGTGCACAGAGACAAATATTATATGAATCCACTTACATGAGGTACCTAGAACAGTGAAATTCATTGAGACAGAAAGTAGAATGGTGGTGCCAGGAGTGGGAGGCAGTAGGGAATGGGGAGTTACTGCTTTAATTGCTATAGAAGTTTAATTTGGGAAAATGAAATAGTTCTCAAGATGGATGGTGGTGATAGTTACTCAACGATATGAATGTACTTAATACCACTGAACTGTACACTTAAAAGTGGTTAGGGGGACCTTCAAGATGGCAGAGGATTAAGACGTGGAGATCACCTTCTTCCCCACAAATACATCAAAAATACTTCTACATGGGGAACAACTCCTACAGAACACCTACTGAATGCTGGCAGAAGACCTCAGACTTCCCAAAAGGGTCTTGGTGCTCCAGCCAGGTGTCAAGCCTGAGCCTCTGAGGTGGGAGAGCTGAGTTCAGGACACTGGACCACCAGAGACCTCCTGGCCCCACATAATATTAAATGGCAAAAGCTCTCCCAGAGATCTCCACCTCAACGTTAAGACCCAGCTCCACTCAACGACCAGCAAGCTCCAGTGCTGGAAACCCTATGCCAAACAACTAGCAAGACAGGAACACAAACCCACCCATTAGCAGAGAAGCTGCCTAAAATCATACTAAGTTCACAGACACCCCAAAACACACCACCAGATGCGGTACTGCCCACCAGAAAGACAAGATCCAGCCTCACCCACCAGAACACAGACACCAGTCCCCTCCACCAGGAGGCTTACACAACCCACTGAACCAACCTTACTTACTGGGGGCAGACACCAAAAATAACAGGAAATACGTACCTGCAGCCTGTGAAAAGGAGACCCTGAACACAGTAAGCTAAGCAAAATGAGAAGACAGTAAAATACACAGCAGATGAAGGAGCAAGGTAAAAACCCACCAGACCAAACAAATGAAGAGGAAATAGGCAGTCTACCTGAAAAAGAATTCAGAAAATGATAGTAAAGATGATCCAAAATCTTGGAAATAGAATGGAGAAAATACAAGAAATGTTTAACAAGGACCTAGAAGAACTAAAGCAAACAAACAACAATGAACAACACAATAAATGAAATTTAAAATTCTCTAGAAGGAATCAGTAGCAGAATAACTAAGGCAGAAGAACGGATATGTGACCTGGAAGATAAAATAGTGGAAATAACTACCACAGAGGAGAATAAAGAAAAAAGCATGAAAAGACTTGAGGACAGTCCCAGCAACCACTAGGACAACATTAAACGCACCAACATTTGAATTATAGGGGTCCCAGAAGAAGAGGAGAAAAAAAAGTCAGAAAATATTCGAAGAGATTATAGTTGAAAACTTCCCTAATATGAGAAAGGAAAAAGTCAATCAAGTCCAGGAAGCGCAGAGAGTGCCATACAGGATAACTCCAAGGAGAAACACGCCAACACACATATTAATCAAACTATCAAAAATTAAATACAAAGAAAAAATATTAAAAGCAGCAAGGAAAAAGCAACAAATAACATACAAGGGAATCCCCATAAGGTTAAGAGCTGATCTTTCAGCAGAAACTCTGCAAGACAGAAGGGAGAGGCAGGACATATTTAAAGTGATGAAAGGGAAAAATCTACAACCAAGATTACTCTACCCAGCAAGGATCTCATTCAGATTCAACTGAGAAATTAAAACCTTTACAGACAAGCAAAAGCTAAGAGAATTCAGCACCACCAAACCAGCTTTACAACAAATGCTAAAGGAACACTCGGCAGGAAACACAAGAGAAGGAAAAGACTTACAATAAATAACCCAAAACAATTAAGAAAATGGTAATAGCAACATACATATCGATAACAACCTTAAATGTAAATGGATTAAATGCTCCCACCAAAAGATACAGACTGGCTAAATGGATACAAAAATAAGACCCATATATATGCTGTCTACAAGAGACCCACTTCAGACCTAGGGACACATACACACTGAAAGTGAGGGGATGGAAAAAGATATTCCATGCAAATGGAAATCAAAAGAAAGCTGGAGGAGCAATTCCCATATCAGACAAAATAGACTTTAAAATAAAGACTATTACAAGAGACAAAGAAGGACACTACATAATGATCAAGGGATCAATCCAAGAAGAAGATATAACAATTGTAAATATTTATGCACCCAACATAGGAGCACCTCAATACATAAGGCAAATGCTAACAGCCATAAAAGGGGAAATCAACAGTAACACAATCATAGTAGGGGACTTTAACACCCCATCTGTCACCAATGGAAAGATCATCCAAAATGAAAATAAATCAGGAAATCCAAGCTTTAAATGATACATTAAACAAGAGGGACTTAATTGATATTTATAGGATATTCCATCCAAAAACAACAGAATACACTTTCTTCTCAAGTGCTCATGGAACATTCTCCAGGATAGATCATATCTTGGGTCACAAATCAAGCCTTGGCAAATTTAAGAAAATTGAAATTGTATCAAGTATCTTTTCCGACCACAACGCTATGAGAATAGATATCAATTACCAAAAAATCTGTAAAAAATACAAACATATGGAGGCTAAACAATACACTACTAAATAACCAAGACATCACTGAAGAAATCAAACAGGAAATCAAAACATACCTAGAAACAAATGACAATGAAAACATGACGAACCAAAACCTATGGGATGCAGCAAGAGTAGTTCTAAGAGGGAAGTTTATAGCAATACAATCCTACCTCAAGAAACATCTCAAATAAACAACCCAAACTGACACCTAAAGCAATTAGAGAAAGCAGAAAAAAAAATCCCAAAGTTAGCAGAAGGAAAGAAATCATAAAGATCAGATCAGAAATAAATGAAAAAGAAATGAAGGAAATGATAGCAAAGATCAATAAAAGTAAAAGCTGGTTCTTTGAGAAGATAAACAAAATTGATAACACATTAGCCAGACTCATCAAGAAAAAAAGGGAGAAGACTCAAATCAATAGGACTAGAAATGAAAACGGAGAAGTATCAACTGACACTGCAGAAAAAACAAAGGATCATGAGAGATTACTACAAGCAACTATATGCCAATAAAATGGACAACCTGGAAGAAATGGACAAATTCTTAGAAAAGCACAACCTCCCGAGACTGAACCAGGAAGAAATAGAAAATATAAACAGACCAATCACAAGCACTGAAATTGAAACTGTGATTAAAAATTTTCCAAAAAACAAAAGCCCAGGACCAGATGGCTTTACAGGCGAATTCTGTCAAACATTTAGAGAAGAGCTAACACCTATCCTTCTCAAACTCTTCCAAAATAAAGCAGAGGGAGGAACACTCCCAAACTCATTCTATGAGGCCACTATCACCCTGATACCAAAACCAGACAAAGATGTCACAAAGAAAGAAAACTACAGGCCAATATCACTGATGAACATAGATGCAAAAATCCTCAACAAAATACCAGCAAACAGAATCCAACAGCACATTAAAAGGATCATACACCATGATCAAGTGGGGTTTATCCCAGGAATACAAGAATTCTTCAATATATGCAAACCAATCAATGTGATACACCATATTAACAAATTGAAGGAGAAAAACCATATGATCATCTCAATAGATGCAGAAAAAGCTTTTGACAGAATTCAACTCCCATTTATGATAAAGACCCTCCAGAAAGTAGGCATAGAGGGAACTTACCTCAAAATAATAAAGGCCATATATGACAAATCCACAGCCAACATCGTTCTCAATGGTGAAAAGCTGAAACCATTTCCACTAAGATCAGGAACAAGACAAGGTTGCCCACTCTCACCACTATTATTCAACATAGCTTTGGAAGTTTTAGTCTCAGCAATCAGAGAAGAAAAAGAAATAAAAGGAATCCAAATCGGAAAAGAAGAAGTAAAACTGTCACTGTTTGCAGATGACATGATACTATACATAGAGAATCCTAAAGATGCTACCAGAAAACTACTAGAGATAATCAATGAATTTGGTAAAGTAGCAGGATACAAAATTAATGCACAGAAATCTCTTGCATTCCTATACACTAATGATGAAAAATCTGAAAGAGAAATTAAGGAAACACTCCCATTTACCACTGCAACAAAATGAATAAATACCTAGGAATAAACCTACCTAAGGAGACAAAAGACCTGTATGCAGAAAACTATAAGACACTGATGAAAGAAATTAAAAGTGATACAAACAGATGGAGAGATATACCATGTTCTTGGATTGGAAGAATCAACATTGTGAAAATGACTATACTACCCAAAGCAATCTACAGATTCAGTGCAATCCCTATCAAACGACCACTGGCATTTTTCACAGAACTAGAACAAAAAATGTCACAATTTGTATGGAAACACAAAAGACCCGGAATAGCCAAAGCAATCTTGAGAAAGAAAAATGGAGCTGGAGGAATCAGGCTCCTGGACTTCAGAGTATACTACAAAGCTGCAGTAATCAGGACAGTATGGTACTGGCACAAAAACAGATATATAGGTCAATGGAACAGGATAGAAAACCCAGAGATAAACCCACGCACATATGGTCACCTTATCTTTGATACAGGAGGCAGGAATGGAGAAAACCCAGCCTCTTCAATAAGTGGTGCTGGGAAAACTGGACAGCTACATGTAAAAGAATGAAATTAGAACACTCCCTAACACCATACACAAAAATAAACTCAAAATGGATTAAAGACCTAAATGTAAGGCCAGACACTATAAAACCCTTAGAGGAAAACATAGGCAGAACACTCTATGACATAAACCACAGCAAGATCCTGTTTGACCCACCTCCTAGAGAAATGGAAATAAAAACAAAAATAAACAAATGGGACCTAATGAAACTTAAAAGCTTTTGCACAGCAAAGGAAACCATAAACAAGACATAAAGATAACCCTCAGAATGGGAGAAAATATTTGCAAATGAAGCAACTGACCAAGGACGAATCTCCAAAATATACAAGCAGCTCATGCAGCTCAATATCAAAAAAACAAACAACCCAATCCAAAAATGGGCAGAAGACCTACATCGACATTTCTCCAAAGAAGATGTACAGATTGCCAACAAATAGGTGAAAGGATGCTCAACATCACTGATCATTAGAGAAATGCAAATCAAAACTACAATGAGGTATCACCTCACACCAGTCAGAATGGCCATCATCAAAAAATCTAGAAACAATGAATGCTGGAGAGGGTGTGGAGGAAAGGGAACGCTCTTGCACTGTTGGTGGGAATGTAAATTGATACAGCCACTATGGAGAACAGTATGGAAGTTCTTTAATAAACTGCAAATAGAACTACCATATGACTCAACAATCCCACTACTGGGCATATACCCTGAGAAAACCATAATTCTAAAGAGACATGTACCACAATATTCACTGAAGCTCTATTTGCAATAGCCAGGACATGGAAGCAACCTAAGTGTACATCAACAGATGAATGGATAAAGAAGATGTGGCACATATATACAATGTAATATTACTCAGCCATAAAAAGAAATGAAATTCAGTTATTTGTAGTGAGGTGGATGGACCTAGAGACTGTCATACAAAGTGAAGTAAGTAAGAGAAAAACAAATACCATATGGTAACACATATATATGCTATGCAATGAAAAAAAAAAAAAGGTTCTGAAGAATCTAGGGGCAGGACAGGAATAAAGATGCAGACATAGAGTAAGGAGTTGCGGACACGGGGAGGGGGAAGGGCAAGCTGGGACGAAGTGAGAGAGTGGCATGGACATATATACACTACCAAATGTAAACTAGATATCTAGTGGGAAGCAGTTGCATAGCACAGGGAGATCAGCTTGGTGCTTTGTGTCCACCTAAAACGGTGGAATAGGGAGGGTGGGAGGGAGACGCAAGAGGGAGGGGATATGGGGATATATATATATACGTATAGCTGATTCACTTTGTTATACAGCAGCAACTAACACAACCATGCAAAGCAATTATACTCCAATAAAGATGTTAAAAAAAAATAAGAAAGAAAACTTATGGATTATGCAGCCAGAAAAAAAACATGGTTAAGATGGTAAATTTCATGTTCATGCATATTTTGTCATTATTGTTATGACATTCGGTTGTTATTTATCTTTTGAATTGAGTGAGTTTTTCACTCTCTTTCCTACTAGATTGTTCTGGCCTAACAAAGCAATATATTTTCTTAGTAAATCTCTAACACTTAGCATGGTTTCTTCCATACGGTATAGGTGTTTGATAAATATTTGCAGGCTGATCAAAAAATTATTAGTAAAAAGAGTCATACCTAATTTTATAGACTTTTCCACTTTTGTTCAGGAACATCTCAAATATGAAGCTATGAGGCACTGAGGTTAAAACTTTTAAATGCAAGCAAGCATATAAAAATATGAAACAGTATAAATATTGTAAGCCAAAAGATAGAAGACTAAAAAAAATATTGTAAGTCCTCAAAAGGCAAACATACTGTAGAGGTCATAATCACATATTTCAATGTAATTTAGAAGCAGATAATTCCAACTCACCTCTGTTCCCACAAAGAACTTGGTGCAGAAGTCATCTATTGGCTTGAGATGATTGCCCAACCCACCTTCCAGATTCTGGTATGGGTTCATTTCTCCTGCCTTCGTTGCTTTGCTTTGGGCTAACATTTTGTCTTTTGGAGGTGTATGGATAGAAGAAACACATATTTACAATGAAAGATCTTCTAAAATATAGTTAGTTTGTATTCTCTGTCCTTTGTCACACATATCCGCCCCATTTCCTCCCCAGTGTGGTGGGCATAAGTCCAAGCGTTTTTAAACTTCTAATTTAGCAGTAGGATGCCTTTTTCAAACCAAAGTTTGTGCAGACTCCCCTGCCTGTAAAACTGATCAAAGCTGCACTGCTCTTGTTGTAGTGTTTCATGGGTGGGAAAGGAAGATTCCTCTGTCCACTTTTCAGGGGCTCTAAAAGTTTCCATGGCACAGTTTGAAAACCACTTCTACATCATTTACATCATTTCAGAATTATTTACAGTATATTGGACACAAAATACTTCCTCTGCGTTAAATAACACCCTTGATTTTCTTAATAAGTCATTGGTATTTCTCTTGACTTGTTAACACCCTTGATATTATCTAATGAGAAACTCATGTCATTTTTATTCAGTTGGCATCATATAGCAATTTTTCAAATAATTCAAGGTTAGCCTTTCAAGTACCAAAAATTTTTTAACTTCTAAAAAATAAATCCATCTAAAATGTGTTACTTGTTTGTTATAAACACAGCACACGGAACACAATTTAATGTTTGCTGATTAGTTCAGGTTTATTATTTATGAACATCAATGATTGTGCTATATTACAGCTATCCATGCAAACAGTAAGAGCACAGCTAATCTGGGGGCTGAAACTCAAATGTTATCTGGAACTTCTTTCTTTTTAAAAGTATCTGATGTCAGTCAGATACTTTTGTTATCTAAAATTAATAAATGTTATTTGTTGATATCTAAAATTAATAAATGTTATTTGAAGCTTTGGAAAAGAGAGAAAAGCATTAATAAAATAACAAAAATCCTTCATTATCATGTTTCCCAGAGGTAACCACTATTAAAATATTGGTATATTTTTCCTTCTATTACTTTTTGGTGAATATATATAGACTATTTTTTAAGTGAGTATTCTAGCTTTTTATCCTGCTTTTCTATTCTCTTAAAGATATGTCTGGGGCATTTTCCCAAATCACTTATTTTTTTTTAAATGTGATATTAAGTTTCTGGGAAAGATCATAAAGAAATATAAGCTCGCAATACTTAACTCATCACACCTCCTTAATGCATCCTCTGGGTTGTATCAATCATGGGAAAATCAATTAACAAACATATACATGAAAACTAAAATAGGAGAAGAAAACTCCAGCTATACTAAAAATACACATTGCATTTCAAAAAACTTTTGAAAGTAATTCCAGGCAAAAGTAAAAGATAATGATCATGATTTAGTAGGTACAGTCAACCAACACTTCCTTTGTTTGGGATCTACACGTTCTGAGCAGTCCCTTTCATATTGGGTAAGACATTAAAAACAAGTACCAAAGTAAGCCAAACATGGAAGCTTTAAATAGCTGTATTATGAAGTATCATCAATATTTCAAGAAATAACTAGGCACATTCAATCACATTGTTCTTACTAAAAGATATTATTCATAATACATTTAGCAAGAGCAAAAAGGCATTTCATACCCATTTAATACATAAAATTAAAATCATTAAAATATTTATTTCAAATTCTTCACTCTCATTTTTACGTCTGTTTTTCTCTTTTTAAAATCATGTACATAAATATATTAGTAGAGTAGAACATGTGTATAATTCGTAAATAAATACATGTTCACTGGGGATATGTGCTCAAAAATGTTTCCTGAGGGGGTGCAAGATAGAAAGATTTGGAACCCTCTGGTCTAACAAGGGGAGCCAAGAGCCTGATCCAGGGGTCACTACTGATAATGAAAAGGAAAAGGCAAATGTGCAATGCATTATAAACAAAGACTTAATTACCCTGTGTGAGAGACTGGGCATGGCGGCCTCAGGAGAGAGGCAGGGATGACTCACGTTATGAGTTCTGTTCCAGACACATTGATGTTGTAGGATTAGGTTGGGTTCAATCCCAAGAGATGGTGAGAGGCGAGATTTAAGGATTCTCAGCAGAGGTGAGAGAATACACTGTGTTACCAAAGGGAGAGTGCATAACAAGGAAAGCACACAGCTGAAGTTAGAGTTTGAGGTATATTCATGATGAGAGGGCAGTAAGGTGAAACGGAGCCAGGAAAGAGGAAAGAAACTGAAGGAGGATCAGGAAAATCACAGAACCCAAGGTGGGAGCTCCAAGAAAAGGGGCTTAGTTGATAGAGTTTAATGTGATGGTCAAAGAGGATGAAGCCAGAGAAAAATGTTATCATCAACTGCATTTACTCAGACTTGACCAGAATAACTTGGATATTTATTCAATTCAATGTCATCCTCATGGGTCATGGATTTTCCATCACCAGGAATAGTAATAATAATAGCAGCTAACATTTACTGAGTGCTTACTACATGTCAGACACTAAACTGTGTGGGCTAAACCATTTCATTCAGTTCTCACAGTAACTCCTGAGGTGGTAAAGCATTAATCCTCCTCCCTGGGCGAGTAAACTGAGCCTCAGAGAGATTCAGTAGCTTGCCCAAGGGCTCACGCATGGTAGCTAACATTTATTGTGGGTTGATGATGGGCTGTTCTTAGAGCTTTACATGTAATAACTCATTTTATCTTCACAACACTCTAAGAGGTAGTTATCTTTATTATTTACTCCCCTTGTCTTCACCTCTCCCTTTTCAAACAGGTGGGGAAAAAAAAAAAGTAAGGCACAGAGAGATAAAGCCATTCGATCTGTTCAAATAATAAATTGTGGCTTTGTGATTTAAACCCAGACTCCAGAATCCACATCCTAAAGTATTCTGACACATTGCTTAGAAGAATATAATGGAGGCTTTGAAGAAAATTCCCAAAGAGGCATTCCAGAACCATTTAGAGCAAAGGTTTGTATGGAAACACAAAAGACCCCGAATAGCCAAAGCAATCTTGAGAAAGAAAAATGGAGCTGGAGGAATCAGGCTCCCAGACTTCTGACTACACAACAAAGCTACAGTAATCAAGACAGTATGGTACTGGCACAAAAACAGAAATATAGATCAATGTTACAGGATAGAAAGCCCAGTGATAAAACCACACACGTATGGTCACCTTATTTTTGATAAAGGAGGCAAGAATATATAATGGAAAAAAGACAGCCTCTTCAATAAGTGGTGCCAGGAAAACTGGCCAGCTACATGTAAAAGAATGAACTTAGAACACTCCCTAACACCATACACAAAAATAAACTCAAAATGGATTAAAGACCTAAATGTAAGGCCAGACACTATAAAACTCTTAGAGGAAAACATAGGCAGAACACTCTATGACATAAATCACAGCAAGATCCTTTTTGACCCACCTCCTAGAGAAATGGAAATAAAAACAAAAATAAACAAATGGGACCTAATGAAACTTAAAAGTTTTTGCACAGCAAAGGAAAACATAAACTAGACGAAAAGACAACCCTCAGAATGGGAGAAAATATTTGCAAACGAAGCAACTGACCAAGGATGAATCTCCAAAATATACAAGCAGCTCATGCAGCTCAATATCAAAAAAACAAACAACCCAATCCAAAAATGGGCAGAAGACCTAAATCGACATTTCTCCAAAGGAGATATACAGATTGCCAACATACAGGTGAAAGGATGCTCAACATCACTGATCATTAGAGAAATGCAAATCAAAACTACAATGAGGTATCACCTCACACCAGTCAGAATGGCCATCATCAAAAAATCTAGAAACAATAAATGCTGGAGAGGGTGTGGAGGAAAGGGAACCCTCTTGCACTGTTGTGGGAATGTAAATTGATACAGCCACTATGGAGAACAGTATGGAGGTTCCTTAAAAAACTAAAAATAGAACACCATACGACCCAGAAATCCCACTACTGGGCATATACCCTGAGAAAACCATAATTCAAAAAGAGACATGTACCACAATGTTCATTGAGGCTCTATTTACAGTAGCCAGGACATGGAAGCAACCTAAGTGTCCATTGACAGATGAATGGATAATGAAGATGTGACACATACAAACAATGGAATATTACTCAGCCATAAAAAGAAATGAAATTGAGTTATTTGTAGTGAGGTGGATGGACCTAGAGTCTGTCATACAGAGTGAAGTAAGTCAGAAAGAGAAAAACAAATACCATATGCTGACACATATATATGGAATTAAAAAAAAAAAAGGTTCTGAAGAAACTAGGGGCAGGAATAAAGACGCAGACATAGAGAATGGAGTTGAGGACACAGGGAGGGGGAAAGGTAAGCTGGGACAAAGTGAGAGAGTGGCATGGACATATATACACTACCAAATGTAAACTAGATATCTAGTGGGAAGCAGCCGCATAGCACAGGGAGATCAGCTCAGGGCTTTGTGACCACCTAGAGGGGTGGGATAGAAAGGATGGGAGGGAGACCCAAGAGGGAGGAGATATGGGGATATATCTATATGTATAGCTGATTCACTTTGTTATAAAGCAGAAACTAATACACCATTGTAAAGCAATTATACTCCAATAAAGATGTTAAAAAAAAAAAAGAATAAGTATAGAACTTCTTAAAGTGACTACTTACACAGGCACTGATTTTTATGGATCTAACATTTCAAAGGAAATGTTAAGAGAATAACACAACAACTTAAAAGAGTGTAAATCACAGACTGGGAGAAAATATTTGCAAATCATATTTGATAAAGAACTAGTATGTAGATTATATTAAGAACTCTTAAGATGTAATAATAAGAAAACAAACAACACAAGTAAAAAATGGACAAAAGATGTGGACACTTTACCAAGGAAGATATACAGGTGGCAACCAAATACATGAAAATATGTTCAACATCTTTAGCCATTAGGTAATCATGAGTAAGATAATCAGTACACACATTTTATTTTATTTTATTAATTTATTTATTTGGCTGTGCCACGTGGCATACGAGATCTTAGTTCCCCGACCAGGGATTGAACTTGTGCCCCCTGCAGTGGAAGCACGGAGTCTTAACCACTGGACCGCCAGGGAAGTTCCAGTACACACATTTTAGAATGGTTAAATTAAAAGGGCTAGTCACACCAATTGCTTGTGAGGATGTGGAAAAACAGGAACTCTCATATACTGCCAGGGGAATGTAAAATGGTACAACCACTTTGGAAAACACTGACAGTTTCTTTAAAAAGTTAAACATACACCTGCCATATGATCTAATCAGTCTCTTCCTAGGTATTTACCCAAGACAAATGAAAGCATATGTTCATACAAAGACTTGTATATGAACACTCATAGAAGCTTTATTTATAATAGCCCTAAGCTGAAAACAACCCAAATGTCCATCAACAGGGGAACAGATAAACATCTGTGGTATATCCATACAATGAAATACTACTCTGGAATAAAAAGGAATAAACTATTGATACACACAACAACATGGATGAATCCCAAAATAATTAGTTGATTGAAAGAAAGACAGACAAAAAAGTGTAACTGTGTGATTTACATAAAATTCTAGCAAATGCAAACTGTTATATAGTGACAGAATCAGTGTTGGCTTGAGGGTGGAGGTAGGGGAGGTCCTGGAGGAAGGGACTGCAAAGGGAATCCCTATAAGAGTTAACTTTTGGGAGTGATGGCTATGTTCATTATCTTCATTATAGTGATGGTTTCATGGGTTTTTAATATGTAAGAACTTATCAAATTGAACATTTTAAAATGTGCATTTTATGGTATGTTGATTACACCTCAATAAAGTTGTTAAAAGTAAGGAAAAAAACCCCACACTTTAAAAGATTTAATGGTATCCTTACTATAAATTGGATAAAAGCACTGACATCCTCATGACCACCTTTTTTCATTAGGTTAAAAAAGGACATTGATAACTTTTTATAAGTTACAGTCTTGATTTCCTAGATTATAAATTGATAACGAAAATTCCCAGCTTGCAGGACTGTTCTGATTACCAACGTCTATTTTACTCACCATTGCACCCCCAGTGCCTAGCATAAAATAAACACTTCATAAATATTTATTAAATGAATAAAAGCATGTGCAATATTAGAGCACTACTTGACCCTTGGTTGGAATTCAATACATGGTAACCAATAATCGAATACAAGAGGAGGAGTAGGAGAAGGAGGAAACTCTCCTTACTCACTCTCTAGAATGAAGGGGGCCCGAATACATAAAACACATGGAATGTTTTAATATTGCTTTGAAAATGTCTATAAAAATTCAGTGATTCCATTTTTTTAGCATGAGGTCTTGGGTTGTATCTATGAAACACACAGCTTCAAAGTGAATTTTGCCCAAGCTGGGTATTAGTTATATAATATGTTTTTCTTAGATGTCCTATTATTTAACTGAACATTGAACAATTTATAAATGTAAATCCTTTTGATAAGGCAAATGTTTGGAAAATACTTCAGTTGCTAGTGATTCTTGTACATTTTCATTATGCATTGCTCTCCAGGTGGGATATTAATCCACAACTTTATTCGAACAATTTTGACAGCTCATATTACTTCAATTACTTCAACAAAGGTGTATAGGTTGAGATATATTTAAAAGTCAAGGGGCTTCCCTGGTGGCGCAGTGGTTAAGAATCCGCCTGCCAATGCAGGGGACATGGGTTTGAGCCCTGGTCCAGGAAGATCCCACATGCCGCGGAGCAGCTAAGCCCGTGTGCCACAACTACTGAGCCTCCGCTTTAGAGCCCACGAGCCGCAACTACTGAAGCCTGTGCTCTTAGAGCCTGTGCTCCACAACAAGAGAAGCCATGGCAATGAGAAGCCCGCGCACTGCAACGAAGAGTAGCCCCTGAGTAGCCCCTGCTCGTTACAACTAAAGAAAGCCCGCGTGCAGCAACGAAGACCCAACACAGCCAAAAAAAAAAAAAAAGTCAATTGTTCTTTCTTTCCTCAGTTTTCTCATGGTGCTGTATAAATATTAATTTTTCTATTCTATTCTGATTGAGAATGGTAATTTGTTTCTGAGCACTTCATAACTTAGTTTGCTAGATTTGAGATGCATTCCATTCTGTAGAATTATTCTTGACCACATACATATTCATTAAGTGAGCTTCGTTAGTTAAATTTTTTAGTGTAATGAATTTTCAAAAATATATGAATGTGCTCAATAACTGTGAAACTGAATTGAACTGAGTTCTGTCAAGTCTTTTGGTGTGTATAGGCAGTTTTAGTGTGTTGGCTATAGCGATTACAGCCTTTGTAAAGTTCCATATTGGAGGGTTTGCTTTTCTGTATTTTTTTTTTTTAAATTAGACTATCCTAGCAAGTACTCACCTTAGACATAAGGAACTACTAACACCCGAACTTCATTAAATGCCTTTTTAATAAGCAAAGGCAGTTACCTTGTGCTTTGTAAAGAAGACTGTCTTCACTCAGGCTTAACTTGGTTGGGCAGTGGTCTAAAGTTGTTTCACCTTTAGACAGCCTTATCTTTTGAGAGAACATACAAGAAAGATTATTTCCTTATATCCTTAAATTATCCATGGCTGGTTTATTCTTGCTTCTCCCTTCTGCCCCCAGATCTCTATGTCCCTACTTCCCTCTCCTTCTCCCTTCTTCATTCTCCCTCAGATTCTGGTTACTTTTGCCCAATGGCAGGCACCTAAACCACAGTTTCTAAAACCAGGCTACTGAGGGGAGCTTGTCTGGGGGCTCATTTCCAAATCCCAAAGTCTCATGTGTTGTTAAGCTTCTGAAAATGTTTTGTCTTCTCTTCCATAAAATCTCATTGTTGGTTTTAATATAAAATAATGGCCTATTCCCCTGTTCCCTAAATCTTTTAGTTAAACAAAGCTCCAAACTGTTGTGCAGGGACCTTGCATTCCCCTGGAACTGTCAAGTCCCTTCAGGGACACACATGCCCCTGAGTTCCAGGATGGCCTGAGTCTGCTCCAGAATGGGAAACTGTCACACTTTACATTTTCCCCTCATGTCTCCCTCCCCACTTTTCTCCAACAGGATGTTTGTCCACATGCTATACAATTATTCTCAGGTGAATTTTTGTTTGCTTGTTTCTTTTAAAACTATCTACAGCTCAGTAAATCCTACCCTAGAAAATTTCTAATCCTCTCTATTTAATTTCTAATCCTAGTTACTTCAGGAATATTCTCACCCCTCTGTGCTCTCTCTTCCACCGGGAGCAAATACATGATAATGTAATTCTAGTGATACTTGTAAATCAGAGGAAAAGAAAAATATTAAGTTTGGAATTAGAATTAAACATTCCAAAGAAAAAGAGCCATCAATGTCAGAAGTTCATTCATACTTTTCACATACTTCCCATCCACAGCCTTATCTTTCTTAAATTAAAACTACTTTTCTTCAAGCTCTGCCACTGAAGATAACTACAAATAATTTCTCTTTCAATTACTTTCAGTTTTATTTGTTCATAGGTATTACAATACAATTCTACTATTGATATGCAAAATACGTAGAATTTTGGCTACAGGAGGGGTAAAATTAGCTTTCCCAGGCTAACCTAAGAGCCTACCAATTTTTAAGCAACTGCTATGCAAATGAATAATTATTACACAAGCCATTGGTAAGTTATGGCTTGCTTATACATGAACAAATATCAATCTTGAGTTCACAATAACTGTGATTTCTGCCTTGACCTAGGCAGACCTTATCTTAACTCTTAACGAAGAACTGATTGGTTGAATGAATACATGGATTGTAATGTCCTGTGTTAATCTGAGCTGCTCTACTTTTATAGTGTGTGTATATGTATGTATGTCTATGCGTATAAGCCATATAGTGTATATAAGCAAATAAAATGGACTAAATCCCATGTTACTTACCTTAGAAAGAGGTTTCCAGGAGAGATTTAGATGCAAAAAAGTGGATGGTACATCAAAAGGAACTTCAATACTTTCTTCTTTCTTTTTCTCTGTTGGTGGTTGAGGGGTTAAGGCTTTCTGTGGTCTGATATCCCAAAAACATATTGTGCTTTAAAAAAAGTTTACAGTTTATTTTTTAACTAAGTACAAAGAAGAGGTGTAATCTCAGGACTACCATTCTTGCTGCTACACATTACCAATGTGATCATGGCTATATTTAATATCTCTGAATTTAAGATTTTTATGAAATAGGACTGTTTTGCATTGAATATTTTGGGGAATTATACCGTTTATAGGGTTATTTAATGACTTTGCTAGTACTGAGACTAATATTATCATACATGAGAGCTGAGTTTGGAGATTGACACAATGTTTTTTTAAAACATAACAGTTTTATTGAAATATAACCCATATATCACAAAATTCACCCATTTAAAGTACTCAATTCAGTGGTTTTTAATACATTCACTGAGTTGTGCAAGGCATTACCACAATCGATTTTAGAAGATTTTCATCACCTCCCAGAAGAAAACGTGTACATATTACCAGTCAGTCCCCATTTCCCTCAATCCCTCCGACTAGCCCTGGGCAACCACTAACCTACTTCCTGTCTCTACAGATTTGTCTATTCTGGACATTTCATATAAATGGAATCATATAGTATGTGGTCTTTTGTGACTGGCTTCTTTCATTTAGCATGTTTTCAAAGGTCATTCATGATGTAGTATATATCAGTACATCATTCCTTTTTATTGCTAAATAATATTCCATTGTATGGACTATACTACACTTTATCCATTCATCATTTGATGGACTGACGAATGAATAAATTTGGGTTATTTCCCTTTTTTGCTATTATGAATAATGCTGTTATGAACATTTGTTGGTAAGTTTTGTGTGGATGTAGGTTTTCATTTCTCTTGGATATATATTTAGGAGTGGAATTGCTGGGTTATATGGTAACACCTATGTTTAATCTTTTGAGGAACTGCTAGATTGTTTTCCAAAGCAACTGGATCATTTTTGAGGATTCCAATTTCTCTACACCCTCACCAAATGTATTATTTTTTTTGTCTTGAGGATTCCAATTTCTCTACATTCTCACCAACATTTACTATTTTTTGTCTTTTTTAAACTTTAGCTATCCTAGTGGGTGTGAAGTGGTATCTCATCAAAAGTGATTCTGGGGCTTCCCTGGTGGCGCAGTGGTTGAGGGTCTGCCTGACAATGCAGGGGACGCAGGTTAGGGCCCTGGTCTGGGAGGATCCCACATGCCGCGGAGCAACTGGGCCCGTGAGCCACAACTACTGAGCCTGCGCGTCTGGAGCCTGTGCTCCTCAACAAGAGAGGCCGCGACAGTGAGAGGCCCGCGCACCGCGATGAAGAGTGGCCCCCGCTCGCCACAACTAGAGAAAGCCCTCGCACAGAAACGAAGACCCAATGCAGCCAAAAATACATAAATAAAAATAAATAAATGTATTAAAAAAAAAAAAGTGATTCTGATTTGCATTTCCTTGTGCTTTTGGGGTAATATCTAGGAAATCAGTACCTAATCCAAGGTCATAAACATTTACATTTATGTTTGCCTATGTTTTCTTCTAAGAGTTTTACAGTTTTAGCTCTTATATTTAGGTCTTTATTTCATTTTCAATTAATTTTTGTATAGAGTGTGAGGTAATTATTTTGCAGGTGAATACCCATTTGTCCTAGCACCATTCGTTGAAAAGACTATTCTTTCTCCATTAAATTGTCTTGGTACCCCTGTTGAAAATCAGTTGACCACAGATATATGGGTTTATTTCTGGACTCTCAATTCTATTCCATTGATCTATATGTCTATCCTTAAGCCATTCTCAGTACATCTGTCTCACAACTGTAACTGTGCAGAAAGTTTAGCGATTAAGAAGTGTGAGTCTTCCAACTTTGTTCTTTTCTGTCAAGACTCTTTTGCCTATTTTGTGTCATTGTGGTTTTGAGTTGACAGCTAATGATTTTGAACATCTTTTCTTGTGCTTATTGAACATTTGTCTATGTCTTTTCACGTTCTTTTATTTATTTATTTATTTATGACTGTGTTGAGTCTTCGTTTCTGTGCGAGGGCTTTCCCTAGTTGCGGCAAGTGGGGACCACTCTTCATCGCGGTGCGCGGGCCTCTCACCATCGCGGCCTCTCTTGTTGCGGAGCACAGGCTCCAGACGCGCAGACTCAGTAATTGTGGCTCACGGGCCCAGTTGCTCCGTGGCATGTGGGATCTTCCCAGACCAGGGCTCGAACCCGTGTCCCCTGCATTGGCAGGCAGATTCTCAACCACTGCGCCACCAGGGAAGCCCTGTCTATGTCTTTTGAAGAAATGTCTATTGATAATCTTTGCTCATTTTTAAATTAGATTATTTGTCTTTTTATTGTTGAGTTGTAAGAGTTCTTTATATATCCTTTTTTTTTTTTTTTAACTTTTTGGGTTTATTTATTTTATTTATTTATTTATTTATGGCTGTGTGTTGGGTCTTCATTTCTGTGCGAGGGCTTTCTCTAGTTGTGGCAAGTGGGGGCCACTCTTCATTGCGGTGCGCGGGCCTCTCATTATCACGGCCTCTCTTGTTGCGGAGCACAGGCTCCAGACGCGCAGGCTCAGTAATTGTGGCTCACGGGCCTAGTTACTCCGCGGCATGTGGGATCTTCCCAGACCAGGGCTCGAACCCTTGTCCCCTGCATTGGCAGGCAGATTCTCAACCACTGCGCCACCAGGGAAGCCCTATATATTCTTAATAAATATCTCCTATCAGATATATGATTTGCAAATATTTTCTCCCATTGTATGGGCTGTCTTTTAAATTTCTTGATAGTGCTTCAAAGGCACTATCAACTTTTGAATTTTGATGAAGTTCAATTTATCTTTTTTTCTTTTATTGCTTGTTTTAGTGTCATACAATAGTCTATATACATGTTTTATATGTATATATATATATATATATGTATATATATACATATATATATATATATATATATAAAACACATACACAGAGTTGGATTTAATGTGTTTTGTACATAGTAGGCGTACAGTAAGTGTCATTTCTCCTCTTATTTCTCCTTCCTCACAGGTTGATTATGAAAATCAAATGAGATAATGTATATCTAGAGTGTTATTTTTAACACAATAAACTTGGTAAAAATTTATAATGATACTTGTTCAGTACTTCAGTATATAATGTCTTTGTAGTAATTATGTGAAAACATAATAAGAACAGCAAAGAATATGCCACATTAGCTCCATAATTTCTATCACTTAGGTTATGAGTAAACAGATTAATAAATTTAAGATATTATTAAAGAATTTAGATGTGTAAGTTAAAATATTTAGATAAACAGATGGTAACTCGAGACTAACAAAACTTTTATTCATTTATGTGAATTAGTTAATATTATTTATTCATTTAATAATGGATAAATAATTAAAATTAATAAAAATATTAATCATATTAATGGTCAAAACATAAACCCTTGGTAGAATACCACAGATGACATAATAAAATATGTTTTAAAATATAATTATAGTTGGTTTAAACCTGTTTTTACAAATTACATAGCTCTTCTTGAATCTCATTTACAGCATTAATTTGCATTATTTGTAAAATGATTTTGCTAAATACAGATAGCTTCAGTTGAACTTTCTGCATCAATCAATCACACATCCTTAATTAGCAGAATCCTATTTTATCTTATTCTGTATTATAAGACCCTTAGTATGGCTAAAGTATAAAGACTAGAACTGATGAATTTTCCGGATAGCTAAAAATTGGGCTTTCTAAATGCATAAACTTTTTCTTTTTACTTTAACAACTTTTGAAGGAACTATTTCCAGAATATTTCCAAATTCAAGGGCCATCATTATAAACAACAATCAAGGACCTGTATCTTCAACATATAACATGTAATATTTTAAGTCTGTTCAGAGCTTCTAAATGTTCTCCAAGGCCACTGAAGAATAGTATAGCTTTCCATTCTGTTGTTTATAATCAACACTATACCATAAGCATCTTTCCATGAAATAATAATACAATCTTAATTGTTGCATAATATTTCATATGACTGTGTAGGTGCTATGTGTTGTTTTTGCCTGGGCAGCAATTCCCCCCTCCTTTTTTAGCAAGAGCCTTCTAATTGGTTTTTTGAGAACTGCCCCTTCCCTGTTGCACGCAGTCAGGTTGGAACTGTCATTCAAGGTGCTCTGCCATTCCTTCCCTGGCCAAAGGACATGATGTAACAGAAGCCAGTCAGATTCTCTTCTGTCACTCTGAATCTTGAACAGTGACACAATGGTTGGAACCGATCCATTCAGATGGAAGGGGCTGGCCATTCATTCTGGCCATTCACTAGGTATACAGTGAGCCACAGGTGACAATGTATTTGCCTTCAAAGCCTCATTTCCTCTATCCATACGTATTTTTCAGGGTTGAGAATATAAAAATAGTTAACCTGCTATAGCACGTAGTACAGTATTGGCATAAACTTCCAATAAATTTATTTTATCCCCTTAAGTTAACTATAGTTAATTTCTGTTGCTTGCACTCACAGAACCTTACCTAATACGTGCCCACAGGATTAATCATGTCTCCCCAACCCCCTGCCCATGGCTGCTGCTAATGTTACTTATGCCTTCACCTGCCACTCCACAGCTGCTTCTGCTGCAATCAGTGTCTACAACTTACAGTGTCATGATATCTATTGGGGTCAAAGCTACTTGGAGTAGTAAAGTTTTGCCAGTATTTGGATGCTAGATAATAGTATTGCCCTTCTTATGTCCTACTTCACTCTGAATTTTCAGTTCTATAAATTGGGGGATACAATTTTTAAAAATAAACATTCTTCAACATAGTTACTGAATTACTTATAAAAATACTTGTAATAAATATGCAATAAAAAATGTAAAACTCTTCCACTTTTTAAAAGAAACTTTCCCAATTAAACGTTGTCATCTTCGTAATTGTGAGATAAAATTGAATGTAAACAACACATATTACAAATTTACAAATATGTGAATATGAAGAAACAGAATAACTATAGATAATGTTATATGACATTACCAACCATGAAACGTAGTTAATTCTTCTTTTTACAACATATTCGTATCCACAAAAAGATTTTTTTAAAACCAGCAGCACTCTAACATTCTGTCCTTTAGTTATATTAGGTTTAATTGCTACAACAAAGATTATTTAAGGAACAGAAGAGGACAATGATTTTATAAGCATCTAAAAAAACAATATATTGTTTGAAAACATATTCGGTAATGATTAAAATAAGACATACCAGTCTGCCGAACAAGTGACAAGTTGACAGGATATTCCACTTCGATTTTCAAAGACAGATCCCAATCTGTTAATCTATTTTTAAAAATGCTGGAAGTAAGTTCTGTGTACCTAGGATAGTAATGACTTTTTTCTCAAAGCTTTTTACGCTAAAAATTTTTTTCTCCTTTGCTTTAATTTTTATTAAAAGAACAACACAAACAGAATTAGGAAACTGGAAAGTTTCAAAATCAAATATAATTCTGCTATACATATTTTCCAGCCTTTTTTTCACAGAAACATTTTTACACTTTAAAATTAGTTTTAGTTAGTATGCATATAAATTTCCATCCTAAGATCTTTCAGTTAATATAGTTTGAACATTTACCTATGTAGTCATAAATCATTCTGTTTTTTAATATATAGATGATGTATCATAATTTCATTACCATTATTATTAGAAATGTAGGCACTCTGTTTTTCACTATGAATTGTGGAGCTGGACATGGGAGCTTTCATGAGATTGTTAAGCAGGTAAGATCAATAGAAAAGAGACTTGGTGTTAAATTAGATACCTACAGCATGCAGTGAATGCTGGGGTGCCTGCATTCTTTTAGTAATTAGTGGCACAACTCTGCTAGCACACAGAGGAGTCCAAGGAGGGTTAGCGGATCCTTAGAGTCCTAGAAGGTCCAAGATTCCAACCAGCTAGCTCTCAAAGGAGGTGGAAGGTTTTGTGGCGACCTATGAAGGTGCTACTCTCAAATCAATAGGGAAACATGACTTTCCCCAATACCCTACTTACTTGGTAGGACTGATGAGCAAAAGGTCAAACAAAGGTGGGGGTTCCAGCAGCAGATAAACAGTAAAAGTAGGGGTGGAAGGAAGAATACAGGCGCAGCAGTGGTAAGGCCTGTTGGCAAGGCCTGTTGGCATCATGGGAGCTAGGATCCTAGAAACCTGGCTGACACTGCTGTGGCCTGAGCCCAGTCAGGATCACTTAACAGCTGCCAGCTTCCACTGTGATTGATCAACAATCCAGAACCCATCTTTCCTCTCCCTCTAATAAGGCTTCCCTGTTGTAGCAAGTTCAAGACTCCAGAGTTGTGCTTGCTCTGGCGTTTTATGTTTTAATGATTTAAAAAAAACCCACAATCATATTATAGAGTTTGGAAAATAGAAGGTTTTAAAATCAAATATAATTCTACCTTACATTCTTTTCCAATCTTTTTCATGGATACACTTTGACATGATTTGTCAAGGTATGCATGTGATTGTATGTCTTAGGACACAAATTGGATTATTTCTTTGCATAAATCTCCCAAATTTGAATTACTGGTCAAAAACTTTGAAAATTTGGATGATTTAAGAACCACATTGACTAAATTGTATTCTAAAACTTTTATGTTGGAACCAGTAATGTTGGAGTTTATTGATTTCACCATTTCATCCTTTATAACATGGGAAATTACTAGAAAATTTCATTCAAAAATTAAATAGGTCCAATGGAAAAGAAAAAAATCAAATAGGTCCAAAATAGTACATTATTGTTCCTTTATTATTAATTTCTTTGATATTAGAAAGTCTGAATAATTTTCCTATTTATCTACTAATTGTTTTTCAGTATATATCTTTAGCTTATTTACTGGAAAATTTGTATTTACCATATTTGAGGCAAATATTTTTCTTCATTTTGCTACTTGCTCTTTATTTTTTAATTTAAAAATTTACATGTGTATGTTTTGAATTTCTTTCAATATTAATTAACTTAGAAAACTACAGAATCCAGAAATACGATATTCTATTTTGATTTGTTGTATTTATTTTGGTCCATTATAACTTTGAAAAGTAATTGTGCTTTTGCATAATCCATCTGAATATCCTGAAGGGCTAATCACCCTTCATAACTTTAAGTTTTCAGAATATTCTTTGATATTCTGACCTTTTAATTTTTCAAAGTACATAGTAGACTCTTAGTTCCTTGAGGGAAACATTTGGGAAGCTTACTAGTTTTCAAATTCACAAACACCAGCCGTTGTGGGTCAAGTAAAGAACCACAAAGCCATACTGCAGCGCAGACGCTAGGCAGTCAGCTGGGCTCACTCACTGCACAAATAGTTTTCACCTACCAGCCTCATGACGCACTCAATTCAAGACTGCCTTGCAAAATGACGCATTACTACATGTCGCAGATCTTCAAGGTTGTATGCTCTAAATAGTTGAAATCATAAACTTTAAATTTGCAAAGGCTAAGGGTGTAAAATATTTGCACTCTATTTTTACAACCTTCATTTTCTCCACTGTTGTATTATATCAGTGTTAATACCACCTACATTTTTTATTTTTATAAAGCACTGAAGTTGACACATTGGCCTTATTCTCATCCCTAAGTCTGATCTTGGTCTGTCAACAGTGACACAACTGTGTGATGTGTGGTTTCTGGTTATTTCACAATTAAAATACAAATGAATTGTTGACTTGAAACATCCTCTTTGAATAAAATTTTCGAAAAACTTACAAGCCAGCAGGAGAAAAGTATGAAGCCATCAAGACTCACCTCAAATGTGTCAGGCAGCCAATGTATATCTGTAATAACTTTCCTATGTCCATTTTCTATTGAGGAGACTGCACAGTGTCTGATATACATTGCTTCTTTATTACTCTCTGGTTCAAGGAGAAACATAGGCTGTAAAATGTTACGAGAAAGTTATGTGCTAATTTCAGAGAGCTGATGAAGCAACTCATACTTTACTTATCATTCCAATTAAAATCAATAATTTGGAGAAATACCAGATCAAGGAAAAACACAAATTAGTGTTTCTATGTATTATATAGTTAGATAATAAGATTATCTTCTTTCTACTTCAGTTTAGTCTAAGATTTTATCTCTAAACTTTTAACAAGAATGACTGACCCATTCCCTAAAGAACCAATGAGATCCCATTTTTGAAGGAGTATTTCTGTGAGTGCACAGAAAAGCACATCCCATGGTTTCTTGGTCAGAGACCCGTGATGCTTAGGTTGAAGGACTGGGGGTGAAAATGTGCAAATGGTGGGTGAGTAGTGAGTTGGGAGCTGAGGAATCTCTTCCCAGACCTCTTGGCAGAATCCACAGCTTCACAAATCATGGCGTATTATTACCCGGAAGGCTTGTAACCCCTTCGTTTTATACACGAGAAAATTGATGCTTGCTGAGGGGGTGGGGGACATATCCAAACTCACAAGACTGTGATCTAAAGGCTGGATGCATGGACCTTCTATCCAGTGCTCTTTCAACTACATCACTTTAGGCAGTCCCTTGGTCCCTTCATTTTATTTAACAACAGTAACAACAAAAAAGAACCCCTGGGACAGACAGTACAACCTATTTAGTGGTGTTTTTAATCAAGGGCCTACATAAAAGTGATTCAAAACACATCCACAGCAGATGTGAAGACTTAGGAAATAACACTTTTTTTTTTCTAGTGAGTCTCTGTTTAGCTTGGCAACCCTGTTGTGTACTTTTTGATAAACTCCTGAACGGAAAAAATTTGCAGGTGAAAAGTTATAAAAAGCTAACCTTGAGTGTGACGTTTTTACTTCTACTACCATCTGCCTTGATGTTTTCTATTCGATCTGCATGTGCGGTAATATCCCACATGACAATCTAAAACAGAAATAAATGTTATTACAACATACTTTCAGGAACCAGCAAATTGCATCTTGAACATTTTAAAAACCTATTGGTAGTGCATGCACTCTGATAAATCAACCACCTTGGGAGGATAATCAAATTTAGCCTACATCGTAAGTCAGCAACTCTTATTTTTTATCTTTATTTATTTATTTTAACATCTTTATTGGAGTATAATTGCTTCACAATGGTGTGTTAGTTTCTGCTTTATAACAAAGTGAATCAGCTATACATATACATATACCCCATATCTCTTCCCTCTTGCATCTCCCTCCCTTCCACCCTCCCTATCCCACCGCTCTAGGTGGTCACAAAGCACCGAGCTGATCTCCCTGTGAGTCAGCAAATTTAAAGCTTATATAAAAAATGTTTTCTTCTCTTTATTTATTTTTTTGGCTTTATATATTTTTTATTTATTTTGCGCTACACATACATTTATTAATTTTGTTACTCTTAATTTTTTCCTACTTCTCCATCCTGTTATTCAGGATTTTCCCCTTCTTCTTAATAATGTTTTCTTCTCTTTAAAAGAATTTTCAGCACTTTGATTTTTGTGCTGTGTTAATAAATGCTAGTGGGGTTTTTTTTTGTTTTTTTGTTTTGTTTTATTAAATCCAAGATAGGCATAATGCAATTCTCTCTGATTTGGGAAGAGTTCTTCCTCTGTTTTAGGGAATGTGGGGACAGCTGCTTTAGACGCAGGAGAAAGCAGTCTGTTCTCCAGAATTAAGTACAAACACCCAAAATTGTTCAAAAGGCTAGGAAATGATGATTTCTATTTAATTGAATATTATGGCCAACTCTGAATTTGCATATACACAGATGGTCATTTTTTGAAAAATCAGAACAAAGCAGAATATGCAACACTAAATTAGAATAATTTTCAATGACTAAAATTAGAATAATTTTCAATGACTAATAATTTTCAGTACACTAAAATGTAAACAAAATGTCAGGATCACAGAATTGTGAATAGTTTTATTTTCAGCATTTGCTTTTCTAAAATATTCTAAAACAAAGTTGTGTCACCTTCTCAATGAGTAAAAACGGCAATATTTGCAGGGCTTGGAGGATGTGTTCTGGGTCCTCACTAGATCACCAGTTATTGTTGAATAAAACCAAGGAAAAAAATTAGTTTTCTTAGATGTTTTTGGTTCTGGATAAATGGGCATGGATGATGCAGACATTTACATTTCAACTACCTAAAAGTTTTCCTAGCCACACGATAAAAAATCATTATACCCTTGTAATGGTCAAACTCACTGTATCACAATGAATTTAAACTTTGATCATATAATAGCTATAAGATTTTTGTTTTGCTCTTTTGGAGAAACAGGCAAGTGGAAGATAGAATCTAAATTTTATATAAATTAGATAACTTAAAAGAGAAAAAAGAAAAAATCAAATAGGATATCAAATTATACACACATAAATTCAGTGATATAGGTATGTTTTCCAGAGAATTCTGTTTAAATTCTGGATCATTCCCTAACTCCTACCTCTAGGGAAATTTCAGAAGAGGGCTCTTGACCAAGAGGTATTATGCTTATGGTTTTTGTTCTTCCCTGGAATCTTGTACAATGCGTGGTTCTCTCCCAGCAACACAAATAGATCTGACCCGGTTTTCTTCCAGGGTCAGATCATAACTGGGTTACCCTGTGGACATCTTGAGCCCAGATACCATGTCTAACACATCTTCATACCCCAGTTCCTGGCATGGTGACTGGCATACAATTGACATGCCTTCCCTCTGCTGAGTTGAACCCTTAAGTTAAAAAAACTACCAGTCAAAATGTGTTACAGAATGCTGTCTAAATTAATAAAGAACTGGAAAAAAAAGCCATATGTACCTGCCCGTTTATGCACCCTCCAGCAATGATATTAGGGTCGCTTGGACAGAACTGGAAGCAGAAGATGTCATCTGGGCTTTCCAGCATTAACTAAGGTAAACCCCCAAATTCAAGAGAGAATGAGAAAATCTATTAAGATCATGGCTAGAAATAATAAAGTCAAAAGTCTAATTTTATAGCTATTTATAAGAAACATGCACATGAATTCCATTCCCAGAATTCTACCTCTGGATCGGAAGCTGCTTTTGCTGAATTTTATTCTGGACATTGATCATGCATATGAGAGCAGGTAGTTTCTCAAGGGGACCCAATCTCCCCTCCCCTCCCCTCTGTGCGTCATTGCTGGGGCATGTTATAATTTTTTATAAATAAAAAGACTATGAAATCAGTGTTTCTGAAAAGTGTGGAGAGCAAGCTCTGGGGGCCAGGATATTTGGATGATTTTTTCCCTGCTGTATATACCTAGCCTGGCACAGAGGTGAGCACTCAAAAATAAAATGCATTGAAAAAGAGAAGACGGTGGCGTTGCCAGTGATAATATTACAAATTTTTAAATAATGTAGAACCCATAAGGTAAACAAAGCCAAGTGCCTGGAGGGTAGGGAGGAAGTCCTGCAGGGAATACACCAGTGTGAGGAAATAGATATACTAACCATAGTTAGCACCTGAGCTACTGTGTTACCACCAAGCTAAACACTTGCATGGTTACCGTTCTTTAAACATAACAGCCAAAAATACAGGCCCCAGAGGCCACTGGTTTGCCACCACTGAGCTAAAGATTTCAAATTGGAATTGAGGTGAATTATGTTGGTTTATTTGGTACTTTGTGGATTCTAGAGAAACCTCTACTTTTGAAAATGAAATCTTTTAATACTTTCCTATAGTTTTGATTAGAACAAAGACAAAAATTAATTATTTGCATCATATCTTTAAGAAATTGTTTGCGTGTCTTTTTAAAGCTATTCTTCAAAATAGAGGAAAGGTTAAAAAATTTTTTTAATAAAAATAAATAAATAGAATATAATTAACTTTATAAGTATATTTAACAAAACTATAAATTTTATATGGAATTTCTATCTTAATAAACTGATTACTGATTTCCTTAAGAAACTAAAATAAATAAATAACATTTCTATTAAAAAAAAAATAGAGGAAAGGAGAGTCTTTCTTTCCTCTTCCTATTTGCCTGGAGGTTCAGCCACACTTCCATGGCATGGAGTGAAGAGTAGTTCTACACTGCTGGAAAATGATAGAAAACACCAGTGAGAGAATGGCACCATACTTGTGGTAAGTAGGCTGACAAGGAAGAATGACAGATCTGTCATTTTGATCTCTGTATCTATGAAAAAGCATCTAGACCCTATAACAGTAAAACTGCCTTAATTCAGATGAATTAGGGAAGAAGGAATAAGGGGACACTAGGGTTTATTAGGGAAAGCCTTAATTATATAATGCTTTATAAAAACAAAATATTATATTTAAGTATGTTGAAAAAGCTTAATCTAACACTATAAAGCACCCTCCCCCTAAGCAGAACTCATCTTGAGCAGGTACTGGAAATTGAACACTGCGGGGGCAAACCCAGCCTTTAGCCTTATTTTATTTGGACTGCTGTGTGTTTTGGTTTGGTTTTAGTTGAGCTGTTTAAAAATTGGGAGATCACACACAAAATTGCTGGATTCTCTTGACAAGTGGGACCACCTGGCAAGGAAAGCAGAAGAGTAGCTGTTCCCATGGATGGGCTGGGTACCCTCTAGGGCCACAGTCCCCACCATTCCCCACTGTCTCCCACACAGTCATCTTTACTCATTACCATCTCCTACTGGTGATCCTTGGAATTAAGGAAATCCATGTGAAACTAAAATCTCTTTGCATTTGAACAATTAGTACCTAAATAAAGTCCATAAAAGAGTTTGCTCTTTAAAATCAATTGAACATTCCTCTTACAATGTTTTTTTTTTAAATAACATGTTGATTTGTTCAATATATCTTTTCAATAAACTAAGTGTAAACTTAAATTTTGCTCAAATTGAATGATGACAAATTCTGAATTGAAGAAAGCCTAGCTTTATAGGGGTTTACAACATTAAGTGATTATAAAGTATTTTGCAATTAAAACTGCTAAAGATATGTGAAAGTAGTAGTTAAAATTTTTAGAACATGTGGATGACTCTCCTTCATTACCTGAGGATGTATGGGATCGGAGAAACTCCAGAAAAGAATCAGTGATGGTTGCAGCAATAGTTTACCAGAAAAGTGGACCCTCTCTTCAAAGGAGAGTCGTACAGCCACCGACACAGCTATTAGCCCTGATACAAACACAACTAGAGATTAAAATCTGCAGCAACTGTGCATGGAGAAGTGTTTTTAGGTTTTGTTTTCCTACACAGTCACTGTTCATTTCCATTTTGATGAAACTTGTGTAAAAATATTCTACAGGAGACCAAGAGTGTTTTTAGAGCTCTACTGTCTAATACATTGGTTGCCAGTAGCCATGTGTCACTTATTTAGCACTTGAACTGTGGCTGGACCAAATTGAGATGTTCACAAAATAAACAGTGAACTTTGAAGACTTAGTAAGAAAAAAAGATGTGTTGTGTTTCTTTTTTTGTTCTTTTTTGTGAGGAGAGGGCCAATGTTGGGCAGGAAAGGAGGAAGAAAGAGGGCACAGATGGCTCTGTCCATGGTTCCACCCTCACACATTCCTATCCCCTTGGCTGCTGAGCTCTTTAAAGGAGGTGTATCTCCTATCCTGCCCAGTAAGCTGAGAGTCAGGGGGAACGAAGTTCCAGATTTGGCGTTGCACCAGCTGGGTGACCTGAGCCAGTCACTTTCCTGAGAGCTCTGGTCCTCTCCTTATAAAGTAGAGACCACAATGTGGTCCCACAAGGTAGCTGGGAGGACACATGATGGAGAGAAGGTGTAGAAAGTGCTTGGCAGGTGCCTGCACTCAGGAATGGAAGTTGTCTCATGGAAAGTGAGCTAGTTTGCAATTCTACATATAAAAGCAACAGATTATTTCAATGTCATCCCAGAAGGGAATCCCAGTCATGATTCTGCCTCACCATAGATGATCGGATGCCAGGAGACACAGGTGATCATCTTCTCCGTTAGGTTATGCAGGTCAGTAAAGGACTGGTACTCTCTCAGGTGGGTATCAGTCTTGTCCCCAAAGGTACCTTCTTCTTCTGCCAGGCTTTTCCAGTCATTAATAAATGTATTCATGATTTCATTTTGCTGCAGGGCTATTTCAACACTATTTTGTAAAAGAAAAAAAAAGGAATCAAGATGTTGAATTTTAGTATTCAGTGATACGTCTTTCAGCAGCTCCTCCTGCTTCATTTATACTGAAAGAAAAAGTATTCTCAATTGTATTTGATAACTAATGATTAATCCTGTGTGAAATAAATGACTTAAGAGAAAAATAATTCAAGATAGTGTGCTACTCAGAACTGCTTCTAGTGCCAGGAAGCTGTTAGTTGACAGCCTCTAGCATCATCACAACTCGCCTCAGTTTCCCAGCCAAGGTCATGCTTTCTCCCAGTCAATGACTGAGCATGGTGGGGGGACCTTCAAGATGGCGGAGGAGTAAGTCGTGGAGATCACCTTCCTCACCACAAATACATCAAAAATACATTTAAATGTGGAACAACTCCTACAGAACACCTACTGAATGCCGGCAGAAGACCTCAGACTTCCTAAAAGGCTAGAAGCTCCCCATGATGTACCTGGCCGTGTGGCCAACAGCGTCTTGGTGCTCTGGCTGGGTGTCAGGCCTGAGCCTCTGAGGTGGGAGAGCAAAGTTCAGGACATTGGTGCACCAGAGACCTCCCAGCCCCACATAATATCAATCAGCAAGAGCTCTCCTAGAGATCTCCGTCTCAATGCTAAGACCCAGCTCCACTCAACGACCAGCAAGCTCCAGTGTTGGACACCCCATGTCAAACAACTAGCAAGACAGGAACACAACCCCATCCATTAGCTGAGAGGCTGCCTAAAATCATACTAAGTTCACAGACACCCCAAAACACACCACCAGACGTGGTCCTGCCCACCAGAAAGACAAGATCCAGCCTCACCCACCAGAACACAGGCACCAGTCCCCTCCACCAGGAAGCCTACACAACCCACTGAACCAACCTCACCCACTGGGGATAGACACCAAAAACAATGGGAACTACAAACAAGCAGCCTGCTAAAAGGAGACCCCAAACACAGTAAGTTAAGCAAAATGAGAAGACAGAGAAATACGCAGCAGATGAAGGGGCAAGGTAAAAACCCACCAGACCAAACAAATGAAGAGGAAATAGGCAGTCTACCTGAAAAAGAATTCAGAGTAATGATAGTAAAGATGATCCAAAATCTTGGAAATCGAATGGAGAAAATACAAGAAACGTTTAACAAGGACCTAGAAGAACTAAAGAGCAAACAAACAATGATGAACAACACAATGAATGAAATTAAAAATTCTCTAGAAGGAATCAATAGCAGAATAATTGAGGCAGAAGAACGGATACGTGACCTGGAAGATAAAATAGTGGAAATAACTACTGCACAGCACAATAAAGAAAAAAGAATGAAAAGAATTGAGGACACTCTCAGAGACCTCTGGAACAACATTAAACGCATCAACATTCAAATTATACGAGTCTCAGAAGAAGAAGAGAAAAAGAAAGGGACTGAGAAAATATTTGAAGAGATTATAGTTGAAAACTTCCCTAATATGGGAAAGGAAATAGTCAATCAAGTCCAGGAAGCACAGAGAATCCCATACAGGATAAATCCAAGGAGAAACATGCCAAGACACATATTAATCAAAGTATCAAAAATTAAATACAAAGAAAAAATATTAAAAGCAGCAAGGGAAAAGCAACAAATAACATACAAGGGAATCCCCATAAGAAGGGTATGGCAGGACATATATAAAGTGATGAAAGGGAAAAATCTACAACCAAGATTACTCTACCCAGCAAGAATCTCATTCAGATTCAACTGAGAAATTAAAACCTTTACAGACAAGCAAAAGCTAAGAGAATTCAGCACCACCAAACCAGCTTTACAATAAATGCTAAAGGAACTTCTCTAGGCAGGAAACACAAGAGAAGGAAAAGATCTACAATAACAAACCCAAAACAATTAAGAAAATGGTAATAGGAACATCTTTGAGAAGATAAACAAAATTGATAAAACATTAGCCAGACGCATCAAGAAAAAAAGGGAGAAGACTCAAATCAACAGAACTAGAAATGAAAAAGAAAAAGTAAAAACTGACACTGCAGAAAAAACAAAGGATCATGAGAGATTACTACAAGCAACTATATGCCAAAAAAATGCACAACCTGGAAGAAATGGACAAATTCTTAGAAAAGCACAACCTCCCAAGACTGAACCAGGAAGAAATAGAAAATATAAACAGACCAATCACAAGCACTGGAATTGAAACTGTGATTAAAAATCTTCCAACAAACAAAAGTCCAGGACCAGATGGCTTCACAGGTGAATTCTATCAAACATTTAGAGAAGAGCTGACACCTATCCTTCTCAAACTCTTCCAAAATAAAGCAGAGGGAGGAACACTCCCAAACTCATTCCTTGAGGCTATCATCACCCTGATGCCAAAACCAGACAAAGATGTCCCAAAAAAAGAAAACTACAGGCCAATATCACTGATGAACATAGATGCAAAAATCCTCAACAAAATACTAGCAAACAGAATCCAACAGCATATTAAAAGGATCATACACCATGATCAAGTGGGGTTTATCCCAGGAATACAAGAATTCTTCAATATATGCAAACCAATCAATGTGATACACCATATTAACAAACTGAAGGAGAAAAACCATATGATCATCTCAATAGATGCAGAGAAAGCTTTTGACAGAATTCAACTCCCATTTATGATAAAGACCCTCCAGAAAGTAGGCATAGAGGGAACTTACCTCAACATAATAAAGGCCATATATGACAAATCCACAGCCAACATCGTTCTCAATGGTGAAAAGCTGAAACCATTTCCACTAAGATCAGGAACAAGACAAGGTTGCTCACTCTCACCACTATTATTCAACATAGCTTTGGAAGTTTTAGTCTCAGCAATCAGAGAAGAAAAAGAAATAAAAGGAATCCAAATCGGAAAAGAAGAAGTTAAGCTGTCACTGTTTGCAGATGACATGATACTATACACAGAGAATCCTAAAGATGCTACCAGAAAACTACTAGAGCTAATCAATGAATTTGGTAAAGTAGCAGGATACAAAATTAATGCACAGAAATCTCTTACATTCCTATACACTAATGATGAAAAATCTGAAAGAGAAATTAAGGAAACACCCCATTTACCACTGCAACAAAATGAATAAATACCTAGGAATAAACCTACCTAAGGAGACAAAAGACCTGTATGCAGAAAACTATAAGACACTGATGAAAGAAATTAAAGGTGATACCAACAGATGGAGAGATATACCATGTTCTTGGATTGGAAGAATCAACATTGTGAAAATGACTATACTACCCAAAGCAATCTACAGATTCAGTGCAATCCCTATCAAACTACCAATGGCATTTTTCACAGAACTAGAACAAAAAATTTCACAATTTGTGTGGAAACACAAAAGACCCTGAATAGCCAAAGCAATCTTGAAAAAGAAAAACAGAGCTGGAGGAATCAGGCTCCCTGACTTCAGACTATACTACAAAGCTACAGTAATCAAGACAGTATGGCACTGGCACAGGAAAAGAAATATAGACCAATGGAACAGGATAGAAAGCCCAGAGAAAAACCCACGCACCTAGGGTCAACTAATCTATGACAAAGGAGGCAAGGATATACAATGTAGAAAAGACAGCCTCTTCAATAACTGGTGCTGGGAAAACTGGACAGTTACATGTAAAAGAATGAAATTAGAACACTCCCTAACACTATGCACAAAAATAATCTCTAAATGGATTAGAGACCTAAATGTAAGGCCGGACACTATAAAACCCTTAGAGGAAAACATAGGCAGAACACTCTATGATATAAATCACAGCAAGATCCTTTTTGACCCACCTCCTAGAGAAATGGAAATAAAAACAAAAATAAACAAATGGGACCTAATGAAACTTAAAAGCTTTTGCACAGCAAAGGAAACCATAAGCAAGATGAAAAGACAACCCTCAGAATGGGAGAATGTATTTGCAAAGAAAGCAACTGAAAAAGGATTAATCTCCAAAATATACAAGCAGCTCATGCAGCTCAATATCGAAAAAACAAACAACCCAATCCAAAAATGGACAGAAGACATAAATCGACATTTCTCCAAAGAAGATATACATATTGCCAACAAACACAAGAAAGGACGCTCAACATCACTAACCATTGGAGAAATGCAAATCAAAACTACAATGAGGTCTCACCTCACACCAGTCAGAATGGCCATCATCAAGAAATCTACAAACAATAAATGCTGGAGAGGGTGTGGAGAAAAGGGAAACCTCTTGCAGTGTTGGTGGGAATGTAAATTGATACAGCCCCTATGGAGAACGGTATGGAGGTTCCTTCAAAACCTAAAAATAGAACTACCATATGACCCAGCAATCCCACTACTGGGCATATACCCTGAGAAAGACATAATTCAAAAATAGACATGTACCACAATGTTCATTGCAGCACTATTTGCAATAGCCAGGACTTGGAAGCAACCCAAGTGTCCACTGACAGATGAATGGATAAAGAAGATGTGGCACATATATACAATGGAGTATTACTCAGCCATAAAAAGAAACAAAATTGAGTTATTTGTAGTGAGGTGTATGGACCTAGAGTTGGTCATACAGAGTGAAGTAGGTCAGAAAGAGAAAAACAAATACTGTATGCTAACCCATATATATGGAATCTAAAAAAAAAAATGGTTCTGAAGAACCTAGTGGCAGGACAGGAATAAAGATGCAGATGTAGAGAATGGACTTCAGGATGTGGGGAGGGGGAAGGGTAAGCTGGGACGAAGTGAGAGAGTGGTATTGACATATACACACTACCAAATGTAAACTAGATAGCTAGTGGGAAGCAGCCGCATAGCACAGGGAGATCAGCTCAGTGCTTTGTGTCCACCTAGAGGGGTGGGATAGGGAGGGTGGGAGGGAGACACAAGAGGGAGGAGATATGGGGATGTATGTATATGTATAGCTGATTCACTTTGTTATAAAGCAGAAACTAACATAACATTGTAAAGCAATTATACTCCAAGAAAGATGTTAAAAAAAAAAACTTAAAAAAAAAAAAAAGACTGAGCATGGCAGCTGTGGGCACAGGGGCCTGCCAGTTCTGTGCCTGGCAGGACACCTCCAACAGGTTGTCTTCCTCTGCAGCTTCCTGTTGGGTTGGCTGAGAGTTTGTCTGAAGCTCTCCCTGTTCAATCCTGCTTCCCTTCCCTTTATTTTTTACAGTGAACTTCTCAGTAAACTTCTACTTTGAACTTGATCTCATTTGCTTTTTGAAAACTCCAAACTGATAGAAAAGGCAATTTTCTTAGCCATATTCAGTACCAAATGATCATGTATACTAATTATTGTATTTACATATATATAATTATTATATTAATATATATAATAATTATACTATATACAATTTAAAACAACAAATAAGATATTCTCAAGGGGAGATTTGGAATTTAGAAGTGTGTGTGTGTGTGTGTGTGTGTGTGTGTGTGTGTGTGTGGTGGGGGTGGTGGTTTTAGCTGTCAGAGTGTCTGGGAGGTGCTAATGTGTTTAATTCTGTTACTAAACCTCCCACAATGTATAAGACAGTCCCTAAAATGAAGAATTATCCTGCTAAAAATACTAACGTTGCTCCTTTAAAAAACAGTCTTGGTGCTCTTCTTAGTCTAGGGAACTTGGCTTGACAAGTTCCTGTTTTATAAGTTACTATAATGTTTATTGTCCCTTTATATGTTTAGGCTTGAAAGCTCAGCCTCCTCCCAAGGCCTCTAGGAGCTTTCCCAAAATTAGAATGCCACCCAAGGTTTCACCCTAATGACTGAAAGTCCAAACAACTTGGTTTTTTAAATAAATGTAGTAAGTTGAAAGTGGTTTTCAATTATGAATTTCCTAAAATAAGAAAAAAACCCTTTATTTAGATAATTAAATATAAGCAGTAAGTATCCTAATAGATATTCCTAACGTATTAAATAAGGGTACCATTTAATACCTGTGTCATTAATCATTACACTACCATTCACTGTGTAATTGAATACTCTTTGGGCTAAATTCTTCTTGTACTTCATCTTTCAAACTGGATGCATTTCCTAGGACGGCAGCATCAGCATGACCTGGAGCTGTTAGAAATGCAAAGCGGCAGGCCCCACCCCAGACCTACTTAGTCAGAACCTGCATTTTAACAAGATGCCCAGGTGGTTCATATGCACATTAAAGTTTGAACAACCCTGAACAACCCTATGAACAACCCGGAGCTTCAAGGTTTAAGCCCAGTTTCAAGCAGAAGCATTTGTTAGCATTTTCAAAATCATTTCTTTCTGTTTCAGCCTGAACTGTCTTCACAAGGGAGTAATTCACAAGGGAGTAGTTCACAAGGGAGAAGTGAAGACAGCACCTTTTCTCTGGTTTCCTGTTTCTTGATTTTGGTGCACTCTACCACGTGGTTCCTGAGAGTGATGAACTGGAGGCTGGCAAAGCTTGTTGTCTGAGTGAAAGCCCATGGGTATCGCTGTTTTTTTAACCCCAAAACGAACGTTTCTTAGTTGCTTTGAGAATCCCCTTGAAGTTTCTCTCTCTCCTCTCAGATCATTTTCTTCTTTTGCAAATAATGCTTGCCTTAAGTTTGTTCTGGACAAAATTCTATGAGAAGGAAAGAACTCATTTCTAAAAGAGCTCTCTTCCAGAACAAAACGAGGCTTATTTTAATCTTAAAAAATTAAGTAAACCTTAAACAGTTCTAGAGTGGGAAGCACGGCTGTGATGTAAATGTGGTTTCTTATTTATTCTTGGCCAACGCTGTTAAAATGCCTGTACGAATTTTCCTCCTTCTTCTTATAGTTCTGGCTCCTCCTTCCCACATCTCAAGGAGGGAATTATGAAGCTGTTCACCATCCCTCCCCTTATAAGCTTGGCAATTGAAAGGGAAGAATAAAAGCCCATGTCTAAAGATAATACAGGGACTTCCCTGGTGGTCCAGTGGCTAAGAGTCCATGCTCCCAATGCAGGGGGTCTGGGTTGGATCCCTGGTCAGGGAACTAGATCCCACATGCATGCTGCAACTAAAGATCCCGCATGCCCGCGTGCCGCAACAAAGATCCGGCTTGCCGCAACTAAGACTCAATGAAGCCAAATAAATAAATATTAAAAAAAAAAAAAGATAATACACAATGTAGATAATTGAGAATTGGCTATAGACCATTTATTCCCCTGAAATTGATTGTACATAGACAGACTTCTCATTTTTAATGTCCTTAGGAAAAATTTTAATAATTACTTAATTTTGATATGAGGAAAAGAAACCTCAGGTTTTCTGGTTTCTTTCTAATTGTCTACATAGGAAAAACTATAGCACACTTGCTGTAAGTGAGTGGCAAATAGTTAATAAGCTCTCTTTGAATAATTAGTGAATTTTTGAACCAGATTCTCTCTAGGCTTAGGTAACAACTTTTGAGAGTTGTTGGAATTTTATTTTCTTTTTTTTTTTTAACATCTTTATTAGATTATAATTGCTTTACAATGTTGTGTTAGTTTCTGCTGTACAACTAAGTGAATCAGCTATATGTATACCTATATCCCCCTCCTTCTTGGGCCTCCCTCCCACCCTCCCCATCCCACCCCTCTAGGTCGTCACAAGGAATTTTCAAGACATTTAATCTTAAAATGTTTTCTTAAAAATAAAAATAAAAGAGCTTAACTTGGGCTATATATGAACTTTCTACCAAATCTTTAATTTTGGGAGGAAATGGTAACCAACCTATTGGTACAACTGGTAGACATGTCCACCATTGGCTCCACTTATCTGAACTCTGATATCAACTTGATGAGACCTTCAAACTTTCTGTGGTTTAGAAGTCCCCAGGGTCTGCCTAGGGCCTGAATATGAGTGTAGGGGGCATTTTAAAGACACCTCTCTTTCAGAGCCAGTAAGAGTGGCTGCAACACAGGAATTAGAGACAAGGGTGACATATCCAAAAATTCCATCTGAACTGACTTCAGATTCTCATTTAAAAGGTATTTTTGTAAATTCCTATCATCATGGTAATGATCATCCTCAACATCCACAACATCCTCACCTTTGTAATCCTGTAAAAATCAATGAAGCTAAGAAGGGGACTGAGGGGTGAAAAAAAAGACTTAAAGGAAACCATGGTAAATAAATGTTAATTTGCCGTTAGGAAAACATCCTCACATGTTCAACTATATACACCTTCCAGGCTGACACTGTTTGGTGTGGCCCTAGCTTAGAAGGTCTAGCATGTTGCTTAGCAACAGAAGGGAAAGAAAGACTGAGAATCTGTAGAATGTGTCACATGCTCATGAGTATCTGATAACTGTCTTCATACTTTCTATCTGTACACCAGGTATAGAGTTGTTTTTTAAGACCTATTATTATAAGTAAACATATACATTTTATGTTTTTTTTAAATTTAATATACAATTTTTACCTTATAGACACATTGTTAAGAAACTCAGTCAAAGTCTTTGATTGTCCCAGTGCCTCTTTTTCTTCTTCCGAAAGTTCTCTTGGATAATATTGCGTAGTAGCATTTTTGGGATATGTCCTAATATATTGAAAGAAATCGAATACCAAAAGTTAGATCAAAGACAAGCAAATATGGTCATAACAGGGCAAAGATTTTTCTCTGAGACAATATTAGGATATTAGTTTATACTTAAATTCTACATATTGAATTTTTTCTTTATCCTAGACAATTGATGTTGGCTGCCATTCGAAGTATTTGTGAATTTCTCTTCGACATAATCAACAAGCTCTTTATTGTAAAAAAAATATTTAGTTATCATTTTAAACGTACAGAAAAGTTGTAAGAAGGGTATAAGAAATTCCCATACATTCTTTACCCAGATTCATTAATTATTAACATTTTGTCACATTTGTGTATCATTCTTTCTTCATTTCATTAAATCAGTGTTTCTCAACCAGTGCAATCCTGTTCCAGCTTCTCAATCCAGGAATATTTGGTAATGTCTGGAAACAATGTTGGCTGTCACAACTGGGAAGAGCTCCTGGCATCTAGAGGGTAGAGCCCAGGGATGCTAGAGTGCATAAGGCAGCTCTCCCACAACAGAGAATTATCCAGCCGGTAGTGTTGAGGTTGAGAAACTCTGCTCTAAATATACAAAACCTGGAACAAGTTACATTTTGGCAGTAATGGCAGCACCATCTCTGGGAGAAAGTTTATTCCATCCAGTCTGCTCTCAGTGTTCACCTCCACCCTTGAACACAACACATTGTGTTGTACCTCTGGTCTTTGTCAGTCTCACCCACTAGACTGAGTGAGCTCCTTGATCTTAGGGTGTGGGGCTGTAGAAAGATCATATGGCAAGTCCTTAAGAGAGTGCACTCTGGTGACAGGCTGCCTGGCTTTGAAGCCTGGTTCTATCACTTACTATCTATGTGACCCTGAGCTAATTATTTAACCTCTCTGTGCCTGTTTTTTCATCCCTAAAAGAAATTCTGAAAGTCCTTAGCTCACAGTGTCATTGTAAGGATTGAATGTGTTAATAGATGCAAAGCTTTTAAAACAGTGCCTAGGACATTTTAAGTGCTCAAAAAAATTAGGTTGTATTTAACCTGTGTTGTTGAACAAATGTCAGGAAAATGTCTCTGAGAGGCAAGTATATTAATGGAGAGTAATCGAACAGAGTGGTAAACAGAGTTTTGTTTATGTTTAATTGAACAATTCATTCTTTTTTTCCCTGCCTAGATCAGTATCCATAGCAGAAGACAGAGTGATGGAAAGAAAGAATGTTGGTGCTGGAACCAGAGACTTGGGTTCAGATCTTAGCGTCACCTTTTATTTTCTATCCCACACTAGTACCCTCCAGGTAGGATTAAGTAAGAAATTATATGGTGCCTGGTGGTTTCATCAAAGTAGCAATATGACTGAGTCACTCTTATTTTTTAAAATGTGATTTGCTTTGTTGTTTCTCAGCAGATCTAGTCATTATTGCTTTAAATTTAAATTATGTTCTAAACATTGAGCTTTCATTTTTAACCTCTTTTTGTCTTAGTTTCTTTGTTTGTAAAATGGAGATGGTGCCTACCTCAGAGGGCAGTTGTGAGGATTAATTGAGTTGATGTGTGCAAAGTATTGATACTTAGAAGAATGCCTGGTATGTGGTAAGGACACTGTAAACATTTGCTTTCATTGTCATTACTCTTTGAACCTCGTCTTTGATTTTGTTTTTTTACTTCTTCCATCACAATCATATATCCCATCTTTTCCACCTAATTTCTGATCTTAGTAAGTGGTACCAGCATTCTCCCAAGTCACCTGGATTTGAACCATTTGAATTCCCTTTGATTTACTCCCCCCACCACCCCACTTTGTGGGTCAAGACCTGCCGCTATTTCTCATCTATTCCCTCCGTCTACATAGAAACAACTGTTCATCATTATCAGTCAACATTCATTTGAGAGCCTAATAAATCTAAAGTCCTGTGGTTAGGGTCCCTGTTGTTAGAAGTTCACTCTCTCATTCTGAGTCTACCTCCTGAGTCTACCCTGGCTGACTCATTCTTTTCACTTTTCTGCACTCTGGTAGAAAAATAGAAATCTCTAGTTGTCTTGACTAAGAAATTTTTCTCAAAATCTAAGTTTCTTTTGTACTAATGAATCACCTCTCTCTTTCCTGTCTTACCCTCACTTCTTGGTGTTTAATGATCTTTGATGTCCTAATTCTCTGCTGAGACTTGACCACCAATCCTTGTCTTTCTCTTCATCTCTTTTGGTTTGGCCTGTCTATCTGCCTCCCTGGTTTCTGACCCATGTCTTGTCCTGACCCCTGGTACCTATGTACATGTGCTCTAACTTTAACATTACATTTTCATGGTTCCTGATCCTTTGGTTCACAGAGATCTGAAAAGCATGTTTTGTACTATGGTCCACACTGAGGACCCACGATTCTCCTGGTCACAGCCTCTCTCACTGTATATTTCATGGCTCTTCTCTGAACATTGAACTCAAGTCAGTGACTCTGCACATTCTTGCTTCACTTGATCCTTCTCCTCCTCCTTCCCTTCCTTGGTTCTTTTTCCCCCTCCATTCAGTAAGTATGTGCCAGGAACTGTCCTAGGAGTTGGGGATATAGAAGTAAACAAAATAGACAAAGTTCCAGTCTCATGGAGCTTCAGTTCTAAGTGGTGGTGAGGCGAAGGTGAGAGAAGAGAGACAATGCTTGGTGAATTCAAGGAACAAGGAAGCCAGTGGGGCTGGAATGGATGAACCAGGGGAGTTGTGGGAAATGAGGGTAGAGGGGCAGATGGAATTTAGATCACATGAAGCCTTGTAGGTTCCTTCAGGATGGGAAGCCATAGGAGGGTTTTTGTCAGGGACATGATATGACTTGCATTTTAACAGGATTAGTCTGGCTCTTCTATGAAGAACAGAATGTAGGAGGGAAAGGACGGATGGAGAAAGCCCAGTTAGGGTGCATTCCAGTAATCCAGGCAAGAGATGATCATGGCTTGATCCAAGGTGATAGCAGTGAATATGTTTTGAAGATAGACCCAAGAAAATTCAAGGTTTGGGGTCTGAGTAATTACAAGAAGATCAGTGCCATTTACTGAGATGAGGAAGATTCAGGGAGTTTCAGGTTTGAAAATAGAAAATCAAAAGTTTGTTGTTGGGCATGTTAACTTTGAGACACCTATTAGATACTTAAGGAAGCAGATGAATAAATGAGTGTAGGGTTCAGGGGAGAGATTGAGGTTGAAGGTATAGATTCGGGAGCCACCGGCAAACAGATAATAGGTAACACCACAGGAATGAATAAATTCACCCAGGGATTACGCACAGTTAGAGAAAACATCAAAAGGAGTTAGCTTTGGGGTCCTTTAATATTTAGAAATTGGAAGGAGAAGGATCCAGTAAAAGAGACTGAGAAGGAGCTGCCAGTGAGTTAGGACGGGTACACTGAGTATTGTCCATAAGCCAAGAAGGAGAGATAGTCAACCATGTTAAATACTGCTGAGAAGTGGAGAAAGAGGGTGTCTGAAAATGGGATTAGGCAATCAGACCACTGCAGGTCTTTGGTGACCTTGTTAAGACTAGAGTGGGCTCAAGGCAGAATGGAAGAGAAGGTGCAACTAGAGAATGTGGAAAACTGCTGTGAGGAGTGTTGTTGTTAAAAAAAAAAAAAAAGAAAAAGGAAAAAAAAGCAGAGAAAGTAGCTAATAGCCAGAAAGGTTGAAACAGTTTTTTGTTTGTTGGCTTTAATGATGGGAGTTACAGCATTTTGTATTTATACATGTCTCCTCTCCACCCTCTCTTCTTGGTTTGCTGACACCACCTTACTTTACCTGGTTTAATTACAGTAGATTCCCATTTGGCCAATCTCCTCAACTCCAGGGTTTTTTTTTCCCCTCTGCATTCATTCCAATACATACTGCCTGGCTCATCTTACTTTAATAGCTTTAATCTTGCCTCTCCCTTGCTTCAAACCTTGCCAAAATTCCCTATCGTCTGCCACAGAGAATCTGCTTGTCTCTGCTGCTCCCTCCACGCTACCCAGGCTGGTCTCCTTGTGGTCCCATGCAGACCCTGTTCATCCCACCCCCTAGATGTTCAGGTCATTTAAAAAAATCTGGGATGTTTTCCCTTTCTCTATGTCTCCAAGTCATATTCAACATTTGTAGCTATCTTTTATAGATCTAAAATTATTTCAAAATAACTTTTTTTAATCCTAAAAAATATGCATAGATTAGCTAAATATGTCTTCAGATTTATACAACATTCAAAGCCGAGCTCAAGTCCCCAAAGCATTCCCTCAGCAATCAATTTTACATCAATTCATTCACTGGATAAATTTTAATTAAATTACAAATTTAATTAATCATTTGTAGCCTCAAAGTGCTCGGGATCTAAGGCAGACAGGTGAGCAGATGAATACAATATGGGTCATCAGTGCCACAATAAAGATACCTCTAAGCTCTAGTGGCAACCCAGAGGAGAGAGTGATCAGCCCTACCTGGAGTTTCCAGGAAGTCACAGAGGAGGGGGTACTGAACTGGGACTTAAAGGATGAGGAGGGGTGGATAAGGTAATGAAGGGCATTTTATGCAGAGGAATAGCAAGGGCAAAGGCAGGAAAATGTGGAAGAGCAGGTATTCTGGGAGCTGGAAGTAGCTCATAGGCTAGAGCACAGAGGGCTTGTTTGGGAACAGGGCTGGACAGGCAGACAGTGCCTTGTCATGAAGGAAGGGGGACCTTACATGTCATCCTAACGGCTCTGGATGAGATGGGGAGACATGGAAGAGATTTGGGCAGTAGTGAAGTAAAACAATCTGATTTGATTCGTAAGAATGATCACTTAGGCAGTAGAATAGACAAGTTAGAAGGTGATGGTAATATTTCAGATGAGATGACCAGGTCCCCTTCTCTGAGAGCAGTACTATAGTTATTAACAGCATTGCTCATTTTCCCACTTCATAATCTTTACAGTCTTATATACTTGTATTTCATTTTCCTAGTAAGATTGTTAAAAGGCATTGTTGCTTATAATTAGATCTTCTCGAGCTGAATTACTCTGTGGAGATCTGGCATCACTGTCAATGCGTTTCTATTATACAGATCTCTCAATGTAATCATGGATGTTGCTGGATTTTACCATAACTGCCTTTGAAAATACATATAAATTCATCGCATACTTACCATCTTGTCTGAGTACTTGTGTCCTTGATTTTGGGGACTACTTGCATGCCAACATCTCTCTCAAGTTGCTTAAGGGTAAAATTTTTATCTGGGTAGGCTGTACATTCAATATAGGCATCTTTTACGCTGGAAGCATTCTGGTCACTGAACTTAACTGGGGCACCAAATTCACTTCGTTTTCGAGAAATCATATATGTAATCTGCAACACATGTAAGCAGTACAGGAAACAATCGAGTCTTTGGAGAAAAATGATGTGTGGCCGACAACACTGGTGCTCTGCCCACATCCTCTTGGACCCCTTTGTGTACTTTCTGTGCACCTTTCCAGGTCCCTTTGCTCTTTGTTCCCACAGCCACCAGCTACCTACAGCTATTCTGTGGAGGATGCTCTAGAGCTACCAGGACCACTTTGCCTGAAGGTACAAAGAACAGAAGTGACTGGCAGTTTATATCCAGGCCAGCAATGGACTGGTGGGAGACATATGTAAGCCCATCTCTTTTGCTTCTGTTTGGGACAGCTCTGAGGTATAATTTACCTAGCTCATAGGCTAGAGCACAGAGGCTGAAGCCTTCACTCTGCCAGAATTTTGTCTGAGAGTGCACCCTTGCAGGGCTTCTGTCTCGGTCCTGCTGCTTTCCTATTCTCTTATGGGGCCCTTTCATAACAAATCACTTGCACACGATTGCTCCTCTCAGGGGGTGGTCTGGGAATGCCACTTGGTTAGTTTCCTAGGGCTGCTGTACCCACATACCACAGACTAGGTTAGCTTAAAACAACAGGAATTTATTCTCTCTTGGTTGTGGAGGCTGGAAGTCTGAACTAAGGAGTTGGAGGTTTGGTTCCTTCTGAGGCGGAATCTGTTCCCTGCCTGCTCCCAGCTTCTGATGTGACAGCCAGCAATCCTAGGTGTTGCTTGGCTTGTGATACATCACTCCAATTTGTGCCTCCGTCTTCCATGGTGTTCTCCCTGTGTCTCTATGTTTTCACAAGAGCGTCTTCTTATAACGACGCCTGCCGTATTGGATAAAACTCCCCTTATTTCCTTTCTGAGGTACTGGGGTTTAGGACTTCAGCTTATCTTTTGGAGGGAGACACAGTCCAGCCCATAACACCCCCAAGACAGTGACCATTCTTCTATCAAAAAAAGCCATATCCCCGCAGCAAACCCAGCAAACCACACTGATCCCTCGGGGATACGTGTTGCTCAGCTATAGGGAGGTGATGGTTAGACATCATATTCAAGCTGCTGACCTCTTTTGTGGATTCTTTAACCGATTCTTCCTCAATTTCTTTTTCACTGCCCAAAGAAACCCATGGTTTACAGATAGGTGGCTTATAAATATATATATCTTCAGGAATATGCTCTTTATATTCTTCTTGTTCTTCTGGAACTTCTGGAGGCTGCAGTAAAATAAATAGGATTCTAAAATATATTACCAGGGCTTCCCTGGTGGCGCAGTGGTGAAGAATCCGCCTGCCAATGCAGGGGACACAGGTTCGAGCCCTGGGCTGGGAAGATCCCACATGCCGTGGAGCAACTAAGCCTGTGCGCCACAACTACTGAGCCTGCGCTCTAGAGCCTGTGAGCCACAACTGAAGCCCGCACGCCTAGAGCCCATGCTCCGCAACAAGAGAAGCCACCGCAATGAGAAGCCTGCGCACCGCAACGAAGAGTAGCCCTTGCTCATCGCAACTAGAGAAAGCCCGCGTGCAGCAATAAAGACCCAACGCAGCCAAAAATAAATAAATAAAATAAATAATATTAAATTAAAAAAAATAATATATTAAAAAATAAAGTAAAATAAAATATATTACCAGAAAAAACACCTATGGTTACCAAAGGGAAAGGGGGGGAGGAATAAATTAGGAGGTGGGATTAACATATACACACTAATGTATATAAAATAGATAACCAACAAGGACCTACTGTACAGCACAGGGAACTCTACTCAGTATTTTGTAATAACCTATAAGTGAAAAGAATCTGAAAAAGAATATATATATATATATATATATATATATATATATACACACACATATGTATATAAAACTGACTCACGTTGCTGTACACCTGAAACTAACACAGCACTGTAAATCAACCATATTTCAATTAAAAAAAAAGAGCTAAATTCAGCAAAATATATATACATATTACCAAATTTAGGTTATATTACACATGTATATTTTGCAATAAACTTTGCTTTTATATAAATTCACTAAGCTCTTCCTTATTATTTTTCTTCTTTGTTGGTTCATGCTTTTCAACTATGAGAAGGAAACTGTGCAAAAAAAAAAGGAAGAATGACAAAAAAGAAAGAGATCAAGGATATAGAAAGAAGATGAAAGAATCAAGAGGGGAGAGGAAAAAAAGGAAAAGATGTGTGATAAGCAAAAAGCATTTACTGTATGCCTTTAAGAATATGGAATGCTAAAGCTTGATAAAATACAAAGCTAATTTTCTCTGATTTAATGAAATGTTTTTCTGATGAGACGATTATATGTATGAATAAATATGATATCCATTAAATTATACAGAGCAAATGTTTTTTAAACCAGGATGTCTACAAGAAGATATACAGACAGATGAAGATATAGATACAGATACAGATAAAGATATATAGATGTTCACTGCTACTTGATTCATAATAGTGAAAAAATGGGCAACCAAATGAATATCAATAGGGAAAAGGGTTGATACACTGTGGTATAGTCAGAAGGTAAAATCTCATAAAACAGTTGCAATGAACAAACTCAATCTACATGTATATGATTCTAAATGTATTAACATGAACAGATCCTAGAATTTTACAATTTGGTGGAAAACAAAGTTGCAAAACAAGTTGTATAATATAATTTTATGTAAATTTTAAATGAATAAAACAATAAAATGTATTATTTGTGGAGCATACATGCATGGTAACAGTATGAAACCATGGACAGAAGACTATATAACAACCTTAGAATAATAGTTCCTTATAGAGAGGAGTTAGAAAAATTGAATTAAGGAGGATATAAGAGGGAGTGAAACATTATCTCTTATATTTTATTTCCTTTCAAAAGAATTTGAAGTAAATATGATAAAATATTAACATTTGTTAATTCTGAGTGGTGACTGTAGAGATATTTGTTTTATCATCTGTGCTTTTCTATACACTTGAAATATTTCACCATAATAAAAAAATTAAAACACAGAAAAAAGCAATCATAAAAATAAAACTGAAAATGTTAAGGCTAACTGAGAAATTATTTCAAATGTAAAAAGTGTTCAATATTTTAAAATTCTATGGCTTTCCTTTATTTTTCTTGCTTATTGGACAACCACACAAACCCCTCTGTCTCCCTCAGTTTGACCAAACCTCCCCATGAGGATGCCAGACTGGAAGGCAAGTGTCAGAAACCTGTTGCCTTTCATGACCACTTTGAACGCAACACCCCGAAGGTGAGCTGACTTCCTTTCCTTGGAAACTACCATTCTTTTATTTTCTGCTTATATTTGACACCCTGTTCCCCTCAATTGCCCAATGACCAAGTTGTCCTTTAAAAATTTTGCTTTTAAATAATCATAGCAAAAATTTATGGAGCACTTAGCTTTGTGCCAGGCACTATACAAAGGGCTTTACCTGCATCAGCCCATTTAATCTTCACAACAGCCCTATTGGTGCCACTGTTTTGCAGATGAGAGATTCAGTAGCTTACCCAAAGTCATGGTGATGGCAAGAGGAGAAGCAGGAATATGGGCCAAGGAATGGCCGAGAGCAGTGGTACTCTAGATTTGTTGTTTCCAGTCCCACTGGGTAAATGAAGGGCAAATAAGTAGAGTATCTGCTACCCCGAGATGTCTGAGTTAGCTCACCCTTAGCCCACCTACTCTAGGCCCCAGGGAATCAGAGCTGAACAAGAATAATCATGACCATGTCTGGGGTTCCCCCAGAGGTACCACTTCTTTCTGACAATCAACAGATTGCTTAGGGTGTGCTTACATTTAAATAGTTTTCCTTGCCCTCTTCAGTTCCAATAAGATAAAAGTTAAGTCCATATTTGAAGTCTTTGTCGTAAACAAGGAGAAGCTCATTTCCAGGATATTCCTACAAAAATATAATCAAAGAAGGTTAATGTTCAGTAGTCATTCCATTTATTCAGATATCGACACAAAATTAATATTTCTTTAATCAATCATAGAAGATAACCATAGTGCAAACCTATGGTTAATAACCCCAAATTGCAAAGTTATTTTATTAACTTACAAAAGCTCTTAAAACACAATGCATCCAGGGAAATTTACCATGCAATTTTATTTCTAACAGGAAAAAAAGGAAGCATTCCTTTTATTTGGTATTGTGCTCTGTAGCATGTTTGCAGACAAATCAGGACTAAAATTGTGAATTAAATAATTAAAGCAGTATGGGAAAATAAGTGTAGGTTCCCTTTCTAGTTAAAATTGGGCAAGGATGAGCTTTTCTGGGTGTGGAATAAGACAAAATGTCACAGACAGGAGTTTGCTTTTCACAAAGGGTCATCAAGAAGGATTCCCAAGGAGGCATGGGCAAGCTAGCATTTGCCCAAAGTAATGGGAAATGCCAGATTTGAACTCAGAAATCTCTCCAACTTTTGTGATTATGTATCAGGAACCTCTTGAGGTAGGACTGAAAAATAAAGAGGGATACTGTACTTACCTGAATAATTTTTTTGACTGGGTAGAAATCAGATACTGCAGCTCTGTTTTCAAAGTCTGCAAAAATATCTTCTTTTTTGATAAGTTTATAAGGCTGTTCATCTGTGACATCTTCATCTATTCTGCAGTTAAATATCTCCTGCGTCTTGTTAGTTAACACTAAAGGATAAATTTCTGGATGACCTGGGAAAGGCAAAGTGGAATTTGGACATTAAATATAACCATTTAAAATATTAACACTAGGAAACATGCAATTGTTTGCTTTAAATAATTGCCTTGGTTAAAATTTTAAAAGACTTTAAAATCATTGTTCATATTTTTAAAGTAAGTTTATCCATTATAAAAAATGTCAACAAATGAACTTATTTACAAAACAGAAACAGACTCACAGACTTAGAAAACAAACTTATGGTTACAAAAGGGGAAATGTGGCGGCAGGGAGGGATAAACTGGGAGTTTGGAATTGACATATACACACTACTATACTTAAAATAGATAATCAACAAGGACCTACTGTATAGCACAGGGAACTGTACTCAGTATTCTATAATAACCTCAGTGGGAAAAAATCTGAAAAAGAATAGATGTATGTATATGTATAACTGAATCACTTTGCTGTACACCTGAAACTAACACAGCATTGTAAATCAATTATACTCCAATATAAAATAAAAAAAATTTTTTAAATGTCAAAAAGATAAAAAGATGAAAATAACAATTACCCATAATTCTATCTCTCAAGAGAGAACCTCTATTAATCGTTTGCTCTATTTCCTTCCAGTCACTCCATATATAGTATCTTAAATGAAATTCTAAATCCTGCCTTTCATACTTACCATTATGTCACTAGAATTTTACTATGACATTATATAATTTTTCTAATGCATCATTTTAAATTAATGTAATTCTATAGCATAATTTTTAACCGTTCTGTTGTTGGTAAGCATTATATTTTTTCTCATTTGTTTCTAGTGATTATAAATAACTCTACAAACAAATATATAGTTTATAAACTTTTATCACATTTCAAATTATTTTCTTAGGATAGGTTTTAAAAAAAATTTTTTGTGTGTGGTTTAACATTATATTTTAAATCTGAAAGAAGACAAGGGTCAAATTCTCAAAACTAATACTTAAGATCTAATGAAGACAGTTATATATGATGAGAATGTACAGAAATGGCCTGAATCACAGTTGAAAATAGCAGTTCATATTTTTTTTTCAGTTATACATATACCTGTAACTGTTCTTTTTCAAATTATTTTCCCAGGATAGGTTTTAAAAGTGAAATTATTGGTTCAAAGATATTATCACCATTTTAGGCTCTATCAAACCTGCATTGCTCTCCTAAGACACCTCCTCCCTCACCCCTTCACCTGTTGCTCTCTCTCACCAGGTGACCCTGCTTCTTCTCACAGAGAAAATTCTGTGTCTGTACAGCAAAGAATCCTGTGATGTCCCGCAGCCCTGCCCACCAGCTCATCAGCACAGGCCGCGCCTTTCTGCCTTTCCCTCCAGTTCGAAGACCTGCCTGCCCCTCTCCACCCTTCTCAGCCCATCAACTCTTCCTCTCCCGTCAACCTTTCCTACCTCTGTGCTGTTTGCTCTCAGCCTGCTGATTTGCTCAATGGTCTCCCATTTTAAAGAAACCTTCCCTTGACCCTAGATAAGTACCTCTGCTCACTAGGGCTCTTTTTCAGTCAAACTTGTTATTCAGTTCTTCACACTTCTTTTAAAAAGTAAATTTATTTTATTTTTGCCTGCGTTGGGTCTTCGTTGCTGCGTACAGGCTTTCTCTAGTTGTGGCAAGTGGGGGCTACTCTTCGTTGTGGTGCGTGGACCTCTCATTGTGGTGGCTTCTCTTGCTGCGGAGCATGGGCTCTAGGCGAGCGGGCTTCAGTAGTTGTGGTGCATGAGCTTAGTTGCTCCGCGGCACGTGGGATCATTCTGGACCAGGGCTCGAACCCGTGTTCCCTGCATTGCCAGGCGGATTCTTAACCACTGCGCCACCAGGGAAGCCCTAGTTCTTCACACTTTAAAGCTACTGACTTTCCAATTAGGCTGTATTAGTAAAGCTGGAACTGGGGAGGAAGGTGAGGTAGGGAATCCCTCTTCCCTCCTCTGGCTCCCCAGTCCCAGAATTGCCCTCAAAATAGGAGGGAGGGGAGGTTCAACAGGCTTCCACTCCTGTTCTTCCTGTCCCTTTGCCCCTCACCCCAGGTCAGTCCTGGGCAGCAGCAGCAAGCCCTGGGACAGCGGATGGAAGAAGACAAGGTATCGTTTTGCCTCAATCTTCTCTCTCAATTCTACTTCTCATTTTTCTTATCCTTTTTATCACCATCAGCTTCTACCACCGCAGGTTCAGTTCTGCATTTATCCCGAGAACTCCCTCCCCCAACTCTATGCTCCGGGGGCCCCAGAACCCACTCCCATCCTCTCCAGGCCCCCCACACCTGGATGTCCCAACATCCTCCCTCCCACTGCTCAACAGGTGCGTCATCGAGGGGAAAAGTGCATGCAGCCTCTCAAGTAGGAATTTTGAGCTTATTTTCCCACAGAAACATTGACCCCTCGCCCTGGAAGCTCTATGATACGATTATTCAGGTGATTATTAGTGACTCTATGCATAAACACTGATTATGTATGGAAATATATTCCAAATTGCAATCAGTTGGCATAATAAACAAACATTTGGAATACAAGTGGTTCGTAAATTAGGGACAAATTGCCCATTTTTATCTCCCCTTGAAATACTAACCCTAACACCTGCATGTAGGGGATGCTCAAAGGCAACTGGTTTTTTGTTGTTGTTGTTGTTTGTTTGTTTGCTTCAGATCATATTTATTGTGGGGTTAGGGGTGGGGATCTTGGGGTTAGAGGGCGGCAGCAACTGTGGCTGGCGGGATGAGCCGCTCTCCACGCGCCTGAGGGAGCTGTCCGGGTGTCAGGGATGGGACGGTCCAGGGCCAGAGGGCACGCAGGATCCCGGGGTGCTTATGACAGGAAGCAGTGTGCTGGCGCCTGGGATGCGGGGGGGTCTCCAGAGCTTCACGCAGAGCAGGGCCCCCAGCACGCCCTCGGGGGGGACCTCAGGGCCCAGATCCTGGTTGGTGGTGAGGCGGAGGTGACGCAGGGCAGCCACAGCCTCGGGGTCTGCCCCAAAACAACTGCTGACTTGATTCACATGCAAGTTATCCTTTAAAATCATACTGCCAGCCGTAATTTGCAGAGTGTCCGATGCATGAGAGCCCTTGGCGTTTTGTCTTGGAAAACCACTAGGTGGAACTGTGAGATCCACACGGAGCTGGAGCCGAAACGGAGGCGGCTGCCCTTCATAAACAGACGTGCTCACAGAGACCAGGAAGCTTCCTACCCGCCAAGGAACTGGAAGGACACTGACAAAGATGGCGTTCTATGTCACCTGCTCCCGCCAAACATACTGCAAATCCAACTGGCTGGATATTTGTCATAAAAATAATCCTTTTACACTACTTGGGCTTTTTCAAGGCAACTTTAATAGAGGATCTAACGTTCCTTTATCTAGAAGTTAGCAGTAGTAGTAGCCTGTTTCTGGCTGGGGTCGGGAATCAGTAATAACTGCAGGCAACTAGTAGCCAATAGACTACACAGAACTCCTAGAGTCCAGTACCTCCGTGCCCTACCTGAACAATGGCCAAACTAAACAGAGCAAGGCCTGACACTACTGGCCACCCCAAGGGTCTCTGGCTAAATTCAGTGTAAGAATTGTTGTTATTTAGGCTTTGAGGCCTGCATTGAAGACAGCACTGTAGGTATATAACAATGAGGCTCTGGTGATTAGCGATGAGATGGGCTCTGGGCTCAGTTGTGCCTCCAGCAGAGTGGTCCAGGAGGGTGAGAAAGATGTTGGAGCAGAGGAGAAGGGCTGCAGGGCCTCCTGCTTACAAAGGTCAGGAGTGCCTGCCATGAGGGCAAGACCTACTGGATAGGGGGCCTGGCCAGTGCAGTGAGTGAATAACAGCGTGAGTAAATAACAGCATGTTAATTATAGTAGCTTCTGTGAAGCACCTACTGCCAGACACTATTCTAAGCACATTACATGGATTATTAATTCATTTACTCTCATAACAACATTCAGAGGCCGCTCCTATAATTGTCTCCATTTTTTAGCTGAGAAAACAGAGTCCAAGTAAGGTATCCAAGGTTGGGGGCTGGGAGTTAGAAATAGGGGAGCTAGGATCCAAACCAAGGTCCCTTCATTGTAACTAGCAGGCCATACTTTCTCTCAAAAGTGTGAACACAGCAGAGCACAGGAGATGGTCCTCTTCCTCCTTCACAGATAGTCAGGGAGGTAAGAGAGATACACTGTACAGGATGCAGTGAATGGCAGTTATTCACCTAGTAGCCTGGTAGAGCAGGAGCCAAAGACAGACTCAAGTTCCACATAACTAACTAGCTCGGAATCTTGCTGTGTGCACAAGGAAGAGGCCAGTGCAATACAAATCATAGGTCACACATCAGTTGTCCTGCATATTGAAACAGAGTATGTAAATAAGCCCCATGCATTTCATCCATATCATTTTTTTAGCATTTTGGTTGTTGTTTACTTAAAAAAAAACACAGTTTTATTGAGATATAATTGATAAATAATAAACTGTATATATTTAAAGTGTACAATTTGATAAACATATGCCTTTACCCATGAAACCATCATCACAATGGAGATAAAGAACACATCCATAATCCCCAAAAGTTTCCTCCTGCCACTTCTCCCAGCACCCCTCCTCACTCCCAGGCAACCACTGCTCTGCTTTCTATTACTATAGATTAGTAGTTTGTTTTTTATGGAATAGTTATAAAACTCACCTCTCTGGGCATCTGCTTCCTCATCTGAGGAATGAGGTAGTGATACCTACCTCATGAGCTTGTTGCAGAAGTTAAATTAGGCAGTCCATGCACATTTCCTTAAAAATTGCACAACATATACTTTTTGTTTGTTTGTCTTCTTTTGCTCAGCACAATTATTTTGAGACTCACTCATGTTGCTGCACGTAGCAGTAGCTCATTCCTTTATATTTCTGACTAGTACTTCATAAAAGAAAAATCAATTAGGCAAAGATTTCTTAAGAGTTACAGTTTGGGGTGTTGTATATTGGAAATCTTTGCTAATCCAAGGTCACAAAGATTTTTCTCCTATGTTTTCTTCTAGAAGTTTTATAATATTTGGTTTTATATTTAGGTCTATGATCCATTTTGAGATAATTTTTGTATACGATGTGCAATATGGACTGAGGTTCACTTTTTTGCATGTAAATATCCAACCGTTCCAGCATCATTTGTTGAAAAGACTATCTCTTCTCCACTGAACTGCCTTTGTACTTACTTTTGTTGAAAATCAATCGACCATATATATATGTGAATATAGTTTTGGACTCCTTATTCTCATTCACTGATCTATTTCTCTATCTTTTTTTTTGGCCGCGCCGTGCAGCTTGTGGGATCTTAGTTCCCTGACCAGGGAATGAACAAGGGCCCTTGGCAGTGAAAGTGCGGAGTCCTAACCACTGGACCGCCAGGGAATTCCCTATTTCTCTATCTTTATAGTATTTTGTTTTTATAGTAACAACAGTAAAATGCAAACCTTCTTTGAGACAGTCCTCTGTAAGGAAATGTGCATGTACTACCTAATTTAACTTCTGCAACAAGCTCATGAGGTAGGTATCACTGCCTCATTCTTCAGATGAGGAAGCAGAGGCCCAGAGAGGTGAAGTTGTTTGTGGCCACACAGTCATTAAGTGGCAGAATTATGATTCAAACCACATCTGTTTAATTCCAAAAACTGTGCTATTAATCACTTGTGGTAAACAGAATAATGTCCCCCCAGAGATATCCATGTCCTAATTTCTGAAACCTGTGAATATGTTGCCTTACATGCCAAAAGGGACTTGCAGGTGTGATTAAGTTCAGGATCTTGAGACGGAAAGATTACTGGGCTCCTGAGGTGGGTCCAATGTAATCACAAGGGTCCTTATAAGAGGAAGGCAGGAGGGTCAATGCCAAGGAAGGACATGTGACAGGGAGGCAGAGGTCTACGCCAGAGAAAGATTAGAAGATGCTATGCTGCTGGCTTTGAAGACAGAGGAAGGGGCCAAGAGTCAATGAACACAGGGAGCCATTAGGTGAAAAAGGTAAAAAAACAGATTATCCCTTCAGAGCCTCCAGAAGGAACCAGCACTGCCAACACCTTGACTTTACCCCAGTGAAAGTAATTTCAGACTCCTGATTTCTAAAATTGTATGATAATAAATTTGTGGTAATTTGTTATAGCAGCAATAGACCATTAATACACACCACAGATACTCTAACCTGTATTAAAGTGTGACTTATAATTTGGGTAAATTATTTAACTTTTGGGAGTCACAGCACCTCCATCTTGTAATGGCTACAGTAATGTTACTTCCTAGAGCTAAAGGGATGAGAGGGGTATGCCTGGCAGAAAGCTGTTGCTCCATAAATGTTAACTACATGTAAAAATCATACCTCTTCTCTAGAAACCTCCAGACGTTGCCTTAATTAGGAGGCAGTTTTTAGCTAGTCTATTGCTCCCTTGGTTCCTTGGTAGGAAAGGGAAACCTAGTCCCCTGCAGCATGACAGCCACGAGTCCTGAGTGACAGCTGACAATGTCAGGACCCCACAGCAAGGAAGTCAGAGGGTCCTGGTGTTGCCTGAGGGGAGTCTGAGGGTAGAGAGAGAGGCTGTAAAATAAGGGGATTCTAAGTCAAAACCTACCCTCAAGTCTCACTACAAAGTGCTGAGATTTCTTTTTCTTTTTTTTTCTCCTTAAAGAAACATACTCATATCTATTTTTCAGTCCATTTACTTTCAGCTGAAACCTCTCCACCATGCCCCATTCTCAGGTCCATGGATTTGCTTACCAGTTAATTACTTAGTCAGGAAATATTTACTATGCAGCTACTACGTGTAAAGCATGGTGCTAGTGCCAGGGTATACAATCTAGAGGGGGAGACGGACATTACATAGATAAATACACTCAGAAATACATAAGGACAAATGGTGACAAGTGCTATCTAGGAGAAAACAGGGTGAGAGATAGAACATAGAACTAAGGAGGGTGGTAGTGTTGGTGGTCTGTCTAAACAAGAAGAACAGGGAAAGCAATTTATTCAATCAATCAATCAACAAATATTTATTGAATGCTTATTCTGTACCAAGATAGGCATTGGGGTAGAGGGGTGAAAGAGTTTCTGTTCCCCTGAAGCTTGTGTGTGTGAAAGAAAGAGAGAGAGAAAAAGAGAGAGAGAGAGAGAGAGCGCACACAAGGGAGGGCCAGCATGGGTGGGTATGTATATAAATAGGTAGGTGTTATAAATGCATAAACAAATAAATATGCTCCATCCTCATTCATAAATTTTATATTTGTAAATTCACTTGCTAAAATGCATTTGTAATCCCAAGATCAATAGTTGTGGCACTTTCACGTTCATTAGTGGGCATGCTTAAAGTGACAAAAAATGTGAATTGCCTGATGTGCACATTGCCAGGTAAGGTCAAACAAGATGACGCTCTACCATCTTCCATGTGCTCTCATACTGCAAACAGTGTCCTTCCACTGTCTATGTAGTACCACATTTTTCACATTTTTGTGCTTTGTATTGGTGATTTGCCTATTTAAAATGGTCCCCAAGCTTACTGGTAAAGTGCTGTCTAGTGTTCCTAAGTGCAAGAAGGCTGTGATATGTTTTACAAGAACACATGTGTATTAGATAAGCATCAGTCAGGCATGAATTATAGTGCTGTTGGCTGTGAGTTCAATGTTAATGAATCAGCAATATATATTAAATAAGTCGTCTTTAAAGAGAAACACACATAAAACAAGGTTATGTATTAATTGGTTAATGAAATGTTGTGACCAGAGGCTTGGAGGAACCTAATCCTGTGTTTTCCCTAGGAGCAATGGTTCAGTATCTGCTAATTCAGCGTTTGCAGCAACTGTATAGAACTTCCATGAATAATGAGAATTGACTGTACTTTAACTTAAGAATTATGATAAGTTCTATGAAGGCAATAAAATAGGGTACTAGGTGAAAGAGAGGCCTTCAAGGAAGGCCTCTTGCAGGGATTAGATTGGAGTCTGGATCTGAATGATGAGAAGGAGGTAGTTGCATGGAAGGCTTATCCAGGCATTGGGAACAGCAAGAGCAAAGGTCCTGAAGCAGGAACAAATTCAGTATGTTTTGTGCTAAGTAAGGCTGATGAGCTGTAGATGGAGGTGAAGGACAGAGAGACAAGGTCAGAGAGGAAGGTGGAGCCAGGACCACTATAAGGACAAAGAAAAGCCATGGGAGAGTTTAAGCAGGAAAGAGCCAAGTCAGAAGGGTTTCTGTGTGCAGAATGCATTGAAGGAGGCTGAGTGGAAGCAGGGATACCGGTTAGGGGTTAAGGATCTAATCTAAATGAGGGATGTGGAGGCTAAGGTTGCAGATGTGGAGATTATGTGAATTGAATGGGTTTGAGATATATTTTAGATGTGGAATTGACAGGACTTGGTATGGTTTAGATGCAAGTGAGGAGGTGTTGACAGGGAGAAAGGAGTCAAAGATAACTCCCAAGTTTCTGGGTGGTGCATTCATTAATTCAATAAACATTTGTTGGGCAGCACACCTGGCTCCAATGCCATTTACTGTGAGCTAACATCCTCCTACCACCTCCCTGCCTTCACACTCCACACCTGCAACCCCTTTGCTCCCTTGGCCTGGCCACCATCATCTCTTTCCTAGATTGTTGCAATAGCTTCCTAACTAGTCTCTGCCCCTGCAATTCCCAAAAGAGTAGCCAGGGTGGCCCTTTAAAAACATGTCAGTTGTTTTTGGATGGAATGTCCTATAAATATAAATTAAGTCCATCTTGTTTAATGTATCATTTAAAGCTTGTGTTTCCTGATTTATTTTCATTTTCGATGATCTGTCCATTGGTGAAAGTGGGGTGTTAAAGGCCCCTACTATGATTGTTACTGTCGATTTCCCCTTTTATGGCTGTTAGTATTTGCCTTATGTATTGAGGTGCTCCTATGTTGGGTGCATAAATATTTATAATTGTTATATCTTCTTCTTGGATTGATCCCTTGATCATTATGTAGTGTCCTTCTTTGTCTCTAGGAATAGTCTTTGTTTTAAAGTCTATTTTGTCTGACATGAGAATTGCTACTCCAGCTTTCTTTTGATTTCCATTTGCATGGAGTACCTTTTTCCATCCCCTCAGTTTCAGTCTGTGTGTGTCCCTAGGTCTGAAGTGGGTCTCTTGTAGACAGCATATATATGGGTCTTGTTTATGTATCCATTCAACCAGTCTATGTCTTTTGGTTGGAGCGTTTAATCCATTTACATCTAAGGTAATTATCGATATGTATGTTTCTATTACCATTTTCTTAGTTGTTTTGGGTTTGTTATTGTAGGTCTTTTCCTTCTCTTGTGTTTCTTGCCTAGAGAAGTTCCTTTAGCATTTGTTGTAAAGCTGGTTTGGTGGTGCTGAATTCTCTTAGCTTTTGCTTGTCTGTAAAGGTTTTAATTTCTCCGTCAAATCTGAATGAGATCCTTGAAAGAAATTAAAGATGATACAAATAGATGGAGAGATATACCATGTTCTTGGATTGGAAGAATCAACATTGTGCAAATGACTATACTACCCAAAGCAATCTACAGATTCAATGTAATCCCTATCAAACTACCACTGGCATTTTTCACAGAACTAGAACAAAAAATTTCACAGTTTGTATGGAAACACAAAGGATCCCAAATAGCCAAAGCAAACTTGAGAAAGAAAAACGGAGCTGGAGGAATCAGGCTCCCTGACTTCGGACTATACTACAAAGCTACAGCAATCAAGACAGTATGGTACTGGCACAGAAACAGAAATATAGATCAATGGAACAGGATAGAAAGCCCAGAGATAAACCCAAGCATATATGGTCACCTTATCTTTGATAAAGGAGGCAGGAATATATACAGTGGAGAAAAGACAGCCTCTTCAATAAGTGGTGCTGGGAAAACTGGACAGCTACATGTAAAAGAATGAAATTAGAACACTCCCTAACACCATACACAAAAATAAACTCAAAATGGATTAAAGACCTAAATGTAAAGCCAGACACTATAAAACTCTTAGAGGAAAACACAGGCAGAACACTCTATGACATAAATCACAGCAAGATCCTTTTTGACCCACCTCCTAGAGAAATGGAAATAAAAACAAAAATAAACAAATGGGACCTAATGAAACTTAAAAGCTTTTGCACAGCAAAGGAAACCATAAATAAGACAAAAAGACAGCCCTCAGAATGGGAGAAAATATTTGCAAATGAAGCAACTGACAAAGGATTAATCTCCAAAATTTACAGGCAGCTCATGCAGCTCAACATCAAAAAAACAAACAACCCAATCCAAAAATGGGCAGAAGACCTAAGTAGACATTTCTCCAAGGAAGATATACAGATTGCCAACAAACAGGTGAAAGCATGCTCAACATCACTGATCATTAGAGAAATGCAAATCAAAACTGCAATGAGGTATCACCTCACACCGGTCAGAATGGCCATCATCAAAAACTCTAGAAACAATAAACACTGGAGAGGTTGTGGAGGAAAGGGAACCCTCTTAGGAAAGGGAACCCTCTTGCACTGTTGGTGGGAATGTAAATTGATACAGCCACTATGGAGAACAGTATGGAGGTTCCTTAAAAAACTAAAAATAGAACTACCATATGACCCAGCAATCCCACTACTGGGCGTATACCCTGAGAAAACCATAATTCAAAAAGATTCATGTACCACAATATTCATTGCAGCTCTATTTGCAGTAGCCAGGACATGGAAGCAACCTAAATGCCCATCGACAGATGAATGGATAAAGAAGATGTGGCACATATATACAATGGAATATTACTCAGCCATAAAAAGAAACGAAATTGAGTTATTTTTAGTGAGGTGGATGGACGTAGAGTCTGTCATACAGAGTGAAGTAAGTCAGAAAGAGAAAAACAAATACCATATGCTAACACATATATATGGAATCTAAAAAAAAAAGGTCACGAAGAACCTAGGGGCAAGACGGGAATAAAGACACAGGCCTACTAGAGAATGGACTTGAGGATACGGGGAGGGGGAAGGGTACGCTGGGACAAAATGAGAGAGTGGCATAGACATATATACACTACCAAACGTAAAATAGATAGCTAGTGGGAAGCAGCCGCATAGCACAGGGAGATCAGCTCGGTGCTTTGTGACCACCTAGAGGGGTGGGATAGGGAGGGTGGGAGGGAGGGAGACGCAAGAGGGAGGGGATATGGGGATATATGTATATGTATAACTGATTCACTCTGTTATAAAGCAGAAACTAACACACCATTGTAAAGCAATTATACTCCAATAAAGATGTTAAAAAAAAAAAACATAAGTCAGATCATGTTACCTCTCTGCTTAAATACCGCCAACATCTCCCCATCCTAAAAGCCAAAATCTTTACAATGACCAGCAAGGCTTTTAGAGATTCCTCCTCCCCACCTTCACTGTTTCCCCTCTGTTTCTAAACATGAAGTGCATCATCTAATGCAACTCTGAGAAAAAGTTTCAACAACAACAACAAAAATAAAAGTTGTTGGAATAAGATTATTTAGCCTCTAAAAGTAGGAACCATATTAGTTCGGTTGTTTAAGTTCTAGTTTATTTGCTTAAAAATCAGCCTCTTTCCTTGAAATAGCGGAACCCCACCGTAGCGTACAGATAAATATTGCCCATGATCAGAGTTTGAAAAATACTATTATAATAAAAGTAATGACTTGCAGACAAAACACTTTACAGTTATAAAAGGTCTCTCAATAATCATACAATGTTGGATTTTTAAGGGACTTCTTGGTCAAAGTCTATTTCTCAGTTTGAAATTCTCTCTTCCACTCTTACTTTTTATTTTTTCTTTAAAAATTTTATTTTATATTCCAAATGACATGATGTAACTTTAGTCCATGCACATTTTGATCAATCATTTCAATCTGTAATATTCTCACTTGCTTATTGCATATTAAATTCTTGTAGAACTGGGGACGTAAATTTTAAATTGTATTTCCACTTACCCATGCTCTCCATATTCACAGGTTCTGCTTCTTCACTAACTAGAATATAATAAAATGATGTCAAATTTACATTTTTGAGTCAAATATGTATCTTAGTTTACTACAATATTCTACCAAGGCTTAAAACACAAAACATAAGGCAAATACACAGTGAAGATTTAAGCTATTTTATGAATAATTAAATAGAAACTGAATAATTGTCTTTCTTACAGAATTATCTCCTAGTGATATATTTGCTATGACATTTATTATATGACATTTAATTGATATTGTAATGAAATGAATAAAAATAATAATAAATCCCCGTGTTTTGAATTCCCTTGTGTTTGACTTTATGACAGCAAAAACATTTATTTGAGACATAAAACCATGATCGTTTTGGCTGCTAATATATGTACGAATACTAAATCCATAAAAATCCCATTAATGAAAAAACAGTCCTACCAGGTAATGTTATTTTAGTTTTGCCACGTTTTGAGCTCTTTTGTTTTTGACGTTTTGGAGCCATGGCTCTAACTTAGGCTGCATAAAGAGAGAAAATCATTAGTAAATTCTGGTTTACAGTTTCAAATAGTAAGCATTATCATTTAGTAAACATAAGAATATGTTTTCTAAGTTTTTCCCTCAGCTAAATCAACATGTATTTTCACAGAATGGGTGTTCTGTGACCACAGGTTTATTGCAGCAACAGTCTTCCTAATGAGATCTTGCCATTCCAGCAGAGCCATTCAACTGAAGCACAAGGAGGTGACCTGCCAACACTTCAAGGTTTCCACCACAGGCCCTGCCACGGAACCACAAGAGAGGACACGGGATCCCCTGCCTCCTGCTCCTGTTTCCATTCCAGGGAGCTGTTTTGTGCTGCCCTGTGCCCAGCTCCCTGGCAGGTGCCCCAGCTAAAAACACAGGCTTAAAGTCCATGGGCAGACACAGACTCACAATGTGCACATATACATAATTTTTAAATAACATAATTTAAATAGTACTTTTGTCCTAGTATATGTACATGTAACCACTGTGTCCTTATTTGCACTGTCAGAGAATACCTCCAAAGGTTTGCTATGGAATTACTCATCAATTCTGACAGGACATAGTATGGCCAAGATCACTGCTGTGACACTAAATCCTTGTCATCTCCTCAATGATCACCTGTGTCCCATCTTGTTAAATGATTAAGAGTGTGATTTCAGGAGTCCGACCAGCAGGGTTTAAAAACAGACTCTACTCTTTTTCAATATACTTTTTTTTTTATTGGGGTATGGTTGTTTTACAATGTTGTGTTAGTTTCTGCTGTACATGAAGTGAATCAACTATATGTATTCTGCTGTACAATGAAGTGAATCAACTATATGTATACATATATCCCCTCCCTCTTGGACCTCCCTCCTACCCCCCACCCCCCAACCCACCCATCTAGATCACCACAGGGAACCAAGCTGACCTCCCTGTGCTATACAGCAGGTTCCCACTAGCTATGTATTTTACACATGGTAGTATATTTATGTCAATCCTAATCTCCCAATTCATCCCACTCCCCCTCCCTCCTCTGTGTCCACCCATTCATTTTCTATGCCTGCATCTCTGTTCCTGCTCTGCAAATTGGTTCATCTGTATCATTTTTCTAGATTCCACATATATGTGTTAATATATTTGTTTTCTCTTTCTGACTTACTTCACTATGTATAACAGGCTCTAGGTCCATCCACATCTCTACAAATGACCCAATTTCGTTGCTTTTTATGGCTGAGTAATATTCCATTGTATATATGTGCCACATCTTCTTTATCCATTCATCTGTCGATGGACATTTAGGTTGCTTCCATGTCCTGGCTATTGTAAATAGTACTGCAATGAACACTGGGGTACATGTGTCTTTTTGAATTATGGTTTTCTCAGGGTATATGCCCAGAAATGGGATTGCTTGGTCATATGGTAGTTCTATTTTTAGTTTTTTAAGGAACCTCCATACTGTTCTCCACAGTGGCTGTATCAATTTACATTCCTACCAACAGTGCAAGAGGGTTCCCTTTCTCCACACCCTCTCCAACATTTATTGTTTGTAGATTTTTTGATATTGGCCATTTTGACCCGTGTGAGGTGATATCTCATTGTAGTTTTGATTTGCATTTCTCTAATAATTAGTGATGCTGAGCATCTTTTCATGTGCCTCTTGGTCATCTGTATGTGTTCTTTGGAGAAGTGTTTATTTAGGTCTACTGCCCTTTCTTTTTTTTTTATAGAATTGCCATTACATGATGCTATCTTTTATTTTTAATTTAATTTAATTTTATTTATTTATTTTTGTCTATGTTGGGTCTTCGTTTCTGTGTGAGGGTTTTCTCTAGTTGTGGCAAGCGGGGGCCACTCTTCATCGCGGTGCGCGGGCCTTACACTATCGCGGCCTCTCTTGTTGCGGAGAACAGGCTCCAGACGCGCAGGCTCGGTAATTGTGGCTCACGGGCCCAGTTGCTCTGTGGCATGTGGGATCTTCCCAGACCAGGGCTCGAACCCGTGTTCCCTGCATTAGCAGGCAGATTCTCAACCACTGCGCCACCAGGGAAGCCCCTTCTGCCCATTTTTTGATTGGGTTGTTTTTCTGATATTGAGCTGCATGAGCTAAAAACAGACTCTACTTTTTACCAGCTTAGTGACCCTAGGCAAATTATTTACCTTCTAAGCCTCAGTGTATTCATCTGTCTAATGCGGATAATAATAAAACCTACCTCACAGGGTAGGGTGTTAGGAATTAATGAGAAAAAGTTGCATCATCATCAACTCAGTCATCTGAGACTGGTTTGCCTCATTTTAATAAGCCAACCCCAGGTGGAATATTATTTCATAGCCCACAGTCAAAATATCACACGTATTGCTTTATACCTAGTCCCTTGATTACTAAATCTTGACTAAAGTGTGGGTGTGTGTGTCTGTGTGTTTGTGTATATACACTTTTCCCTTCAGAGTTTTCACATGTATTTTTTCAAATGGCAATAATGATTTTAGTAATAATATTCTCCTGTTTATTGCATACTGCTATGTGCCTGGCACAGCTCTAACTACTTTACATGCATTTTTTATTTAATTTTAACCACTCTTTTAGATAGGTATTTTATTAATACCATGATATTCATGCTCATTTTATGATGTGAAAACAGAGGCCCCAAGAGGTCAGATAATTTGCCTGAGGGGATGTGTAAACTGCGGATGGTGGAGTCAGGGTGTGACCCCAAGCAGTCTGGCTCCAGTGTCCATGCTCTTAACCTTTGTATGAGACTATCCCTTGGATTTCAGTGATAAATATTTACTGTGTTTCATTACAAATGAAGCTATTTAAAAGTATTGTCTTTACCTAGAAAGGTATGATTTTATTAATCAGCATTTTACGATTCTGACAATTAAGGAATTTCTACTTTTTAAACATTATGCAATGGACGGCTCTGATCCAACATTTCAGTCTGTCAAGTGTCCTTCTTCTCACTTCCCAGACTTAGGACTTAGTGTAATTTCAAATCTTGAACCTAATCTGTTTTCTCAAAAGATTCTTTATCAGTGTACCCATCTCCATACTCTATTTCAGCTGTATTTGACTTAAAATACACAAAAACACTGTGAAGGTCACCCAAACCCACCCTACATGTGCACACACACACACACACACAAACACACACACACACACACACACGGTCACCCCACCACCACTATGTATTCCACAAATATTTATTGAGTGACTATAATGTGTCAGATGATTTCCTAGGTGTTAAGAATACAGCTGTGAAAAAATAGGCAAAACCTCTGCCCTGATAGAGCTTATGTCCTAGTGGGGAGAGAGCAAAGAAAGAAGCAAAATAACTGGTACTTCAGATGGTGATAACTATTAAGGAGAAAAATCAAGTAGGAAGGGGAGAGGGAGTGTAGGAGTGGGGAGGTCACAATCAGGGAAGACCTCACTTAAGTAACGTTGGAGCAAAGACCTAAGAGAAGGGAAGGAGCCAGAAATACAGATATCTAGGGAAAAAAAGGGTATTTCCAGGCAGAGGGAATGGTAAGTGTGAAGGTTCTGGGGCAAGAGTATGCTTGGCACTTTTAAGAAAACAAGAGATGGCTGGAGTGGAGTGATTGAGGGGAAGACTAGGAGGTGAAGTTGATCAGAGAGGTAAAGGGGGTATATATTACAGTAAGTCCCCTACATACGAACGCGTTCTGTCCCGAGAGTGCATCCTTAAGTCCAATTTTGTTCGCAAGTCCAACAGAGTTAGCCTAGGTACCCAACTAATACAATCGGCTATATAGTACCGTACTGTAATAGGTTTATAATACTTTTCACACAAATAGTACATTAAAAAAAACACAAAAAATTAAAAAAATGCTTAATCTTATAGTACAGTACCTTGAAAAGTACAGTAGTACAGTACAACAGCTGGCATACAGGGGCATGTTCGCATCTTTTAAAGTTTGCAACCCGAAGGTTCATATGTAGGGGACTCACTGCAGTCAGCTTTGCTGTAGTAACAAATGCCCTTTAACTCTCAGTAACATGCAACAGCAAACATTTATTTCTTCCCATGTTCTGCATTATGGCTGTGGGTGAGTTGCTGCTTCAAGTCTTGTTCTGGGACACGGGCTGAAGGAGCAATGCCTATCTGACACACACTACTTTCATGGCAGAAGAACAAGTGAGAACTAATAGAACCGCGTGATGCTTTCTGAATCTTCTCCTTGGCACTGGCACACTGTCCTTTTGTCTGCTCACTTCCATTGGCTCAAGCAACTCACACAGCCAATCCTGATAATGGGAGAAGAATGTATACTTGCATAGGAATGGGTCGGAATGTGTGATCCTCTTAAAAGGAAGGTAGGTAATAGGGGCAATTATATAATATACCACAAGTGAGGTAGGTCCTGGATAAGGACTTTGGGTTTTACTCTGAATGAGGTGGGGAGCTTTGGATGGTTTTGAGCTGGGGAGTTACTTTACTTGACCTGACTCACATTTTAAGGACCACTATGGCTGCTGTGTCTCGAAGACTGTAGCAAGGAAAGGGCTGAAGCAGAAAATCCAATTAAGAGACAAGTCAGTAATCCAAGAGAGAGATGATGGCAGTTTAGATCAGGGAGGTGAGAGTGGGATGGAAAAAGTGATTGGATTCAGGGTATATTTTGTAAGTAGAGCCAACAGGATTTACTGATGACATGGATGTAGGGTCTGAGAGAAAGAAAGAGATCAAGGATGACTTCAGTGAGTTCTGCTTAAGGAAATGAAAGTATGGGGTTGCTGTTTATTGAGATGGGGATCCCCTGGGAAGAACAGATTTGAAAGGGAAGATCAGGAGTTCAATTTGGGGCATGTTAAATTAGACCATAAACTGGACTATAAACTCTGGACGGATGGGGGTTGTGTTTTCTTTCCTATTATTGTAACCTCTGTACCTGACAAATGTATCAATACATACTGAGAAAAATCGTTAACTTAATGATTCCCTGGTCCTCCCTTCCCCCCTTCCACTCTTAGTTTGTGAATTTCCAGTCTGAACAAAAGGCTTTCGCCTAATGGCCTGTGGAATAACCTGTATGCATGCTTTATTAGTTTTCTATTGCTGCTGTAACAAATTATCGCAAACTTAGTGTCTTAAAACAACACAAATTTTATATCTTATAGTTCTGTAGTTCCAAAGTTTGGCATGGATCTCACTGGGCTAAAATCAACGTGTCAGGGCTTCTCTGATGGAGCAGTGGTTAAGAATCAGCCTGCCAATGCAGGGGACATGGGTTCAAGCCCTGGTCTGGGAAGATCCCACATGCTGCAGAGCAAGTAAGCTCGTGTGCCACAACTACTGAGCCTGCGCTCTAGAGCCTGCCAGCCACAACTACCGAAGCCCGCGCGCCTAGAGTCCGTGCTCCACAACAAGAGAAGCCACTGCAATGAGAAGCCCACGCACTGCAACGAAGAGTAGACCCCGCTCGCTGCAACTAGAGAAAACCCGCGTGCAGCAATGAAGACACAACACAGCCAAAAATAAAAATAAATAAATTAAAGAATAAATAAATAAAATAAAATAAAATCACCGTGTCAACAAGGCTGCATTCCATTCTTTTTAGAGGCTTTAAGGGAGAATCTTGCCTTATCTCCTTGCCTTTTCCTACTTCTGGAGGCCCCCATCATTTCTCGGCTTGTAGGTCCTCTTCCTACATCTTCAAAGCCAGCAGTGGTGGGTTAAGTCCTTCTCGCATAGTGTACTCAGATCTTCATTTCGTCCACCCTCCTCCACTTTTAAGAACACTTGTGATTACCTTGGACTCACCTTGATAATAAAGGATAACCTCTCTATTTTAAGGTTGGCTAATTAGCAATTTTAATGTCATTTGCAACCTTAACTCTTCTTTGCCATGTGTAGTAAAATATTCACAGGTTCAGGGATTACCAGGTGCTGCTTGAATATATAGGTATCAGTTTAACACAATCATCCCAAGAAATAGTCAAAATAATCACATGTGCCCAGTTCTTTTCAAATGTTGCTATTAAATGATGTGGGTAATTTGGTTACTTCCAATTTTGGGGGAAAGCAAAGTTAATTTTCCAGCAGTATATCAGGTGACAAAATTGGAACAAACATTAAATGTGTGCTGCCTTACCAGAACAGTTCATTTACTACTTTCGCAAATATTAATTAACTCCCGTGTCTAAAATATTGACTAGTGACCAAGGAAAAGGGAAGATCAGGTTGTTCTACAGGCTTTTAGAGGTCCTAATCCTTCTTAATTAAAAAGCACAATATCTAAGTTGCTAGGCAGATGGAAAAATTCATTAGCTGAGGTCAGCCTGGGAAAAACAGTCTAAACTAAAAGAAAATGGCTAGCTTGGGAGTACCTACCTTATATTGTATTTGTGTTTCAGGCAAAATTTTATAGTTTATTTTAGTAACTGCACATAATAGAAGCCCTGACAACACTGTGTCTAGAAAATAAATCACTTTTAATTACAAATATCAAAATCAAATGAATAATGTAGTCCTGTATTAATTTCAATAAACACACTTAACTATTCAAGGTTTATTTTTTTGTGCAGATTTTCCTTTTAAAAACAAATCCCAAATAAAAGATTTGAAATTACAGCAGGTCTTACTAAATTTTTTTCATAAAACTAATGGCATATTTCATGCCATTGTGCTATATTATATTTTCCAAAATTTTCCCATTAAATTGACTGCTAAAAGGTCATGAAAGATTTTCAGGGAATTCCCTGGTAGTCCAGTCTTTAGGACTCCATGCTTTCACTGCGGAGGGCCCGGGTTCTATCTCTGGTCGGGGAACTAAGATCCCGCAAGTTGTGTGGCACAGTCAAAAATAAATTTTTTTTTAATACAGATATCACTCTACTAAGATTACTCTGAAATGCTCATTTTTCCTTTTCCAAACTGAAGTAAATTCATTATGATTAACAGTAGCAGAAGAGATACTTCATCTATTCCTGAAATAAAAGTTATGCCTACCACAGGGGCTTGTACTACAGCTGGTTTTCAAAGCCACCATAGCTGATTGAATTTCAAAACAGAATTTATGAAAGATAATACTTACAAATATTTAAGCATTCCACTTAAATATTGTTGATATTAAAACCGTCTATTTTCTTTGCAAATTAACTCACCCATTCCAGAATACCTTTTTTGCTAGCAGTGTACCAAAGGACACATTTTTTACCTTCCACACTAATAGCAAAAGACGTTAGGGGGGTAACAAAAGAAATGAGTTCAGTGGGCCCTCCTCCACATCTGCGGGTTCCACAATCTTGGATTCAACCCACCTTGGATCAAAAATATTGAGAAAAAAATTCCAGAAAGTTCCAAAATGCAAAACTTGTATTTGCCATGCACTGACAATTATTTACATATAATTTACATTGTATTAGGTATTACAAGTAATCTAGAGATGATTTAAAGTATGCAGGAAGGTGTGCGTAGGTTATGCAAATACTACACCATTTTATATAAGTACCCTCAGATTTTGGTATCTACGAGGGGCCTGAAACCAATCCCATCCCCGGGGATAATGAGGGACACCTGCACTGGGTAAATGCTCCGTGTAACAGTTCAAAACCTGTAATGTCACTCCACTGACTATGAGGAACATTGCATTCAGAGCTGTCCATGACCTGGTTCCAAACTAACTTTCAAGACCTGCTTGTGACTGTGTTTTTTTATGAGGCTTCTATTATTCAGGAGGATAAGTACTGCAGATGCAGGGATAAGTGATACGAATTATAACTGACATAATGCAGTGATTTAAACAGTTATTAGCTTCCTCTCTTCACTTTTCTGCTGTATTGCACACGCCTGTTTCCATGTTCCCATTTGTTACCTGTATGCGTGTGTGGCTTACTCCTAGCCACGAGATCTTTAATTCTAAGACCTGTAGCACTGGTACCTTATCTTCATCTAGTGTCTTCCTAAGAAAGTATTACTTCCTTGAGTCTTCTTCAATTAGCTGACCTTGTCTAGGTGGCCGTCATCCTCTTTATCCTCTTTTATCTTCCCAAAGTATTTGTAAGCTCATCATGTTTGCCTCCCATCTTTTTTTTTTTTTTTTAAATAAAGATTTAAAATAAGATCCAAGACTAACGTCTTGGGATTCTTGTAAGAATGTCTCCAAGAACTGCTGCTTCTTGGTCAATCTCCACCAAGACCCTGATTAAGCTTCAAGGTTCTCCTGGGTTCTTCTGCCATCTTCTGAGAAGGACACGACACCCACCCTCCAGAGATAACTGTTCCTACAATATTTGTTAGTCTTCTCTTCTTGTTTCTCCCCTTATAACCTACTCCCATTCTTTTCTAAGATTAGATATTTACTTATTTAAGTAGATGCTAAATCATCACTTTTCTCTTTGAAATATCCCCTGAATTCCAAGGTCTCCTCTCCCATAGCATCCTCTGGCTTAGGCCTTCAACACCTTGTTCTATACCAGGAGTTCCTAACTATTTTGTGCCATGAACCCCTTTGGCAGCCTGGTGAAGCCCATGCATCAAATAAAAACATGCGATTACAAGGGAGACAGATGATATTGAAATACAGTTATGAAACTATTTTAAAAATTATGGAATAATAATTTATGTGCTCCTTTATTAGTAAATTAAATAAGATATAGCAGTTGTTCTAATTACGGCCTTAATTTTGAAGAAGTGATGAGCATAAATAATATATCTATAACATCCATGATATATGAAAAGAGTTATAATTTCTTTTGGTGACAAAGTCACAGGTTCCGCTAATACTACTGTGGTTTGTTACCAAATGCATACATTTCAATTAGCAGTTAGTAAAAATAAACATGTAAGTTTTTTCTAACCGCAGATTTCTCTCTCCCCACCCTTCGACAAGATCGTGAACATTTAGTTTACCTTCCTGCCTCTGTTCCAACCAGAACAGTCACCCACAGGGCATGCCTTCAGAGTTCTCTTTCTAAAATGCAGATCTTAACAAGTCGCTTTCCTGTATACTAGGGAATACAATGTGGGTCCCTATCATCCATAGAGGCATTCTCCTGCAATAGTACAGAAATGCAATTCATTTGAAATGCAAATTTCCAGGACTTCCACTGCAATTCTGCAGATCTGGGTGAGCCTGGAACACTGCATTTTAAAAATCACTATGAGGAAGTCTTGCACTAGTGGTCCACAGACCAGACTTTGCAAAACAGGATAGAGTCCAACCTTGTAAGCATCACCTTTAACACCCTTCACAGTCTGCCTCGCCACACCTACCCTTCCAGTTCTACTCCGGCCTCACAGAATTACTATCCATTCTCCAAACCGAGGGGGAGAATGCCCTTCCTTCCCCAACCCTCCTGCTCCACACGATGCACACATTTCTCTGTTTGCTTAAATCTTACTCATTCTTAAAGGCTCAACTCCAATATGACTTTCTCTCTGAAGCCTCTGCAACTTTCTCACTCAGGCTGATACAATCTTGTTTCCCCTGACAATTTCTAATCATGCTGTACTGTAGTTAATTATGCCAGGCTTCTGCAAAGGCAGAGGGCCCCAAACTCAGAGCTGCCTGAAAGATAGTTGTGAATTCATTTAGCACTCAGCATACACTGTGGAGAAGGAGAGAGAAATTACTGAGCAGCAATCAGGTCCTGCAGGTCAATAGAGGAATAAGACAAGTCCTTACTTTCAAAGGGCTAATGTTCCCCTGTTCATCTTCTTCACTCTTCATATACTCCAGCCCTTTCTTAAGTCCTGAAGTCATCTAATTACTTCAGCTCACATTAATCATTTCTTCTTTGATGTCCTATACCAGGATCATACTGTTTTCCTTTTCATCCAACCATCCATCCATCCATCCATCCATCCATCCACCCATCCATCCACCCAGTATTTATTGAGTTTCTACTATGTGCCAGGCAATGTGATAGGTACTGGGAATGTAAAACCTGTGAACAGGTACCTGCCCTCAAAGTTCTTAAGAGTGTCAACTGCTCTCTCGTTGATATTTTTGTCTCCTGGCTAGGCTGGAAGTTCTTTGAAGGCAGAGAAAGTTTTGTACATTTTTGTAGTCTTCACTGCATGTAGTACCTCGCTGGCACAGCGAGTGATGCAAACGCCTTTGAAAGAGTAAGTGAAATACTTGTTTTCCAAGCCTCCTTTCCCACTCAGAGCTCCCCTTACCTGATACTGCTAAACTGAAGGAAAAAGAAGCCTCTTTGCAATACCCTGGAGAAAAATTCCTTCGGGAGCTGGAGATGGGATTTTATTTCTCCTCTCACAGAAAAGCAAGTCCCAAGAACACAAACTGCAGTTCCCCCGGCTGACTGTTGCCGTGACGCATCCGTTGCTAAGAGAAAAGAGGCTAGTCCTCTGCTGAGATTGACAAAGCAGGCTCACCAATAAAATGCCCGCTTCCTAACAGTCTCTTTCAGAGCAGGCTTGTGATTGGTTGCTATCATGCTGACACGAACTGGAACGAAGTCCGCAGTTTCCCCCTAGCAAGGGAGTTGTATCGAGGGCTGCAGCCTGGCCTGACTCCAGGGCCGTCAGGCTTAGTCCATGCCTCGCACCAAGAGCAACCGTAATCAAAGGAGAACCCTTCTAGGGTGTGGTCTCCAGCAGCAGAGAGTGAAGGGTGAGATGAAGATTTAGGGCTGCTGCTCTGTTTACCCCAGCTACTACCTGGGGCCGTCCCAGGAGCCTGCCCTAGATTCCCGTCTGAGAGAAAATCCGGCTCGATTGGGTGTCGTGATATCCTAGAACTTTTAATGTGTTATATTTTTTTCTTGCTAAAATAACTTTTGTACAGAGTTTGAGACAAACTGGCATTATGAATCTCAGGTAAGAAGATTAAATCCCTCAGCAAAACAAAAATTAATTTTATCTATGATTATGGGTCCTATGGGATTCTTACAGTCAAGCTCATCTCCCTGAACAGTTACCCGCCCTCCCCTCCTTTAAAAAATAATTAAAACTGCCTAATTTGTAATCTGGCAGAATTTAATAAAGTAATTCAATTGACTGCTGTAATTGGTCTAAATTAATTTTTTACACCCAATTTAAACGAAAATATTTGGCAATAGGCTTATAGATTCATAACATATCTGAAATTTAATGACCCTAAATAAGATGATTTTAGACTGTGTGTAGGAAGATCATGTACATTCTTTCAAATATCTTAAGAATTTGTGCTTGCAAAATGCAAATAAATGTTACTAAAGAAATCATTAAAAAAATAAAACTGGGAGGAGGATTTATCATTGTGACATTGTGAAAACCTTTTGCCAGGCTCTTCCACTTTCGGACACTGACAGGTTAGTTTTCCCCTGGCCTCAGCCCTGAAGTCTTCTTTTCTTACTCTTTGCACTCTCCTGGAGTCATCATAGCTATTCCCCTTACCTTTAACCATCCTCCAATATCGGTGACTTCCATTTCTATACCCTCAGCCTAATACATCTCTTAAATTCCAGACTTGAAATTCCACTGAATTTCTTGGATATATCCAAACATGTCTATCTTAGTTCATGGTGTTTAGTAGTTGCTAAATAAAGATATTGAGTGAATAAATGAATAAAGATATTGAATGAATAATTACTATACCAGAGGTATCACAATTTAGCAGAAGCAAAAATCAACTTATTATCTTTCACGTGTCTTTCAGGTATCTTTGGGAAACTTTTTTTAACTTCTTTGTTTTCTACCTTAGGTAATAGTATCCACTGTCCACTATTTTGCAAAGCAAGAAATCTGAGTCATCCATGATTCCTACCACCCACAGTCAACATGTCACTAAATCCTGTCATTTTCCTTTTCTAAATTATCTCTCAAATAATCCATTTCTTCTTAGCGATCTTCACTGCCTCTGACTTATTTTAGGTGGTAATAATGGTCTCTTGACTTGTTCTGCCTCTTCCTCTCTAATTTATTTGCTACAGTGCCATGGAGTGTTCTGAAACAGAGATTCAATCCTGTTATCACCCTGTTTACATATTTCAATCTGGCATATGAAACCCTGTACAAATAGGGTTCTGAAGGATACCTTAAAGATATCTGGAAGATAATGAGTTATGTTTCTAACCTCACTTCCTGCCTCTCGCCTCAACTCAACCCACGTTTTAGCGCAGTGTTTCTCAACTGAACCCCTTAAGAGCCGAGAGGCATGAAACCATAGGGGCTGGGGGTTCGTAACAGGCTGATAGTAAGAGGGGTTACAGCTTGAAATAGACTTCTGCAACTGAGATATATTTGTTTCATACAAAGAATTCATGAGGTTTTTGTATTCTGCTCCACAATGTGTTCATGTTTGTTTTCATTTTTTAATATGTCTAAAATCCTTATTCAATTGTATCTCAATAAACTGGGAAGAAATGTCTAAAATTACTATTAACTAAAACTGACATAAAATTGAATAAACTCAAAGAAGCCTCAGGCAGCTGTGACATGCTCATCCTGTGACTTTCCACAGCTCCTGGCATTCTGCTGCACAGGCCCGAGGGGTTTGTGTGTCCCAGGATGAGAGGTGGCGGAGCTCTGGTTATGCAGAGCCCTTGACTGCTCCTTAAAGATGCCTTGCCCTTCATTATTTGGTGAGCTCCTATTTATTTTTCAAGACCCAACTCAAATATCATCCTCTCTGAAAGCCATCCAGACACCCAACAGAATTAGTCATATTTTTCTCTGTTTTTCCATTAGAGCAAGTATTACATTGTGTTGCAATGGCTTGTTGATATGGAGGTCCCCCCACTGGATTTTAGGGCAGGGATGGTGTCTCATTCCTTTCTATCTCCATTGCTTAGCACAGTATCTGACATGGGTATTTAATATATGTTGAATCATTTAATATATTGACTGTTCTTGATAGCAAATCTAGAAGGAGCTCTCTAACAAAAATTTCTTTGTATTCTTCCAAAGAATTTCCTTTTCTTAAAAAGATTCATAATCCATTGCAGTCAGAGTTAAGGAAGTAATATTATGACCTTGTGACTTGGATGACAAACCAAATCGTCTTTACAGACACAACAAAGGGATGACCATTTGGAGGAATGAGTCATAAATCCCGATACCAAGAAAGTTAGAAATCAAATGGAAAATGTTTAGTAATTTCTTCATTTTACAAATTCAAATTATAAATGAATGACCCAACATCCGTTCTTTCACGGGAGTGGTCAGAAACAAAACATCCCCATGGTGGGTAGTGAACACTTCTATGCTCTTCCAGGGGATGCTGAGTTAAATTTGCCTGAAATTTGAAGATATTTAAAAATTAGTTTTAGTTTTATTAGTTGAGTGAAAATGTAATGAGTCAAGAAGCTGTTACTGAAGATACTTCTCTGATGATTTAAGGACATCTTGATAAGTTTTAGATTGGGTTTACAGAAGGGTAATCTGACAAATTAAATATGAGATGGCTTTTTACTACTTATTACTTTAGTGCTTGACTCCCTCACCCCTTTTAAGAATTTTTTTTTATAAGAGTTAGTTCAGAAACTAGGGCTTGAGGACCCTGAATAGGAATCTTCATGCCTTTTGTTTGTCTGCATCAGTATGCCTGGGAGCAAGAGAGGGTGGGAGAGAAGGAAGTGTCTCTGTTTGAGCCCCAAGTTGCTGGGAATATGACATGTTTGCACAGTGCTTGGGGAAACTATCATAACCTACTACATGAGGAACTGAGGAGCATCCCAGAAGAGTACTCAGCTTCAGAAATGAGAAAATAGACAAAAAAGTCTGACCTGGGAACAAAGCTTTAGCTATTGGAGGAGAGGACCAATTGCGGCAATTCTAGGAAAAAAATGAACTAAAACTTCAATAAGAAATGGGGGGGACTTCCCTGGTGGCGCAGTGGTTAAGAATTCGCCTGCCAAAGCAGGGGACAAGGGTTCGAGCCCTGGTCCAGGAAGATCCCACATGCTGCAGAGCAACTAAGCCCGTGCGCCACAACTACTGAGCCTGTGCTCTAGAGCCCGTGAGCCACAACTACTGAGCCCGCACGCCACACCTACTGAAGCCCGTGTGCTTAGAGCCCATGCTCTGCAACAAGAGAAGCCACCACAATGAGAAGCCTGCACACCACAACGAAGAGTAGCCTCCGAGGGCTCGCCTCAACTGCAGAAAGCCCGCACAGAGCAACGAAGAGCCAATGCAGCCAAAAATAAATAAATAAATAAATAAATAAATAAGTGAAACATATTTAAAAAAAAAAAAGAGACAGTGAAATATCAGTTCTACATGTATAATGATTAAGGACAGTATTATTTAAAGTGTCCTAATGGTAATAAAGTTAGAAAATTATGTTGGAGCCTAAATTTGTCACTTTCTGGATAAGTAACATAAGACAAGCTGTTAAACTCTCTATACCTCAGTTTTACATCTGCAAAATATGGGATAATAATGCTTCCCTCAGAGCCAAGTCAGATAAAGGGTGAGAGCAACCACACTGCTGCCGTAAATGGCATTCTTCAAAAGAGATGAAACTTCCCCGTAGTGAATTGGAAATACGTTGTCAGTTAGTTCAGGTTTCCACAGGGGACTTTGTACATACCAGGACAGAGATAAAATTGATGCTTCCCTCCACCAAGTAGACAGTTTCAGATTTGAAATAAAATCTATGTTGAATATTTTTGCCATATGAGGGTACAAATCATAAGGTTTAAACAAAAGGCAATGTTGCCATCCCTGAGTTCAGCCAGTTTTAATATTTAAATTTTGAACAGTTCAATGTGTTCCCAATAACAATTTATTTAGAAATAACTAGTTTAGAAAATTGTGTTTAATACATTATTTCACATGTACAGAAAGAGTATACACGTTTGTTAGCGGAAATCAGTTTTTCCCTATTTCCACTAGATATATGGTAAAATAAAATTTTAAAGAATATTAGTATGAAGGGATGCCAGATTATTAGCCTATCCAGATTACCCACAGATCTTAATCTGTTCCTTCCCCACAGTACTGCCATTAAAAAGGCCAGCACAGTGCCTCAAACATGGTACATGCTCAATGAACAGTTGTTGAATTAAAATTATCTGAAATTCTGTTCAAAGTGAATGATAGACATTGCCTCCGCCATTTGGTGACAATTAAAGGTAGATTTGAATACTCAACTGTCTGCTAGACATTTCCACTCAGATGTCTAATACAGAGTTATCCAAAGTGTGCCCCTCAGATCAGAACCAGCCAGGAAATATTTGTTTCTAGTTTACCCCTCCACGAAGTATTTGCTACCTGTCTACAAGAAAAGAAGTACAGAAATTGAAAGTGCTTAAAGACTTTCTAGCATTTTTAATAGAGTAACTGTTTTATGTTACATATGAACAAAACTGGTTTGTATTCTAAATGTCTTTATTGCATTTTCTAGCAATTTATTTGTACTGTATTTCACATAAGCATCAGTCTGTGAGAGAAATGGAAACAAAACCCAATCAAGTCGCCTCCAACGGATAGTCTGCAAAGCACTTAACAGACATCTCAAACACATGTTCAAAACTGAACTCCTGATTCTCTCCACTCACCTGCTCATCCTGCTGTCTTCTTCACCTCAATTGATGGCCACTCCATTTTTACGGTTACTCAGGCAAAAACCCAAGAATCATCCTTTGACTCCTTTGCTTCCATCTTTCACCCTTTTGGGATATATTTTCAACACTGCAATCAGAGGGATACACTTGTAAAACGTAAGTCAAATCATGCCAATCGTCTGTTCAAAACCCTCCAAAGGCTCCCATTTCACTCTGTGTAAAAGCCAAAGTCCAAAGTCCTCACAATGGCCTACAAGATCCAGCTTAACCTGGCCCCTGTTACTAGGCTCATTTCCTACCACTCTTGCCTGTGGCTCACACCTCTGCAGGCACACTGGCCTCCTTGGGTTACTCGAATACACTAGGCAGGCTCCTGATCCGCACTGGCTGTTCCCTCTGCCTGGAACACTTAAACCAGATCTCCTTCATGTTTTTGCTAAAACGTTAACTTCTCAGTGAGGCCTACCGCCACCATATTTAAAATGGCAACTTCTCCTCATTCCCTTTTCTCTGCTTGATTTTTTTCTGATAGTATTTATCACCGTCTGAAACACTCTATAATTTACTCATTACAGTCATTGACTGTTTTTGCCCACTAAACTCTAAACTCTACAAGGTCAGAAGTTTCTTTTTCATTGCTGCATCCCCAGTGCCTAAATCTATGTTTGCCATATAGAAGGTGCACCATGTACTGTTCATTAAATAATTCGGAACAAGCACTTCGGGGAGTAATTGAGCAGTAGCTATTAAAACTGAAAATGTATATATCCTATAATCCAGCATTTCTACTCCTGGATATTTACCCTAGAGGAACTCTTACACACATGCATGAGGAAATGGTTCACAGATGTTCACTGCAGAATTTTTTTGTAATGGCAAAAGATGGAAACAACCTAAATGTCCATTAGTAGGGAAATGGATAGAATGCTATGGTGTAGTCAATAAATTGCCATAAAACTGCTAAAATAAATAAACTTGAATGGATATAGCTCAGAAAATGGTGAGGTAAATGTTGAAGACTACGTGCAGAGCAGTGCCATCTTTGTGAACAAAAACATGCATGAACTATTTCTGTTTATTATGGGTACATGTATGTAAGAAAAATATTACAAATGAACTATTGAGATGATTCACACCAATTCATGACAGAAGGTTCCATTAGGGGAGGGATTGTTAATTTTACAATGTTTTATTTCTTATAAGATAAAAAGACTGGAAACAAAATAAAATGTAAAATTTGTTGCATTTGAGGTTGTGGATATTGAGTGAGATTAATATTTATTTTTTTTTTGTACTTTTCTGTATTTGAAATTTTCTCAGTTAAAAAAAATTGTCTTCTAGACTTTAAGATCTTTAAGAGCTGGAAGTGTGTTTTATTCATATTCCTATCCATAGTACCTAATACTCTTACTAGAATTTAGGAGGTCCTCAAGAAATACTTGAATATATACGTATTGAATAAATAAACATTTTAATTTAAAAAAAAGAGGAGGAATTAAGGGGTAAAGAAGATGAATGGCACAGATGTAAAAAGAAAGGTAAGAAATATTTTGGATTGACATAGCATGACTTAATACTCATGCTACCTAAGACTCTCAGCTGCCCTATGTTACTGTGAAACAGACAGGATTTTTGAGATGGCAAGAAGATAAAGATGTGAAAAAAGCTCTCTTCCATCCATCAGTTACCAAGAATGCTGTAGGGATTCATTGGTTATTGTAGTAGTGTTTCCAAATTCCCAAAAGAAATCAATCTTTGAGATTCAGGAACAAAAAGAAAAAAAATGGAATTCCTGAAATAATAACTTATTTTGCATTTTTCATAACTTTTTTTTTACATGTTTTTAAAATATAATGAGTAAACATAATAAGCAATTTATTATTTATTATGGGGTTATACTAAAAGTTCCAGAAGTTTCTTTCTGTTTTAAAAAATATAATAATAAAAGTGTCATTTATTATTTTTATGAACCAATATATTGGACAAGATGGTATATTTCAGTTACGTGCTACCTGTTACAGATATTTCATAATAAAAATCATTAAAAAAGGGAAGCATTAATGCAAAATAAATTCTAAATAAAAATCATTTTTAAAGATAAAAAGCAAAAATATTTAATATTTAAAAAGTTATTCTTCAAATGACAATTTAAAACACATACAACATTAATAGACTTATCCAATAGATTTGATCTTTGTTTTGTGACAAATGAGAGAAAATTCCTCTTATTCTGTATTTGATGTTGGTTCAGCTGTTAAAAGTGCTTCTAAAAGTATTATCAGATTGGGCATTAGGGCATATGTTGCTTTTTATAAGCTCATTTACTGTTTTCACAATGAAAATATTTGGTCTGTTTTACAAAGAACTGTATACTTCAGTGATCTGGAAAATGCAGCAAACAGGATTAGATAATGTTCAAACAATGTAACACTTGGACCTCCTAGCAAGATCAATAGTGTTACATAGAAATATGTTGAAATCACCAATTTATGAAGCTATTTCGCTTGCAAAATGTCATTTCTTGAAATACCATCCACAGGATTAGCACAACGTATTCTATGTATATAATTATTAATTATATACATATATACTAAAATTAATTATATAAATATATATTAAACATATTACTATTTATGTTATTTGTAAAAGTGCTCAATAACACAATTTATAACATGACAAAAATTACAAGCAAGATGGACTGCTTAGATATTAACTGTTTCTAATATGTTCCTGTCATGCTTCCAGAAAAGTTGACATTAATTTTTGACTCTGCATGTCAAGGTTTCCTGTCTTCCTTTTGACTTGATGTCAGTATATTGCTTTGAGCCAATAATATCACTATGATGATTGTCAAGGTTTAATTTTCCCCTTTATATTGTTTTGGCACCTTTGTCAAAAATCAATTGGCTGTATATATGTAGGAATCTATTTCTGGACCCACTAGTCTGTTCCATTCCATTTTATTTTTATATGTCTCTTTTCATAAACACCAAGCTGTCATGCTTAAAGACCTTTATAATAAGTCTTGAAATCAGGTAGGGTAAGTCCTCCAATTTTGTCCTTATTTTTAATATTTATTTATTTATTTAATGTATTTATTTGGTTGTGCCAAGTCTTAGTTGCAGCAGGTGGGTTCCTTAGTGGCGGCTCGCTGGCCCCTTAGTTGTGGCTTACTGGCTCCTTAGTTGGCAGCATGTATGTGGGATCTAGTTCCCTGACCAGGGATCGAACCCAGGCCCCCTGCATTGGGAGCATGGAGTCTCAAAACACTGCGTCACCAAGAAAGTCTCCTGCCTTTATTTTTAAAAATTGCTTTGGTTATTCTAGGTTCTTTGCATTTCCATAGAAATTTAGAATTAGCTTGTCAATATGCATAAAGCAGCTTGCTGGAATTTTGATTGAGATTGGGTTGAATCTATAAATGAACTTGGTGAGAACTGACATCTTAATAATACTGAGTCTTGCAATCCATGAACATAGTTGATTTTTTCATTAATTTAGATTTTCCAAAAATATGCCAGGCACAGCAATGGGTGATTTACATGCATCCAATTAATTAAAATTCATCATTCCTTTTTTTAGGCAAATTATACCCGGAAGGAAACGGGGAAGGTGGAGAGGTTAAGTAATTCCCTGAGGTCAGGCAGTAGGTGTCATAGAAGGGAATGTGGGCCCCCAGCTGTCTATTCACCAGTCTACTTAACTCAGCTCTAACTAGGGCCATCACTTATGCCTGCAAACGTTTCTAAAGTTCAGATTGTTCCTGAACAATCAAGCATTTCAAACTCCCACCATCACTGTTATGGTAAGGAGATAGTATTAAATCATGTGGAGGCATATGGGCATAAGAGATTAAATTACATTTTCCAAATTGCACCTGAGGTTTGAATGTGCCAATTATACACTTTTGACTACCTTGTTCACAGCACTTGGAATTCAGGTTTATGAACAGCATAAAACTCTTGTACCCCATTGCAAGAAAAGATATTCCCATTTATAAAGTATCCACACCAATTATCCTGGCTTAGGATTTGGAAAAGGTTTTGTAAAATATCTAAAAGCTCTTGATATAATCTGAGTAATTACCTGTTATGGAAATTCAGTGACCTTTACAAACTTGCCCATGGCCAAAAAAAGAAAGAAAGAAATCAATGAAAACAAATCCAAATTGGTTGTCATTAAAAGTAATCAAAGTTCCTGATCTATTCCTGATGAGTTTAATTAAAAAAAAAAAAATTTATGAAAAAAAGGTTATGGTTGGAGATCTACTCTTAAATATTCAGTGACACTTATTAAAGTGTCCATTCAGATAGTTACAAGGACCGCTGCAATGGGATTTTACAGTGCAGGAGAGAGATGGGGCTCAACCCCTAATATAGCATGGGCAAGTGGGAATTTGTAGGTTAGGGGTCAAAGGATGGAAAATTACTCAAAGAAAACAATAGGACTAAGGGGAGTTTTGGCTACACTGACCTTGCAGGATTCTTGCTGAAAAAGGGCCAGGATGATCAGACATCACCTGGGGAGTGGTGAAGGGCGAGGAACCTGATCACGTATTGGAGGGGTGGGAGGGGTGTGGGGTGGTTCAAGTTAGACTGACTTAGCAGGGTTCTTGCTAAAAGCGGATTTTACAAGAAAGTGCACACGTGAGCCTAAGAGAAGGATTCAGGAGCCTGACCGCAGTCTGGCCAAGCAAAGAACCTTTACTTCGAGTGTTTCCAGTCACATTTGTTTTAAGAGCTTTCCCAGGGCTCTTTCAGACCCGGGATTCAGTCTAGAAGAGTCTAGTCAACAGTCCACTAATTTCATAGCAATTCTCCCAAACTGGAAGGCCTAGAGAGGGTACAAGGCTCATGCTTGAAAAATCTTACCCTTCCTGATTTCTTTGTATACAAAACGTAGAAGGCTGAAGGAGAGGACTGCGCGCTCACCCGCTTCCAAGCACTTTACCTCCAGCCTGTCTCTTTTAACCCCGCGAGCAGAGAGTGGAAGCCGGGAACTCACGCACTCGCACCTCCCGGGTCCGCAGCTCCTGGGCAGCCCGAGAAACCCGAGGAGGGTGGAGCGGGTCGCCTTACGGGTACAGCGAGGGGAGCGAAGGGAGAGAGGCGCCCAGAGAACGGCGACAGCGCCGGGCTCCTTCAGGCGGCCTCCTTCGCCGCAAGTCCTGAAAGACGGCTCCAGAAAGGGCGTGGAAGGGAGCGGAGCGCTGCGGCGGAGGGTCACGGGTTCATTCGGCCGGAGGAGGGAGGATGCCGAGGGCGGCGGCTCCCGACCGCCGGGCTCACGTCGGGCCCCGGGCTGAGCTGAGCCTCAGAGGCTTCTAGGGCTGCTCACCGGCCGCGGACAGAAGGCCGCCCCCACGCTCACTAGCCGGCGCCCCGCTTCCCCCTCCGCGCGCCGCGGCCGCAGGTGAGCCGAGCCCCGAAGGGCCCGGAGGCATCAGGTGTCGCGGGAACGGCGCCCGCGGCGCGAAGGGAGAGCCCGCGACGTCTCAAGCCGTCGGTGAGACACGGCGGGAGGGTCGGGCCCCGGACGGCGGCGCCATGGAGGGGACACAGGTGGGAGCGGGGTGCGAGCTGCGGCGGTTCGGCCCCGCGCCCCCTCGGCCGCCCGCCCAAGGTCAGTGGCGGCGCCCCCCGCCCGGGGTAGCCGGGACTCAAGCTGCGGCGCCGGGAGACCCTGCCGCGCCACCATCCCCCCAACCCCGGGAAGCCACCTGTGGGCGGGGCCTCGCCTGGGAGGCCTGGGAAGGGGGCGGCCGGGGGGCGGGGGGGAGGCTCGGAGACACTCTGCAGCTTGCACAGCCAGACTGTGCAAGCCAGACTTGACTCAGTGTCCCTTTATTAGAGGGTAGGGGGAGGATGGACTTGGGGCCCAGAGCCGGCGTCCCTGCGCTGGGCGAAAGCAGCTTCCAGCCGGGCTCGGGTCGTGTAAGGAGCTCGCGTCCCTGTCGTCAACTGTGAGGCTTTTACTCTTTACACATATTCCTCGGTTTTCTTTAGTTTTCTGCAGTTCATTCCAGTTAAGCCCCTCCTCGCCGTGAATAAGGAACCTCGGTGTGTTTGTAGATTCTCAGACCAGATATAGTATCGCGGATAGACTTTCCTGACCCGCGTCTCCACCGACCCTGCATCCTGCGCTGCGCCCCGGGTGGGTGTGCAGGAGTGTTGGGAGACACTCCGTCAGAGGCTAGGGGTCTGGACAGTCTCAGTTTTTAAAGTGCACCTTCAGAAGGGCTTCTCTGACGGTAAACTAAGGTTTGCAGCGAGTTTAGCGGTCAGTCCTTGTGAATGAGACATCTTACGGTTCGGGACAGCTTGGTGCGATGTGCTGAATAAATTAATTGTGGTTGGCTCTTTTTCTCTTTGTTCCTGTGGGTTACTGTGACACGGCGTGTGGCTAGTTTGTTTACAGTGTAATTTTACCTGTATCAAAATACAAAGGGCTGAATGTGACCTCAAAGCTGTCATTCACCAACATGGTGTATTATTAAGAGCTTCATTATTATGTTACTGTTCATATGCGAGTTTCCATGAACTCGCGTGAATTATCTTCCTTATAAATCCCATAGGTAAAGTCTCCTTAAATGCTGGTGAAAAATATACCTTTTTGAAGAAGGCAATAAAATGTTCTTGAGTGAAAATCCTAAGGGATTAACTTTTTTCTCTCCCTATGTCTTTATCTATGAGTTATTGTACTCGGACTTTGACAGGCATTTTAACACACACACCAGCCATACTTTAATGCGTGCTATCATAATTATTTCATTTTGAAGGTACTGCATATGCTACTGTAAATATGTTTCATGCTCTATTGACTCAGCAATATCCTTTTTTCTTTCTTTCTTTTCTTTTTTTTTTTTTTGTCTGCGAGGCATGTGGGATCTTAGTTCCCCCACCTGGGATCGAACCCCAGCCCCCTGCAGTGGAAGCACGGAGTCTTAACCACTGGACTGCCAGGGAAGTCCCTATCCTTATTAACCTTTTCATTCATCAAGAATTTTAAAACCTTCCCCATGGATAGTTTTTACAGCCAATATCTATTGTTTGGAGATGTTGGGTTTGCTAAGAATGTTTGATTTCAGAAGCAGATGTCGGATTCTAGACTTGGAAAGCACCTAAACAGTGACTTGTTAGATATTGTGTTAGTACAGTTTGAATCTTCCCCCCACCCCATCCCAATCTCTGAGTAGAAGTTATAGTACAAATATCAAACAGAGCCAGCCTTTCTATTCTATAACAAAGAACTCTACTCTCCGTGGTGGTTTGGGGTATTTTATTTTGAACAAGTTTCCATAATATCAATATTAGCCTGAGGGAAAATCCAAGACAGTTTCCAGTTTCTGGAGTAACTTCTTTATCACTTTGGATAAGCTGACTATGAAGACAATAAAACCAACCCCATCCTTTGCAAAGGGATTAAAAAAAAAAAAGTATGAAGTGCTTTGAAAAGTAAAATGTGCTACATAACTCTAAGACTTTCAATACAAAGCTAATACAAGTGATGTTGCTGATCGGGACTTGGACTTAAATTGAGATTCTGAGTTCTCCTTTTCAGACCTCCTTTGTAAGTCCCCTGAAGCTCACACTGTCTCTTAAGAACCTTGTTGGCTGTTTAGGAAGCTGCTCTGTCTGCTGGGGCTGTAGGGAAAGTGAGGCTGCTTGTTTAGTGTTAGACCCTATGCAAGGGTTTTATTTGCATTTTCTCACTAGAAACACATGAGGGTAGATATTCCAATTTTGCAGAAGAGAAAACTGAGGCTCAGACAGGCTGAGTGACTTGCCTAAGGTCACAGAAGTGTCACATTGTAGAACCAGGATTAGAAACCAAACAGGATCTGGTTCTCTACATCAGTGGTCCTCAACCTTTTTGGCACCAGGGACCAGTTTCGTGGAAGACAGTTCTTCCATGGACTGGGGTGGAGGGGGAGATGGTTCAGACTGTAATGTAAGCGATGGGGAGCAGCAGATGAAGCTTCAGTTGCTTGCTCGCCGCTCACCTCCTGCTGTGTGGCCCGGGTTCCTAACAGGTCCCCGGGGCTTGGGGACCCCTGCTCTTCATCACATCTTTAACCTTTAACTCAATGGTTTAAAAAAATTTTTTTGATAATCTGATGAAACTGTAAGTATCTTCCCAGGAAAAGTGGCCATATCCATATATCTACAAAATTTTGCATATAATTTCTGAGTCCAGCCTACTCTCTGACACCTTACCAGTGCTTTCAGGACACCCTGCTCTAACTATACCTGTTACTGAATGAGACAGAAAGCATATAACATACTCTATATAGGTACATATAGTCTTTTATTACTAGCAGCCCTTGAATTTGGTAGTTTTCAATTGGGTAAAAATTCACTCAGTAACTGAAACAAAAAGAAAAATGACGTGCTATGTTCTAATTGATTTTGTAAGCATCAAAAGTGCAGTTTATTTTTTGTAATTGTAACCACATTCTTTTTATTTTTTATTTAAAAAAATTTTTTGTTTTATATTGGAGTATAGTTGATTTACAATGTTGTGTTAGTTCCAGGTGCACAGCACAGTGATTCAGTCATACATATACCTATATCTATTCTTTTTCAAATTCTTTTCCCCTATACGTTATTACAGAATATTGAGTAGAGTTCCCTGTGCTATACAGTATGTCCTTGTTGATTATCTATTTTGTATATAGTAGTGTGTATATGTTAATCCCAACCTCCTAGTTTATCTCTCTCTCCCACCTTTCCCCTTTGGTAACCCTAAATTTGTTTTCTATGTCTGTGAGTCTGTTTCTGTTTTGTAAATAAGTTCATTTTATCATTTTTTTAGACTCCACATATAACTGATACCACATGATATTTGTCTTTCTTTGTCTGACTTCATTTAGTATGATAATCTGTAGGTCCATCCATGTTGCTGCAAATGGCATTATTTCATTCTTTTTTGTGACCGAGTAATATTCCACTGTGTATACGTACCACATCTTCTTAATCCATTCATCTGTCAATGGACGTTTAGGTTGCTTCCATGTCTTGGCTATTGTAAACAGCACTGCAGTGAACATTGGGGTGCATGTATCCTTTCTAACCGTGTTTTTCTGAGGATATATGCCCAGGAGTGGGACTGCTGGATCATGTGGTAGCTCTATTTTTAGTTTTTTAAGGAACCTCCATACTGTTCTCCATAATGGCTGCACCAAATTACATTCCCACCAGCAGTGTAGGAGGGTTCTCTTTTCTCCACAGCCAGCATTTATTGTTTGTAGATTTTTCAATGATGGCCATTCTGACTGATGTGAGGTGATATCTCGTTATAGTTTTTATTTGCATTTCACTAATAATTAGCAAATGTTGAGCATCTTTTCGTGTGCCTCTTGGCCATCTGTATGTCTTTGGAGAAATGTCTGTTTAGGTCTTTTGCCCATTTTTTGATTCAGTTGTTTGTTTTTTTAATACTGAGCCACATGAGCTATTTGTAAATTTTGGAGACTAATCCCTTGTCGGCCATATCATTTGCAAATATTTTCTCCCATTCTGTGGGTTGTCTTTTCATCTTGTTTAGGGTTTCCTTTGCTGTGTAAAAGCTTTTGAGTTTAATTAGGCCCCATTTGTTTATTTTTGTTTTTATTTCCATTACTCTAGGAGACAGATTGAAAAAGACTTTGCTGCAATTTATGTCAAAGAGTGTTCTGCCTATGTTTTCCTCCAAGAATTCTATAGTTTCCAGCCTTACATTTAGGTCTTTAATCCATTTATTTGTGTGTGGTGTTAGAGAATGTTCTAATTTCATTCTTTTACATGTAGCTGTCCAGTTTTCCCAGCACCACTTATTGAAGAGACTGTCTTTTCCCCATTGTATATTCTTGCCTCCTTTGTCATAGATTAATTGACCATAGGTGTGTTGGGTTTATTTCTGGGCTTTCTATCCTGTGCCATTGATCTTCAAAGGTGCAGTTTAGAACAATGGTGCTTATTTGAAGGCTGATCTTTTGTCTGGACTTCATCAACTATCCTGCAATAGCAAAGAACATAGATGTTGCCTTCATTTACAGGTTTTTTTTTTTTTTTCCTCCTAGAGATGGCAAATCCTGAGGCTGTTATAAGTAGCTGCAGCTCTCATGAAGAAGAAAATCGCTGCACTTTTAACCAGCATACATCTCCCTCTGAGGAGCTTCTATTAGAAGACCAGATGAGGCGAAAACTCAAATTTTTTTTCATGAATCCTTGTGAGAAGTTCTGGGCTCGAGGTAGAAAACCGTGGAAACTTGCCATACAAATTCTAAAAATTGCAATGGTGACCATCCAGGTAACCATCTCAGATCATGAGTTTAATGAAGTCTTCTTTTACTAACAAAGAGGACTATGGACAGTTTTTTTTCTTCTTTTATAACTTTTAACTGTATGCATAATAAAGAACAATAATTAAGGAGATACACAATCTTAAACCCTCCCTCTTCAATATTTGTGAAAGAAGACTTTGGTTTTTTTTTTTTTTTCTCTAACGCTTTTCCTTCTCACCTTTCATTAAGTTGTAATTTTACTCACATAATGTAATTAGTTTTCAGGAAAAGAAAATTTTAATATTAGGCTTCCAATCAAGAAGTTTAGCTAAAGTTTTCTAAATCAACTGTGGAAACTAGCTATTGCCCAACCAGAGGATTCTTTTTTTTTCCTAGTTAGTTTCCTGAGAATTTCTCTCTCTTCAGAAACTTCAGGGTTTTTGTTAAGAGTATTTGGATTCTCACATCCCTGTGATCATGGGAGCCCTGAAGTGGAAGAATGTGGAGTTGATTAAAAGGAGTAGCATAGGTAGTGAAATGTGAGACTTCATTTCAGGACATGTTGAATCTCATTTCCTTGCCTTCTCTTAGCATTTTGGGGGGAAATTATATTTTATGATTTTTTATATATACTTATGATTTACTCTTGTGAAGGTATGTTTTCCTGCTGGTGAGAGTAACTATCTCTTGTTAAAAGCAAAGGGGCAAAAATAAAAGATTTTAATAGGAAAAATAGATGTGATACGTTTATTTTTATTAATACTTTCTCTTAATTTGGTGAAAAATGCATACATAAATAAACAACTGGTATTCAAGGAGAATTTTTTTAACTCTGAAATCGCTAATCTTAACTGATACTTGAGAACAAATGCTTAAGGTGTTAGAAGCTAAGGCTATTTCTACAGTCATATGAAGTTGGTGAAATTCTTGCCTAAGTTTCTGATGCTAGGTGTTGTGTAAAGGAAACTGACACTTGAGTGATTATTTTGTTCCAGGACATTATTTCATTTAATTTCAACACTACTTCTATTGGGTAAGTACTGGAATCCTTCAGTTTACAGAATAAGGAACTGATATTTATAGAGCCACATGATTAGTACTGACTAGTACTGCCACTGGCGGAATCAAGACTTTAGAGGCACGTGTTCTCTCCCTTTAACATATCAACATAAAAATGGATGTTCAGTTCTCAGTATATTTGGCAAGCTGGAATTGAAATTCTTAACTTCCAGCTGATAATGTAGTGTGTCACAATAGTGAAAATATTTATCTGTGTTGTTTCTGATAAGTTGGAGGGAAAGCCTGTGTCAGTTGAACATGTTTTCTACTTAGAATGATAGGTACCACTTGTGTGTTTACTGTGTTTCGGCCTAAACATTTTACATCATCACATTCAATTCTTAAAACAAATCAGAGGTAGGTAGTAGTATCCCCATTACACAGATGAAAACACTGAGGCTTAGTGAAGTAAAATAACCTGTCATAGTCAGGAAACTAGAAGAATAGAACTGAGATTCAAACTCAGATTCTATTCCCTCTAAGACTTATGTTCTTTTTTAATTTTTAAACATCTTTACTGGAGTATAATTGCTTTACAATGGTGTGTTAGTTTCTGCTTTATAACAAAGTGAAGCAGTTATACATATACATATGTCCCCATATCTCTTCCCTCTTGCATCTCCCTCCCTCCCACCCTCCCTATCCCACCCCTCTAGGTGGTCACAAAGCACTGAGCTGATCTCCCTGTGCTATGCGGCTGCTTCCCACTAGCTATCTATTTTACGTTTGGTAGTGTATATATGTCCATGCCACTCTCTCACTTTGTCCCAGCGTACCCTTCCCCCTCCTCGTATCCTCAAATCCATTCTCTAGTATGTCTGTGTAAGACTTGTGTTCTTAATTACTCCTAAATCTTTTAGGGAGCTCATCTAACTTTCCTGTGTTTCCTAGGGTGGTCAAGAGGAAAACTGACTAACAGTTTAAGATGTTAAGCCTGTTAGTAATAAGCATATAAAAGGCATTTAGGTAAGTTTTTTTTTGAAGTAACTGAGGGTTTTTCTTAATTGTGATGTTTCCTTAATCTACACTGGAACAATCAAACAAATATTACATAAAGACTTTGTAATTGAGCAAATGAGGGTGACTTGATGACAGATTTCCTCTTTTCAGGGAAAAGACGGTGGTATTTCTGTTAAGTTGGAGATGTTGTGTCTGCAACAGCAAAAGAAAGATGACTATGATAATAGGCACCCTACTAAAAGTTTCCCTTTTCACACTGCCTGGCTCATTCTCTGAATTATAGCAGTTCTCTCTGCCAGTGGTACTCTTGTCTGCCCCTAGGCCCTTGAGGGCAGGAACTGTGTCTTCTAGCTCAGTGCTGGCTTGTGAAGGTACTCATATATTTGAATGAATCGGTAGAAATATCTTTGGGAATTCTCTGGAGGCTTTTTGATCATCAGCTTCGATAGATGTAAAACCCCTGGAATATCAAGCTATCATCTTACTGAGATTTAAATAAGACACAGCTTAAAGAGTCTCTTTAGAAATGAGAGTTGAGTTAGGTAGAGAGTGATGACATGTGTGGGGTACAGGGCATACATCACAAGGGGAGGTGAGAGCCGAAAAGATTGGTCCACTGTCTCTATTTTTCCCTGATCAGACACTGGATACTTTGTGTAGCATGAGCTTGGATAGTTAGAGCTTGGATTTATTCTGTTAGAGTTGGGTTAGAATTTTGACTATATACTTGCTACTGATGTGACTTGTAAAAATTATTTAACTTCTCTGAGTCTTCATGTATGCATCTGTAAAATGGGTGTATTAGGAACTATGCTGTGGGATTAGTGTGAAGAAAGTTCCTGCAATAGTGTATGGAACATAGGTTTTCAGTATTGTTCCCCTTTTCCATATAAAATATATGATGCCCCCCTTACTCTGGTATCTAAGTCAGAATATATGTTCTAAACTTACAGCGTGCACACACATGTGTGTGTGTGTGTGTGTGTGTGTGTGTGTGTGTGTGAGAGCAAGAGGACAACTGAGTTTCATGTAAAACTCTGGGGTCAATCCAGCATGAATGTTAAGGATATGTTATGTTAATATACTTTGATTTAGAGATGAGTTGAAAGAATATTTTTATTTTTGGCCTTATTGTCACAGTTTTGGTAATTAGACCTAGGAATATAGTTTGATTATAGGACTTAAACTTATGTAAGATATTTCTTAGGTTGTATTGTACACCTGCTTCAAGACCTTTTCGTTCTACAGAATTCATTTTGAACTCTTCTATTTTCCATTCAAGCCCCTGCACCATCTGACTCCAGTCTTTCTGTTCACATTATTTTCTCAATATTTCTCTAATTGAATTATGCTGGTGTCCTCAATGTCCCCCCCAAAGTGCTAAGGTCAACTCGACCTTCTTGGCCTTTCCCCCCGTGCTCCTCAAATGTCCCCTGCCCAAGTTATGCACATATTTCAGGGTTTCTATTATTCTTTCTTCCTTAGAGAAACCTTCCAACTTCCTTAGTTACCTTGCTTCTCCGAGCTAAAGAACTCCTAAAGGGCTTCTCTGAACTCCTAAAGCTTTTGTTGGTAGGGAAAATGTCGTAAGTGGGATCATACATGAAAATAAATGTTGAAAGTATGCAAAATCACTTTCTTTTATTTTAAAACTAGAAACCCACCTTATCTTTAAGGACAAATTAATTCACAGCTGCCAAACTTTAATTTCTATTGAATATATTCAGGATTAATTAGGCATTGAATCCTGAATAGATGAATTGATCACTCTATAGAGACCTTTTATTTCATTACTTTTTGACCCTCTTACTTTTTCTTTTTTTCTTTTAAGCTGATCTTTTTTGGGCTAAGTAACCAGATGGTGGTCGCTTTCAAGGAAGAGAACACTATAGCATTCAAACACCTCTTCCTAAAAGGATATATAGACCGAATGGATGACACGTATGCAGTGTATACACAAAGTGACGTATACGATCAGATCATCTTCGCAGTGAACCAGGTAAATCAAGCACATGCATTCTTCACTTGGGAAAAAGATTAGACTGGAAAATTGTTAGCAATGTACATAGTAGAAACTGACATTCAGTTGTACAAGGGTGAACATTTTTAAATGAAATATGTAAATGACATGTATAAAACAGTTAAGTTTTTTTAATGTTGCCAACAAACTTTAACAGAACTAGAAGTTGAGAAAAGCTTTTGTTTAGTAACAGAGAGACAGAAACTTTAAAGACTTAATTAAAAGAGTCAGAGCTAGGGCTTGGCATGAGAACCTCAAAGGTTTAAAATGATTAACCATGACCTTGGTTGTAAGTAGTCATTAAGTCCTCAGAGTTTATACTTTCAGGGACCCTTAACAAATAATGAGAATATTAACTTTGCAGAGTGTGTATAGTAACCAAGACCTGAAAGTTCATTTAAAAAATAAGTAAGGCCTTTATGTCATATATGACAATGATTTTATTGTAATATTGATTAACTGCCTCAAAAAGGAAGCTTGTTTTTCATACAGATGATTCAAATTCTATTCAGAGTTTCTGATCAATTTGTTTTTGCTACAAATAGTACTTTCTCAAGTCCAAAATTTCCTATTTTGTGGGAATCGTTGGAAGCTTTCTTGAAGTCAGTATTTCCAACCTGAGTTAGTCTTTAGATAACATTTCAAAAATATCACAACTCTTCTTCAAAAAATTATTATAGTGCAATTATGGCTCTCCTTATCCTGGAGACAAACTATGCACAGTGAGATAAAATACGTATTTGTGACGCTAAGGCTTTCTGATCGCATTCAGATTACAAAAATTGGCCAGAAATCTATAGTAATAGAAGTAAGCTGCATATGTTGTTAAATAGAAATATGCCCTACAATTTGTAAGGTAAAAAATAGTAAAATGCTGGAGATATTCGGCTTTGAGATTCTTGTTTTAAGATTATTAAGTTTATCTAAAGCTACTCTGAACCAAATTGGTAGTTTGGTTTTTGGTGGGAGGGGCGGGTAGAGGCAAGATGTAAACAGTTCATTAAATTCCTCCTAAAACATTTTTACCTTTTTTATATAGTAAGCCTAAGAGCAGTCTTAAAAATATAATATTTGGCATTCAGGCCATTCTGTTTATCAGATTTCCATGTTCTTTACAGAATTGCATGTAGATTCCTTGTGCTAGTATATAGGTAGATAATATTAATTGGGGTGGGGTTTACTTAGGGCAAGTGACTCCCTACCATCTTCTGGGCACTATCAGGCATTTTATTTTATTTGTTTTGAATTTTATTTTATTTTATTTTATTTTATACAGCAGGTTCTCATTAGTTATCTATTTTATACATATTAGTGTATATATGTCAATCCCAATCTCCCAGTTCATCCCACCACCACCACCCCCAGCCCCACTTTACCCCCTTAGTGTCCATACATTTGTTCTCTACATCACTATCAGGCATTTTAAACTGAAGGTAAAAAGTATCTTGATCACAATATTCATAAATAAAGTTTTTGTTGTTAATGAGGTCAGTTATTCTACACGATTCCAGGGAACTGAATAGAGAAAATATAGACTGATATGAAAGAAAGATCTTTGTTTGCTGTAAGGAAATCTCTTGATAGTTGCGGTGATAGTCACCAAGGAGAACGAACAGATAAGACAGTAGCTTCTCAGTCCTTAGAGCTAGTTCCATGACTAATTAGTTTTCCTGATGAGTAGAACCCTAAAATGCCACCTAACTGCATAACCTCTAGGGTTCATCCTGATCCAACACTGGTTATAACAGCATCACTTTTGTTCAGTATATATGTTTATGTATTTGAATATCAAAGACCTAGTTATTTTTATACTATGTCCTGGCTTTTAGCAATCAGTCATGTTTGGGCCATCTTTACTGGGTTCCTTCTTTCATCCGCCCCTTAAATTAAGGCAGTCCTCAAAGGCTTGTCCTTTTCCTACAGAATTTCCTCCTCTACACAGCCACTGCCATTGCCAAGAGACGTGACCCTGAACCATTTGCTCACACTGCTGCATGCAGACAGCTCACGAGCACCTCAGAACCACTCCGTCCAAAACGGGTTCCTGTTCTCCCACCTGCTCCCTAGACATGTTTCTCTTTCTGATCACTTGCTTAGATTTAAAGGTCTCAGGGTCTTGGAAACATTTATTCTTGCAGCTCAAGCATAGTCTGTATATCCCTGCTTCTGGGTGGCTTCCCTCCTTCCCCTCCCTACCATTTCTTGACTGTTTTCTAAAGGATTCACCTAAAATCACAGATTTGATTGCATAATACTCCTCATTTTATACATATGACAGTGTTCAGTGCCACATATTAATATATTTATTCCACGAAGGTGGAAGTACATCCCAGGCACTCAGTTGTTTGTGAATGAATGAAAGAGCTCAAAAGATTCATGTGTTCAGATCAGGTGATCACAGAGGGACCACAAAAAATCCATCTATAATCAAGGAGCAATCGGTTTTAATCTGCTTTACTTTGGGTGCCACATTACTCAGGTAAGGATCTTTAATGTGTTTTTATATTGTCTTCCAAAGGGTGACCTGGGGCCCATGGATCTGTGTGAAAAACTACTTCCCTCGAGGCAGAGCTGCAGAGGCAAGTAGGGACAGATGTCCAGCCTGATGAATGCCCCACAGAGGCCATAGCCAGTTAGGTGCCCCATCAGTCAGTCCTACAGGTCACCTGCCTTTCACCCATAGTCCCACATCACATTCCGGTCCCAGAGTCCTCTGACTCAGGCTCCGGAGCTGCCCTTTAGTTGGACATGGTCCTGCCACTTGCCCCTGACCACTGTCGACTGAAGAAAATGCATAACCTAAAAGTTGAGAGCTATGTTTTATTCAAGGACATCGCTGCAGACTGCAGCCCGGGAAGGCGGCCTCTCAGATAGCTCTGAGGGACTGTTCCAAAGAGGGTTTTTGCTGAAAAAAAAGAAAAACAACAACAAAAAACCCTTGTAATGAAACATCAAAAGATTACTGCTAATCATAAAAAACAGATATCTCAAATTAATGATTTTAGTGCCTTTCTATGTATGGGAAGATGCAAGAGTCTGGGCTCATGGCAGTTATTCCTTTGATATGCATCTTAACTATCCAGGACCAGTAATCTGTTTTTCTCCATCCTGAATTCCCCTCAGAGCACACCCTTGATGCCACTGCAGTGGCTGAAGGCTTGATGGCAGGCAACACTTGTCGTTTATTGGAGTGGCAGGCAACACTCTGCCTACAACATCCAGCTCCTGCAGGTGTTCAGACCTCCACGAGGAGCCTTATTAAGATAGCAAGGAAGTCTGGCTGTAGCATCACTTATAACGTTAGCATGTACCTGAAGCCCTGCACTTTGGATCTTTTGTGTCTCAAGGTCTTACAAGGTTTGAGACACAAGTTTCTAAGGTAGGAGGTTCAGATCTTTTTTTTTTTTTTTTTTAACAAATTTTATTTATTTATTTATTTATTTTTGGCTGCATTGGGTCTTCGTTGCTGCGCGCAGGCTTTCTTTAGTTGCGGCGAGCGGGGGGCTACTCCTCGTTGTGGTGCGCGGGCTTCTCATTGCGGTGGCTTCTCTTGTTGCGGAGCATGGGCTCTAGAGCACAGGCTCAGTTGCTCCGCGGCATGTGGGATCTTCCCGGACCAGGGTTCGAACCCGTGTCCCCTGCACTGGCAGGCGGATTCTTAACCACGGCGCCACCAGGGCAGCCCGGAGGTTCAGATCTTTAAGTAAGTCCTGTGGGGACTGCCTCACGAGGAGCGGGCGCTCAGAAGGGCTACCGGGCCCCATGGAGGTGTGACTGCTTCATGACCCCTGCTTGCCTTTCTGGCTTCACCTCCCGGTACACATCCCCTATTCCAGGCACACTGGTCTCCTTGGTACTTTACCGCATTCAATATCTTTTACCTCTTTTTTCATTTAATGTACTGTTTACCTCTTACTCCCCGACACCCCAATGTAAAACTACCAATTTGGCTCGGAGTAGCTTTATAAAGACTTAAGACACTTATTTCCTTGTATGTATTTCCTTGTTCCTTGAAAACAAACAGCTCAAAACTGAATATCTCCAGCATTATACTATTTCCCCCTATATGTAGGACATAATGCTATTTAATGATTTATGCAGCTTAATTATATCACTGTAGATTTCTGGCTCGTTTTCCCAATCCCAATGCTAGCAGAAAGGTTGGTGCCATAATCGCAAATCCTATCCTAGCAACTTACCATCTTGGTGTGCATAGATTAGCTCTAGTGAACAAAAATCCACTATCACAGTGGTCCCTAACCTTTTTGGCACCAGGGACCGGTTTCTTGGAAGACAGTTTTTCTACGGACAGGTGGTGTTGGGGATGGTTCAGCGATGGGGAGCAGATGAAGCTTTGCTCACTTGCTGCTCACCTCCTGCTGTGCAACCTGATTCCTAACAGGTTGCGGTCCCCTGCACTATCTCGTTATAGTGATTTTCACCTCACTGTTAATTTGACTCTGTGTCTCATTCTGTTACCTGAAAACTGGGTTTGCCTCTTGATGAATGTCACGCCAAAAGACACAGCCAAGCCAAAGGTCAGGAGAAGGAAGGCTTTATTACTTGCAGCAAGTAAGGAGAACACCAGGGATCTTTCCCAAAGCAGTGTCTCCTCAAACAGCAAAATTGGGGAAGTTTTAAGCTAAGGGTACATGTATAATCATGAAGGGGCTTGGGCGGTCAACAGAGTCCAAGTTTTAGTTGATTGAAGTCACGAGGGTCAGAAAAGGTCAACATCATCATCCCTTAGATTTCAGTTGACCTGGCAGTTAAGTGTTTTGGGCTAATCTTTACCATTGAAACAGAACTGGGAATCTTTACAATTGATGTATTATCTTTGCTGTTGTTACTTCTCTTGCCTGTTTCTGCATTCTATTGTTCCCTTAATATTATTACTGAGACCTGTTGAAGGACCAGCATTAGATCACAAAAAGGCTTAGGCCAAAAATGGCTTCTCTTATGTCAAGAAAGCCATGCCTGTTCTCTTTCTCGAGGGACCTCCCCTACCCTATCTGCTTACAGTATTGTTCTAAGTGCTGGGGTTAGAGCAGTGGACTTGATAAATTCCTTGCCCTGTGGAACTTACATTCTAATGGAGGAGATGGATTTTAAACAGGTTTAGCCAAAATCAGTTGATTTCCAACAGTGATGAGTGCTATGAAAAAAAAAATTAAATGGCATAAAATATTAACAATGGACTCAGGATGGTCAGAAAAGGCCTCTCTGGGGACTTGAAGTCTGGGGAAGAATATTTCAGGCTGAAGGAGTGGCAACAGCGAAGGCCCTAGAAGCTAGAAAACATTTAGTATGTTCAAGGCAAGTGTGCAAAGGAGTAAGGGAAGGGCCAGGGATAGGGCTATAGGTCTCTTGGGCTTAATAGGCCCTGGAAAAGAGCTTTGAAGTTTATTCTGAGAGACAGGAAGCCATGGGAGGGCTTTCAGTAAGAGAAAATTGCTATAAAAGTGACCAAGCTGTATTCTTACAAAGATAAAGATTTAAAAAATACATTACTTTTAGACAAAGTTTTGCTGGTTACCCTGGAACAATTTTATCCCACTTCCTATATTATAGTAAAGCAGAACTCTGACTTTATAGGAAATAGTTCAAAGATAAATAAAATTTATATTCACATTAAATGTAAAAGTCAGTTCCTAAACATAGTTATTTAAAGGCGGAAAGAACCTGAGAATTTATTTAAGGTTAAATTAAGCCTTTAATTTTGCAGAAAAGAAAGCAGCAGCTCATAAAGTCTATGACTTGCTCAAGGTCACAGAAATGAGACTTGAACCCAGAACTCTAATTCAGGAGTGCGCTTTGCCCTCTGCGGTCCTGGTGCACAGTAGCATGTTAATCACTCTGCATATTAGCGTGCAAGTCTCCACATGGACAGGAGGTGGGAACCTGCCGTTTCAAAGGCAGGGAGGGAGGGGAATCGTGGCTTCACTTCCACCTGGCTGGGTGTTCCCCTTCTTCTGTTTCTCTTTTTGGTTGAAGTACTTGCAGCTACGCAACGTCTCAGTTGGGAATCACGCTTATGAGAACAAGGGCACGGAGAAGTCAGCCATGGCAATCTGTCAGCACTTCTACAAGCAAGGAAACATCTGTCCCGGAAATGATACCTTTGACATTGATCCAGAAATTGAAACTGGTGATGTTCTTCTATAAGCTACAACTTCCATTTTTAACTCCTTGATTTATACTTATTTATAAATCAATTTATACTTATTTATACTAATTTCATCTCTGAAAACATTGATTTGGCCTGTGCTATTTGGTCATAGTAAGAACCTTATCAGAGTTGTGTCAGGTACTTCACTATAACTCATGATTCTTAAAACAAACAAACAAACAAAAAACTCCACAAAAACCAACGAGGCAAGTTTATTATTATCCTCATTTTATAGAAGACTGAAGTGTGGCTCAGAAGGTTAAGTGATCTGCTCATGATGGAGCTAGTAAGAGGCAGTGCTGAAATTTGACCCAGGCCATGCCCTTAGCCACTTTTTTCCACAGCCTTTCTGCTGGATAAGCCAGTAAAATAGACAGATATTGTCCTTATAAAACAGTATGCTTGCAAATTCTTGATGTATATAAAACTCTCTCTGCTCAAGAGCACTTCACTATTCAGTGTCTTTGGGGTAGGCTGGGCCTGGGGGGATGGGCAGGGAATGAAAACCAGAACTTAGAATAGCACAGCTTATTCTTATTAGCAAAGTTCTATTTGCAGTTTGTATCTAAAACATTAGCTTAGGTCATCGAGTCAAAAAGTAAGTACTTTTAACAATAGCCACTGGGACTTTTTCTTTGAGAAGAATAGTAAAGGATTATAGTACTGACTAGTGAAAACCTTCTAATATGCTATCTTCCTTTTTTAAAACAGTGTTTATTGAGGAAAAATTGGCAACACATAATATTTTTTAAAAAAGATCCTTTAAACATAGAAAATTTTATCTTAGACGCTACAGATGCTTCAAACCTATGCTTAGGATACAAAAAGGAAGAAGGGCCTCAAAGTTTAGGCTTAAAAAGACAGAAAGGAAGATGGCATTCTATAGAAGACTAGTGAGATAGAGTTCAGATCTTTCTCTACCCCCATCCATTCCAGAAATGTTATAGTCACGTATTAAAAACAAATAAGTCACTGTAACCACGTGGTATGGATGTTTAGCTTTAAAAATCTTAATTTACAAAAATACCAGAATCTGAACATCTAGTTTTAAACATATGATCCTTTCAAGATGCAGTTTTCTATATTTATTTTAGGCCCTATATTACGGTTTGTTCCTTTCTATGGCAGAATGTTTCTTTGTGGAGCCAGATGAACCTTTTCACGTTGGAACACTAGAAGAAAATAAACTCAACTTAATGCTGGACTTTCACAGGTGAGGGAACAGATGGGAGTGTAGCTCATGTTTGTGTGTATATGTTTTCACTGCACTGAAGTCTCCTGTCTTCTAGACTCATAACAGTGGAGCTGCAGTTTAAATTGAAGGCCATTAATCTGCAGACTATTCGTCATCACGAGCTCCCGGACTGTTACGACTTTACTCTGACTGTAAGTGTGGGCTGGGCTGAATTTGATTCCTATCTGGAGAAAAATAGTTTTATCTAGTTACAGGTTTATTTACTTGTATTAAGGGGTGATCAAATGTATAGGATGTTCCCATACCACTTAGATGTGCACAGGGGAAGCACTGGTTCAGCTAGCTCTATTTTGTTATGAAGTAGTCCCTTCTTATCTGCGGTTTTGCTTTCTGAGGTAAGTTACCCTAGGTCAACCTCGGTCTGAAAATATGAAGTGGAAAATGCCAGAAATAAATTTTAAATTGCGTGTCATTCTGAGTAGCGTAATGAAAAATTTCTGACCCTCCCCATATATGAATCATCCTTTGGTCCAGTGTATCCCACCCATTAGTCACTTAGTAGCCGTCTCAGTTATCAGATCAGTTGTCCCAGTATCACAGTGCTTGTGTTCAAGTAACCCTTATTTTACTCAATAATGGCCCCAAAGGGCAAGAGTAGTGATGCTGGCAATTCTGATATGCTAAACAATTCCTTTAAGGGAAAAAGTGAAAGCTCTCAACTTAATAAGGAAAGAAAAAAAAATGTATGCTAAGGTTGCTAAATCTACAGGAAGAAGAAATCTTCTATCCATGACATTGTGAAGACGGAAAAAGAAATCCATGCTAGTTTTGCTGTTGCACCCCAAACTGCAAAAATTATGTCCAAAGTGTGTGATAAGTGCGTAGTTAAGATGGAAAAAGGCATTTAATTTGTACAAGATATTTTGAGAGAGAGCGAGAGAGACCACATTCACATAACTTTTATTATAGTATATGTTATAATTGTTCTGTTTTATTATTGGTTATTGTTGTTACTCGCTTACTGTGCCTAGTTTATAAATTAAACTTTATTATAGGTATGTATGTATAGAAAAAAACATTGTATATAAGGTTTGGTATTATCTGCGGTTTCAGGCATCCACTAGGGGTCTTGGAATATATCCCCTATGGATAAGGGGTAGCTACTGTACTAACCTTGTTTACTTGTTAATTATCTGTCTTCTGTACCTCAGTGTAAGTTCTCCGAGGGCAGGGACCTTGTCTTGTTCACTGTTGTGTCTTTTTTTTTTGATTGACCAAATTTTTTTATTGTGTCAGTGGTATCAAAACATATCAAATTTTACATTTTAAATAAGTGATTTATTGTATGTCTATTATATCTCAATAAAGCTGCTAAAAATGAGTTGATCAAACCTGACAAAAACCGTAAGCAGGTCCTGAATATGACCTTCCTATATACAAAGCTAAAGTCACCCCATTTTCTGACTCTCAAAATAGTCTCCAGCCTAATTCACAGCTCTGAAAGTCACTGCTGTGTCTTTAGTACCAAGAACAGTGCCTGGCACAGAGTAGGTGTTCAAATACAAAAGGAACAGAGGTTTGTAGGCTCTGTATGGTCGGCTCTCAGCAGTCGGTGGCAGTCTGCTTAAGGTCATTGCCAAGGGTTCTTGCTACCGAGTTTCCTCACTGTGGATGTTTGTAGCCTTTGGGTTTTGCTCACACTGCCTCCCTTGTGCTGCCTCTAATGCTCTGGTTAGCTTCCTCGCCTTCAGCCTACCCTATCACATCTATGTTCTCTGTCTTCCAGTTGCAAATGGAGCTTTTGATGCTCTCTAGGCAGCACAAGATGCCCCTCATGTGAGTTCATCACTTCACGAGGATCAGAGTCAGTAGTAACACAATACTGTATCGGCATATGCAGGACAGCATTTGATCACAGCTTGCCTTAATGTGGTCCAAATTTCTATTACTTCAGCAGTAGTTGGTATCAAAAGTTATGTCCACGATACTCAGGCTGTAAGAAATCAAGTTTTCAGAAATTGAGGTTAAAAATATTTTCAGAATATAGGATAATGTAATAATTATGCATATTATTTAATAAGAAAAAGCACTAATTCTATAAGACTGTTTTTATTTGGGCTACAGATTTTGATCTTAATATTAACCAGCATGTTATGAATTTTCATAATTACTTGATTTTTTAAAAATTGAGCTATTATACACAGTCTTCTCTCTTCTCTCTCTGTATCTCTGTCTGTCTGTCTGCCTCTCTCTTTCTCTCTGTCTCTCATGGAAAATGATACTTTTCAGAAGTCTTATAATCCTTAAAGGCTTTGGTCAACTGACAGCTCCTTCATGGACCCTTTTGTGATTCCTCTGTTAGCAATACATTCTGTGTTCTGAACTCCCAGATTTTGTTTTCATTTTTGTATTTTGTATGTCTTACCACCTTCTCCTTTGTTTTAGGATTTTGTAGGTCTTTATCATCAACTCTACTAGACTGAAAGCTCCCTTAAGGCAGGAACAATTTTATCTTTTCATCCCTCAGAGAACATAGTAGATGGCTCAACTATTTGTTGATTGAGTAAACAAAACACTAGATCCTTTGTCATGACTCACTACATCAGTAAAAGCAACTTGGCCTTAAGCCACATGCAAATGTCATATTTTTGCCATTCTTGTAGAATTATCTCAAGCTATATCTGTGCAGTGTGGATTTAGCAGTGCATCTCACAGAACTGTGGTGGAACTTACATCCTATCAGGTAGTTTGATAGTAAAAGCCATTAGTGCAACTTCATTGCCATAAGTAAACATGAACTGAGGTAGCATGCCTCATATAAAATGCAAGGTCTTTGGAGTCAGACAAGCCTAGATTTTTTTTTTTTTAATTTTTATTTATTTATTTATTTACGGCTGTGTTGGGTCTTCGTTTCTGTGTGAGGGCTTTCTCTAGTTGTGGCAAGCGGGGGCCACTCTTCATCGCGGTGCACGGGCCTCTCATTATTGCGGCCTCTCCTGTTGCGGAGCACAGGCTCCAGACGCGCAGGCTCAGTAATTGTGGCTCACGGGCCTAGCCGCTCCGCAGCATGTGGGATCTTCCCAGACCAGGGCTCGAACCCGTGTGCCCTGCATTGGCAGGCAGATTCTCAACCACTGTGCCACCAGGGAAGCCCAAGCCTAGATTTTAATGTCAGCTCACCAGTAAGTAGCTATGTAACTTTAGGCAAATTACTTAATTGGTTTGAGCCTCAGTTTTCTCATTTGTAAAACAGAATTAATGCCCACCTACCTGACAAAATTGTTGTCAAGATAGAAGATAACATATATGAAGGACCTACCAAAGTATAGGGTATGTAGTAGATATTTGATTCATTCAACAGCTATTTATTAAGCCTATCCTGTGTGTGCCCAGTTGGATTTATAATGTAAAAGTAGTGCATTAGCATTCATTCATAGTAGTTTGATAAATTCTTGCATCCTGTATTTTGTAGCTCTTTATTAGGTGTATAAACATCTAGGATTCTTGTGTTCACTTGAGCTGACTCTTTTATCGTTATGAAATGGCACTCATTAACCCTAGTCATATTCTTTGCTCAAAAATTTACTTTGTCTGATGTTAATATAGCCATTCCAGCTTTCTTTTGATTAGTGTTAGTATGGCATATCTTTTCCCACCCTTTTAAACTTATTTGTGTCATATTTAAAGTGGGTTTCTTGTTAGGCAGCATATAGTTGAGTCTTGCTTTTTTTATCCAACCTAAAAATCTCTACCTTTTAGTTAAGGTGCTTATTACATCATTTAAATTGCATGTGATTGTTAATATGATTTCTCTCTTTTTCTGCCTTCTTTTGGATTGAGTATTTTTTAGGATTCCATTCTATCTCATATGTTACCTTATTAACTATAACTGTTTTATTATTTTAGGGTTTCTAGTACACATATGTAACTTATTACAGCCTACCTTCAAGTGATGGTATACCACTACATGTATAGCATAAAACCCTGACAGTATATTTCCATTTCTCCCATCTTGGCCTTTGTGTTATTGTTGTCATACAGTTTACTTCCAGATATAAACTGGAACAATACATTGTTATTATTTTCACTTTAAACAGTCAGTTATCTTTTAAAGCAACTTAAATAATAAAAAGACTTTATATTTGTCCATGTAGTTATCATTTCCAGTGCTTCATTCCTTTGTGTAGCTCCAGGTTTCCATCTGATATCATTTTCCTTCTGCATGAAGGGCTTCCTTTAACATTTCTTATAATGCAGATCTGCTGGTAATAAGTTCTTTCAGCTTCTGTATGTCTGAGAAAAGTATTTCACCTTCATTTTTTAAGGATAGTCTCACTAGGTATAGAACTCTAGTTTGACTGTTTTTTCCCCAGTACTTTAAAGATGTTGCTCTTTTACAAACTAAAAATACAAACAGTACAAACTGCTGTCTCTGCTAAGAAATCTGTCTTCTTCATCTTTGTTCTTCTGTATGGGATGTATTTCCCCCCCTCTGGCTGCTTTAAAATTTTTCTCTTCATCTCTGATTTTAACAATTTGATTCTGATATGCCTTGATGTAGTTTTCTTCGTGTTTCTTGTATTTGGGGTTCATTGAGTATCTTGGATCTATGGGTTTATAGTTTTCATTATATTTGACATTTACTCAGTGTTATTTCTTCAAATATTTTTCTGTCTCTTTCCCCCCACTCTTCAGAGATTCCAATAATATGTATATTTGGGCACTTGAAGTTGTCCCGCAGCTCTCTTTCTTTTTTTTTTTTCAGTCTTTTTTTCTCTGTCTTTCATTTTGAATAATTTTATTGCTGTGTTTTCAAATTCACCAATCTTTTTTTTTTCTGTACTATCTAATCTGTTGTTAATTACACCCAGTATTTTTTCTTCTTCATTTAAAGAATTCAGCTTCTTCTAAACCTTACTTAGATGTGATTGACATTAAGCCAAAATTTATTTAATGAGCACCTATTATTTGTAAGACCCTGAGGATCTTTGTGTGGGAAAAGCATGGTTTTTCCTTGGCAAGGATTTCTGACTCATTCAAATAATACTGAGCATCTTCCTTATGTTAGGTTGTGGGCTGGTTCCCTCAGCAGCAATGTCCTTGGTTGCTTGTCAAGGGAAGAAACTTACAGTCCAACATGAGGAGAAACAGAGTAACTAAACTTATTAAGTTTATTTGAAATCTTATATCTGAAATGGTATCTGATTACCCCACACGAAGATTTTCAATAAAACTCATTTAAATGACAGACTTTAAAAGAACTTTTCTTTTTCTTTAGGACTTGAGAGAAGAGGCACCAAAAACAAAAACAAAACCCCCAAACCAGACTAATTTCCTTAGCTCGCCTTCTTGGTCTATGCAAGGGGAAAGTGGAAGGAGCTAGAAGGGGAAGACAATGGAAGAACTATGAAAGGTGTTCTGGCATGGCTTTGTCCCCTTTGGTGCCTGGTGTCCCAAAATGGTTATCATTGAAGCCAGACATGCTGTTGGTTCCCTGTGACCACACCTTTTGTAATACATGTGGTTCTATAGTGATGAAGAAATCTGGTCCTAGAAGGAAAATCAAAAAAGCTCCATTTGAAATGTTTCAAGACAGAAATAATGAGCATCTGTGTTAGTAAGAATTAAAACAACATTAAAAATCTATCCCTAGCTGAGGCCCTGCTGGGAGGCAGAGGAAAACATACTTGTACTCGCTCTTGCTCATTGTAAGAGGGCATCTAGAGGCACTTAGAATGGGAAGGAGGGGAAATTCTTTTGTTTTATAAGTGGTTCAGGGCTTGAATACTGTCCTGGAAGCAGGATTGTAGAGACTAAATGTTCTCTTTGGAAGATCTAGTTCAACTTTCTCAGCTCACAGAGAAATAAAAAGAACTTCCCAAGGTTGAACAGAGTTAGCAACAGGTCAAAGATGAGAGTCTGGGTCTCCTGTAACTTTGGAAGAATTGTTTCCTAATTAATGCATAGAGGCATCTTGGCTTTAAAAACTATAGGTATGTTTTTTACCCTTTTCCTGTTCTTCACAGATAACATTTGACAACAAAGCCCACAGTGGAAGAATTAAGATAAGTTTAGATAATGACATTTCCATCAGAGAATGTAAAGACTGGCATGTATCTGGATCAAGTAAGTGATGAATTTTACTAGTTTTAAAGATGGTTATTAAATAATATTAAATGGTTATTAAATTACTTGTCCCAAGGATGTGTGGAACATTAAATGAAAGAACTAGACCATACCCAAGTCCCTAATTCTCTGCAAGTAGATCAATTCATTGTAGTTATCTGATATTCCAAGTAATTCCCAAGTTATTAGTAATCGAAATGGCTTTTTCTGCCTTCTCCATGTGCCCTCACTGGCCCACTCCTTACCAAAAAGAAAACAAATGCTTATAATCCCTTCAGCAAAAAGAAAATCACATATACTCAATCCAATGTTTATCGAGTGCTTATTGCATAAGTATAATACTTCCACCTACATCTTCCTCACTTCAATATTTTAAAATATCTTTGAGATAGGTAACATCCCTATTTTTACAGATGAAGAAACTAAGGCTCAGTGAATGTTGGTGTGTATGGGGTCATACAGCCAGGGAGAAGTCAGGTAGGATTTGACCCTGAAGTATCCCACACCTTATAATTATCTTCTATCTAGGTCAAAAAAGTAGATGAAATAAGGAAAGGGTGCATTGCTAGAAATATGGGCACAAACTCAGGTATAAACTGAGTATCACTGAGAATTTTGGAGCTGAACTGGATAAAACTGACTGGGAAGAATTGATCTAATTTCCTAGTCCCTTGTATTGATATGTAGTGGTGTGCTGTGCTAGACTTTAATGATTAGGTCAGAGGGTCTCGGATTCTAGTGAGCAGAAGCGTCATTCCAAGTACCTGCTAAGATGCAGTTTCTCCAGCTTCATACAAGACAGTCTGTAGGTCTGAGAGTGAGACCCAGGAATGTGCAGGGAGTCCTTATTCAGACCATACTTGTATAATAATTGCTTTAGGGTTTCCTACTAATGGATTCACGAAGTTCAGATGTAGTAATGAGATAGTATGAGTAAATAAAATAAAATAAAATTTCTTCATTCTGGTATTCTTTTCACTAATAGGTAACTTCAAATATATGAAGATCTTGAATCACAAACACTTATTTCAATCACAAAGTTGTTTATTTGAAACACAAGCCTGTGTTGTCATCTGTAAACATTGTAATACTTCTCCACAAACTTGAGAATAGGGAAAATGAGAGCATATGAAGGTGCCTGGAACATAGGCTTTCTCTCAAATGTTTGTTTGTTTCTTTCTTTTTTTTTTTTTTTAAATTTATTTATTTGGTTGTGCCGGGTCTTAGTTGCAGCTCATGGGTTCCTTAGCTGTGGCATGTGAACTCCCAGTTGCGGCATGCATGTGGGATCTAGCTCCCTGACCAGGGATCGAACCCGGGCCGCTTGCATTGGGAGCGCAGAGTCCTAATCACTGTGCCACCAGGGAAGTCCCTAAATGTTTGTTTTCTTGAATTTTAAGTTTTTATGAAGTAGATTTAGTCCTTCGTGTAACAATTAGATGCCTCTTGACAAATTGCGGGATGCTTCATTTCAGAATAGTCTTGAATTTTTTCTATCAGCATAGAGCAGTACAACTTGTTAAGTAAAGACACGCTCTGTAAGACAGCATGTGACAGCCAGCCCTCTGCCCACCTCTCTTCACCTGGCTCTGCTCATGCTGGGAGGACTGATTCTCAGAATCTCTGCATGGGTGGCTCTGCCTTGTCACTCAGGTCTCAGCTAAAACCCACTGCCTCTTTGGTGAGGCCTTCCTTCATTGTGCGGTATAAGTGAAACTTTCTTTTCCCCATTCCCCCACCCAAAGCTCCCTCAGCAATGGTGGTCAAACTTTAGTGTTACCTGGAGAGCTTAGGAAAATGCAGTTTCTGATTCACTGGGTCTAGGGTAAGGCAGGAGAATGTGCATTCCTAACAAGTTCCCAAGGGATGCTAGGAGCCACTAACACTGAGTGATGGATGCTGGAGACAGACTGCAAAGGTTTGAATCCTGACTTTGCCACTTACTGGCCGTGGAAACTTGGGCAAGTTCTGTGACCTCTCTGTGCTTCAGTTCTCACCTGCAAAGTGGAATAATCACACCTACCTCGTGGGTGTTGCTGTGAGGTGCAAGTGAGTTAAAAACTATAAAATTCTTAGAACTATGCCCGGCAGGAAATGCACTCAATACATGTTAGCTATTTGGATTTACTTTCTTCATATCACTTACTCCTATCAGAAAATAATTTGTTCATTTACTTGTTTCTCTTATATCGCTGGAGTAGAATAGAAGTTCTACAAGGTCAGGGGCTTTGTCTGTCTTGCTCACCCGTTATACTCTCAGCATGTAGAAACACACCTGATGCTTAATAAGTATTTTATACCTAGATAAGTATATTTAAATAGGATATGCAGGAACCCTAACGGTATTAAGAACAAAAGACTACAAGCTGATAATTAAAGATCTTTGATGGATGGTTGTGATGATTTTTAAAAGAAGGACTTTTAGTCTCTTTTAAATACTCATGGAAGAATCTGTATCAGAGCCTTTTCTCTTTGTTGTCTTTGTGCAAAGAATGCTTGAATTATTTAAATTATTCTAAACATGAGTGTGAAGGATCCGTATAAAACTTGAAAATGCTTCTGAAGGATGCAAAAAGAAGACTTGAATCAATTAAAAGGCACACTATGTTTTTGGACAAGTGATTCAACATGATGAATATGTCAAGTCTTCCTAAATTAATCTATAAATTCAACATGATTTCCTCCCAAAATTACCTGTAGGATTTTTATTGGAATTTGACAATTTTGTCCTGAAGAATATACGGAAAAATAACAATCAAGGCTAGCCAGCAGAAATTCTAGGAAAGAGTAATGAGAGGTATTTTTCTGAGGCATTAAAACACACAAAAACGTCAGAAGAGTAAGATATGGTACTTGAATACAAACGGCCATTTGGTACATGGTAAAGACGGCATTTCAAATCATTTGCTCTTTTAATTGGCAAAAATTAAAGAATATGGAGAAGATGTGGAGATATGTGTAGGTATGTAAACTGGCATGACCTTTTTGGAGAGAAATTTCTTAGATCTTTTTTTATAAAGATGCATATGCCTTACCCCAACAATTCCATCTTTGGGTATTCATTCACCTAAAGGATCACTCGCACCTGTGCACAAAGAAGACCTGGAGAATGGTTTGTAGTAGGGAAAACCAGGTTACAATCCAAGTGTCCTTACAAATATAGTATTGCACATCTATACTGAAGTATGCAATGCAGCAGTTAAAATAAATGAGGCTAAAAATGAAAAGAAAAAAAAGAAGTATATGTCACCATATTAATGTTCCACTAAATAAGCAGGTAATCCACTTTCCTTCCAGTTCAGAAGAACACTCATTACATGATGATCTTTGATGCCTTCGTTATTCTGACATGCCTGGCTTCATTAATCCTGTGTGTTCGATCTGTGGTGAGAGGACTTCAACTTCAGCAGGTAGGGATCACTGCTTTCTAGGAACATGATGGACATTTTGATTGATGGAGAAATTCACCGTGCCTCCCCTCTTTTCCCGAAAGGAATTTGTCAATTTTTTCCTCCTCCATTATAAGAAGGAAGTTTCTGTTTCTGATCGAATGGAATTCGTCAATGGATGGTATATTATGATTATTATTAGTGACATATTAACCATTACTGGATCAATTCTGAAAATGGAAATCCAAGCTAAGGTAAAATTTTTTCCTATTTATGTCATTGTTAGTATCAGATTTGCATTAAAGGTCATTTATTTTTTCCAAAACGTTAAGAATTCGCAGAGTAAATTATTTCTTTCAAACATTATATTGAGTAAACCAGAAATAACAGTAATTTGTAAAAATCTAGTCCAGAAATCTTTTAGGCTGAGTTTTCCAAAGTGTGATTCACAGTCCTCTGCATCAGGATCATTTGGGTAGTTGGTAAATACCCCACGTTAGACCTCCTGAATGTGAACTCTGGGGGTGGGGCCTGTGAATTCTTACACACACCAAAAGTCATACACACTCCAAGGTAACTAAGGTAAAAGGTGTTTTTTGTTGTTCTTACAAGAAATACCAGAATCTTCAACAAAAAGAGTCGGCTGGGGGCAGGTGGAGGGAAGTGAGGCCAAACTACTATTGTGTGAGTCCTTGCAATTGTTCCCTTTGTCCATTTGAGAGACAAATTGAGAATATTCCCATTTTCCTACTTTTCCTATTTATGTACTACAAGGTTTTCCATTTTAAGTTAGGACTAATCCAGCCTGGATATCAACCCTCCCCCAAAACAAAAATCAAAAACAAAACAAAACAAAACAAAACGAATACTGTTCAAACTAATCTTGTACAAATTTATATTTTTCTAGCCTGACTACAACTAAATATGAGTATGATCCATGTGGGGAGCCTCTTATGGTTCAGATTCCTGGGCAGAGACCCCCAAATGCAATGGCTCAGTTAAGACAGGAGTTTATTTCTCCCTTATGTAATAGGGTGGATTTTACGTGCTGGCAAGTTGCTCAGCTCCACACCATTCAGGAATCCAAGTTTGTCCCATCTTTTTCTCTGCCGACCATTAAGGGCTCCCCCAGACTGCATGATTGATGCTGGGTTGCCTCACAAACAGATTGCAGCCCATGGAAGGGAAACTTGGTATGGTAGTAGGTCTCTCACAGTCTTATAACCTTGGCTCAGAATGGCAGCCTTCATTTCTGTTCAACCCTACTGGATAGAATTTAGTCACAACTAACTGCAAGGGAGCTGGGGGAGATAGCCCAGGCATGTACCTCAGAAAGAGAGGATGGGTTTAGGAGGCCATGGAGCAGCTGTCACTATATGCCAATGTAGTATATATCATTAGAATTGATGTTTAACTTTAGGAACCAAAAAAAGAGGAGTAGGGAGAGATTTGCAGCAAATCTTTATTTTTACCAACCTCACCTACCATTAACTTCAATGAGCCCTTAATGGTGTCCAACAATCTTTCTACATTTTTCTAGGCTATTCATTCCCCCTGTCTCCTAGCTGATCATTTCATATTTCTTCTCTTTTGAAACTTGTAATGCTCCCTGCCCCATCCTCACTCTCAGCTGATGACCTCACTTCCTATTTCACAAAATAATAGAAACAAAATAGGAATTCCACAAATTCCCACTTCATTTATCTACCTGCCAGCATCAGTGCCCATGTGCTTTGCTTTTTCTCTGCTACTGTAGATACATTATTTAGGTTACTATCCAAGGCCAACTCCTCCACCTCCTGCCTTTCAGATGCCGTCCCTGCTTGCTTACTCCAGGGCATGGCTCCAGCTATTCTTCCTCCTTTTCTCATGCATCCTCAATTTCTCATTCTCTACCACGACATTTTCATCAGCATGTTGTTTTTTTTCTCCTTTCTAAAAAGGCAAAATCTCAACCTATTCTCCCTCCAGCTACTTCCCCATTTCTCTGCTCCCCTTTATATAGCAAAAGACCTCAAAAGAGTATTTAATCCTGTTTTTGACTCTGCTCTTCCCATTCCCTCTTGTATCTGTTCCAGTCAGGCTGCCCTGCCACTCCAGGGTAACGTTCCAATGACCTCTCATGTTGCTACATTCAATAATCAATTATTTATCCTCATTTTGACCTATCAGCAGCTTTTAGCAGTGCAAGCACGCCCTCTTTGTTGATGAACTTTTTCACTGGCTGTCACTTACCTGGTTTTCCTCCTAAATCACTGGCTGGTCTTCTGACTTTCCATTGCTGGTTCCTTCTCATCTCACCAAGCTATTAAAGTGACAGTATTTCAAGGCACGGGTGCTTGGACACCTTCTTTTTCTGCCACTGTCTTGGTGATCTCATCCTGCCCCATTGCGTTAAATAGTGTCTATTTTCCCATGATTTTCAAATCTATATCTCCAGCTTGGAATTATTCCCTGAACTCCAGTCTCAAATATCCAACTGTCTATTCCACATGTTCACTTGGATGTCTACCCGGCCTCACAAATTTAACATACCTGAAACAGAACTCCTGAAATCTCCACCTCCACAGTCCAAACCTGCTTCTCCATGGCCTTTCTAAGTTCAGTTAATGGCAACTCTTTTCAGTTGCTCAAGACAAAAGCCATAGCTTCATCCTCAACTCTTCTCTTCCACTAATCCCCTCTCCTCCATATCTCATCCAAGAGGAAATCCTATTTGTCTACCTTAAAAAAATCACCTCATCACCTTCACTGTTGCCAGCCTGGTCCAAGGCACCGTCAGCTCTCATTTGCATTATCGCAGTAACCATCTCACTCTTCCAACAATCTGCTCCCAACATATCACTCCTGTTCAGAGCTCTCAATCTCCCCAGTCTATTCAGAATAAAAGGTAAAGTTTTTAAGTTACACTCGTGAGGCCCTAAACTACCTGCCCCCTCACCTCTATGACTGCACACTCTCCCCCATAGCTCACTCCAGCCAGACTCACTATCTTGCGAGGCGCCCTCCTGCTTTGGGGCCTCTGCACTTACAGGTCCCTGTGCCTGGAAAGCTCTTCCACAAGATTTTTGCTTGGCTTGCTCCCTCACTCCCTTCATGTCTTTACTCAAAGGCCACCTTCTCAGTGATCACTCCACCCTATCTGAAATGCAACACACAGCCTTCCCTTATCCCCTCCCCTGAATTTTCTCCTCAGCACTTACCATCAGCTAATGTACTAAGGGTTTTGCTAATTTATTTCTATCATCTCTCCACACTAGAATATAAGCTTCATGAGGGCAGGGAATTTTGTTTGTTCACTGCTTTGTCCTTAGCATCTCGAACAGTGCCGACTCATTGCTACTCAACAAATAATTTTTGCCCAAAATGAATTTCTGCTACATAACTGATTATTTTTTCCACTCTGTTTTAGAGTCTGACAAGTTATGATGTCTGTAGCATACTTCTTGGTACCTCTACCATGCTTGTGTGGCTAGGAGTCATCCGATACCTTGGTTTCTTTCAGAAATACAATGTAAGGAATTCCATGGTTCTCCAAGCTGCTGGTATTTCTCTTTCAAAGTTATTGCACTGCTTTGTCTAGAGGACAAAGGGATTCTAATGACCTCTCTTACTTTCCCAGCTCCTTATTCTCACCCTTCAGGCAGCGCTGCCCAATGTCATCAGGTTCTGCTGCTGTGCAGCTATGATTTATTTAGGCTACTGCTTCTGTGGATGGATTGTGCTGGGGCCTTACCATGATAAGGTACTGATAAACAATTTTTTTTCCTGTTGTTATTAAGCTCTCAGAGTAGTGCCAGTGGCTTGTTATCCTTTTAAAATAAGCTCCTTTTACTTTGTGACTCAGCCTTAAATTGTTGTAGGTAATGTACCTATTGCCAAGTTTATAAATTGGTAAGGTAAGACCACCTTGAGAGGACAACTGATTCACTTGACTGCCTCAACTCCTTTTGTGGAATATGTCAGATAATTAAGTCTTTCTTACCATCAGCGAAGTCAAGCTTGCCAATTTGATTCATCGATATATTCTAGAGTGGGCTATTTAGTTAAGTCTTATTGAAATTTGACTTTATTTTAAAAAGTAGTACAGGGAGAAACTTGTAGAAATATTGAATATTTTGTTTACCAGAGTTATAGTCTTGACCATAATGCCATCATCTTAAATGGCATGAACTTTAAAATGAGAAGCATGAGTATGCATGGTTGGGACCTGTGTTTCTCACAGAAGCATTTCAAGGATCTCTTTCTACCAAGGTAAAGGGGAAGGTAAAGCTTTACTCAGAAAAGCACTGAAGGTGCAGACCAGCTCTCCTATCTTCAGTTCAGGCTGCTCCTATTAAGAGGAGCATCTGAAGGAGCTATTTGTTCCAAGAAGAACAGTAGGCACGTACATGTTATATACATCACAAGACAAATGCCTGGAGGAATGACTCCGTTTTCCTGGGTGTCTCCAATGTGTACATGTTATTAAACTTTTGTGTGATTTTCCCTTGTTAAAAAAAATGCTTGTGGTTACCCCAGGTTATTTGTTTGAAGGGGTAACTTGGGATATCTAGTCCCACTATTTTTAATATGGTGTCATGATCAAAGTCTCCAATGGGAAGGAACATGAAGTAAAGGGAACTTTTCTTTTTTGTTTTTCCAGTTCCGTTCTCTGAACATGGTCTCTGAGTGCCTTTTCTCGCTGATAAATGGAGATGATATGTTTGCCACATTTGCAAAAATGCAGCAAAAGAGTTACTTGGTCTGGCTCTTTAGCAGGATTTACCTCTACTCATTCATCAGCCTCTTTATATACATGATTTTAAGTCTCTTTATTGCACTGATCACTGATACGTATGAAACAATTAAGGTAGGTTCATCAAGAACAATGAGGAGCAGCATTTTCCTAGAACTTGTAGAGTGGCAATAAAATATAGTACCTGAGGGGGAGGGGATCAATGGAATGGTAATTTCTTCAGGGTAGAGAAGAAGGATCTCAATTTTAGATACTAAAAACAGAAATGAAAGAGAAATAGAACTTCTAGAATGTTGAAAGTTTTGTCTCTGAGTAATTGTGCTTTTTCAGACAGGGTTTCAAATCGTTTATTAGAATTATAAGGATCAGTAGATACTGAGTGAGTGAAGCAGACAGTCAAAATTTTGTGGGAGCTTTTAAAATCCACTTTTCATAAAGAAAAATTGACCTCTTCATTTGGAATGAACCCCTGCGTGGGACTACCCCAGAGGCCTGGTCTCCAGAACAGTCAAGGGATTAATATGTCAAGTACGAGCCATGTGTGTGTTACACAGTCAGGAACATGATTTGAAAAGCTGTTATCATTCATATTGTCACTCCACATTGAATATTTAAAAATCAGTTTGAGCCCTTTGAAATATGGCAAGGCAGAATAAATATCCATATGTATTTAAATTTCTAATAACTTGATACTGTTAGGTATACTATTGGCATAGACACTTCCACTTGGGGACTTTTCTTCCTGAGCATGAGAGGGGTAATGAAACATGATGCCATGTGAATGGATAAGGAGAAAGGTCATCAGGAGTTGATGGATTATGAATTGATAATTACAAATACCTTGCTCACGAAGCCAGGGTTCTGACTTCATTCTCACCAAATCAGATGTCAGGAACCGACTGTCCTCAATACTTGCTTGGCAGACTTGCTTAGAGTCACCAAGGAGACTGGGAAAGAATGTAATTGTACCCGTCCAAATCCCTTCCCATGGTGCTTTAAAAATTCACTACCTTCAACTCTGCGTGTAGAGAGCTATATATATATATTATTCGAGGGTGACATCTGAGGTCTCAAAGAATAACATGAGTTGACAGCTCTGGATGACACAAGCCTAAGACTCGTAGTTTAGATGTTAACCTTCTTCCATGGTCTCAGAGCACTTGTCAAATGCGCGAGTCCTTTCGGATCCTTGCTGGTCGCGGCCCATTCTAGAGATCTTAGACCCCCAAACTGATATAAATATTAGGCCTTTAAATAAATCTGTCTGTCTGGAAGAGAGACTCCAAAAGGGTGTGCAGGCTGGATTTTACCTGGAAGGAGCTCTCAGATTCAGATTCAACATGCCCATTTTGGGTTGAATCAGACCCACAAAAGAGAGCCCAGGAGGGCACTGCAGAATCTTAGACCCACTTTTCCTTAGCCAAACCTAAGACTGGCTCTAGAGGCTACATCCCCATGAAAATACTTGGAAGCAAGTAAACTATCCCTTTAGAAAAATCCCCACCTCTGTAGCCAAATGATCCACTTTGAATTTGAAATAAAGCTGTTTTCAAGGGACTTATTAATGAAAACTTTTTTTTTTTTATTCTTCTGTATAGCATTACCAACAAGATGGCTTCCCTGAGACTGAGCTTCGTATATTTATATCAGAGTGCAAAGATCTGCCCAATTCTGGAAAGTACAGATTAGAAGAAGACCCTCCAGTATCTATATTCTGCTGTTGTAAAAAGTAGCTATTAGGCTAATCTATGCCCTGGAGGAAACTATAATGTGTAGCTGAGTTGGGAGACAAAATGGATATTTTAAGATCAGATGTAGTATGTTTGAAGACTATTATTTTGAGCAAATTGATGGCTATAATTCATCAAGAACTGTGTTTATATTTTAAAGCAATATTTAATGTCTTTGCAGCTTTATGCTGGGCTTATATTTTTTTAAAACCTAACTTTGATGAGGGAAACTGTTGGATTCTTGTCCTGTTTATTTTTGCCATAGCTTTAGAATGTGTTTTCCATACCCATCTCTACTCTTGCTTCCAGTTATTCGGACTGTGCTGACTGTGTCATCAGTGGAAACAATGCCTGATCTGACCTCAGACAACTCACCAACCCTGGCCTGGACCATTCTCAGGGGCTGTCCTTGAGAGAGAGGATGATTGCTGTATATCCAGTAATCATTGCATTTTAAAATCTCTTAAAGGAAAGAATAAGAAAGAAAAAACCATCACCAGCTAACAGTCTCGTATTTGGCTCTGAAGGACAACTGTTATTTGATACTGCTTTTAGTTCTGGAGAAGATCAGGTTTTTTAGTATAAGTTTTCTCTTTTCCTTTAGTGTTAAAGGACAAAGTTGAAAGAGTATTCTATACATCTATGAAAATTAAACTGCATACTAAATGCATATTTGATCCCACAAGGATTGTTTTATTAGTGCTTGCACAGCCTTGTGAAAAGTGCATGATGTGCTGTGCCCCTCCTAGGCACATTCAGTCTCACAGAAAAGGGTAGCCTTTTTTTCCTCCACATAAACTTCACTGTGAATATTGTTCTTGTCTGCCTATCCCAGAAAATTGTTGCATTTTTACTATTAGCCTGTCTCATATTTTCTAGACTACTTTAAAATATCCCCTTTAACATTGTAAATCAGTGAAAGTTTTATATGAAGGCAACCTGCTAGAGAAATTCAAGAAAAAGGTTTGTAAATTTAAACTTCCATGTTAGAGTACATTATTGAGCAAAAGATTCTTCTGTTATTTGGTTATTGGTCATTATAAATGTGAATCAGGGTACAGAACTTTTTGTACTGTCATATACAGAACGGAACATAGACATTTGAAAGGAACAAAGCACAACACAAAACAATGAGTATTACCACCCAGTGAGAAATGAGCCAGGATCTTTGCCATAAACAAATGATTTTTTTTTTAAATTTTTATTTATTTATTTATTTATTTATGGCTGTGTTGGGTCTTCGTTTCTGTGCGAGGGCTTTCTCTAGTTGTGGCAGGCGGGGGCCACTCTTCATCGCGGTGCGCGGGCCTCTCACTATCGTGGCCTCTCTTGTTGCGGAGCACAGGCTCCAGACGCGCAGGCTCAGTAATTGTGGCTCACGGGCCCAGCTGCTCCGCGGCATTCGGGATCTTCCCAGACCAGGGCTTGAACCTGTGTACCCTGCATTGGCAGGCAGATTCTCAACCACTGCACCACCAGGGAAGCCCAACAAATGATTTTTTGAAAGTGAAAAACATAATACCTATTGTGAATTAATTTACTAATTTAGAATTGTTAGATTTGGTGCCTAGAAACTATAATTCATATCTTAGTATCTGTGATATTCACAACTTTCAACGATCTGACTTCAACTATCCTTAAGTCTCATACTCCTCCCCTCTTCCCCATCCCCAATTCCCTCAAACATGCAGGTTAAATATTTCCTAGAACCTTGCTATTTAAAGAGTGGTGCGTGGACCAGCAGTATCAGCAACATCTTCTAGTTAGAAATGCAAGCCCTCAAGCCCCATTCCAGACCCACTGAATCAGAGTCCATTTCAATACCATCCCCTGGTGTTTCATTTGCACATTAAAATCTGAGATATTTGGAGCTGCCTTTTACAACTATTTCTCCCTCTATAGTGTTTTATAAGAACTTACCTACGGTTTATTTTTTAAATGATACTTTTATGTCTATCAATAATATATGCATCACTAATTACAGTTATTTATGTACACGTATCTCTTCTCTACTTTGTGAAACTAGTTGTAGTTTATTACAGATGTGAAACTGTTTACAGAAACTGCTCCAAATTAGGAGAGCTACTGAAGTAGCAGTGGTTAGCAGTGGTAGCAGTGGTTAGTCATGTCTTAGCAGTGTAGTGGTGAGGTGAGAATAAAGGTTTAGGAGACTGAAAGATTGAATAAAAATCTAGGACCTACTACATATTCTATGGATGACCTCAGGGAAGTAACTTAAACCTCTCTGAGCCCATGTCCTCATTTTGATAGGGAGATGACAGTACACAGAACGCTGAGCATTCAGTGAGATAACGTATAAATCAACCGTGGTACCTAGTGGGGCTCAGGGTTTCTTCTGGCCCCTTTGAAGCACAGGGCCCTTGTACATGGTAAATGTTCTTAATAAATGCAACGTTAACAATGGATTTTCCTTTTAACTACCCACTGGTAAGTTAGTCAGTAGAATTGCCCTGACTTTAGAAAACACTTATAACGAGAAGTTTGCTGATACAAAAAGATGTTATCGCAGCTTACAATCACCTTCTAAAGGGACTGTGGTCCCTAGTGGAGTCCTAGTATTTTGAAGTTAAGGGTTGTCCCTTCATAGTGGCTTTCCTTTGAATTAAAAAGGCTTAAAAATTCTTTAGCATAAAAATTGTAAATGGCCCCAATGCAGGGGACCAGGGTTTGATTGTTGGTTGGGGAACTAGATCCCGCATGCATGCAACTAAGAAGTCCACATGCCGCAACTAAAAAGATCCCGCATGTGGCAACGAAGACCCAGCACAGCCAAAATAAATTAATTAATTAAAAAAAAATCTTTTTAAAAAAAAAGAAAAGAAAAAAATGTCGCTTGCCATTTCAGTTTTACAAGGATCAAGCCATTAGCCACTACAGTCACCCATGGACAGTGCACCCTGAGGGGAATTCAGGATGGAGACAAATAGGGAGCATTCTGGGCTTTGTATACACCTAGATAGTTAAGATGCATATCTAAGGGAAAATTTCAGTGACCCCAGATTCTTCTCATACATAGAAAAGCACTAAAATCATTAACTTGAGATGTCTGTTCTTTGTGATTAGCCGTCATCTTTGGATGTTCAAGGACGTGTTTTTGTTTTGTTTTGTTTTTTCCCACAGCAAAAAAATTCAGGCATATCCTGCCTCCTCCCTTACCTCGCATCAGCTCCTTAGAGCTATCTGATGGACTGTTTCCAGGGCTATAGTCCTCAGTAAGATCCTTGAATAAAACTTAACTCACAACTTTTGAGTCGTGTGTTTGTCTTTCAGTGGACAGGGGGGTCAGTTATGTATGCTTTTATATGCCTTATGTATTTCCAACTGCTTCTACCTGGAGATGCATATTAAAATAATTACCTGGCAGAATATTCTTTGCCCTTGTTAAACCCAGAGACCTCTTAAACATTTGCTGATTCAAACAGCCTGGAACTCGTGGACTTTGCTGCTGCTGCTGCTGCTGCTGCCACCAATAGGAATAGGGCTCCCTGGAAAAGAGGCTATTGGCTCGTCGGAACTTCCAAGTCAAAATCATCCACAGCTGAAAGTGGCATTTGGGTAAGTGACCGCGACCCTCATCTCTAAGATTCATGTCCCGTTTCCGACAGGCGTCTCCCTTTGAAGCTCCGGGAGGGAAGAGCAGCAGTGGCTGCAGACCAGCACGTGGGCTTACCGAGTCCCAAGGCTCGGGTCTTGCAGGTCTGCGCCGTCCCTCTGTGCCCGCCCCGGCCACGTGGACGCTCACTCCCCGCGTAGGAGGCCCGCCCCAGCTTCCCCGCGCGAGCTAACAGCGATTCGTTTCTCTTTCCCTTGTGCGCCCGTAGCACTTTTAACATCTCCGAAGCATGACCCTTGTCACAGAGTTTTGTGATCGTGCACTTCAGAATAAAAACACTTCAAAATGAATGAACTTTTCATTTAACGTGAAGTCCTGGAGGGAAAGGATCTGGTCTTTCTCATCTCGGTGCCCACAGTACTCAGCCCTGGGCTTGGCATTCAGTGAATATGGCCTGTGTCTTGAACGCATCAAAATACAAATGACTTTTAAAATGGGCAAAGGAATGGATGTAGGAAACAAGAAAAGAATGCCGAAATCAAGGAAAGAATGTAGAGTCAGGAGCCCCGCAGGGCAGGGAGTGCACAGCCCGGCCGCCCGGGGGCGGTGTGGAGGGCGCACCGGCAGCCCGGCGTTCCACCGCGTGGGCCCCTTTTGAAGGCGCTTCTCCCCGGCCCTACCGCCCGGCCGCCACCCCGGAGGCCTCCTTTCCCCGTCGCTCCGGGCAGCACCATGGCTCGTGGCGTGGAGGCGCTGGACCTGCCGGTGTGGAGCAGAGCCTCAGGTCCGTCCCGGGGGCCTCAGTGCAGGTCAGTACCCCAGGGGCGATCGCCGTGGGGCCCCCCTCCATCCCACGGCCGTTCCTCGGGCGCCCACCGCCACCCCCTCCCCGGGCTGCTTTCCTCCACGGGTCTCCTGACGCGCGCACCTCTGCTCTATCTCCCACCGCCCGCCGCCTGCCACCTGCCTCCCGGGGCTCAGAGAGGCCAGCTCGCTGACTCGAGGAAAAAGTGCCCCAGGGCACCAAGTTGAGAAGCTCTCCGCAGGCTGCCCAGCCCGGGCCGGAGGCGACTGGGGGGAGGTGGGGACTCGGGGCGGGGCGGGAACGCCTGGCCACGAGTCCCTTCCCCGCCGGCGCGCACCGACCCGCCTGGCAGCCCGCCGCCGACGCCGCCCGAGGGGTGCCAGCCGCCCCCGCGACTCGCCGCGCCTGCCAGAGGGCCAGGGTCTGCGCGCCCCGGGCGGCTGGTAGGAAGGGTAAGAGAGAGGCGCTGAGAGGAGGGGGGCCCGCCTAGGGAGGGATCCGACTTCAGGGGAGGCGTTCCCGGCAAGGCTGAAACGCGTGCAGTGAACGGTTTCTCCTGCTCCGAATCCCGAGAGCCGTGGAAAGGTTTGAAGGCGCAGGCCTGGCCCGGCAGCCCGATCCTTTTCCCCAGGCCGGGAAGCAGAGGAAAGACCAGGTGATTTCAGGTTAACTGTCAGATGAGGCGCCTGAACTGTGTCTTTCTGGGTATTGAGCTCTGGAGAAACCTTCATCAAGTGGATGGCTTTCCTGTTCTAGACTAGAGCTTTCTTGCTGCCTTGCTTATAGTAACTGCTTGCAGTTAGTTAAATCAGGCTGGGCTTTGCCTTCCGGAACAAACAGGCCTTTTCCTCAGGTGGGAGGGTGATAGCGTGTTTAACCCCAGTTCCTCTGCCTTTATGAAAAGGCGTACAGTTCAGCCCGGTGGCGCTACCAGTGGGCCCCAACTTCTTGGTCAAAGCTCCAACCACCCAGCCGTGCAGCTGAGCTGGGGGCGGGGAGTGCGTACAAACAGGCCTTCGCTCCCCTCTTAAAGCTCGCAAAACAAATACAGTGGTGGGTGGTTAAACTTTCTTAAAATAGCGTGGAGACTTTCCTGCACAGCGCTCTGGATATTAAATACAAATGAACTTAACGCCAGCAAGGAAAGCCAGAATTCAAGAGGAGGATTTATTTGATCTCTGGTCACTGTCCAGATAAGTATTTAACTAATTCCAAGCAACTGTGGTATATATTTTTTAGACTTTTGACGGACCAGTTTTGAATTAGAAGACAAAACTTTGGTGCAGCTTTTTTGGACAACTGGATACCTGTGAATGTCACATCAAAATGACTGGATATCGTGTAATTTATAAACCATCTCTCTTAATGCTAAGTGTTTATTTTTAATAAGGCAGAGGGGTAGAAGTTATACACTGCTTCCATCTACCATAGCCCTAAAATCACTGTCCTAAAAGGTAGGGAGCAAATTGACCCTGGGTTTATTTACTATCTTTTGCTTGGACTGATAAACAGGCTTGTGCTTATGGTAGGTATGGTGTGTATAAACTTTTTTTTTTTTTAACTTGAATTTAGGTTTTTTCTTAGCACATTTCCTCAGGACTTAAATGGTTTTATCATGTCCAGTGAGTATCTTCAGAAGCTCCCATTTTTAGAGTAGAGGACACACACTTAGGTGTGCACATAAGTAGGTTTTGAATGGATTCTAATTTGAAATATACATATGTCCGGTTGTACAGTACCAGTGGGAGACAGGATTTTGTTTCGTCACACACTGAGAGTGGAAGAAGTCCGTAAGAAAGAGGTAGGAGAGGTCGCTTATGGATGTTAGGATGCAAATTCTGATATGTAATGCTGAGGGAATTAACTATATGGTTCTCCCAGACGTGGGATGTGGACTTCACACTTCAGGACCTGCTCACCATCTCTGTGATGCACTAACCACACAGCACAAGTTTGGGGGAATCTGGTAGCTTCTTCCTATTGAGTCAGCATTCTCGAGATTTTAGCTCATCTTCCTCTAAATACTTTAAGATGAGTTAAACTCCCGTTACTGTGAACTCTCCCTTCTTCTTTAGCAAACCTTCTGTAATGCAGGTTCTGTGGCTTGGATCCTTTAAAAACAGGCACATTTCCCACACGTCTCCTGACCAGTTCCATGCAGAGGCCATCGTAATAGTGCCAATTGTATTTAGTCTCCTGCACATAAAAACGGGTAAATCCTGATGAAGTGTTTGAGGGGGCCATGTTCTTTTCTCCCAAGGAGGAGCATATAAAAAATGTTGTTTTTAACAATAAAATAATGCATTTAAAATGTCTTAATGAAGCAAGTAGGAAGAGTAGGGAGACAAATTTTGTACACAATGGCACAGAATACAGAACTGAAAGTCAGGGATGATTGTATATGGCAGCTAATCACTTCGGCTAGGTCTCAGTGAAGTGAAACCCAGAATAAGACAATTCTTGAAACTTAATGAAAAAACAGGTGTCTTCCTGTGGCTACAATTTTTAAAGTGGCCAAAATAGTGACCAAAGAAAACCTTTTGGGCTATGAAAATTAAATGTGGAATCTTCTCTGAGGCTGGGCTGTTCTCTCTAGCTGAGGCCTGGAGTCCAAGCCCCACATGTCAGTTCCCAAGAAGATCACCCTTCAGTGAGCTCTTACATCACGTGTTCTGGGCTTCATAGAGAAAAGTAATCTTATTTCCAGACCTCATTTTCTTTATCAAACTGCAATATTCTTTTCAGTATCAAATGCGTAAAGCCATGTTTTGGTTTGTTTACATATTTGTTTGCTTTGGCAATCTTCTGGGGTTTTTCCTTCCCACTTTCCTCAGCCTAACTCTAGCTGAGCTTTCTACTCTGTTTTTTTTTTTTTTTTTTTAAAGGACGGATGGTGAGCATGTCCCATATTTTTTTTTTTTTTAATTTTAGCAATTTCATGTATCTTTATTTATTTATTTTATTTATTTATGGCTGTGTTGTGTCTTCGTTTCTGTGCGAGGGCTTTCTCTAGTTGCGGCAAGTGGGGGCCACTCTTCATCGCGATGCGCGGGCCTCTCATTATTGCGGCCTCTGTTGTTGCGGAGCACAAGCTCCAGACGCGCAGGCTCAGTAATTGTGGCTCACGGGCCTAGTTGCTCCGCGGCATGTGGGATCCTCCCAGACCAGGACTCGAACCCGTGTCCCCTGCATTGGCAGGCAGACTCTCAACCACTGCGCCACCAGGGAAGTCCTCTACTCTGTTTTGAGCTTGGACCCCATTTTCTTTTCCCTGGTGTGAGGAGAGAGCTTTCGGGGTATGTTGCCCATAGATATTTCTTTCCCCTCAGTTGGGGGGACTGCTTCCTTTTTTCTCCTTTGAAGGTTGTATTTTGTTATCTCCCCTTGAATACATCTAGTGGTTTCAGCTTAAAAAATCCTGTCGGGCAAGAATTGGTGACTAGTGAGGCTGAAGATTCTGGAAAATTGTCCTTGGTATAATTCCAGAAGACCCACAATTTAAAGGGTGAGCTTTAAAAAAATCCTGTCACCTATAGCAACTAGAGGGAATTGCTAGAGATAGTGTGCATCTAGGGGTTCCCCAACTGGCAATGAGGTGGGCTTGTCCAAAGATAAGGTAAACTCATCCAATGGTTTGAGGAAAAATGATTAATTATAACTTTAGTTATAATTGTATAACTTTTTTTATGTTCCAATAAAACTTTGTTTACAAAAGCAGTCTACTGGCTAGATTTGGCCCTTGGTCCATAGGCTTTATACCTTCTTTTAATTTTACTTTTCCTTAGGGAGAGTCATCAGCATTATTGAAAAATTGAGCACTTATTGAAATTGAGCACTTACTGAAAATGTTAGAGAAAGCAAAATGTAAGGAATGCCATAATTCCAGTCATCTTCTCCAGCTTTAACTGCATTTGGAATCCTGTATTGCTTAGAAATGGAGTTTTGCTTTACTTTCATCTCTGACTCAGGGAGCTGATGCTTCAGGATGTGTTTTCATAGGAGGAACGGCTTGTTCAGAACGAGCACTTTTAAGATGTCAAGTCCTAGTTCTGCTTTCCTGCTGGCCTGAGGCAGCAAAGTGGTGATGGGAGATGACTTTATAGGAACTTGGTGGCACAGTTGTCTTTAGGGCAATTCCTGAAAGTTGTAGCATGCTCATGTTTTACGGGTGGCTCTACAGGAAAATGAAAAGCCCCTACAGTCTTTTTTCTCGGTATTTCTCAGAATTAGAATGACCATGTCATTTATGTCCTGAGAGTTGTGCTGAGAAGGTAACTAAGGTTTCTTTCTTTGACCTTTTTTTTCCTTCTCTTTAACTGCCTTTAACTGGGGCCCAACTACCCCAGAGCCTGAGCTATCTGAACATTTTTTTCTCTCGCTTGTGAGATTAGCAAATCATGAGAAAATCAGTTCATTGTAGGAACTGGAGTGAAAAAAAAAAACAAAGAAAAAACCCATGTGGGAGTTTGGGATTGGGTTAAAATCTTCCATCCGCCAGATTGCCCTGGGACATTCACCCTATGTGATCATTGCTGTAGAAACACCAAATTTTAGTCTCTGCATTTACTTCCCCTGACTTTCCACTTCCCATCCATCACACACAAACTAAGGACAGGGAAATATTTGATTACCTGATATGTATTATTAGACTCTGTGAAATAGCTTATTTTAACTCATAATGATAACTCAAGAATTCATGCTAATCATCCAAAATCAAGAAAATATGGAAAACTTGAAGAAGAAAATTAAGATTACCTATGATACTACTTCACAGAGATTACCAAAATTTTTTTTCTGGATTATGTACTTCTAGACTTTTAAAATATCTACATATAGAAATCAATGTCCACATTTTTGGAAAAATGAGATCTCAATGTGTTTATTTTGTAACTTTGAAAAAATTTAACAATATGCCATAGACATGTTTAAGTCAACACAGAGTTACAAATAGGTTTGCAATGAACATTTTTGTAACCATCCTTTTGACTGGTTATTTAAACACTTGTAAGGTAAATCCATAGAGGTTTGATTCCTAGATCACAGATACTCTTCTGATCTCATTCTCTTCTACTTCTATTCAAAAATTTACATTTCCCTTCAATAGAGTTTTTTTTTTTTTTTTTTTTTTTTTGCGTTATTGATAAATAAAATTTAAGATAAGTAGATTTTCACCATTCTGACTGTTAGTAAATTTGTTGTTAAATGTCATTGGCCTGTTCAGGTCCTTTATATATAACAGGATAAATATTGAGTTGACTTTCTCTTATTAATAATTTGGAACTCTCTACAGGTAATGGATAGTAAACTTTTGCCTGTTTAAATATATTGTAGACATTTTTTCCCTGTCTGTCTTTTAACTTTTTGAAGTCTTAACTTTTGTTAAGATCTGTCAGTTATTTTCATTGGCTTCTGAATTTTCTCATGCTTAGAAAGGCATGTTAAATTATATTTTTAAAAGTTCTAAATCTTATGCTTCTATCAATTTTATTTTTTAAATGTGTCTAAGTTTTATTTTTGCATTTGTTTTCAGGGAGGACTCTAACTTTCTCCCCAGTGGATTGCAGGGTTTTTTTTGTTTTTTTTTTTAAACATCTTTATTGGAGTATAATTGCTTTACAATGGTGCGCCAGTTTCTGCTTCATAACAAAGTGAATCAGTCATACATATACATACGGTTCCCACATCTCCTCCCTCCTGCATCTCCCCCCCTCCCACCCTCCCCATCCCACCCCTCCAGGCGGTCACAAAGCACGGAGCTGATCTCCCTGTGCTGATCTCCCTGTGCTATGCGGCTGCTTCCCACTAGCTATCTATTTTACATTTGGTAGTGTTTATATGTCCATGCCACTCTCTTACCCTGTCACATCTTACCCCTCCCCCTCCCCATATCCTCAAGTCCATTCTCTAGTAGGTCTGTGTCTTTATTCCCGTCTGGATTGCAAGTTTTCATAACAATTCATTGAATAATTCATTCTTTGGAAAGACTTCAGGAATATTAATTGAAACAAAATAGGGTTTTTATCAGCAAACCAAGCAACTAAATTACCTAAAACCTTCTAATGTATCTTGGCTAAGCAAGACTTTTCAGTATATTTTTAACGTAATTCTTCATATCAATTATTTTAGATTTTCTATTGTTTTGTTGTTTTTATTATAATTTGTTGTTTTATTATTATAATTTGATCTTAATGGATACTGGCCAAGGAAAAGTTCACATAGTTAGGGTTGTCATCTTTTTCACTGACTCATTTCTTTTTTCCAAAAAATTATTCACTGAACACCTGTTATGTGTTAAGTAGTCTGCTTTATGCTGGGGATATAGTCATGAGCGAGACCAGGCCTTCATGGAGTTCCCTTGTAGGGAAGACCGGCAAAGATTGCAGTCTCAGTTATGAAGGAAATTGATGAGAGAGGCTGTGGGAAAGGCCTCTTTTAATAGAGTGATCAAGGAGCCCTCTCTAAAGAGGTGCCACTTGAGCTGAGACGTGAAGGTGGGAAGGATCCAGACATGCAGAGCTGGGGGAGTAGCAGTGGGGTAGATGAAACAGCAAGTGTGCATGCTCAGAGCCAGGAAGGAGGTGCAGTGGTGTAGTGAGGAAGGGGAAGAGAGGGTATGGGAAGGAGTGGGCAGGAAACTTTCAGGTCATGGTAAGAGGACTGGATTTTAGTCTAAGAGCAATCTCAATGCCCAGCTTATACTTAGGCATCAATTAAATCAGAATGTCTAGGGGTTGGAAGCCAGACACTGAAACCTTTAAAAAATTCCCAGGTGACGGCTATGCAGCCAATGTGGAGAACCGTTGACAGAATGAGGGATTGCAGCTGAAACGTATAGATAAGAGTGTGTGATCAGGCATTGAGCAGATGTGCGGAGAAGAGGGTGGAGGGTTGGTATGAGAAACCTATTAGTCATGTGGGTGGAGTTTCAAGGAAGAGGTTGGGTAAGGGAGTCTGTTCAAGAGAGAGATTTGCTGGAGATGCAAATGTGAAAGTCCACATCCTGTGGATAGTATTTAAAGCCACAGGACTCCACGAACTCTTCTAGAAGGGAGGATAGAGGATAGGAGTGCCGTGGACTGTTGTGAGGCACTCTGGCATCTGGAAGTCAGATGGAAAGGCAGCCAGTAAAGGAGAGCCAGAGAAGCCCAGTGAGGTAGGAAGCAAACTAGGGGAGTGGGATATCCTAGAAGTGGAGAGATGAGGTTTTTCCAGGGACGTGGTGGGTAGCTGGATCAAGTGCTGCCAAGCCACCAAGCCGAGACCTGAGAAATGGCCGCTGGAATCTGCAGCCGGCGATGGTTCCCTCTGAGCGGGTTTAGAACGGAAACCCAGTGTTTGCTCTAGAGAATCTGAAGCACAAAAGTACCTCGAGGAAGGTAAATGCTGCGTTCATTCCATCATGGCTTTACTTGCTTTTTCCTTCTCCTTTCAGTAACATTTAGAAGTCTCCTGAATTTACGGACTAGGATGCTGTGGTCTGCCAAAGTATCACACTGTTTTAAATAAGAGAAACTATGTTGGAAACAGTAGTTTATTTGAATGTAACATTTTTTTCCTTCATTCGTGACCATCTTACAGGCCATTGCCCTTTAAGAAATATTAACTCAGGGATCAGAAAGAACACTGGACAAGGATTCTTATTGGATTCTTGGATCCAATTCTTATTCTAAATTGGATCCTTATGGTCGGGGGCAAGTCGCAACCTCAGGGCACCTTAGTTGCCTCGTTTGTAAAATGAGGAGATAGGAACAAGTAATCTCTAAGGTAAGGATTTCAAACTGGATGCATGTTAGAATCACCTGGGGAGCTTTTTAAATACCCCCATGCCCAGGCTGCACCCACACCAATCAGGCCAGAATCTCTGAGGGGAGAAGCAGGGCATCAGTACTTTTGAGGTGCCCCCGGTGACTTGGTGTGCAACCAGGTGTGAAAACAATTATCTGAGTTCTTGTCTAGCTCTAATACTTCGAGTTATTCTGTCCTGGGTATAAATACATTCCTGCCTTAGACAAAATCAGAAAGGAGGGAGGAATGAATAGATACTGGGTGGCAGCTGGCAGTGTCTGTCATGGGAGGTCTCAAAATTTACCTTCCAGACTTCCTCTCACAGGAAGGGATTGAAGGATACTCTCCACAAAAATGAGGGAGAAAAGAAAGAGGTGGAAATGGGATCCAGGAAATGCTTCTACTTCTAGTGCTGCTACATCAATACATGATATCTATATGGGCCTGATAGGAGAATGCAGAATCCAGTTTAGGAAGGAGGTGAAGGGAATTCCCAAACTGATGGCCTTGAATAAGGATTAGAAAGCAACCCATGTAGTTGGAACAGGAGGATGAGGGCTCCAGGAATGATGTCCCTGGGAGGAGAAGGGAATTGACACGATGCCCAGCTTGGCTGACTGTACTGAAAGTAGCTGGCAGATTCAGCTGGAGTTTGGTGATAAAGTCGTGGTTGGTATATGGAAAACTAAGCAAATGGAGAAAAAGGCAATTAACTCCAGAAAAAAATTTTTATAAGAGAAAATATAAAATCATAGTGTACTGGGGGCTTCCCTGGTGGCGCAGTGGTTAAGAATCCGCCTGCCAATGCAGGAGACACGGGTTTGAGCCCTGGTCTGGGAAGATCCCACATGCCGCAGAGCAACTAAGCCTGTGCGCCACAACTACTGAGCCTGTGCTCTAGAGACCGTGAGCCATAACTACTGAGCCTGCGTGCCACGACTGCTGAAGCCTGTGCGCCTAGAGCCCGTGCTCTGCAACAAGGGAGGCCACTGTAGTGAGAGGCCCGCGCACAGCAACGAAGACCCAATGCAGCCAAAAATAAAATAAATTTATTAAAAAAATATAAATATATATATAAATAAAAATAAAATCATAGTTGTACTGATAGCTCAACTCTGAAGAGTATTTGCATATTCACTTCACAAGTTCTGAATGTTAATTTATCTGAATGTTTATTTATTATCAAATTTTTATTAAAACTTTGTTGAGACAACGAGTGGGGAGGTGAAATGTGTGTGTTGGCTGTGGGGGGGCAGCTGTAAGAGCTACATCCCTATTTTCCATAGGAGGATATAAATTGATAATATCCTAAAGAGGAAAAAATAGTGAAATGGCATTATTTAGAAATGTTAAAGTAAATAACAACAACATCAACAAAGCAGATAAAAGTGGTTGCCCCTTAGGGGCAGAAATCAGAAGAGGGGTTCATTATAGTCCATTTAAAATGAAGTACACACTTAAGTTTGGGGGGGAAATGACAGTGGGACCAGGTCATGCAGAGCTACACAGATGTCGGTTCCCAGAAGGCAGCCTGGTGGTACTGTTCACTGTGATGAGGATGCAGGAAGAAGGACAGGTGTGGGAACTGGTTCACCCTGCTTCCCCTGCCCCATCCTCTGTGACTAGGAAGTGCTAGTTGTGGATTAGAAAAAACATTCTACTTCTAGTGCTGCTACATCAGTACATGATACCTATACAGGCCTGATAGGAGAAGGGTTGCCTATCAAGATTATTTTCCATTTATTTGTTGGAGCTGGGGGAACAGACATCAATTTCTCTCTAGCTAAGGAGTTTATAATATCAGCTGGGATAGCAAAAGAGAAACCACATCTCAGGTGCGGCTGCAGTTCTGAAACACTAGAGAAGTAGTCCCAAATATTTTTGATAACTTATCCCCACCAGTTAAAAGAACATCTACTCTCTCTGAATGGATATTTATTTGTATACTGTATGTAAAACCATATATACTATAAAACAGGTAAAATGAACATTTTAAGGGCTGAGATAGATGAGGATGTTAAGAAAAAATGCTAAATGCAGTGACTTCATAATATCATTATGACTTCACAGTATCATTACCTAATATCTTAGGTGCAGTATATACACTTAGGGCAAGGTTCAACAATAGTAGATTTAGTCAATACTGTAAATACTTTCTTGATAAATCTGGGTTTTTTTCCCAACTTCTTTTCAGATCAGATTTGCTTTTCATCTCTTTTTAACTCATGGCCAACAAAGGTTGTATTAGGGGAGTATTAGCTCTCCCATTTTCTTGATGTTAATTTAGGCTTACATTAGTTTTACAAGGAGTCTAATGTTTTGCAAGAATCTTTATGTCCATTTTGTGAGGTTTAGCTAAAGTGGATAATATACTCTAACAAATGCTTAAATGGGCCTATGTAAACCCTAAGTGGTGGGAATCTGCTGAAAAGCAATGAGGGCACCATACTCCGGGAACTTGCTCTCTTCCCCCAGATTGCCTTGTGCACCTAATCGAAATACAGGCATCTGGCTTTCTGACCACATGAGGGTATCTTAGGTGTATAATTCATACACTGAAACTTGTAAATCTTAACTTACTTTTGCTTGGTTAATACAATTAGAAGCCCTAGCCCTGTCTTCTCACATCCCATTGGATGGTCTTGCATACCTGACTTGTGTGCATGCACCCCACTTTGGAGGCCACTGCAGTAGAAAACAAACTTTCATCCCTCTTTCTGAGTAGGGTAAGGGTCATACAAGCTGAAAATCAGTAGCATTCTGAGCTGGTTAGCTTATTTGCTAAGTAGATCATGCTAATGGGAACAAGGTACCATCACTGAAACTGATGTGTGCATTTTTCTGAGGCAAAGGTCAAAAACCTTCACAAGTTCCTTGAGGTTAAGAATTTCCAGGAATTTGTTCTGTTTTGCTTTTTTCAAAACTTCAAGCTTCCATAGACTCTTTTGGTCATTGATTTGATAAAGCTGGAGTTGCCCTTGGTCATATGATGGGCTTAAAATTAGGTGATATCACACAGTCCTGATTATCTGGGGAAAGAGTAGATTTTCTTAATAACTGATGGTAGCTCTGATGGGCTTCCTTCCTGACTTCTCCCCACAGTACCAGTGTCAGGCTTCCTTCCTAAGTCCAGCTTCTCTAGCTTTTATTTAGCCCACTGTGCGGATGACTTTCCATTCTATTCCAGATCTTGTTTTTACTCTTACAAATACTGTGTTTTTTTCCTTTGATATTTGGGTATTTGTGCCATTTATTAAGCTTATACAAATCTATGTTTCCCATGGTTTCGTGAAACAAAAATAATCCATAAGAGTCGTGATTGCTCTTATTTATTTCCTGCGATTTCAGTTGCGTGACTGCCCTGCGATTGATGGATCAGTGTAACTTAGATCTTCATGGATTTCTGTTCCTTGACTGTTTTTATGGTGTAGTCACTTCTCCTGATTGTGTTCCCACCAGTTAGCAGCTCTCTGTCCTTTTCTAAACCTGTTGGTGATTTTCATCGTTTTTGATGGAAGTTGCAGTATTCCTCCTGCTGATCTAATTCTTGCTTACCAAGTTGTGATTGCAGCTTTCAAGCCTCCTGTACCAAACATCCAGCCCGGTGCTTAGCCCTAGAGGGTGTTGGATAAGTATGTGTCAAATGCAGGAATGTTTTAATGTTTTAGTCTTATGATATTGTCCTGTCTCTGTTTTTTAGTGTTCCCTCTTTTCACTTGACACTTTTTTTTTTTTTTTCGGCACCGTTGTATTTTTGTTATAGTGATAAGATGTGTAGCTGTGTGTGCACCTGTGCGTGCCCATGTTTAACACCCTTCACCTACTGGGGAACTAGGGAAAACCCACAAATTGAGAAGAGTGGGGCAATAAAGTGCCTTCAGAAATGTAGAGTTTAGAAAGCTTACACATTTGCATTTTCCTTGAGATACCAGAATTTTTGAACCAAAATATCATTAATATTTTTTCTGTATTTTTATCATTGTATCATCAGTTGATCACATTTGACTAGTACTATCCTATATTTCAACTATTGGCTCCTGCACGCTTGAGGGGAAAGGTTTTCATGCTAGCTTTTTCATTTTTCTTTTTATTCTTCACAGTGCTATGAGTACTGCAGCTGTTCTCTAAACACCTAAGTGAAAAACTTCTGGAAGTTTTAAAATAATTAGTGTAAATAATTTAATACAGTGAGTGATCCCCATGTTCATTATCTGCTACTTTGCCTTTTTTTTTTCTTGGCCAAGACTTACCTTCTTAATCAGGTTTCTTAGGGTAATATTAAGATCAGTTATCATTTCCTGAACATTTAGTGGCCATACTGGTTGAGGAAACCAGCAGCTGGAAGAATTACTTGGAGCCTCTTGGAGCAATTGGGCTGCATCAATTCCCTTCTCTTTGTTCCAGGGCCCTCAATGCATACTTCAGTTATATCACTTGACACATTTTATTATACTTTTATCTCTTCACATCTCTCCCTTCCACTGGACGGAGCTCCTGGAAGGCAGGAAAATGTCTCTGTCAGAGCTTGGCTCACAAGGCATTCACCAAGCACTTGACCTACTACCCTGTGTTTCACGCCACTGTTTTCCAGGAAACAACTTCCTCTTTCTTCAGTACAGTGTTTCTCACGCTAGAGGCCGAGGGTATGTTCGGGGGAGGAGTTTCCATGCCTTTGTTCTCAGGGTTCTATCACAACTTTTCAGATGCCCTTTTTATTTTACTAAATGAAAAGACATTGTGAATCATCAGGATGAATACATTAGCAACACAGATCCACTGAGGTGATGGTGGTTGACGCTGGATTCGGTCTCGCTCAGACATGCCCGCGAGGCTTCCACAGGCCTGTTCTCAGGGGTCTGAAGGTTCGTATTGGAGGATGTGGCTCTTCGGCACAGTTAAGACGCCACCTTCTTCCTGGAAATGCCTCCCTTGATCAATGCTCTTCATCAAGTGCTCCGTAGCACCTGCCACTCCATGTATTAGGACATGTTACGGGATTCCCCCTCTGGCTCTGAACCTGTCTCCCCAGAGGCAGACCCCTGCCTCCATAATACTTTGTATACTTACGGTACAGCAGCCACTGAGCTATTTGATAACTTGTGAATTTGCACTCACAAGTCTGTCTCTCCTACTGGATGCTGAGCATCTATTCAGCTTTGTGTCCCGAGCACGCAGCAAAATCGCTCAGCACAGTAAGTGTTCAGTAAGTTGGTTAGATCGAATCAGGAGGTAACTGTAGCAGCTGCAGGGCAAACACATTTAAAAAGTCTTCCTTTTCTTTTGAAATGAGACTCATTTTGGTCATTGATTTTTCATTTTTTTTTGTTTTTCCCAAGGTTTTCTTATAGATATTTTTACCTCTATGTCTTTAAATATGGTAAGCGTGGTTGTTTTCTAATCTGCGTCTGATTCTGATATGCTTGGCCCTGTTTCTGCTGTTTCTTAAGTTGACTGCTTCATGCTACTTGGTTTCTTCATGGGCCTGGTATGTATTAGTACCTGTTAGTCAACGTGTTTTACAAGTTATTTGTTAGAGCTCCCCAAGTCCTAGGATGAGCGTCTGGAGAGGTCTGCATGTGTTTGCCAGGAGACGAGGGCAATTCCAGTCTGGAGCCCCTTGAACGAAGCAAGCTCACAGTTTAACATTCCCTGGCTCACCCAGGCAAGAGGCTCAAAGGGCTGGGTTGTGACCATCATTTCTCAGTATGTGTCCTTCCCTTCCTTTCCCTCTCCCTCCCTCCCTACCTCCTTCCTTCCCTCCCTTCTTCTTTCCAGCAAAATAACCTGGCCTACTAATTCTGGAAATAGTAGGTCTAAATATTAACTTAAAAACAGAAAATCATTAACAACTGAGTATAAGCCTTAAAAAGTCTTAAAATAAGCCTTAATATAGTCTCTCTTGTTTTTTTTTTTTTGAGCTTCTTTTAAATTTGTTAGTCAAGCTAAATAACATAGGTCATAAGTCAATATAAAAATGTCATTAAGATATTTTAGGTGAAAAGATCCCTAAGAATGACCCCCAATTATAACAACTTTCCAAGAAATGATTAACTTGAATGGTCGGCTAAACTTAATAGAGTTTATTCATTAAACTTACCATCAAGATACTTCCTGTTGCAAGAAACAGAAATCAAACTTAAACAGGCTTAAGGTCCAAAGAGTGTTTATTGGCTCAACTTGAAAGTCTTGGAATCATGGCTTCAGGCACAGCTAGCTCCAGGAACTCAAACATTGTCATTAGGCAATCTCAACTGTTCTTCTGTGTTAGCTCCACTCTTTGGCAAGCTCTCCTATGCTGGCTTCCAGGCGAGATGGTGAGATGACTTCCAGGAATTCTAGACTCAGCCTATGCTTTAAGTCTGTGATCCCCAAACTTTGCTGATTATGCATTCAACAATAAAAGTTAAGCACATATCCCCAATGTGTATATATTATTTATAAATTATATGCTACTATATACTACTCTTATTTTATATGTTATATTATTAGCAGAGCTCATTTTTCTGTTTGCTTGTTTTTAAGATAAAGAATAAAATAGAAGTACTAATATTTTCTATTCTCCCAGTGGATTGTTTTGCACACCCCATTTTGGGGACTACTTAGTGGAAAGACCACATCTCTTCCATTGGTTATAATTACAGTCTTGTGACCACATTTCATTGTTTCTTTTTGGCCTAGCTTGAGGCATGTGCCCATTTCTGAGTCCAGAGTCCTTGAAATAGTAAAAGCAAAATTTTGCTAATATATAGGGTGACACAATTATATGATTGGGCATAAATAGAGAGATGCTATTTTAACTTTAAAGATATTTATAATTTGGGATCTTATAATCACTGATATATCATGCAAAAAAAAAAAGAGACATAATCCTTCTTTCAAGGATTATAGAACAGAGAGTTATAGAACAGAGATTCTCTATTTCCGTAACAATTTAATTCCATTAGTCTGTACTAAATTTCTGTGATTTCACACCTAGCATATCACAAAAGTAACCCACCTAGTTTTTGTTAATACTCCAGTGACAGGTGAATGCTATCTGTTAGGATGTAGGAATTGACAGGTCTTGCAAATAAAATCCTATTTTTATAATTTTGATAATGGCCACTTGGAACAAGATGGGTAGCTATATGTAAAGGCAGGTGATAGAAGGTCCTGAATCATTTTCAGATTTCTAAAGTGAAAAGGACTTCACTGGCTGGAGAGAGTTTTGCTTGTAAGAATGGGTAAAGCATGTGAATGGAAAGTATTAGGGCTTTCTGATGGACAGGGTCTTTTGTGTATTTAAAAATTAATCTTCTTTGGCAGAGGTGCAATGGCTCATCTTGATTCTGAGGTGAAAGAAGAATGTCTGAGAGAAGACCTGAAGTTTTACTTCATGAACCCTTGTGAAAAATTCCGAGCCAGACAACAGATTCCGTGGAAAATGGGTTTGCAGATTTTGAAGATAGTCATGGTCACCACACAGGTGAATTATATTATCAGTTCATTTGTTCTTTTTCTTTTTTTTTTTTTTTAATTTTATTTATTTATGGCTGTGTTGGGTCTTCGTTTCTGTGCGAGGGCTTTCTCCAGTTGTGGCAAGCGGGGGGGGCCACTCTTCATCGCGGTGCGCAGGCCTCTCACTATTGCGGCCTCTCTTGTTGCAGAGCACAGGCTCCAGACGCGCAGGCTCAGTAATTGTGGCTCATGGGCCCAGCCGCTCCGCAGCATGTGGGATCTTCCCAGACCAGGGCTCGAACCCGTGTCCCCTGCATTGGCAGGCAGACTCTCAACCACTGCGCCACCAGGGAAGCCTCTATTTGCTCTTTTTCTTACCCCAAGATGAAACTGTTTTCCCATGTTCTGCCACTTGACTTTTGTCCCGAAAAGGCCACGCTCATGTTCATAAACCTGTAAAATTATATTGATTCTGGAGGGCAGGTGGTAGGTCGAAGTTCAGTTTAGATGCCGACTTTGTTTTAATAAGGGACTCTGAGGTCATCTCTCACAGGTTCTGTAAATATAGATAATACTAGATCTGAAGGGGAGGGGTAGGGTTTCTATATCTGAATGAGGTACAGGGCTCGTGAAGGCTGCCCAGTCCAAAGTGATCTGTGTTCTTGAAATCTTTCATCTTTATTTAAATATGTCTTATATAAATACACTTTGGAAATCTGCATTTTGGACTGTTTTGATTTTCGATTTATGGAATGCTAAGTTTTCTTTTCATCAGTAGCTAAGTGCTTAAGTAAACACTCCCCCACCTTACCTATGCCCCGTCCCCTTTCCCAGGCACTATCAGGAGTGTCTAAAGACTACACTGGGACCTTTTGTTTAAATTCATATTGTTAAGCACTTTATTATCAGTTGTCATCTGGTTTTGGGGCCTGTGCTACTGAACCAGTTTTAGGGAGGCTTCTCTGTAGGTAACTACATTTGAAACACGCGTCCTTTTAAAAGCAGTACTAATTTGGGATATTAGGCTCCATGGGAAAATAATCATTCTGTCATCAGTGTAAAAACTGTTTGTAAAGATGTGATTTCTGGAACACAAAAGTAAATACCTTTCTAAAAATCACTTCCATATAGTTTTAGAAATGAGAGAGGCGGCTCCTGCCATGACTGAAGTTGCATCTTTATCCTGTGTTCAGAAAGAGGTCTTGTCACTGCATGACGTGCTGTACCAACTCATCACGTTTTAGGGTAAACAAGTTACTTCCAAAGAAACAACGATGAGAGGCAGGGCCAGTGTTAAATGTATATGCTTAGCTATTTTCTTTGAAAATTTTTTTCATTTTAATTCTTGGTTTTGAAGTTTTAACTTTGGCAACCTACCTATAAAGTAGGTGCATTGCTAGTATTGTTTGGAAGAAGGAGAAATAATGTCCCCTTTTGCTATTTGGTTAATTTTAATTTTTCCCCAATTACTTCTCTTGCCAAACCAGCTGTCATTTCAAGTTTTTGATCTATTAATGTTACTAAAATTGTAACTTACCTAGGCATAAAATATCATCACCCTCTTTGACTTACCTTTTTTGTCCTGATAGCTACTAAATCCCATGGAGTCTTCCTTCAAAACTGTATCTCTTTATGTTTTGCCATATTCACTATCTTCTCTCTAGCACAAAGTCTTACATTGTTTAGTTAATTAAAAATGTGTATGAAGCACCTCGTATGCTCTGCATTGTCTTGGGAGTGTAAGCTGTGAATGTCTTACCACTGCTGACAGCTCACACGTAGCCTAGCCGTTCCATGTGCCAGGCACAGTAAGTGCTTTATGTGTGTTAGCTCATTCCATCCTCACTGGAACCCATGAGGTAGGTTCAGTTTTTACCCCCTTTGTATGGAAGAGGAAACTGAACCAAAAAGAGCTGAGTAATTTGCCTATGGCCATTCAGCCAGTAAGTGGCAGAGCCGGGATTTGAGCTCCGGCAGGCAGTCTGGCTCTAGAGTCTGCACTCTTATTCAAATGCTGTTTCTTTCCAGATGTTGATCTTCAGAGTTTGCACTCGAGGAATACACATAAGTTAGCTAGGCTGCTTCTGGAATTCATCTTAGGCCTACCTTTTTTAGCTCCATATGCACCAGTCCATTCAATACATGTCAGATTAATTTTTCTTAGAATGCTTTTATTGTCTCTCTCCTGCTCAGAAACTTCTGTAGAGCCCTATTTCCCACAGAACAAAATTTTGACTCTGTGGCCTGAAATTCACAGATTTCCACAGTCTCCTTCAACGTGCCTTTCCAGCAGGTTTTCATCTCCTGTTTCCTCCCCACATCCCAGACAGACGGCCCCGCCCAGTGATTCTCATCCCTGCCCTGCTGTTTCTCCAAGTCCAGAGGGATTCTTTTTCTCCCTCATCCTGCAGGTGCTATTCGAAGTCCACCTCCCCTGCCAGCCTTGCCTGATCACTCAACGCGTGGTTTTTCTTGGTTCACTAGTACCCCTTGCTGGCCACATCACTGATTTCACTTTTAATAGAATATTTCTGGGAATCGATCGTTTACTTTTTGGTGTAACTGTACCCGGCCTCCCCTAACAAAATTGTGGTGGATTAAACTTGTGTTCCCCTGTAGGGTCATTCTAATAAGTTTTGCTACTTGGGTGATATGTAATTGGAACAGATTTCTCAAATATCTTTTTTTCCTTCAAATCCCACTTTTCCCTCCTCCTCTTTTTCTGTCTCTTTTAGCACTCCATCCTCAAGTCTAATGGGATGGGTTCTGTTTTATCGCGGTTGATGGGAAGGAAACTATTTTTTTTAGACATTCCTATCCTGCATTCTGCAGTATTTTATAATCTTGAGAGAGCTGTCTACATTCTTTTGCTAGATCTGCTCTTTCTCTCCCATATTCTTTGTATATTATTAGAGTGGTATCTTGTTTTTACCTGGTACAGAATATTTTCTCCTCCATTGATTTCATAATCAGGTCTTAAATTCACAGTCTTTGCCAGGCTGCACTTAATGTGTAATTATTTTTCTGTCTTATAACCTCAGCAAATCTTAAGATCTGGTTAGTGGGGCTAGAATGCACTTTTCTGCCAGCCCCTTTTAAAAAATGAAATTATTTGACCAATCCTCCATCATCTCTTCACTCTTGCTCTGTAGGGGGTGTTTCGTCCTGCCATCGCAGGAAGGGGACCTCATGATCTCCCCCTCCAGGGTTTCTCTTCTCTACTGAGAGATGCTTGGAAAATCCTACCCCTGACCTGATTCGGGGCCATACATGTTGATCTTTGCTTGTTCTGTGAACAACAGGATGGAGAACATTTCCTGTTCTTGATGCCAGATGGAGGTAGTTCCAAGCAGAGATTATACCTCCATGTTCTCTCATTCCCAAAATTGAGGTAATGAGCTTTGAGTCTAAATAAGGTGGTAGCTTAAAATAGCAGCAAATTGAATGCTGCTGTCTTGGTCAAGTTATTCACTCCCCATTCACTTTTTGGGTTTCTTTAGCTTAGCTAGGAGCATGGGAAGAGTGGCTCTAATATTCCCCACTTCTAGAGTTAAGTTGGCAGCATTTCAGTTTGAGAGGTTGTAGGCCATGTGGTCAAGAGAACTAACAGGTGAGTCAAACAAACCTGGTTTGGATCCCCGATCTCACACTTTTCTTTTCTGTTTCAACCTGGATAAAGTATCTGACTTCAGGTTGCAGGTGTATAAAATGGGATGGACAGATTCGGTATTTGACTCTGACATTGTGATGGCCACTATTCCAGTTCCTGAATGCATAGTAGTGGGGAAAAAAGAAAAAAACATCCCTGTCCTTGTGGAGTCCAGTGTAATATCTCCCTCAGAGGGTATTGGGAAATTAAGTGAGAAATAAAAGTTATAAATTTTAGGCACAGTGCCTGGCACTCAGGACATAAGAGCTGTTATTCAGCACTGTGCAGTGTCGACCTTGCCCACTTTGTATCCCCGCTTGGCACAGAATAAGCACTCAGTAAACTTCGATTGAAGAACTTGATTCATGCATGTGTACCAGTTTTTTTTTCATTTGTATGTCAGTATTTTATAAAACCCCCAAACAATCACGTGTGTATTGTTTCCCTGGTTTACTTTTTTAGCTTTTGAAAAGCAACGTGACCTTTCCTTTTCTGGCAGTTCCTACAGGCACCATTGATAGACATCACATGCTTGAAAGAATCTTTAGCCTTTGGTTGCTTAGCTTTCAGCACAGGTTGGATGTTGTGGGACTTCTTATCTGATAGTTTCCTTAGAATAGCTGGGTTAAGCAATGGCTCAATCCTTTGACTTGGTATTTGAGGAACGTGATCTGGTGAGGCTCAGATGCTAAGAGTGTCATCTATGTACATTCTCGAACAATAGTTGCAGGTCTGGAGAGCTAGCACCTAAATTCTTTAACAGGAGTCCTAAAGTCAGATTTTTCAGCAGATGGAACTCCTGTAACATAATAAATAAAAATGACTTTGGATTTAGGCCTGGCTTTCATTCTAGTTAGGTGTCTTGGGCAGTGTAATGAGACTAAATCTCAGTTTCCACATATGTAAAGTGGGGTTAACAGTATTAACATTTTCATAAGATTGTTGTGTTAGTAAGTGAGAGATAGTGCATGTAAAGCAGTTAGTACAGTGCCTGGAGTGTGATAATTGCTGAAAAGTGGTAACTATTTTTAATTATTTAGCCTTTTTAAAAAGTCAGGCAAAATTTAAAAGATAAAAAATACAGGGACTTCCCTGGTGGCGCAGTGGTTAAGAATCCGCCTGCCAGTGCAGGGAACAAGGGTTCGATCCCTGGTCTGGGAAGATCTCACATGCTGCAGAGCAACTAAGCCCGTGAGCCACAACTACTGAGCCTGTGCTCTAGAGCCTGTGCTCCGCAACAGAGAAGCCATTGCAATGAGAAGCCTGTACACCACAACGAATAGTATCCCCCACTCGCCGCAACTAGAGAAAGCCCGCATGCAGCAACGAAGACCCAACCCAGCCAAAAATAAAAATAAATTAAATAAATTTAAAAAAAATACAAATCACTAAAAAAATTATGTAAGTTTGCATGTGCAAATTAACATTTGTTTCATCTGAAAGGTCTGGTAGTTGAACCATGGAGTGACAGCAGGTAACACAAATGTCAAGGTCATCTTGTTGAACTTGCTGGTTTCACACATGATAGCAGAGTCCCAAATTGATTTGGTGACTTAGCATGGTGAAGGTTTATGTTAAGTTTTCTGGACTCTCATTATCTTATCAAGTAGATGAGGAGATAAAGTGGGTAGATGGGGAAGGGTGTGTGGGACAGGGTTTATAAAGGTTTGACTTCTGCCGTGGCATGTGTGTGTCTGTATGTGTGTTGATGTGAGAAGGAGAGAGAGCGAGAGCAGCAGGGCACACGTGTGAGAGAGGGTGTGTGAGAGTGAGTGCGAAAGAGTACGTGACAGAGCGTGCGTTTGAGTGTGAGTGGAGAGAGAGGCTGTTTGTGTGTGTAATTTCCTGGGTTTTGGGGGTAAACATTTAGTGCCTGCTAATTTTCCCTACTTGTTGGATTCCAAGAAGCAAACTTAAGGGCAGAAAGAATACATTCACTCCTGGTGAAGACAGCCCTCGGCATCTAACCCTGTACTGTGATACAGTATAAGGGGGAATAAGTAGGAGTTTTATCACAAGAAGGTGGGTGCTTGGTGACAATGTCTGGGTCGACATCATGGAGGTGGAGCGACCCCTGTTATCCTTTGTGGTGCTTTGATGCTGTAGATCTTGGAGACAGGAACTCTTAGGTGTAAATCTCATACGAGTTCTTGCAGAGCTAGAGGAATTGAATTCCTTTGACGACAATTACCTCTTAGCTGGAGGAAGTATCATACAGGCCACTTTTCAGAAACGTTCTTCAAAAGCCATGTGCAAAGCATTGTTATGATTTTTTAAAATACTTACAATTTCTAAATGTGAAATCATTTAGATTTAACCGTCCAATAGTAGTCAAGCACGTGAATTAGTGGTTTACTAAGCACAGTTGACCCTTGAACATAGCAGGTTGGAACCACACAGGTTCACTTATACGAGGATGTATTTCAGTAGTAAATACTACAGTGCTACACAATCCACGATCCATGGTTGGTTGAATCCTCGAATTCGCAGGGCGGACTATAAATTACACTTGGATTAACCCCTGCATTGTTCAAGGCTCAAATGTCCATCAGTTTTGAAAACAATAAATTTGAAATGCAAGTATAAGAAAAATAGATTCAAATTAGATAACCAACCAGGACCTATTGTATAGCACAGGGAACTGTACTCAATATCTTGTAATAACCCATAATGGAAGAGAATATAAAAAAGAATATATATATATATATATATATATATATAATTGAATCACTTTGCCATACATCTGAAGCTATCGCAACATTGTAAATCAACTATATTTCAATAAAAAATTTCTTGAAAAGAAAAAAATAGCAAAACTCTAAAAAAAAGAAGAAGAAAAATGGATTCAGACTTAACTGATTTGGATTCCTCCTTCCTCTTCTCATTCTCCATCATTAAAGGCCAGTAAGGTTGTTAGTCATTGGGAGTGGTCATCTCTTCTAATTCTATGCTATTTTGAATTGCTGATTTAGCTTGATGAGGTTATTTCTGGGGGGGAAAGAATTCCTGTATTTTGACATTGATATGATTAGTAAAAACCAAAGCAGTGAGATTTTTCTGGCTGATGTTTATAGGTGAGGATTCAGGATAATAAGAAGGCATTTGCCTCCCCTGGTAAATGGTAAAATTCATATACTTCTGTTTGATTTTCTTTCCTAGCTTGTTCGTTTTGGTTTAAGTAACCAGCTGGTGGTTGCTTTCAAAGAAGAAAACACTGTTGCTTTTAAGCACTTGTTTTTGAAAGGATATTCCGGTGTAGATGAAGATGAATACAGTTGCAGTGTATATACTCAAGAGGACACCTATGAGAGCATCTATTTTGCTATTAGTCAGGCAAGTATTTTGTTGTGACTTACCTATACTTTGAGAAGATGTTGATCTTTGACCTTGTTGTCTTAGCAAAGAAAAAAATTATACATATATTAACATATTCTGATTTAAGTTTTGCATAGTCTGCCAAAAAAGTTTATTGCTTTTTCTGTGGCTACATTTCCACACAACAGATTTTGCCTATTTTAAGTTTTTCTTTAAGATTTATGTTTGTATTTATGCCTTCCCACCCACTGCTAGTGGGAGATTACCGCAGATCAAATAGCCAGATAGCTAAAAATAGGCTTATAATCTCAGAAGGTTTGATGAATGAGAGACCAAATCTAAGATTCTAGCATCTCCATTTTGATGTCTTAGCATTAATAAGCCTAGCTGAACCTTAAGAATATGGAGTAAGATATGATAATATTTGTGTCTAGGTAGTATTGAGAAACCAGATTGGTAGGCCTGAAGAAAATATTTAAAGGAGAGAAATTCTTATACTTTCTTATTCATTCATTCATTCATTTACTCATTCAGTAAATATTTGGGTACCTAGTATGTACCAGGTACTGTTCTAGACATTGGGGATATAGCATGAATCAAACAGACAAAACCCCTGTCCTTATAGAGCTTAATTCTAGAGGGGAGAGCCAGACAAATGAAAAGAAGTGAAAAATATAGTACAGAATGCTGACTCCTTGAAAACACCACCAAAACAAACAAACAAACAAAAAAACGCATGTTGAGAAGCAAGACTGAGCTCACTGCTAACAGTGGTGGCAGAGATGGTCCCTTGACCATTCTCCATAGGCTGTAGAGTGCAAAGTCCGGGTATAGATTTTGAAGTCTGGTTTAAGGCAGGTCTTTCAATGTGAGGGGAGCTGGATAAGAATTGAGTAAAGATCATCATATAATAGTTTAGGATTGGTGGGCATAACAAGAGGCGGGTTTTGGCGGGGGATGTTCAGAGAGTCTTGGGAGTTATTAGACTACATCTTCAAAATGATCATCTATTTAAATGAGGTTTGGGGATATTCCTGAAGTAAACAATACAGTTATTTGCAATTTTTATGTTCCTGGGCAAAAGTGTCCTGGAATAATAAATTCATATTAATGAAGATAGGGGCCAGTAAAGCCCTGGTAGTACAGATAGGCAGATGGTAAAGCTGTGTTAATGTAAGCGGTGGGCGTGGATGGCTTGGGTCCTCAGAGGTATGTTGAAAATGATAACTGGAATACAGCAGGGGAGGAGCCTGGACTGCCTGGTGGTGCCTGTGCACTGGAGATGGATGTTTGCAGTTTTCTTTGGGTGGTAAGGAAAGGCCTCATGGAGGCGGTAATATTTGAGTCAAGGTCTGAAGAAGTGAACCTTGCAGATAGATACCTGGGCTTCTAGGCAGAGGGAACAGCAAAGGCCCCAGGCAGGAGTGTGCCTAGAGAACTCCAGAACTGCCTGGAGGTCAGTGTGGCTTTGGAGGTGGGGGTGGGGGGGTGGGGGTGGAGCCAGTGGCCAGTAGTGGGCTGGGAGTTCAGAGAGATAGGCAGGACCTTGACTTTGGCTCTGAGTAGGTGGGAGCCTATGGCTGCACTTTAGTTTCGAGTTCTGTGACGCCGTGTGTTTCTGCTCAAGCCAAGAAAATTACCTTGTGGTGTTTTACATTGGGGAGTTCTACTGAGGGATATGAGACAAACAATAAAAAATAGTTAGAAGTATATTCCATGTGCTGTAACTTCTGATGAAACTTGTTAAGCTCATAAGTGTCTTTATTTAACTATTTTTAATAGTTTCATCAGCTAAGGAATTTATCTCTTGGGACCCTTGGTTATGGAGAAAATGAAGACAACAGAATTGGATTAAAAGTCTGTAAGCAGCATTACAAGAAAGGGACCATGTTTCCTTCTAATGAGACGCTAAATATTGACAGCGACATTGAAATAGGTAATACAGTGATAATTTCATTCCATATCTTTATCATCTTCTGGGGTAAGAGCAAAAAACACCCTCGTGCGCTGGCAGCCCAAATGAAACAACTTTGCTTTTGTGACGGCTGACCTGTCTGAGGCTTTAACATTTGCCTGCAAAGGGCTTTGGCTCAGGAAACTATGGGTCTGCTGTGACAGGACCAGGAACATTTGTGGATCTCTTTGGTGCAACTCAAGATCGTTGGTTTTTGGGGTAAATGCACAGGTGTTTCCTGTTTGTTTAATTTTTTCCCTCCATGAGGGGGTGATTAGGCTTTTTGTAAAAAAATGAGTCTGTATTTGTTAAATGAAATAATGTGAGTTAAAATGCTTGGTACTCTTGCTTTTATCATTTGTTAAATATATTAATGCTCTTCAAAGGTGAATTGTGATTAATAACTCATTTTCTCTGTTTGGAGATTGTTTGGCAAAAAGTTAACATCTAATCAAGCAGAATTGTTTTGTGACATTCTGTTAAGAATTTAAAAGCATACCATATATAAGTGCAAAGTATTTGACTTGAGGCTCTGGAGGTTTTGTCTTTCATTCAGCAAACCTTTGGTGTACAGTTATCACGCCTAAAGCACTCCCTGTTTTATGAACTGGGGTTGCAGAGATTAATCAGTCATGGCTCCTCAAGTAGCTAACAGGTCAGAAATCGGGGTCCTAGTAGCAGTGTAAATTTGGAGTGGTTTTATTAAAAAGAGAGCTCCAGGGCTTCTCTGGTGGCGCAGCGGTTGAGAGTCTGCCTGCCAATGCGGGGGACATGGGTTCGAGCCCTGGTCTGGGAAGATCCCACATGCCGCGGAGCAACTAGGCCCGTGAGCCACAACTACTGAGCCTGCGCGTCTGGAGCCTGTGCTCCTCAACAATAGAGGCCGCGATAGTGAGAGGCCCGCGCACCGCGATGAGGAGTGGCCCCCCTCTTGCTGCAACTAGAGAAAGCCCTAGCACAGAAACGAAGACCCAACACAGCCAAAAATAAATAAATAAATTTAAATAGCACTTTATAAAAAAAAAAAAAAAAAAAGAGAGCTCCAGAGTTCATTTGACCATATTTCCTATAACCCAATTTTAAGGTGCCTTGGTAATACAATAGAAGAACATCCCTGTCAAAGGTTCTAATTCTTTTTCCACAGGCTACCTGTTTAGAATCCTTTCATGAGTAAATGTGTCCTACCCTCTTGACTCTAAAAGAAACAGCCCATAAGCCAGCACTGTCAGGGTCCCCAGGTTGCTTCCAGAGACCCATCAGTAGCTTGGTTCTGTGGCCAGCAGCCTTGAAATGTCCCTTATCTTATTGCCCTGCAGGCTCTGCTATCCTGAGATGTGTGTGGTAGTCAATCTGCAGGGGCTGATCCAGTTTCACCCTGCATCTTTCTCCTGAGCTGTCAGCCGTGCTCCCCGCCGTGGGCAGTTCCTGTAACTGGGAGTCCTGAGAGGTGGAGCTGAAAGCTTGTGCAGTGACCCTACGCTCCTAATGAGCCATGGTCACTTGTCCTCTTAAAAATGTGAGCCTTAATTGGATGAATCATATGACTATTTTCCAGTGATTCATTTGTTGTTTCCCTCAACTGATTTTTCTTGGAAAATTGATTAAAGAAATGTGGCCAAAGTCAGTATCAGTGGCTAGGCGAGACAGAGCAGAAAGCAGGATTTATTCCCTGACCATTGGACAGTGGTGTCCTTGGTCATTTCCTTTCCATCATATGGAATATTTTTAACCAAATGGAGAGAAGTTGACAATTAATTTGACTTTAAGAGAGACTGTTGAAGCAAGCTAATTATATTTTTTGTCTTATTAAATTAAATATAACTTATCAAAGAGAACTTTTTGATGTATCTATTCAAAAGGTGTAAAAAATAATCTTAAAAATGCTTGATACTGGATTTTAGAGTTTCTTGTCTTGGACATATTGGAGGAAGCCTGCGGACGGTATAAATAGGGATTGAGTTTGACTTCATTGGTGTGGCATTATAGTTTAAATAGGTGAATTAGCAGAAGCTGTTCTAGATTACCTATGTATGAATTTTGCAGTATCTTTATGATTAAGAGAAGCATCCTTCAGTGTGCTCAGTGCAGATATCTGCCTGTGTGCTGCTTTCCTGGTGGGTTTATGTTTAGCTGCATGACTGATTGTACAGTTCAAGCTAAGGGTTTCTCCTAATTCATGCTGAGGGCATATCCCTCTGTCCCTGCCTCTAGACCTATAGCTTTACAGTTCAGCTTCACTGGGGGTACTGTAACGAATCCTGTTAAAAAAAATTTTTTTTTACAACATTTAGATGGATATCATTCTAATACAGTGTTTTACTTTCTATAATGCAGATTTTGAATTTCTTATCTTCTCCTTTCCACATATTCTTAGCATGAAGCATTATGACCATTTCATCATTTTACCTGTCATTTTAAGAACATGTTGAATCCACCCTCCCTTTGTCTCTGAGAGGGTTGTTATTTCGTTTGCTGGAGTGTTCTGCCTTGTAAATGAGATTCATTTGAGTGCTGACGCTGCTACTCCAATATTAGTTTGTTCTGCTTGAGGTTTGATGTTTTACTCAGGGCTTCTGCCATTCTTTAAAAAAAAAAAAATCTCAGTTCTTAGGTTTTGCTGCCACCAGGTGCTCGGTGGCCTCGTTAGCAATGACTGTAGCATGAGGTGTGGCAGACTCCAGAGAGCTCTGAATGTGTATGCAGCTAAAGCGTTGTTCTCCTGTTACAATTACAGCATCCGAATAATCAAATACACTTTTATAAGGCAAATTCTACAGATAGTGTAACATTAACTAACATGTGCTGTCATTTCTCTGAATCCGTCATCAATTTTTAAAAAAACTCATCTGTTTTATAAACATTTGAAGGTGAAAAAAATTAATGTCTTTTTTCATTTTTAAAAAAATTGTTATTGACATATAGTTGCTTTACCAGATTGTGTTAGTGTATACTGTACAGCGAAGTGAATTAATGTCTTAGAATGAATGAAATACAGGAGAAAAAGGCCTCGGACAGTATCTGGCACACAGATTTTTAACACATTCCTCCTTCTTTCAGAATACAGTCATTTACCCAGATAAGTTTAATTTAAATATTATTTTTTCCTTTTCCTTTACTTTAGAATAAGAATGTTAAAGGTAGAAGGGCCTTAAATAGCCTCAGTTTGGCCTTCACTTTACAGTTGAGGAAACTGATGTTCAGTCAAGCTTGGTGACTAGGCCAAGGTCATTCAGTGATTTAGTGACCGTGGGTCTTTGCTACTCTAAACCTGGTACCATGGGCATCACCCAGGAGCTTGTGAGACATGCAGAATCTCCAGGCCCCCCTAGCCCTGCAGAATCCATATCTGCATCTTAACGAGATCCCTGAATGACATACACGCACATTAAGCTTGGGAAGCGCCGGCTCAGTACTCCGCAGCTGAAGGTCTTTGACTTCGCACAGACCTCTCTTTTACCAGCTTCACACATTTTATACTGTCCATCACCATCGGCCTTCAGTGCCCCCTGTACCAGCTTGGGCACCCCTGTCCCTCAGTATCACTCCCTTACAAAAGCGGTTCGGGCGCTTGCCTCTCCCTTCTTTCTCACCTGGATCCTGACGGCCGTCACCAGGGCCCTCCGTGGCCGAGCCCCGGTGCCCCAGCTGCTGATACCTCCTGGAGAAACGGGCCAGAGCAGAACACACGCTCACACGGCCACACATCTGCAAGCCTCCGCACACAGCACCTCCAGCAGGCTTCCCGTCAGCCCGGGGCTGCAGAGGCGAGGCCACGGCCAAAGGCTTCCCGAAGCACCAGGGCCCACCCCTTTCAGCTCTGCGAAGTCGCCTCCCTCTGCACCCAAATTCGCCTCTCTGAGCTCAGTTCCTCCCTGAGTTCCAGGCTCCTCCTCCATTCAGCCGGCTGCTTGACAGGCCACGTGACAACCCCCGCTGTGACTCTAATAGGGACTTCAAACCTGCTGTGCCCAAAACAGAACATTTCAAGCCTCCCCTACCCCCCACCCCTGGCTCAACCTGTTTCTTTCTACTCTTGCCCATCTCAGAAAACGAAACCAACATTTTCACATCATGCCATCATATTCCCAGTTGCTCAAGCCCCAAACTTGAATGTGTTGGTTTCTCCATTTCCATTGCCACCTCTGTAGTCCAAGCCGCTGCCACTCTTGCTTGGACTGGTCTCCAACCCCTGCCCTGCCCCTCAGCAAGCAGAATATTTTTTAAAAAATTGGCTAAGTTGGGACATCTCATTCCCTGGCCTAAAACCCACAAGTGGCTTCCCATCTTTTTAGAATAAAACCCGCAAGTCCCTGTAGGACGGGCCACCCGCCTGCCTCTCCAAGCCCCCGCTTCCCTGGTCCTGCCTCCTTGCTGTTTGTTGAACAAGTCAGGCTCTTTCTTGCCTGGGACTTAGTGCTCACTTTTGTCCTGCCCGGAGAGCTCCCCCTGGATCTGTGCTCAGCTGGGTCTCCTTCCTCCCTCAGGTGTTGGTTTAAACAGCCCCAGCGCCGCAGAGCCCTTCCCAACAGTTCTCCTCAGGTAGGGCCTCCCCACCCACTTAACCTCCATCACTTCACTGTGTCTTGGCAGTACTGTGCACACCGTGAAATTGTCTTATGTATATTTTTTCACTCTTGGTTTATCTCCCCCACTACAGTGTGAGCTCCATACAGACCTCGTCTGTCTCGTTCATTGCTCTACCTTCAGTGCCTGGCACAATGCCTGGCCCCTGAAAGCTTTCAGTAAATATTTACTGAATAAGTGAATGAGTCAGGTAGGGAGCCTGGGCCTTTTGAGTTTCTGAAATAGGTGCTCAGAGGCCAGCCTCATCAGTGTACTGGTGAAGAGCTCAGGCTCTGGAACTGAGCACATGTGGATTTAAATTCTGGTTGGCCACCAGCTAGCTGTGTGACCTTGAGGAAGTTTCTTGGCCTCTCTGTGCCTTGGTTTGTCCATCTGTAAAATGGCAACAATAGTGTATCTCTCACAGGGTTGCTTCGGGGGTTAAACAGGATGATGCATTAAATGAGAGAACATATAAAGCCCCGAGCACAGTGCCTGGCAGAGAGTAAATCCCTGTATGTTTTTGCTATCTTTATCATCCTATCTTTAGTCTCCTATAAAAAAAGTTTCTTTTGATCAACTGCCCTCACTGTATCAATCAAGGCCCAGTCAGGAAAACCAACATTGAATTGTTTCTTGATACTAATGGTCCATTTGCCAAACACAGGGAGGCACCCCCTCTGACACCTGCCTTTCTTAAATATTGTGGCTGTTGAGCTGTCCATTCAGCTCCATGTCCTTGTTTTTGGCCCAGGATGCCTGATTGTCATAAAGTGTAAGTGTGTCCTCCGTATTTTGAGTGTCCTATATACTAGGCAATGGGTGTTCAACAGCCACAGCAGTTGTGCCCTTGCTCTCAAGGACCTTATCTTCTAGTTGAGGAGATAGATAAGCAAATAAAGAGTCAAACTGTGAGAGAAGATTCTCAGAGAACAAGCCATAGGGCCTACCCGGGTTCTCAAGCACCTACTGAGTGTCAGGCACTGCAGGAGGCCCTGACTTTTCCATTTTTGAGGCAGCACAAAGTGGGCAGCAGCAGCCCAGGTGAGAGTCAGCCAGGCTGGTTCACACCAGTTCTGGCATCAGGGCTGAGTGACCTTGAAGGGCGTTGACCATGAAAGGTGTTCATTGTCTCCAGACCTCCTCGGTTTCCTGCCAAGGTGTTAGGCTACACAATAGTGAGACTAATTTTTATGTGCGGCTCTTGGAATCATTCTTTTACAGTTTACAGCTCATAATTTATTTTTATTTGAATACAATCTAAGTTCCTTTCTTTCTCTTAATTTTTTTTTTTTTGGAAAAGTATCGGACTAAACAGAAAAGTTGCCAAATAGCACAAAGATGTCCTTGTATACCTTTCATCTAACTTTCCCAAATGCAAACATTTTACCACATTTGCTTTATCATTTTTCCTACATAAAAAAATTTCTCCTGAAATATAGGAGACTAAGGTGCAGACACAATGCCCCTACCTCTAAATACTTGTGTGCATCTCCCCAAACAAGATCATGCTCCTTATAACCACCGAACAGTGCTCAAAAGCATGAGTTAACATGGACGTGATACTATAATCTACAAACCCTATTCATATTTCATCAATTGCCCTAACATTATCTATAGCAAAAGCCATGCCTAACCTCCCTGGTCCAAGATCACATATTGCATTTAGTTGTCATGTATCTTTAGTCTCCTATAATCTGGAGAAAAATTGAGTTCTTGGCTTTTTTTTTTTTTTTTTAATGATCTTGACATTTTTAGAGTAGAATGTCCCTCCCTTGAGTTTTCCTGTTTTTCTTTTTTTTTTTTTTAATTAATTAATTTATTTTTGGCTGTGCTGGGTCTTTGTTGCTGCACATGGGCTTTCTCTAGTTGCGGCGAATGGGGGCTACTCTTCGTTGCGGTGCGTGGGCTTCTCATTGCGGTGGCTTCTCTTGTTGCGGAGCACAGGCTCTAGGCGCGCAGGCTTCAGTAGTTGTGGCTCACGGGCTCTAGGCGCACAGGCTTCAGTAGTTGTGGCACGCGGGCTCAGTAGTTGTGGCTCGCAGGCTCTAGAGCGCAGGCTCAGTAGTTGTGGCGCACGGGCTTAGTTGCTCCACGGCATGTGGGGTCTTCCTGGGCGAGGGCTTGAACCCGTGTCCCCTGCATTGGCAGATGGATTCTTAACCACTGTGCCACCAGGGAAGTCCCCCCTGGTTTTTGTGGGTTTTTAAAAAATACATTTATTTATTTATTTTTATTTTTGGCTGCATTGGGTCTTCGTCGCTGCACACAGGCTTTCTCTAGTTGCCACGAGTAGGGGCTACTCTTCGCTGTGGTGCGCGGGCTTCTCATTGTGGTGGCTTCTCTTGTTGCGGAGCACGGGCTCTAGGCACGTGGACTTCAGTAGTTGTGGCGCACGGGATTAGTTGCTCCATGGCACGTGGGATCTTCCCAGACCAGGGGTCGAACCCGCGTCGCCTACATTGGCAGGCGGATTCTTAACCACCACGCCACCAGGGAAGCCCCTAGTTTTCCTGTTTCTTTGTGCCTAGATTGAGGTTACGCATTTGGGGCAGAAATACCACCCAAATGGTATGTTATTTCAGGAAGCACATGATGTCTCTTTATCTCAATCCTGGTGATGTTAACTTTGATCACGTGGCTAGGATGGGATCTGCCAGGTTCCCCACTGTAAAGTTACTGGTTTCCCTGTTGTGATTAATAAGTATTCTGTGGAGAGATCCTTTGGAACTTGTTGAGTCTCCTGCTCTCATCACACTTCGGCCCACTGGTTTTAGCATCTGATTCTTGCCTGACAGTCACTGTGGTTTTTTCATGGCCCTAGACTGCATTCACCTAGACCTGCAGACCCTCTCCAAGAACCCTCAGGACTGGAAGAACTCATCATTCTTCAGACTGGAATTTTATCGGTAAATATGCTTTAAAGTCTCATTGCGCAGGAGACGTAGATGGGGAAAGGAGAGTAGGGTAGAAAGACTGTGGCAATTTATACCTTGTAATATTTTTTATTCAGCCTCTTGCAAGTTGAAATCTCCTTTCATCTCAAAGGCATTGACCTGCAGACGATTCATTCCCGAGAGCTACCAGACTGTTACATCTTTCAGAATACGGCAAGTGTCTATTTTACTAAGCCATTTAATCATTTTTCTCTACTCCTTTTGTAGGTGCAGAGTGCAAAGCACATCTGCCTATAGATGTGTTTGATGCAGTTTTGTTTAAAACAGTTTTAATGCCACTTTATAGCATCGTTGGTCTAGAGGCCATGACTTCTAAAAATGATACAAGCCCATTCCAACTTTTTAAAACTAGATTTTTGAGTTGAAAAGAGTTTTCAAAGTGGACTTTGACTTCCTACTCTCGTAATACATTTTTAAAAATAGCTTATGACCTGTGTTTTAAGTGCCTATAATGTTTTTCCCACCTTCGAAGGAAGGTCTTTGCAAATGTTGTAGCAAATGTTTTCAGACCTCAAGGCAGAAAGTGCCCCCTTGGTCTGAAGGCCAATCTGCAAAGGATCAATTGCTGCAGCTTTTATTTTGGGAGGGGCAGGCATGTGCCATGGACTTCCTTCCTCCCTTCCTTCCTTCCTTCCTTCTTTCCTTCCTTCCTTCCTTTGTCCCTCCCTCCCTCCCTTACTCCCTTCCTCTCTCCCTCCCTTCCTTCTTTCATGTTTCTTGATGGGCAGAGCTGAATGCTCAATTGGACGTTATATGTAGCTGCTGTTTTAGCAATTCAGAAGCATGCTTCATTCAACAACAATCGCTAAATGCTCAATGAGTCCCTACGAGGCAGCAGGCAAGTTGCCATGCTCTAGAGGTACCATGGCCCTCAGGAAGCTTACAGCCTAGTGGAAGAGATAGAAAAACAAGTCAACAAAAAAATTAAAGTAATTATAAATTGTGACATGTAGTCAGGAAGAATGTCTCCCCCAGAGAGTAGCATGATTAATCTCCCTGGGGTGACCCACACATTACAAAACGCATTATGAAATCCAAGGCAAGGCAAAGAGCTTGGAGAGCTGAACGTATATGTGATCTATGATTAAACCCACAGGTGCCTGAACATCTTTGAGCATAAGCCACGTGCACATTACACATTCTCAGTGTAATCTAAGAATATCGTTATGACCAAACCAGAGATTCGAGAATTAAGCTATACAGACCTCATTTCTATACCTATGAGCTAGGACCAAACTTCCACTAGCCCTGGCATTCAAGGCCTCATTTTCCCCCAGGAAAGCCCCTAAAATACTCTGCATATTTCACTTATAAACTTTAAATGCTTGAAACATAATGTGGAAGATTGAGGGCATTTGGAAATCTTAAATTCAACCCATAACCCTGGAGCAATCTTTGCCACTTCTGAAAGCACATGTAGCACTTCTGAAAGCACATGTAGCACTTCTGAGAACATATATATAGCGTTTGAAGCAAATAGAAAAATAATTTCTAGCCTAGTAAAAATCTAGAGTTTCATACCCAAAGGACTAAAAATTAAGGCAAATGCTTGTAAATTCCATTCAGTGTAATAAATGAGGTCTTTGTGTTCTCTCGTCAAAAATTGGTGGTGAATTCTCATTTTTGTTCTTTGGACTGGTTGGCTGTTTTGCTTTAGAATTTCTCTGAATCCGAATGTACTTTTAGTAGAATTTCATGTATTCCCCCTTTGGACCACATTTTTTCATTAACAATAAGAAGTTGTGAAGGAATCATGTGATGAGGACATTTTCATCAGTCTAACTCTCTTTGGATCAGCACGCTATCTGGATGCCATTGATATTTTAAGCAGAATTGATCTAACCAGTCATACTTTCTGCTGGGCCATAACCTCATCATCAATTTGTGTCTCCAGATTATCTTTGACAATAAAGCTCACAGTGGCAAAATCAAAATCTACTTTGACAGTGACGCTAACATCGAGGAATGTAAGGACTTGAACATCTCCGGATCTAGTAAGTATGTTATATGCTTGCCCATTGTGGATTATGGAAGATTTTTATCACTTCATTTTGGGATTTGGGGTATATAAATGGTTTGTTTGGATGATGATAAGAATAAAGGGCTCCAAAAAACCACACTTTGAGCATTCGCTTCTGTTAAGCATACCCCGAAGCTTTGCATTTTTGTTCAATTCAGCAAATGTTGATTACAGACCTTGTAGGAGAGGTCATGTGGCCCAGCGGTTAAGAGCAGTTTCTGGAGCCAGACTAGCTGGGTTCGAGTTTTGGTTGTTTCCTGTGCCTGTGATCTTGGACACATTGCTTAACCTCTCTGTGTCTCAGGGTCCTTCTCCGCAAAATGGAGGTAATAATAGTACTTACCTTCCGGGATGTTGAGTATTAAATGAGTATGTAAAGCAGAGCACTGAGAACAACAGTTGGCACACAGTAATTGTAGGCGCTCTGGAAAAGAAAGAAAACGCCTTCGTGAGGGGCACTGGCATGCTTATAAAATCTCTAGCGTGTCCTGACTAGGAGTAAGTGGTGGAGGCACAGAAGATATGAGGATCAAGAAAGCAAAGGTTCATTTTGATGGGGACAGAGTGAGACATGGAGTCCAGCAGTGCTTCTTGGAGAAGGTATGATTTGATCTGAGCCTGTGACAGTGGAGTGGGATCAAGGCCTTCAGAGCCTAGAGAGCAGCCTGGACAAACCTGGGTCATTTACTCAGTCATTACTCAGGAAATACCTCCTGATCCACAGACTAAAGTGGGCTACTCAGACCCCATTCTCACTGCGGGGGGCGGTGGGGTGTTGGGATGATGTTAATGATTGGTGATCAGTATTTTTTCATTTACAAGTTTTGTTTAACTGAACCTGCCTTTGACCAGATTATCAGAACAAAATAAAATGTAAAATACCTGTGGTTCCTAACTATTTTATATTAGTTTTAAATTAGACTCAGTTTGTGGCCTGTTGCTTTTCGGTTGCATAATATGTCCTGATGATTTTGAGGTTTTGGCTTTTTAGTCCCATTAGCTGACTCCAGCCTCTCATCAGAGTACACAGTTTTAGTTTCTGTTAAAAAGTGCATACTCTTCCTCAGCAGACACAATCTCCCCAGCAGAAACACACAGGTCAGACACGTGTCTTCCAAGTCCGAGTGTAGGCTGCAGCCATTTTATGTGATAAAAGCTAACCCTTGTCATATAGGAAATATGGTTTGGTATAGTCATTTGACCAAATAAGTTAGTCAGTCAAACACGTTTGCCAGGACAAGGTTTCCTTCCTCTCCACGGGCGTCCTTATAATATTGGGGAGCTGTCCTGGCCTTTGCTCAGAAGAGAGGCGCTCTGGCTCCCTCCCGTGGCCAGTGAGGAGAAACACAATCTCACAGCTAGAAGCACTGACATTTATATATGCTTCTCCCAGGGCTGCGCCATCACTAGGAGAGCACAAATTTAAGATGATGTGACAAGTCTTACAAAGCTGAAGTTTGGAAACCAGCTTAGGAAATGGATTTTTTTTTTTTTTTTCTTGTATAGGAAGCTGTCTGGTGGATTGATTGCCCTGGCTCTGGGGGAGTAGAACAAAGGCAAGGGTGACATCTGGTGGGATCCTTGTGCAATTTGCAAAACATGCTGAGGTTCATTCACATCCATGTGCTTACCTTGAAGGTTCTCTCTCCTTCTTGTCATTACCTATGTTATCTCAAGGTGAAACATAAGGGAATGCGCATTTTTACATACAAACTTGAAGTTGCCTTTTCTGACTTCTAATACCCATGCCCAGTGTGCCACTAATCTTCACATTAACTTGATTTTATAAATGTAGCCATTTGGGCATGGGAGCTGGAGGAGGTAGGTACTGATGGACAGGACTCCCCACTGATGGGTGATGTAAACGTATGTCCCAGGGAAATGGGGTTTAGTAAGTGTGGGAAGCCCTGGTTAGGGTCACACAGGCGGCAGTGGTGGTGTGTGTGGGACTTCTCAGGCCCCTGGAAGGACTGAGTGGGGTAGGATTTTCTTAACCACATTTCCAGAGGCATCTCTCTGGACTAGTGTTATACAAACCCAGGTTTAGGAACTGTTCCTGTGAGAATAACATAATTTCAGTAGAAGAAGAAAGCAGTTATGATGTTTATAAGATACTTTTTGTAGCCACATCACACTAGTCTTCTCAATAAATCAAACCGAAACAATACAATACTGATTTCTCTGTTAGGAGGGACGGTTTGTCTTCCTAGTTCTGGGCCTCAGTTTTCTCATCTGTAAATAAGGCCCAATTCAAGTAATCTTAGAAATTTCGTTCTGGTTATAGGTCAGAAAGGAAGGTACTCGAGGCTGTTCTTGCATTTTTTAAGATTTCGGTCCCATCTTCCCGAGAACCGCCCCTCTTCCCTCTGCCTCATTCCATGGCTCCCCCCACAAAAAAATGGTCTTGGGTTTTGGTCAGGTTGTTTTCTTACCTACCCATTAGGTGGTCTCTCCAGATAACTTAAACTTGTGAAGGGTGAAACGGCCAAAGGTGGATGTAAGTGCTCCGTACGAGACACTGACAAGCACTCGGCAGGGATCGTTCGACCTGATTTCCTGACAGCGCGTGAAGCTGGTACAGCTGTGCTCCCATTTGGTACCCGAGGCACCTGAAGCTTAGCAAGGCTAAATGACTCGCTCAGTGAATTACATTTACTCGCTGGCCATGCTCCTAACCCACTTAGGGTTAGGATGAGGTGCCCTCAGACACCCGTGCCATGGTCGCTCACGGCGCCGTTATTTCTAAATCCGTGGACACACTCCCATCTTTCTCTTAAATGCCTTCTCTGCGGAGATGTCGCTGTGGAACACCCTGACTTTAGACTCTCCTGAAGGTTGCCTGTCCCCAGCGCTGCTTCCTTCTCCCCTGGCCTTTCTCCGTCTGGTTCCTGAGTGCATCTCCTCTCCTAATTCCCAAACATTGCCACCCCCGCCTTCCCATCCTTCCTAGTCTGCATTCCGCTCTGTCGTCTCTCTGAGTGACTGTGTCCACACCCATGGTTTCGGCTGCCACCAAGTTGTCCGCTCTTGTCATGAATGTCCAGACTGAGCTCAGTTGACCCAAGACAGAAAAGGAGTCATTCTCGGTCAGTCCTTCCTTACTCCCTAAGTCCCATTAAAGACCAGGTCGAGTCTCTCTTCTTCATCTTTTGCCACTTTGTGCCTTATCTTTGTGTGCCTTCTCTGCCTCTAAGTTCGCTCAGACCATCACGAGTTCTGACTTAGATTATTCAGTGGTCTTCCTTTGCTCTGCTGGGGTCTCTGCACTTATCTGTAAGCGTACTGAAGCATTATGGGGACACACATAAGCACAGGCACTGTCATGCTGAATGAAACACACCCGGTCCCTGCCTCCCAGAGCCAATCATGTTGGGGGGGGAGATGGACATTGAATGATATAATAACCACTGAGTTTGCTGTTCTTGTGTGCATGGGGCTGCTCCAAGTGCTTCCATGTGTGAACTTATTTAACCCTCACAACAGCCCTATAATATAGGTATTTTTTCATTCTACCCATTTTTTGGATGAGGAAACTGAGGCAACTTCCCCAAGGCCCCACAGCTTCTGAGTGCAGGGCAGAGATTCAGACCCAGGTCTCAGGCTCCAGAGACCGTGTCCTTTTTCATTTCACACTGTCTCTGTGCTCCTTGCTGTGCTGTCTTTGAAGACACAACTCTAAGTTCAGTGACCATCAAGCAGAGGGGAGTAAATGGAGATATAGGTGTGTATACTTATGGACAGGGCTACGATAGGGTATTGGGGGGAGGGCTGATGGGGATGGGAATTTAGGGAATTGTCCTGTTCTGTTCTGGGGAGGAAGATACTCAATCTGAAACCCAAGGCTGAATAATCCCCATGTGTGATGGAGAGGGGGTGCTGTTCCAGGCAGAGGGATCAGCATGTGCAAAGTCCCTGAGGCAAGAAAGAGAGAGAGCAGAGAGGGAGGGAGAGAGCTCCAGCGCCTGGTAGGAGCAGGGAAGGAGGAAGAGAGTGGCCTCAGGGTGGGGAAGGTGGGGGCCGGGAGAAAGCAGCAGGCAGCAGGTGATGAGACCACAGCAGGTGAGCAGGGGCTGGGCAGGGGAGAGCCGTGGTTGGGATTTGGGACAATACCATGAAGTCTGAGAGAAGCGAAGTTTACAGTTTCATCTTCCTCCAGTACATTCCCTGTGTTACTGTGTTCCAAGGTAAAAATCTGATTACTACTCTCCTTACTTTCATTCTAAGAAGTGATTTTTCCCACATGCAGAAAAAGCGTATTGAACTGTCACTCTTCGCTGGGAAAGTACAGAGTAAGGTTGAGAAGCAGAAATGGGGATTCTGAGTGGTGGGACTTTAAAACGTGTGTTCCCCCATTAATGGAGAGCTTGATGTTTGTTTTTATGTGGAAGAACTCAGAGTATGTCAGTAGTTTTGCCTCTTTTGAATGGAGCCCAAATGGACCACCTTCTACTGAATTCTTTAGTACATCTGTTAAGAATTTATATGTTTTTAAACGTATAACTCGACCTCAGGGAATGATTACATTGTTTGTGAACCTCTGAATGAGTGCAGTGTGATTTGTTTCTGATGTTAAAGCGTTTATCATTTGATCTTATTTTCCAGCTGCCATCTTGTTTGGAAATTATTCCCAAGTAAGGTGTGTTTGACATTTGAATTCTGTTTTCGTTTCTCAGTTCAGAAAAATACTCAGTATGTCCTGGTGTTTGATGCATTTGTCATTGTGATTTGCTTGGCATCTCTTATTCTGTGCACAAGATCCATTGTTCTTGGTCTAAGGTTACGAAAGGTAAGTGTGTGTTGGAATTTCCTCCCTCCCTTCCTGACCTCCGCCTGCAGTTTGTCCAAACAGTGGGGCCTTGACATTGGGTCATCCTGCCCTTTCTGGGACCCTTGACTGAATTGTATTCCTTTGAATGACTGTCCCCCTACGAGGCATTTTCAACCTGGGGTGTAGAGAGTGAGTCAAAGCTCCCGACATGTCAGGTGGAATCAGACAATTATCCTGCTTAAACCTGAGCTAATAAGCACAGATACACAGTGGTGAATGATCAAGCCTTTGAATGCTTCTAGAATAAATGAGACCCTTTTAAATTCAGGAGTGATCTTAAGAACAGAGTAATAACATGTGTGGGTTTCATCTTTTGTCTTCAAATCAGAGTTCATTCTGACAGGGAGGCATGGTAAATGGGTTATAATGAAGCATAAAAGACTTTATTCTATTATTTAAACTAGTTTAAAAATTCTTCCCTGAGTTTCATTTTACCTTTTTACCCTTAGGGCTCTTGTGAATATATACTCTAGCTCACCACAAATCTTATTCTGGTGTGTGGCATGTATGTAAATACAGACTGGGGTCAGTGGACATAGGAAGTCATCAGAATACCATATGTAGAGGAAGGAAGCAGTCTACATTCTATTTTTCCAGGGCTTGACCTGTGTCGATTTGTTTTGTAAATATCCACTTCTCTTAGCCACCCTCCCCCACCCCACAAGCCCCTTGATACTCTGAATCCAAAGCCAGGGTCTGGGTTCTGCCGATGCGAGGGTGGCACATTGGGAGCACACGCTCGGGGGCCGGACTGCCTGCACTCAAGTCCTGGCTTGGCCGCCCCATGTCTCAGTTGCCTCCTCTGGAAAGAAGTGTCCGTGGTGCCTAGTTCGTAGGGTTGTCTGGTTGAGTGCGTTGAGAATATGTGAAGTGTTTGGAATGTGCTCTGTGTTAGCTATTTCAACAAGAGTCTGTTGGAGTGAGAGCACAGCATTGAGCGTTTGAGTCACTTAGTTAACTGGCATGCTCACCTCTAGCCGGGGTGGATGGTGGAGGAAGGTGTGGGCTGTACTCTCGACCCTCCAAGTGAGGGTCCGTCACGTTGGAAAAGGCAATGCCGTGTCTTTGGACAGGCGAGAGCGCTGTTTTGCGCTTTTCTCCTTCCAGAGGGCAGTGTGGTTTGTAAGAAATGCTTTTTAAAACGTTTGCCGCAGAGATTCTTAGATTTCTTCCTGGAGAAGTACAAGCGATGTGTGTGTAGCGCCGACCAGTGGGAGTTCATCAACAGATGGTATATCCTGGTGATTATCAGCGACCTAATGACAATAATTGGATCCATATTAAAAATGGAAATTAAAGCCAAGGTAAGCGGCAACCCATTGTAAATCTTCTGATCTTTCTGTTCTTCTGGATGGTCTCAAATACCGTAAGATATGCAGTGATTCTCAGGTTTTCTCTTTTCTCACGCCCATAAAATGGAAGCCTCCTCTGACTTGGTTTCTCATGAAGGGAAAATGAGGAAGCAGATGTTCTGTGGAAGGTGATACTCCTATGAATAGCCTCTAGGAAATTTGACAGCATCTTCAGAATAGGAACTGAAGTTTGAGAAGACTAGTTGTTTGGGCAGGCTTTGTTTGCTTGTTTAAGTTGCAAAAGCAGCAGCTGGCCCATGAACCAATCACGTCAAGAGCCGAGGTGCCCATCCATGATTGATGGGGGCTCTGATGGATGGCGCGAGGGCAGGAATATTTGAGTGCCTCTAGGCGCCTGGCTCTTTGGGTAACTTAGTCGATGTAGTCTCCTAAGTCTTGACTCCTCTCCTCCGTGCTCGGCCGTCAGCTAGCAAATCTTACCAGCCTTCCCTCCTGGCCTCGAGGGAGGTCCACCCTGACTGCTTCGGCTCCCTTCAGGCCGTCTTCCTCTCTCACCCAGATCGCTGCAGCTGCCTCATTGTTGTCCCGCCTTCAGCTTATACCCCTCGCAGCCATTCACACAGCTGTCAGAGTCATTTTTCTGGGAGTGTCTGTCTTGCTGTGACAATCCTTTCTGCCTCAGGGACCCCCTTTGGGATGAAGTGGCCTTTCTTCAGCGTGGCCTCCAGGGTGCTCATGATCTAGCTCTGCCTTCCTCTCCCGCCCTCGCTCTCCCTGACCCTTCAGTGCTGCCCCTCTGGCCAGTCTTGTGGGCTCTCAGCACCGGGCCCTGTTCAGCCTCTCTCCGTTTGCTTGCAAGACTCCCCTAGCCTGTCCTCCAGGCCCAGCACTGCCCTGGGGTCACGCCCTCGGGTAGCCCTCCATGACAAGCCCAGCACTGTGTCTCTCACTGCACGCAGCGTATTGTATTAGTCTTACGCTTGTGTGTGTGTCTCCTCAGAGTCCTTGAGAGCAGGAACTGTTAGCGAATCACGTTGGAGCGTTCTTTGAAAAGTAGCTGAAAGGTATTGATTGATATTTAACGAACACCATTAGTTTATGTGCTTTAGTGCCTAGGTCAGTGGTAAATGCAATTTCTATTTCAGGATATTATTTGAACAAGAATTCAGTTCAACCAATCTTAATACTAAAAGGAAATGAGGAACACATTTGGAATTGTGCTCTCTATTATTTCCTTCTTCAGTTTAAAAACTCTCAGAATCACTGTAGAGAAGCAGGCGGTCCATTCTTCTCCAGTCAGTTTAAAGTGAGGTTCATAAGCTGAGTGGAGTAGAATATTTTACTCACGTCTGTTTTTTCATTCCCTAGAATCTCACAAATTACGATCTGTGCAGCATTTTGCTTGGAACATCCACGCTCTTTGTCTGGGTTGGCGTCATCAGATACTTGGGTTACTTCCAAGCGTATAATGTAAGGATATGGCTGTTGGGTGGCACCACTGGGGTTGAGGTCCATTTCTTTGGGCTCTAGTAGCTACTTTTTAATTCCCCCCCATTGTGCTGATTTTTTTCAGGTGCTCATTTTAACAATGCAAGCCTCACTGCCAAAAGTTCTTCGCTTCTGCGCGTGTGCCGGTATGATCTATCTGGGTTACACCTTCTGCGGCTGGATTGTCTTAGGACCATATCATGACAAGGTGTGTAGCCTAATTCTTCCTTCTGCACATGAAGCACTTGAGACCCTTAAATGTGGGTTTCCAGCACTGACCTTCATCCCACTTTTCTCCAGCACATACCCTGGACATCAGTAAGCACGTATCTTTGCATCGGTTTTCTTTTTCTTTCCGTTTTCCGGATATTGAAGTGGCTTCGGGATATTGAAACAAGAACTGCAGGGAACCAGAGAGCACGTTTCATGGTTGTCTAGGTCTGGCTTAAGGGGTCACACAGTAACCCAGCCAGTCACCAAATAAGAAGTGTTTGGACGTGAGATCACTACAATAAAAATGAAAATTAAATGAGGAAAAGTATTACAAAATCTTTCTAATTCAAAGTATTAAGGTTTTCATCCAAATTAACGGAGGAGACTGGAGGAGGATAAACACTGCCCAGAATGACCATGTTAGGTTTATGATTAAAATGATAACACATCTTGCAGGTGGTTTTGCTTTCAGTGTCCTCTTAGTACCTTATTAAAGGTCAGTATCTGAATTCTAAACTCTTGCTGGACTTCAGTCAGTATCATAATCTCAAGGACATCAAAGTTATGTTCAGATGTTCTTGTTTTAAAATGATAAATTTGATTCAAAGATATAGCAGGAAATGAAATTAGGTAGGCCTTGTTTTCAAACCAAAAAAAGTAAAAGCAGTGATTGCATCTTACAGTTTTTCTTCCATGGGCCTCTGGCAGTTGGAACAACAGAAACAACAAAAATAAAAATAATAGCAGCTAGCACTTGATGCTGTACTAAGCATTTCTCTCTTCTCTCTCATTTAATCTCGTCAATAGCCCAGAGTACTGTTATCTTGGCTTAGGTGCTCTACAGGGAGAGAAATAAAAATATAATGATGCTGGTATAACAGCTCGGCCTTAAGTTTTGACCTTGATAGTTGCATTGAACAAAACACGGTCAAATCTAGTTTACAAACTCTTCACAAAAATCGAGCAATCCACAAAACTCAAACGTTCGGTATTGTCCTACTAAAATAAATCGTAGTAACTTGGCATCCACCCAGGCTTTCTCCTCTTTAAGTATTTCATTTAATACGTCCAAAGAGAATTACCGTTTTCCTATCTGAGAAACTGTATAATCAACAAAGTGCCAATCTCTGGGTTAATAGTAAATCTTGGTAATCGTATTGCTTTCCAGTTCCATTCCACTGCTTTAAAGGTGACTCATGAGTAAAAATTGTTCTTCGATGTGATCTCTCTGATCCGGAGAACTGTCTTAGTGCCCAGGAAAATTTACATTTTTCTTCCTTGCTTACTTTATAGTCTGGCTGCTTTGCCACATTTTTGCCACTAGAGGGCAGTGTTGCGCCACACGGCATAAATACTGAGCCTCCGAGGCCAGTGAATCAAGTGGTCCTGTCTCCACTGCCCTCCGTCTTCCCTACACCATTATTATTCTGGACGGTGCTCAGAAAATGTTGCTTGAATTTCACTAAACTAGCAACCATTCTGAAGTGCTGTGTGCTAGATAGATATGGTGCCCATGTTCTTTACCTCCCTTGCTAGGTTAACCCTTCCAGTAGCCCTGTGGGGAAATATTATCCTTTGACAGAAAATAGCGATCTTAAGATGTTAATTTTCCTGAGGTTGTATAGTTAGTGAACGGCAGAGATAGGATGCACACCCAGGTCTGCCTGACCCTAATACACATGCTTTGAGCAATACCCTGTAGGGCTTTTCTTCTTTTCTTGGTATTATCTAAAACAGACCATTACAAGAGAGCATTCAGTCTGACTCAAGAGTAGATCAACCGTGAGAGGAAAGCCAAGTAATCAGTCTTATTTCTTTCAGTGTGCATCAAGGTTACCTTGTGAAAAATGATGTTGTCTGCTTTGTCAGTCTGACTGCATTTTCATATGTTCAGTTCTGTCCTTTCAAAGAATCCAGGGGAGATTGGGACACTCTAGATCAGCACTATCCAAGAAAAACATAACGAGAGCTACAAATTAGAGCCATGTCTATCCTTTTAAATTTTCTAGTAGCCACATTAAAAAGATTTTTTAAAGAAACAAATTAAAATTGATTTTAATTATATATTTTATTTAACCCAATATATTTAAAATATTACTTCAGCCTGTATTCAGTATAACACATCGAGATATTTTACATTCCTTTTTTTAGGTACTTAGTCTTTGAGATGTGGTGTGTGTTTTATCCTGACAGCGTATCTCACTTTGGACTGGCTGCATATCACATGCTCCATAGGCACCTGTAGCTGGTGGCTGCCATATTGGACGTTTCACCTCTTGACTCGTGTCTCTTACTTAATGCCAGCCTTTCACTTCTCCCCCCGAGGAGTAGAGAGATAAGAACTATATCTCTGGGGTTGTCTAGCGGGTCTGTTTATGGCTTCTATCTCCCAGCTCTAGCCAGGCTGATATATTGGGGAAATACAGAGTTGAGTTAATTCAGTGAATGCAGTAGTCAGTAGGATGAGAAAACCTTCAGTCTGGATCTGGACTTATGTGCTTTTCTTCTCTGTGTTACTTCTTCTTTGAGTCTGAAGCTAGAAATGTTTACTGCCCCTGCACGTCTCTCTCCAAATTAACCCAAATTGTCAGAATTTTCAGGTTCTGCCAGTCAGTCAGTATCTGTTGAATCAGAAGACCTTCAGTATTGCCTGGAGCCTTGAAAAACAGCACCATAGTGAGCATTTTCTAGAATTTCTAGAACCACAGCTAGCTTGGGTGTGGAAGCTAACTCTTTCTTGAAACAAACAAACAAAAAACTCTAAAGAGGAGGTATGGAGAAAACTAAAATTTCACCCTGCTGTTTGTATGGCAGCAGGAATCCCACATTTCAGCTTCGAGTTTTCCTGTTAGACATCGGATTTCAATGGTTCAACTGAAAGAGTATAAAAATACAAGAAGTGTCCCGCCAATGTTGACTCCAGCACTAATGGGCATTGGCACAGCGCCCTTGCAAAGTGTCTGGGCACGGTGGGCTGGAGACTGTTGATGTTTAATAATTCAAGATGAGGAAAGGAGGAACATTACTCTCATGGTGGCTTTGCCGTTTCCCCGAGGACTTTCCGAGGAATAAACGATTGTCTTGTGTTCATTGTCCCCATTTTACAAATGAGAAGGCAAAGCATTGAAAAATCGTTGGACTTGGCTGATGCCCTCGGTAAAAGTTCAGCAGCACCCCGTGTTACATCTGTGCTTTCAAGGCCTCTCCTTTTAGCCAAGCACCTCTCTTATTCAAAACAACTATTAGCTGCTTAAAACATTTTATCTGAATGGTGCACGAGGTTCTTAGCACCAGCTCTTGAAGCAAATTTTTATGTCGTTCTCTGGCATAAGCCATTGCAGGTTATGTTTTCATTCAAATGAAAGTTCTTTTTGGCTCGACTGCAAAATTATCATTTGTGGAACAAATGCTTGGGTTCTCACTGTGTTCCTCCGGAACCTGGGAGGACTCTTTATGGAGATATTCATTTAATATTTATTAAATGTCTACTGTGCACCAAACACTGTCGGGTTCTTCTAGCCCAGGTTCTTGGGGGGCAGGGACCATGGGTTATTGCTCTTTGCGTTCCCCGTGCTGAGTGTGGTGCATAGAACATGGTAAGGGCTCAGCAAGTTTGCTGAATGAACCAGAAACAGAGACACAGCAGTATCTGCTTTCCAAGGACTTACAAGCTTGTAAGAACCAAAAAGCAATTTCCTTTGAATGCAGTCCTTCTAGACCGGAAGCACATTAGGACCTTATTTCTCCTTACCTTGGGTATTTTTGTTTAATCTCTAATTTTTTTAATTGAAGTATAGTTGATTACAATGTTTCAGGTGTATAGCAAAGTGATTCAGTTACACACACACACACACACACACACACACACATATTCTTTCTCAGATTCTTTTCCATTATAGGTTATTACAAGATACTGAATATAGTTCTCTGTGCTATACAGTAGGTCCTTACTGTTTATCTGATTTATATATAGTACCGTGTATCTGTTAATTCCAAATTTCTAATTTCTCCCCCCAAGCCTTTCCCCTTTGGTAACCATAAGTATGTTTTCTGTGTCTGTGAATCTATTTCTGTTTTGTAAATAAGTTCATTTGTATCATATTTTAGATTCCACATATAAGCGATATCATATAATATTTGTCTTTCTCTGTCTGACTTACTTCACTTAGTATGATAATCTCTAGGTCCATCCATGTTGCTGCAAATGGCATTATTTCATTCTTTTTTATGGCTGAGTAATATTTCATTGTATATATATATACACCACATCTTCCTTATCCATTCATCTGTTGATGGCACTTAGGTTGCTTCCATGTCCTGGCTATCGTAAATAGAGCTGCTATGAACATTGGAGTGCACGTATCTTTTCAAATTAGAGTTTTCTCTGGATATATGCCCAGTAGTGGGATTGCTGGATCATATGGTAACTCTATTTTTAGTTTTTTAAGGAATCTCCATACTGTTCTCCACCTTGGGTATTTTAAAAGCTGATTTCTAGTATGGATTTTGGCCACTGAAACTGGCTCACAGCCACTTCTTGTGGGACGAAATGATAGAGTATGTACCGATTACTTACCTTATTGAGTCTCTGTTTAACTTTTTGGTGGGTTAAAATAAATCTCACATGCACAGAGAAGAGGGAGGTGAATAACATTAATGCTGAGATGGGTTTTGTGTCTAGACTGATTCTAAGTAACTGCACAGGAAACTAAGGGATGAATTTGCTGTGTGCCCACCAACTTGCAATTCTGGAACCCGAAACACAGACTTGTAGGGGTTCTTGACACTACAGAAAGGCATTGGCCAGATTCCAAAAGAAACTCTGAGAAATATGAATTATTAATGATGCTGTCAGAGTTGTAATTGACGTCCACAGAAACCAACTTGAACTTCATTGTCTTAAGGCTAGTGGTGGGGATGGAAACCATTTAGTCTGGGAACTGGCTGTCTTACTGGTAAATTATCTGCATATTAATAAGTGATTTGCTCAGATGGATGTTCCCTCCAGATCTCTGTAGAGAGCGACGTTAGTACTGCTCTTCAGAGTTGCTGCTGATGCAGCAAGACCATGGGCATGATTCTTGTTTGGGGTACATTTGTGTACTCTCCTTTGGTTACAGACTTTACCCCATGCATCCAGCCACGGAGCAGGGAGGGTAGGACCTGGTGTTTGCTAGTTGGTTGGGGTACAGAGAAGCGTGTAGAGAACAATTAGAAGACCAACCAGTAGTTTCCTCTGTGGTTCTTACTGACACAGAGAACAGACTAGAGCTGCCAGGGCAGTCTGTCTTGATGCAGACTTTGAAATGGCCCTTCAGCGTTGGCTTCATCGGACACAGACAACGACGAACATACCAGATGAAGAGAATAAATCCCATGATTTAAAGACAGAGAAGATGGCTGGGTGTTGTGAGAGGGGGCACACACAGGATGTTAATACTGCCATGAAGGGATGGAATGAGGCCACACAAAGGAGGAACCTTACGCCAAACTTCTTGGTTTGGATTTCTACTTTGCCTCCGCACTTTGAATATTGTTAAGCAAGAGACATGACCTGAAGGCTGTATTCTCTGAAGTTTAGATTTTACTGCAGCTTGGACTGGAAGCTGAGAGGCTGAAGTAAAGAAGGCTTCCTTGGAGGTTTCTGTAATAAGTATGTAAGTGTTGACATCAGAGTGGAGTAGAAAGAGTGGGTCAGAGAAACATCATAGGAACAGACAGACCTTAGTAGACTGTAGAGCAGGGAAGATAAATGGATTCAATGTACAGTTTCTTGTTTTATAAATTTATTTATTTATTTATTTTTGGCTGTGTTGGGTCTTCGTTGCTGCGTGCAGGCTTTCTCTAGTTGCGGCGAGTGGGGGCTACTCTTTTTTTTTTAACATCTTTATTGGCGTATAATTGCTTTACAATGGTGTGTTAGTTTCTGCTTTATAACAAAGTGAATCGGCTATACATATACATATATCCCCATATCTCCTCCCTCCTGTGTCTCCCTCCCACTCTCACCATCCCACCCCTCTAGGTGGTCACAAAGCACCGAGCTGATCTCCCTGTGCTATGCGGCTGCTTCCCACTAGCTATCTATTTTACATTTGGTAGTGTGTATAAGTCCATGCCAGTGGGGGCTACTCTTCATTGCGGTGCACAGGCTTCTCATTGCGGTGGCTTCTCTTGCTGCGGAGCACGGGCTCTAGGCACACGGGCTTCAGTAGTTGTGGCTCGTGGGCTCTAGAGCGCAGGCTCAGTAGTTGTGGTGCACGGGTTTAGTTGCTCCATGGCATGTGGGATCTTCTGGGACCAAGGCTCGAACCCGTGTGCCCTGCATTGGCAGGCGGATTCTTAACCACTGCGCCACCAGGGAAGTCCCTTTTTTTTGTTTTTTTTTTATGGAGTAGAAAGAGTGGGTCAGAGAAGCATCATAGGAACAGACAGACCTTATTGGATTGTAGAGCAGGGAAGATAAATGGATTCAACGCACAGTTTTGTTTTTTTTAAATTGAAGTATAGTTGATTTGCAATATTACGTTAATCTCTGCTGTACAGCAGAGTGATTCATTTATATATATATATATATATATATATATATATATATATTCTTTTTTTTTTTTTCAGCTTGTTGACCTTTCCCACTTTATTTCATGTGGCTGTCTGAAACATCAGTGATCTACACGTCTTTCTTTTCTTTTTTTAACAGATTTGTGTGTGTGTGTGTCCCCATGATGAAAACATCATTAAAATAAAATATCATGAATAGACTCTTAAGAAGCAGAGTCTACTTAAAGTCCTGGAAAATGTGAAAGCACTAATATTCATGGACAACTTTACACTCTGAAAGTTACTCCAAATTTTGTTGATCTCTATTTTGTCTAGGAGTTTTTCAAATTTTAATATTATTTTCCACTATGGTTTATCACAGGATAGTGAATATAGTTCTCTGTGCTATATAGTAGGACCTTGTTGTTTATCCATTCTCTATATACTAGCTTACATCTGCTAACCCAAACCCCCTACTCCATCCCTCCCCCTTGGCAAACACAAGTCTTTTCTCTATGTCCATGAGTCTGTTTCGTAGATAGGTTTCTTTGTGTCATATTCTAGATTCCACATATAAGGGACACACAGTTTTAAGCACTTGATTATTTTGGAGTAATTTTTCTTCGGTAGGAGACTGGAATCACTGCCAGAAATAGGGAAATTTGGAAGGACAGCACGTTTTCTGGGTTCAGGTGGTAGGAGGTTTTATTGTGTTGCATGTGAACTAGTAGCATGACTGCCAACTGGAAATGTCCCAGAGACATTCATGAGGGACTTGGCTGTCCCCAAAGCCACACTGACTGACTTGATGGATGTATAGGCCCCCACCACTAAGGACAGAATTGGTTCACAACTCTACAGTAACTTGTTGGATCTGCGTTTCTGAAAACTATATTGCCTTTTGCCTATTAAGTCATTATCATTCTTTACATAGAAGGTTTTCGCATTCATCTAATGTTTAACCCTCTGACCCCAGAGATGTTCATTCATTAAGCACCTGCTGTTTGCTTTCAGTCGATGTGGCAGTTGTTTGTCAACTGCATAAGCCAGATGGGGGCTGCGTGATTCCGGGGGCATTCCACACCAGCCCCTGCTCAGCTCTGCCCCTCAGGGCTGTCAGGTGTTCAGTCAGCCTCCAGCTAACTACCTCGTGTCACCGCTTCTACCTGGCCCCTCAAACTCGCCTCGTCTAGAACTGAGTCCAGCAGAGGTCCCTCCCCCGCTCCCTTCCAGACTTACTTTCTCCCCAGTTTCCTCTGGATTCCTTGCAGTCCTGGACCCCTGCACTCACTTTCACTGGCCTCCAGGCCCCTGGGCTGTTCTCATTCTAGGAGATCTTCACAAGCCACGGTTACCCAGATTTAGAAACCCAGATTAGATCCTGTCCCTATTCTTTTTTTTTTTTTTTGTTCTGGAATTTATTTTTATTTTTAATTTTTTTAATTTTTTTAACATCTTTAGTAGAGTATAATTGCTTTACAATGGTGTGTTAGTTTCTGCTTTATAACAAAGTGAATCAGTTATACATATACATATTTCCCCATATCTCTTCCCTCTTGCGTCTCCCTCACTCCCACCCTCCCTATCCCACCCCTCTATGTGGTCACAAAGCACCAAGCTGATCTCCCTGTGCTATGAGGCTGCTTCCCACTAGCTATCTATTTTACGTTTGGTAGTGTATATATGTCCATGCCACTCTCTCACATTGTCCCAGCTTACCCTTCCCCCTCCCCGTATCCTCAATTCCATTCTCTAGTAGGTCTGCATCTTTATTCCCATCTTGCTCCTCGGTTCTTCATGATCTTTTTTTTTTTTTTTTTTAAATTCCATATATATGTGTTAGCATATGGTATTTGTTTTTCTCTTTCTGACTTACTCCACTCTGTATGACATACTCTAGGTCCATCCACCTCACTACAAATAACTCAGTTTCGTTCCTTTTTATGGCTGAGTAATATTCCATTGTATATATGTGCCACATCTTCTTTATCCATTCATCTGTTGATGGACACTTAGGTTGCTTCCATGTCCTGGCTATTGTACATACAGCTGCAATGAACATTGTGGTACATGACTTTTTTGAATTATGGTTTTTTCAGGGTATACGCCCAGTAGTGGGATTGCTGGGTCATATGGTAGTTCTATTTTTAGTTTTTTAAGGAACCTCCATACAGTTCTCCATAGTGGCTGTATCAATTTACATTCCCACCAACAGTGCAAGAGGGTTCCCTTTTCTCCACATCCTCTCCAGCATTTATTGTTTGTAGATTTTTTGATGATGGCCATTCTGAATGGTGTGAGATGATATCTCAATGTAGTTTTAATTTACAATTCTCTAATGATTAATGATGTTGAGCATTTTTTCACCTGTTTGTTGGCAATCTGTATACCTTCTTAGGAGAAATGTCGATTTAGGTCTTCTGCCCATTTTTGGATTGGGTTGTTTGCTTTTTCAATGTTGAGCTGCATGAGCTGCTTGTAAATTTTGGAGATTAATCCTTTGTCAGTTGCTTCATTGGCAAATATTTTCCCCATTCTGAGGGTTGTCTTTTCGTCTTGTTTATGGTTTTCTTTGCTGTGCAAAAGCTTTTAAGTTTCATTAGGTCCCATTTGTTTATTTTTGTGTTTATTTCCATTTCTCTAGGAGGTGGGTCAAAAAGGATCTTGCTGTTATTTATGTCATAGAGTGTTCTGCCTATGTTTTCCTCTAACAGTTTGATGGTGTCTGGCCTTACATTTAGGTCTTTAATCCATTTTGAGTTTATTTTTGTGTATGGTGTTAGGGAGTGTTCTAATTTCATTCTTTTACCTGTAGCTGTCCAGTTTTCCCAGCACCACTTATTGAAGAGGCTGTCTTTTCTCCACTGTATATTCTTGCCTCCTTTATCAAAGATAAGGTGACCATAGGTCCGTGGGTTTATTTCTGGGCTTTCTATCCTGTTCCATTGATCTATATTTCTGTTTCTGTGCCAGTACCATACTGTCTTGATTACTGTAGCTTTGTAGTATAGTCTGAAGTCAGGGAGCCTGATTCCTCCAGCTCCGTTTTTCTTTCTCAAGATTGCTTTGGCTCTTCGGGGTCTTTTGTGTTTCCATACAAATTGTGAAATTTTTTATTACAGTTCTGTGAAAAATGCCATTGGTAGTTTGACAGGGATTGCATTGAATCTGTAGATTGCTTTGGGTAGTAGAGTCATTTTCACAATGTTGATTCTTCCAATCCAAGAACATGGTATATCTCTCCATCTATTTGTATCATCTTTAATTTCTTTCATAAGTGTCTTATAATTTTCTGTATACAGGTCTTTTTTATCCTTAGGTAGGTTTATTCCTAGATATTTTATTCTTTTTGTTGCAATGGTAAATGAGAGTGTTTTCTTAATTTCTCTTTCAGATTTTTCATCATTAGTGTATAGGAATGCAAGAGATTTCTGTGCATTAATTTTGTATCCTGCTACTTTACCAAATTCATTGATTATCTCTAGTAGTTTTCTGGCAGCATCTTTAGGATTCTCTATGTATAGTATCATGTCATCTGCAAACAGTGACAGCTTTACTCCTTCTTTTCCGACTTGGATTCCTTTTATTTCTTTGTCTTCTCTGATTGCTGTGGCTAAAACTTGCAAAACTATGTTGAATAATAGTGGTGAGAGTGGGCAACCTTGTCTTGTTCCTGATCTTAGTGGGAATGGTTTTAGTTTTTCACCATTGAGGACGATGTTGGCTGTGGGTTTGTCATATATGGCCTTTATTATGTTGAGGAAAGTTCCCTCTATGCCTACTTTCTGGAAGGTTTTTATCATAAATGGGTGTTAAATTTTGTCGAAAGCTTTCTCTGCGTCTATTGAGATGATCATATGGTTTTTCTCCTTCAATTTGTTAATATGCTGTATCACATTGATTGATTTGCATATGTCGAAGAATCCTTGCATTCCTGGGATAAACCGCAGTGATCATAGTGTATGATCCTTTTAATGTGCTTTTGGATTCTGTTTGCTAGTATTTTGTTGAGGATTTTTGCATCTATGTTCATCAGTGATATTGGCCTGTAGTTTTCTTTCTTTGTGACATCTTTGTCTGGTTTTGGTATCAGAGTGATGGTGGCCTTGTAGAATGAGTTTGGGAGTGTTCCTCCCTCTGCTATATTTGGAAGAGTTTGAGAAGGATAGGTGTTAGCTCTTCTCTAAATGTTTTTTAGAATTCACCTGTGAAGCCATCTGGTCCTTGGCTTCTGTTTGTTGGAAGATTTTTAATCACAGTTTCAATTTCAGTGCTTGTGATTGGTCTGTTCATATTTTCTATTTCTTCCTGGTTCAGTCTTGGAAGGTTGTGCATTTCTAAAAATTTGTCCATTTCTTCCAGGTTGTCCATTTTATTGGCATACAGTTGCTTGTAGTAATCTCTCATGATCCTTTGTGTTTCTGCAGTGTCAGTTGTTACTTCTCCTTTTTCATTTCTAGTTCTATTGATTTGAGTCTTCTCCCTTTTTTTCTTGATAAGTCTGGCTAATTGTTTATCAATTTTGTTTATCTTCTCAAAGAACCAGCTTTTAGTTTTATTGATCTTTGCTATCGTTTCCTTCATTTCTTTTTCATTTATTTCTGATCTGATCTTTATGATTTCTTTCCTTCTGCTAACTTTGGGGTTTTTTTGTTCTACTTTCTCTAATTTCTTTAGGTGTAAGGTTAGGTTGTTTATTTGAGATGTTTCTTGTTCCTGAAGGTGGGATTTTACTGCTATAAACTTCCCTCTTAGTACTGCTTTTGCTGCATCGCATAGGTTTTGGGTCGTCGTGTTTTCATTGTCATTTGTTTCTAGGTATTTTTCGATTTCCTCTTTGATTTCTTCAGTGAACTCTTGGTTATTAAGTAGTGTGTTGTTTAGCCTCCATGTGTTTGTGTGTTTTACAGATTTTTTCCTGTAATTGATATCTAGTCTCATAGCGGTCGGAAAAGATACTTGATAAGATTTCAAATTCTTAAATTTACCAAGGCTTGATTTGTGACCCAAGATGTGATCTATCCTGGAGAATGTTCATGAGCACTTGAGAAGAATGTGTATTCTGTTGTTTTTGAATGGAATGTCCTATAAATATCAATTAAGTCCATCTTGTTTAATGTATCATTTAAAGCTTGTGTCTCCTTATTAAGTTTCTGTTTGGATGATCTGTCCATTGGTGAAAGTGGAGTGTTAAAATCCCCTACTCTGATTGTGTTACTGTCGATTTCCCCATTTATGGCTGTTAGTATTTGCCTTATGTATTGAGGTGCTCCTATGTTAGGTGAATAAATATTTACAATTGTTATATCTTCTTCTTGGATTGATCCCTTGATCATTATGTAGTGTCCTTCTTTGTCTCTTGTAATAGTCTTTGTTTTAAAGTCTATTTTGTGTGATATGAGAATTGCTACTCCAGCTTTCTTTTGATTTCCATGTGCATGGAATATCTTTTTCCATCCCCTCACTTTCAGTCTGTATGTGTCCCTAGGTCTGAAGTGGGTCTCTTGTAGACAGCATATATACGGGTCTTGTCTTTGTATCCATTCAGCCACTCTATGTCTTTTGGTTGGAGCATTTAATCCATTTACATTTAAAGTAATTATCGATATGTATGTTGCTATTACCATTTTCTTAATTGTTTTGGGTTTATTATTGTAGGTCTTTTCCTTCTCTTGTGTTTCCTGCCTAGAGAATTTCCTTTAGCATTTGTTGTAGAGCTGGTTTGGTGGTGCTGAATTCTCTTAGCTTTTGCTTGTCTGTAAAGGTTTTAATTTCTCCGTCAAATCTGAATGAGATCCTTGCTGGGTAGAGTAATCTTGGTTGTAGGTTTTTCTCCTTCATCACTTTAAATATGTCCTGCGACTCCCTTCTGGCTTGCAGAGTTTCTGCTGAAAGATCAGCTGTTAACCTTATGGGGATTCCCTATGTATTATTTGTTGTTTTTCCCTTGCTGCTTTTAATATTTGTTCTTTGTATTTAATTTTTGATAGTTTGATTAATATGTCTCTTGGTGTGTTTCTCCTTGGATTTATCCTGTATGGGACTCTCTGTTCTTCCTGGACTTGATGAACTATTTCCTTTCCCATGGTAGGGAAGTTTTCCGCTATAATCTCTTCAAATATTTTTCAGTCCCTTTCTTTTTCTCTTCTTCTTCTGGGACCCCTATAATTCGAATGTTGGTGCATTTAATGTTGTCCCAGAGGTCTCTGAAACTGTCCTCAATTCTTTTCATTCTTTTTTCTTTATTCTGCTCTGCAGTAGTTATTTCCACTATTTTATCTTCCAGGTCACTTATCCGTTCTTCTGCCTCAGTTATTCTGCTATTGATCCCTTCTAGAGAATCTTTAATTTCATTTATTGTGTTGTTCATCCCTGTTTGATTGCTCTTTATTCTTCTAGGTCCTTGTTAAACATTTCTTGTATTTTCTCCATTCTATTTCCAAGATTTTGGATCATCTTTACTATCATTATTCTGAATTCTTTTTCAGGTAGACTGCCTATATCCTCTTCATTTGTTAGGTCTGGTGGGTTTTTGCCTTGCTCCTTCATCTGCTGTGTGTTTCTCTGTCTTCTCATTTTGCTTAACTTACTGTGTTTGGGGTCTCCTTTTCGCAGGCTGCAGGTTCGTAGTTCCCGTTGTTTTTGGTGTCTGTCCCCAGTGGCTAAGGTTGGTTCAGTGGGTTTTGTAGGCTTCCTGGTGGAGGGGACTAGTGCCTGTGTTCTGGTGGATGAGGCTGGATCTTGTCTTTCTGGTGGGCACGTCCACGTCTGGTGGTGTGTTTTGGGGTGTCTGTGGCCTTATTATGATTTTAGGCAGCCTCTGTGCTAATTGATGGGGTTGTGTTCCTGTCTTTCTAGTTGTTTGGCATAGCGTGTCCAGCACTGTAGCTTGCTGGTCGTTGAGTGGAGCTGGGTCTTGGTGTTGAGATGGAGATCTCTGGCAGATTTTCACCATTTGACATTACGTGGAGCTGGGAGGTCTCTTGTGGATCAGTGTCCTGAACTTGGCTCTCCCACCTCAGTGGCACAGCCCTGATGTCTGGCTGGAGCACCAAGAGCCTGTCCTCCACATGGCTCAGAAAAAAAGGGAGGAAAAAAAGAAAGAAAGAAAGAAGAAGATAAAAGAAAAGAAAATAAAATAAAGTAAAATAAAAGAAAGTAATTAAAATAAAAAATAATTATTAAGAAAAAAAATTTTTTAAGTAATAAAAGAAAAAAAAGAAAACAGACAGACAGAACCCTAGGACAAATGGTCAAAGCAAAGCTATACAGACAAAATCACACACAGAAGCATACACATACACACTCACAAAAAGAGAAAAAGGGAAAAAATATATATATATCATTGCTCCCAAAGTCCACCTCCTCAATTTGGGATGATTCGTTGTCTATTCAGGTATTCCACAGATGCAGGGTACATCAAGTTGATTGTGGAGATTTAATCCACTGCTTCTGAGGCTGCTGGGAGAGATTTCCCTTTCTCTTCTTTGTTCTCACAGCTCCCGGGGTTCAGCTTTGGATTTGGACCTGCCTCTGCGTGTAGGTCACCTGAGGGCGTCTGTTCTTCGCTCAGACAGGACGGGGTTAAAGGAGCAGCTGATTCGGGGGCTCTGGCTCACTCAGGCTGGGGGGAGGGAGGGGCACGGATGCGGGGCAAGCCTGCGGTGGCAGAGACCGGCGTGACGTTGCACCAGCCAGAGGCGCGCCGTGCGTTCTCCCAGGGAATTTGTCCCTGTATCACGGGACCCTGGCAGTGGCGGGCTGCACAGGCTCCCGGGAGGGGCGGTTGGATAGTGACCTGTGCTCGCACACAGGCTTCTTGGTGGCGGCAGCAGCAGCCTTAGCGTCTCATGCCCGTCTCTGGGGTCCGCGCTGATAGACGTGGCTCACGCCCGTCTCTGGAGCTCATTTAGGCGGCACTCTGAATCCCCTCTCCTCGCGCACCAGGAAACAAAGAGGCCAGAAAAAGTCTCTTGCTTCTTCGGCAGCTGCAGACTTTTTCCTGGACTCCCTCCTGGCTAGCTGTGGCGCACGAGCCCCCCTTCAGGCCTTGTTCACGCCGCCAACCCCAGTCCTCTCCCTGGGATCCGACCGAAGCCCGAGCCTCAGCTCCCAGCCCCTCCCGCCCTGGCGGGTGAGCAGACAAGCCTCTCGGGCTGGTGAGTGCTGCTCGGCGCCGATCCTCTGTGTGGGAATCTCTCCGCTTTGCCCTCCGCACCCCTGTGGCTGCGCTCTCCTCCATGGCTCCGGAGCTTCCCCCCTCCGCCACCCACAGTCTCCGCCTGCGAAGGGGCTTCCTAGTGTGTGGAAACCTTTCCTCCTTCACAACTCCCTCCCACTGGGGCAGGTCCCATCTCTATTCTTTTGTCTCTGTTGTTTCTTTTTTCTTTTGCCCTACCCAGGTACGTGGGGAGTTTCTTGCCTTTTGGGAGGTCTCAGGTCCTCTTCTAGTGTTCAGTAGGTGTTCTGTAGGAGTTGTTCCACATGTAGATGTATTTCTGATGTATTTGTGGGGAGGAAGGTGATCTCTGTGTCTTACTGTTCCGCCATCTTGAAGCTCTCCCTGTCCCTCTTCTTGTCGAAGTTTTCACTAGTTTCCAGGGAAGGCTGGGATTAGTGTGAAGTGTGTAGAAGCTCAGACAGGGCCCTGTGCAGAGCGGCATAGACTCACCTTTCCCACCACTGCTTAGGCTCAGCACCAATTCCCCGATATGCACCGAGCAAATCCTTCTCTTCCTCCTCTCACTGGTGAGCTCCTCAGCCTTCAGGCCCGAGTTCTGAGGGTCACTTTTCTTAGGCATCCCACCCAACTCTACCACAGGGCGTTATGTATCTTGGCAGTGGCCTGTCCACTGTCATCTGGGGACCCCTCAGAAGGCACTAGCCATGATCATTCATCCTAATGTACTTTCCCACCTCTGGTAATCTTTAGTATTTAAGACTAAAATTACCTGGACCTGAGCTTGGAAAGGCTACAGGGAAGCCATTCATCTAGCACAATTTTCTTGAGCCTCTGTCTCTGGCCCTTCCACCTTTTCTGGTGGTCTGCAGTTCTTTCAGAAAGCCGTTTGGCAGATTGTAGCTTTAAAAATGTTAATCGCTTTGGGACTTCCCTGGTGGCGCAGTGGTTAAGAATCCACCTGCCAATGCAGGGGACACGGGTTCAAGCCTTGGTCCGGGAAGATTCCCAAATGCTGTGGAGCAACTAAGCCAATGCGCCACAACTACTGAGCCTGCACTCTAGAGCCTGTGAGCCACAACTACTGAGCCCGTGTGCCTAGAGCCCATGCTCCTCAACAAGAGAAGCCACTGCAATGAGAAGCCCATGCACCGCAACTAGAGAAAGCCTGCGTGCAGCAACAAAGACCCAATGCAGCCAAAAAAGAAAAAAAAAAAGTTAATTGCTTAGACCCAGTAATAGGAAAAAAACGTTATGCTGAGAAACGTGCATTGCATTGTTCTTTATAATAGCAAATATGATTGTCATGTCCAGTGACAGGGAAATAGTTAAATTTGACATTTCCAAGGAGTGGTTCCATTATCTAACAAATGCTAAGTATGAATAACATAAGACTATGTTAAATAGAAAAGAAAGAAGAATCTGGATCCAAAATTGTTAGATGATATGACCACAAATATATAAAAAGTGCAAAGGAAAAAAACTGAGGGAAGTGTCAAGAGATGGTCTTTGTGAGTGTGGAGGAAAGTTTTGAGTAACGCTTTCCTACGCGTGGTATTCCAGATTCCCTAAAGTGAATGTTAATAACAATGGCAGCAACATCTTCAACAAAACCAGCTAACTAGATACTTCTCTGCTTCTTTGGCTAATATGTCTCAAAAACTACTTTTGGTCTCCCCCGCACAGTTTGAAAATCTGAACACAGTTGCTGAGTGTTTGTTTTCTCTGGTCAACGGTGATGACATGTATGCGACCTTTGCTCACATCCAGCAGAAGAGCCTCTTGGTGTGGCTGTTCAGTCGCCTGTATTTATATTCCTTCATCAGTCTTTTCATATATATGATTCTCAGCCTTTTCATTGCAATTATTACAGATTCTTATGACACCATTAAGGTAAGCAGTTATCATTATTTCCTGCCAAAAAACTATTGCAAATTCTGGATAGATCAGAACATGGGAAAATACTATAATATTTTACTTACTTAAAATACTGTAGTTTTACTTAGATTTTGAGGTTTTGTAGAAAAGAAACTTTTTAGATGCTGGAGCTTAATTTAAATATGCATTTAGGACATTGTCCCTAGTGCCCAGTGGATTGGTTTGGAGGTGTGGTGGGAAAGAGAAAGGAAATGGGTAAAGATGGGCTGAGTTTGGTAAATCAAGTAGTTGGGCTGTCGGTCTTGGCACTGACAGGTGTACCTGCCTGTCCCAGAACTTAGACTTTGAGTAGTAAGTTTCAGTGATAAGGGGTGACCGTCATCCTGACAAGTGTCCAGATATTGGCATACCTTGTACACTGGATGCCGCTCGTGTGGTGCAGGTTTCCTTTAAATTTTGAAAGCTAAGGCTTTTGTGGCTGTTTAGCTTCCTGCCTTCCTAAGCCACCCGGTGGGTCGTGTGTCCTTTCAGACTAGGTCCATTTAACTTATCTGTAGCGTGAAGGAAGCTCTGCCTCGGGGGCAGTGGTGTCTCCGCAGCAGATGGTCATGCTCAGAAAATCCTGTTTCGGGGCCAGCATCTGAGCAACCAGGGGTGCCGTGTCCGTGTCTTGGGGTGTCGTCCTCTTCTTGAACCCTTCTCAGACTATCTCAGAAGAAGACAGTCCATTGGAGATACTTCTGAGCACTTTGTGCGCGAGGAGATGCGTGTTCCTGTGGGAATGGGTGGTTGGCTCCACAGCGGGGCGGGCCGTGGGGAGACGAGCAGTGCCCTGCTCACCGTGCGAGCCTGTCCTTGACGCGGCCGTGTCCCCGTGAGTGCGCCAAGCCTCGGTGACCTGGTGCATGACCTCACTAAGCGTGAGGGGAGGGGTCTCTCAGGGTCTTTATGTCTGCTTGGAGGGACCTACTGCCTTCTACCTCACTAAGTGACCAACTTCTACAAAAGTAGAGGAAATAGGGATTACTTCCCAGCCAGACTCTGTATGGGCAGCGTGGGGAAGAGGAGGTCTTACCTGGTCTTGCAATTAACATGAAAACTTTAGACTTCTGTTTCCTTCACTCCTTTAATTAACACACCCCTCCCCTGCCCCACCATGGCTTGCTTTCTGGAGTTTTCCTCTGGATGGCTCTCTGTTCCCATGGCTCTCTGCTCAAGCCTTGGTGACCCTGGCTTGGCTTTCAAGGGACTGATAGATTGATTGATCATTGTTAATATCCGTTCTTGGATCTGTGCTAGCGACGTGGGAGAGTTTTATTTTAGCAGAGATGGATTTGGTTTGTTGACAAGAAGCAATTTCTCTCGCTATAACTAAGGTAACAACACTGTGTACTTTTTAAAGAAATACCAACAGAATGGGTTTCCTGCCACGGATCTTCAGGAATTCCTGAAGGAGTGTGGCAGCAAAGAGAAGTGTCAGAAAGAGTCATCATCCTTCCTGTCCTGCATCTGCTGTCTGAGGAGGTCAGTACCGTGTTCAGTCGGGTCTCCGTGCTCCCGGGATGAGATGCCCTGCTGCCTTAACAAAGAGTCCTCCCAGGTCAAATGCTACACTCAGGAATCAGCTGACTGGGGGAAATAATGCATCCCTCCTTGCTTTCCTCCCACTGCAATTGGCTTTAGAAATGAATTGTTTCTTATAAAACAAGGTAGAAAGGTACATGACATGGTTGAAATCTCTTGGGAATATTATGAGACTGTTTTGAGAAGGCGTGAACTATGTCCCTGAAGTCGAGAGGGTGAGCTGGCCAAAGGAAGAGGTCAAAGCCCTTCTTTTTTGAGGTGGAGCTCTGGGAATGTCAAAGGTGTTCTCCCCTTTTTGCAATCTGTAGTACAAATAACCTTCCTTGAGCAGAGCAGGAAACCTGCTTGAGAGGAAGCCATACGTGTCCTTGGCTGCAAACACAAATCAGCTGATCACCTGCTCTTTGCTTGCCATTCATCAGTGCACTTACAAAAATAGTCTGGACCTCAGTGGCAAAGCCTCCACATAGTGGCTTGGGGACTAGAAAGGGGGTCAGATGAGGATAATTTTCTTAATTATGCCCATGTTTGTTTTCGTCTGAAGTCAGGAGTAGGGGTTGTTAACTGCAAGTACCCCCTACTCATGTGTTTTGAGAAGGATTCTCTAAACCAGATTCCTGAAGGAAGATGGGAGAACATAATTGCTACTTAAAATCACAGGATGTATTTTCTGTTAATCAATTCATACTGCAACTTGGGATTTGAAACGATATGTTGGAGCATTTCCAAAGAATGTCTGGTAAATATGAAATGAGGTCTTCTGAGAAGAGTTAAGTTTTTACAATCACAGTTTATCCTCTCAGAGCATTAAAGTGTTGCCATGGAAGCAAGGATAAAGGGAAATTACTTTTCTTAATAGGCAGCTGCCTCCTAGGAGGCACCTTGTATTATAAGGAAAGTCTCTCAAAATTGCTTTTCTAATATGTAGTTAACTGTAAAGAAAAAAAAAAAAAGCATTTGAGAATGTAGTTGTGAATTCTAGAAAGTAATGGATAGGTTTTGGTGTTTGATTTTTGGGCCTCAGTTTATACCACAAAAAGCCCCGGGAGGTTGTTAAATGATTTCTTTGCAGCCATATGGAATGAGTGAAAGATTTAAGGAGTGAACTTGGAAGACTGAGTGATAAGATTGGACCTGAGTGGTGAGAAGAACAGAACAACATCAGCAGACAGTCTTCCCTGAGACATGCTAAGGGTTGTAGAGAGGGTGCCTGGTGCGGAGGCAGGTCTGCCCATCGTGAGGAATGAAAGGATTAAATGGAACAGAAGAGTCCACCAAAGGAAATCAGGTGAAGAACTGAGATGCTGAAAGTTTTGAAAAAAGAGGATATCAAAAATAAAAACAGAAGTGGCTGAAGGTGGTCATGGGTGAAGTCAGCTAGATCAGTTTTAGCTGAATAATCAGATCAAAGCCTGGAACCTAGGGCAGTCTGGATGGACCCTGCAGAGAGTCAGTGAGGGTCATAGGGCCTGATGAAGGAAATGGGTTGTACTGGGGCCTTGGAACAAGTGATGGCTTTGAAATCACCAAAAATTAAATACACCTGGATGTGTTTAACAGCTGGAAACCTAAGAATGGAATAAAATTGAGGAAGGCTATGAATGGAGAGTACATATTGGAGACAGACCTCACTGAGGGAACCTGGGGAATAAGGGCATCATAAGACTTGGTGTCTGGGCCCCTCTCCAGTGCCCATGACATACAACCCAGCTATCACAGCTCCACCTCCTCTGGAGCGTGGCCGGGTTGCTCTTTTTCAACCAAGCAGTCCAGCAACCACCACAGATTCAATCTCCCACAGACTGATTCTCCCTTGAATAGTTGACCAAGCCCCTAGCCTGATGGTCAGAGCACCTGGGTTTTCATTTTGGACCCTGCCAGTTACTGAATGTGTCCCGTGACCTTTCCTAAACCTCTTGGTTCCTCCAGTGTCATCAGAGTGGAACAGGTCGCCTCTGCAACCTCTTCTAGTTCTAATGTGATCTGGTTCTTGGGAGAGATGTGCTTGGTTGAGCAGATGCAGAGTTAACCTTTCTCCTTCTCTACCACAAGGAGGAAAATCTGTGGTTCTAGCCATTGAGAAGCTTTGTCAGAGGGAGATGGAGGGCAGACAGCTCCTCAAAATTGCCAAAAGCATCTAGTCAAACCCCAAATAATGTAAATTGTCCTTCTTAAGTTTTCTTCCTCTTAAATGTCACACTCAGCATGTCAATAACCTATGTAAGCCTACATGATAGAGTATGTATTCCTGTTCCGTCTCAAAGATTTTTAAGCCATTGTTCTCTTTTCTCTTTCCTTGTCCTCCTTTCTATTACAGGAATGGAAGCGATGACCACTTGACGCTTATTAACTAAACTCCTCCTGCTGAAGCTAATCAAGTTTCAGGTCTCCGTATCAAGTGACAATGAAGAGGGACCCCAAATGGCTTGGACCAGCACTTCCAAAATTACTGATTGCGGAGTGGGAAAGAGGACTGGCTATGAGCTGGCTGAATAGAACTGAAGTTTCAAAATTCCTTTTTATAAACTTGGATGATGAAGAATAGACCACAGTCAACTACTGGGCATTAGTGTAATAGAGCAGTGATGGTGAAATTCTGTATTAGTCTTTTAATTTATGACATCACAATGTTGGGATGGAAAAAAAATCACATTTCAGAGTGTGCAAAACAATGGTGTTTAAAGCCATGCATTTGAAGATATGAGTTTATCATCAAATACGGGTTTGTCTTAAAAGTGATTCTTGGGTTAGAAGACATTTGTTAATTCATGGTCTGCACAAAACTGAAATTGGTTGCAATAATAATTTAGGCACTCGAAGCTGGAGAACTGTTAAGCCATGTAAAGATTACACTTAAATCAACAAAAAGACCTCTTGCAGTGGACATTTCTTGGCTTATTTTCCTGTGGTCTTCTTCTCAGCATGATATGAAACTATCGGCAAAGTCTGTGGGATAAACTGGAAACAGTCATTTGGACACCTTGTTACTTGTGCTAATTTTTGATTGTACACACATGACATGTGGACATTATACTACAGCAGTGGTCACTCATTTTAACAACCAAACTCCACTGTGGTGGGGATTTACCCTTGTCAAGCAAGGAAGATGGTATTTTTTCCCAAATAAATTAAATTAATTTTTATCATAACATATGGAACTACTACTACTTTTTTAAAATGTATTGTCTCTTAACATCCACTTAGTGAAAAATTCAGATCACATCTCTATCAGCTATCTGGTCTCCAAAAGGGATTTCCCACTTTCTTAAAAACAGTGAAGGAGATATAGGGGCTAGTTATTCAAGAAATATTTATGAGAATGACTTCAGATTGAGATCACTTCATGCATAGATTTAGTTCATACCTGAGCTATTTTAGGGGTCAACTATTTTAAATTTACTGGTGAAGAGTAGGGTTTGAATTAAGTAGGACTCTCATCCCAGGGCTCTCCCTCTTTTTATCCTGCCCCTCCCCACCAAGCCCCTGCCAAAGTCCTTCTGGTGCCCCACTCCTCTCTCCATGCCCCCATACTTTCTTCATGTGCCCACACCAAATCTAGGCCAGGAAAGTCTTCCAGTTAAGTCCATTAAAGTCTGTAGGTGGGTGACTCAGGTCTATACACAAAATACTTTGCTAAGATTATCATTTTAGTTATAAACTACTTACCAAAAATGTCAAGAATTATATTCAATTTTTAAATTAAGAACCATTTAACCCGTGGTTCTAGGGTCATTCCCATGACTCCAAAATCAGTGTGCAGTTAGATCACTTATTCACCTCTGAGTATATCCCCAGTACATCGTTTATCTCTGAATAGAATTGCTATTAATGCCTTTTATGTAATCTGCCGCTGTGATGCCGCTGTGACTACCATTTGAATTGAAGATTAATGACGGTCTTCTATGCTCATATTTTTCTTTTATTGGCTCTCATGTTTCCTTTTATTTCTTTTCCCTCCAGCTGGACAAAACACTTTCAGGAAGAAAACTCTTTTTTCAAGTTTACCCTGTATCTGTGGAAACATTGTTTTCTCTCTTTTTAATAATCTTAAACAATTGTCACCTTGCCAACTGTATTATCTATTTGGATTTTATTGAACAATGTTTTCTCATAACTCTTCTAATAGACACATCTGGGACAATCCACTTTCTCTCCTTCCCTAGGCCTCCACTTGGAGAGTTCACTGTGAAAGTTAGGAGACACATTCTTTCTGCCTATTAGTTTCATTATGGGATCTCCTGTTCTTTTCGAACGTACCTCCTTAGCTTGCAGTGACTTGCTCAAAGCCAGATGCAACATCCTTAGGCCTGTTGACTTGGGGTGGTAGAAAAGATCATGGGCGTGGAGGACATGTAGACAGACTTGAGTCAAAATCCCAGTTTATCCTGTAGCTTTGGGGCCCTGGGCAAATTACTTTCTGCTTCTAAGTGATGATGACAAACCTTAAACTGTGGGATTGGCATTTAAGTCAGGTAACTCATGCAAAGCCTGGCACTGAATTGAAACTTGAGCCATTCTTTTCTTTTGATTTTCTGCCATGTTTGTAAGTAGGTTCCATGGGATCGTGGAGGAGTGAAGATGTTAAGACATTTAGTCTGCCTGGGTGCCTGTCCTCCTACTATTCGAGTCTCCTTGGACAGGTCATACCAGCCTCAGTTTCCTCATCTGTAAAGTGAGGCTTGCAAGGATTAAATGAGTCAAATTTAAAGTGAGTAGAGCAGGGCATGACTTGTAAGTGCTCAGTGAATGTTAGATCTTCAAAAAGCTTTCCTTTCACGGTCTACAAATGTACAAATCTATCACCTGGGCCAGCCAGGAAGATCTTTGCTTTGAAGTGAGCTCACCACACACTTTTGGTGGACTTTGTTAGGACTCTTAAGTGTGTAGACACCCACATCCAGCCCTGTCCTGGAGGCAGTGATCAATTCAGCATCTAAAGTTCACGCAGTTGTACAGGAGCCTGTGGACATGAACAGCCTAAATGCCCTGCCTTCAGGGGCAAAGCTGTCAGTCCTGATGAGAGGGTAAAATTCCCCGAGGTGTACAAGTGTCACAAATCCCCAGTCCTTCACCTTGGGTGAGACCCTCCGTCCTCAGCTAGAAGCCCACTGTCTCAACCAAATTTGTCAGAATGTGTGAAGTACAGGTCAGCTACTGCTGATCTGAGGTAGCAAATGTGAAAAGGTGAGAAAGGGTATTCAGGAAAAGGTCTTCAAGAGATTCCAGTCACCGTCCCCAACCCCTGCTGGAGGCTCACATCATAACAATCGTGGGAGGGTTGCCTGACCCACCCTCCTGCCCGAGGAGGCCTAGGCTTAGCATCTTAGGTTTATGAAAAGCACAGTGATCCAGCCTCTTGATTTAGAGGTTACTAGCCAGTCACCCTGTAGTGCCCGAGGGCCTCCCTGTAAAAATAGCCCAGCGCTGTCACTGAGGTTCAGGGGCCCTAGAGCCATTGGGAAAGTATGTTCCCCGAACTGCTACTATGGTCTTGGCCATGGATTGCTCCTGACGATATAAAGAGCCGTGATGCTTGGAGATATGATTCCAGATATCTGTATCACTCGTGTGTTGGCCACTTATTCCAATAACACTGAATAACTAGACCCCATTTTACTACTCAGTGGTTCCACCTTTATTTTCATGTAACTTGAGCAAATCTTATTCTGCTATCCCTGACTTGAAGTTTGAACATCTCGACCACAGTATTCCGATGATGCAGAGTCTTTCTCTAACAAATATCTAGAATTTCACGTAATTGTAGAACATGCACGAAGTAGCTCTTGTGTGACAGGATGACTGAGGACCTCACAGGCGAAACCCTAAGCGCAGCATCCTGACCTTAGGCACTTTAGGAAGGACAGTGAATGATGGCGTGGGAACTGGTGCTAGAGCTCGTGCTGAACACCTCTGCCTCCCCTCCTTGTTTTTTTCTACTTGAGAGGTTCTGAGCTCTCAGTACTGATAAAAGGCAGCTTCGTGGCTGTGTGACCTGTACATCTGAAAAGGTTTAATGCTCTGCCCTCACAGTCTTGAAATTCTCAATATTTTTTTAACAGAGGGCCTCACAAGTGATGTAGCAAATTCTGATGATGGGACTGTGTAACTAACTCAGCGACTAACAAAATGATTAAAGCATGGCCTTTTAGGAAAAGACTAGGATCCCAGCATTGCACATTTTCTTTAAAACAATTGAAATGTAACAAAAGGAAAAAATGTAACAAAAGCTGAGTGGGAAAACTTTTTCACAGACTTTTGGGTGCACCATTTTTCTCAGTTTCTATTCTCGCAAGTAAGTGGCTGTGGGGCTTCTTCTCATCTCACATCTTTGTTTCACAGATTAAACTACTGTGGTTGGTGATATTGGCCAACATCGTTTCCATGTCACACTGGCAGGTTGGAGCTGGGCTGCTCACCTTTACCCCCTTCCCTGTGCACCACCCTGCCCCCCACCCCCCATCAATGAAGAGCCTCATCTTCCAAATTTCCACTTCATGTTTTTCCCTTGACAGAGAATCAGCTTAGGGTGGTTCTTCTAAACTCGAACATGTTTGCCTACTTGCCATATGACCTCCCACCTTGCTCAGCAAAGTCCTTTGGGACCTGCTCCACCCACTGGATAGTCAAGCACTAGCTCCAAGGTCTTTGCAGCCATTTGCTTTTAGAATGAAGGACCCATCTTTGAATGGGAAGCCGTAGAATTGTTCAGCATGTTGTGTATTGGAGAAAATAACATAGTAGCACTGGGAAGACTTCAAGATGAACCGAATCTCAAAACAGACACTCAAGTTATTAGGGAAAACAATACAACGCATGGCAGTTCCACCATAGGCTCATTTACAGCAAATGAGGCTGCAAACCAGAGGATGAAACTGATGGCCAGTGTTTCTCTTGCCATCTGTCTCTGCCAGAGAACCAGGGAGTGAACAAGAATATAAATGGGTACACATGAACATTTCCACACCACCTTTCATAATAAGGACAGCAAAACTCTGACTTCTTAAAGATCCCTGGGAGCTATCGGCTGTGGTGGATGGAAAAGACAATTTGTTAGCGTGATATATGTTCCTTAGTTTCTAATGATACATAAATTATCCCATGAGCCATGATACATATGGTTTACAGAGAATTTTAAATGAAAGCAATTTTTTTTTTCTAGCAACACTAATTGCCTAGCAGCAGTAAATTACTCATCCCCCGCTTCCTGTGGGCTGCGGTCATTACTCTGTCCTGGCGGTTGAGCCCATGTCCCCCAAGAAAAATGTTTGCTTTGACAAAGTGAATTTACATCCTCACTTGTGAGCCTGCCATGCCGGGTCTACAGAAGGAGAGGGTATTAATAATGCCTGATTTCAGACCTAGCACCGAGCGTTTGTGTTATCCTGCATGTGTTATCTATGAAAATAGGACAGTGTGTTGGGTCTTAGCTCTTGGCTGCCTTTGGAGAAAAATCAGGGAGCTGCTATCAATATTTAATCTTTTCCAGCTTGAGGGTGTAAAAGGTAGACTTATATAAGAAACATGGACATTTCCAGGATGACAAGTTAAGCAAGGGAAGTGATAAGCACCATTAATTTTGGGAAATATTAGATAATGACGTGTGTAGATGGAAAATGGTGACGCTATTGAAGACTATAATTCAATACATATTTGTTGATTTCCAACATTGTGCTGGGAACTTAGGAAGTAAGGAAAAGTAAGGAATGAATGACACGATCCCTGCCCTCAAGAAGTTTGGTGTCTAGCGCGAGGGACAACCACATACCAAGCAAGGATAATACAAGGTCACCCACGGTACTAAATGAGAGCAGAATGGCAGTAGCTCCTGCCTGCCTGGAGTATAAATGAAGGCCTCTGAAGGAGAAGTAGACAATGCTAGAACTGAGACTTGAATAACACATTTTATTTGACCAGATGGTCAGGGTGTAGGGTGGGGGGGTAGGGCTTTCTGGCTAAAAGGAACAGTATGGCAATGGCTTGGACATCTGAGAGAGAACCCAGCCAGTTAGGGAAACTATGTTTTGGGGTGGTCAGAATATAGGTCACATGTTGGGGAAAATGATAGAAGACAAAACTCGAGAAATGGCAAAGGAGGGCTTTAGACCCGGGAGGTACATGACCAGAGAAGGCAGAACTGGGAAGGATGGATCAGGGTGGTATGAGATAAGCAAGGAAATCAGTTACAAAGCGGCTGCAATCATCCAAATTAAAAAAAAAAAAAAAAAGTAATGCTATTACCCTGTAATTAAACTCAAAAACAAACACAATGAGAAACTTTGCCTGAAAACTGTCTCTGAGGAATATACCAGCTCTCACATATATGTGTTATCTATCTGTATGTATATTTTTTCTTTCTTAAAAGGTTTCTCTGCTAAATACCCTGTCATTTCCCTGAGAGTTTGTGCTCTTAGACTATGCATTTAGAGGTAGGGTCTCTTTTCATAACTTCTATTATTGAGAAATGTATTTATTAGGATGAATGGGTTGAATGCATATTTCTATCACATGGTATTTCTCCTTCCCACATATTTAAAAAGAAGCTTATCTAAGACTGTCTCCACATCATCCCTCCCCACCTATCCTACACACACACACACACACACACACACACACACACATCACTCTGCAGCACCCTGAACTTGACCAGCCACAGTTTGTGTCTGTAAAGGTGGCGAGACTTGTAGGTGTGACCGCTGACAAAGCCAGCCTGACATCTATAGTCTGAAGTTTACGGGTGGCACACAGACTTTCGGAAGTTTCCATCTCCCTGCCCCCTGCCCAGGACAACCATCAAGATTTGGGTGTGGGATCACAAAGGTCAGACTGAGTGTGGCCACCTGGGAAAGCGGTGTCACTGGGAAGTGCTGGGAGGTGCTTTGCCTCGATGCCTCATTAGGCTAGGACAGCGTGGCAGAGGGGTGTGGAGAGGTTGAGGGTTAGGGGACGGCGGGGTGAACTGATTAAAGGACTCTGAGGAGAGACTGTGTGATTTGGAGGTCTGTAGTGAACGTGGCCATGTTAGAGGAATATTCCTGGGCTCAAGTAGCCTGAGACTGGGAGGAGAGCCAGGGCGGAGAGGGTGGCATAGCTTCCATCTCACAAATGTAGAAAACCTGGCATGTACAAGTGCCCAGGTGCACTATTTCCTTCCAGACCCCTGCAGAGAAGGTCAGCAGTTTGTGCTGAGACCAACCCCAGTCATTCCTCCTTTCCAGGTCTACCTGCTCCAGTGAACTCACCTCGTGAGGACTAGAGGTGGGAGACTCTTAACACTTCCTTAATTCGTGGAATGGGTGAGGGGCGGGGCGTGGGAACGCTATCAGGCGTTTCCTCACCTCTCAAAGTAGGAGGTCAGGGAAGCCAGGCTGGGCGCTGGTGGTGAGAGCGAACTCTCGAAGCTCTGCAGGCTGATCCTCCTGAGGGGCACAGTGGGCAGCCTGGCTCGGCCGCTGGAGGTTCACCCTCTCAGCGTGCTCAGAGGGCCAAACCGTGATCTTCAGGCACTCTACACCAGCACCGTGACCCTGCGTGACCAGCAAGACGCTATGCGGGCAAACTGTCTTGTCCACAACTGTTCCTAGACAGTGAGGCTGCCCAGCCCGAGTCTGATCTCTGGGGAGAATGCATTGGAGTTTCCAGGCAGACTAACTCGGAGACTGTTTCCTGTATCTTTTTTTTTATTTTATTAAATTTAAAAAAAAAAATTATTTATTGATTTATTTATTTATGGCTGTGTTGGGTCTTCGTTTCTGTGCTAGGGCTTTCTCTAGTTGTGGCAAGCAGGGGCCACTCTTCATCGTGGTGTGTGGGCCTCTCACTATCGCGGCCTCTCTTGTTGCGGAGCACAGGCTCCAGACGCGCAGGCTCAGTAATTGTGGCTCACGGGCCCAGTTGCTCCGCGGCATGTGGGATCCTCCCAGACCAGGGCTCGAACCCGTGTGCCCTGCATTGGCAGGCAGATTCTCAACCACTGCGCCACCAGGGAAACCCTGTTTCCTGTATCTTTTCTCGAGAAAGTCAAGTTCCAGGAACAGTACCTAAGGAACCATAGTAATGGACTGAGGAAGGGATGGGTGGATCAGTGATGATTCTTCTACTAGACATTTATCTCCCTTGCATAAATGGCTCCATAGTCCATCTGGAAAAGATGAACACATGGGAAGAGATGACAGGCAGGTGAGGGAAGTTTGGGTGCAGGCACGGTTATGGCTAATGGGTGATGACGGGGCTTGATCTCTCTCACACTTTTCTCTGGGTTTCAGGAGGCCCTAACCTTTAGCCCTTATGCAAAATATTCTTTCACAGTTTCCACATGCATACGATTGAGACAAAAGAGTTTACATTTGTTATTCTGCATTAAAAATGAAGCAACTAAATGGGATAAACCCCATAGATATATATTTCTACCCCATGGGCCTTTTCAAAGAAGGGCAATTCATGTTCACAGCAGGCAGTTCAGACAGTAAGTTATTGAGCTAGAAATGCGTACAAGCCAAATGAGCTAGTCTCATCAACCAGCATCATCAGGAATGTGTCTTAAAAAGATAACTATTCAGCAACCATGCAACCATGTAGCCAAATAAATTCCGGATGGATTAAAGATTTAAACGTGAAAAATTAAGCCTGTAAAAGAACTAGAAAGAAATATAGATGAATATTGATCTGACCCAAGAAGTAGAGAAGGGCTTTCTGAGTTTAAAGCTGCAAATAAACCATAAAAGAAAAATCAGACAGATTTACTACGCAAAAAAGGAAAAATTTCAGAGAATTAAGAATGTAAACAAAAATTTTAAAGTGCCCTGGGAAAAAAGAATTGCAGCATATATGACTGGCTTAGTATCCTTTCTCAGTGAAGAAACATTACAAATTTCTGGAGGGTGAGCCCCAGAGGTAAGGACTAAATTTTTTGTGTTTCTGTATTGCATGTGTATAGCAAGTTTCCTGGCGAGTAGCAAGCACACAAAAAGCAGTATATTTTTGAAAAGCTATATTCAGCTGAATGCCTACTATGTACACCTATTACTGCTTCTCATCCCAACAAACTTACAGCTTATATATCAGGATTTCCACTTTACTGAAGAGAAAACTTCAGATTAGGTGACAGAGCCTGGCTTCAAATCCAAAGCTTCTGACTCCAAAGTTCTCTCTCCTCTTCCCTTTCTTCTGCCTGCTTTCTAAATAATGCTTGCTGAATAGAACTGAATGGCAGGAAAAAAATGTTTAACCTCCTTAATGAGAAATGTGACTTCTATTTTCAAACAACACCCTGTTAAGCAACATTCCTTGAACTCACACAATGCTGGTGCTAGTGGAAACTAATCTGTATCTTTGTAGGGGTGTTAAAAGCTCCATAGAAGTTCCCAGTTCTTACATTAAATTGCCAAGTGATTTAAACAAGTTGTCAAGATGTTCGAAACCTGAGAATCCTTACCTTTAATACCTTTAAAGGTATTACCTTTAAAGGTAAGGTAATCCTTACCTTTTAATAGAGATAATAAAATTGAGACTACAGAGAGGTCAAGTAACTTGTGCAAGGTCACACAGCAGTAATCACCAGAGCTGGGACTCAGACCCAGGCGGTCCATCGTTAGAGCTGGCTAGCTCACAAGGTTGACGTAATGTCTAGGAGATAAGGGATGTCAGCAAGGTTTGAAAAGGATAGACTGGACACATTGGGTGAACGGAGATAAAAATTAAAGTTATAAACCTGTTCTTTGTGTGTGCACAAATTGTGAAAATAAGAGCTTGACAGGGACATCTCAGATGTCTGGGTGTGTCCTTCTTGACCTAGTATCTATTTTAAAATTTCTACAGCTTAAAATGTACACTGGCAGTCTGATCATCCCCTCCCTCCCATCCCCTTTATGTAAACCAGTATGGCAGTACTGATTAATGGATTAAAGACAACATGCCCACACTTAGAATCGTACCCAACTAGCTTTTTCAAAAGAAAAAAGAAAATGAAAATAAAACAGATAATTGCATCCACTGGGGTGGAGTTTCTGGCATGTGCAATGATGAATCACCATATAGTTGTGATTGAGAAAAGATAGCCACCCCATAAAACCTCGACTCAGCACCTCTTTCATCTCACTGGTGGGAAGCCGGGAGAGTCAGTGTTAAAACCTGTTTTAATATCGCTCATGTACTTTTCATGCCTCCGTGCAGTATTTGATCATTGACAAAGTCAGCAGTTGTATGTGCATCTCAATCAACGTACCTTTCGGAAAACGCCCTTCATATTCTGTCTCTCTAATTTATATAATTAATTTTTCTAAACCATTTGAGAGACAGTTGTATATATTATGTCCCTTTATGCCGCAAGACTTCAGCGTGTATTGCCTAAGATCAAGAATAGCCTCTTATATACAAGGATATATTGTACAACACAGGGAATATAGCCAATATTTTATAATAACTCTAAATGAAGTATAACCTTTAAAAATTGTGAATCACTATGTTGTACACCTGAAATTTATATATATTGTACATCAACTATACCTCAATTAAAAAGCAAACAAAAAACAAAAAGAATAGCCTCATATAATCATAGTACAATAATTAAATTCAGGAAATTTAACATTGATACAATGCTTTTATCAAATCTACAATCCATATTCCAGTTTTATCAATTGTCCCATGATATTCTTCATAGCATTCTTTCCCCTCCAGCACAGAATCCAATCCAGAGTCTCTACTGAATTTAGTTGTCATATCTCCTTAGTTCCCTTTCGTCTAGAACAATTTCTCAGACTTTGTCTTTCATGACACTGAGATTTTTGAAGAATACTGGTCATTATTTTACACTCTTGCACTTCAGGAGATCAAGTGCTCTTTGTAAGCTATCATCAAGACCTCTGGCTCTCACACTAGGCCTTTAACTACTTCTTCTCAGCCTTAGTTCCTCATCTTAATAATTAAATTCAGGAAATTTAACATTGATACAATGCTTTTATCAAATCTAAAATCCATATTCCAGTTTTATCAATTGTCCCGTGATATTCTTCATAGCATTCTTTCCCCTCCAGCACAGAATCCAATCCAGAGTCTCTACTGAATTTAGTTGTCATATCTCCTTAGTTCCCTTTCATCTAGAACACTTTCTCAGACTTCGTCTTTCATGACACTGAGATTTTTGAAGAATACTGGTCATTATTTTACATACAGCCCCTTAATTTGGATTTGTTGATGTTTCTTCATGATTACATATAGGTTATATATTTTTGGTAGGAATAGCACGGAAGCACTGTGGTGTCCTCCTCACGGTATCGTATCTAGAAGCACATGATACTGGTGTGCTCCTCATGGCTGATATCTATTTTGATCATCCTGTCAAGATGTTGTCCGGTTTCTCCATCATTATAGTGGCCATAAAAATGCACAACTCAGATCTGCCACCGTGAGAAGCCTAACTGATGACTGTCCCGGCTGCTGTGCACAGAATCCATCTGTGTGGAGATCCCACTTTCCACTGACTGCTCTGGCCAATGAGTGAACACAGCAACAATCATAAGGCAGGTCCGTTCCTGCCAGACGGGGACCCCTCTGATGGGCTCCCAGCAGCCTGGCTGAATTCCTCTTCGAACTGGGTTGCATCTAAGACTCTCGTACCCACCACTTCATCTTCTTCTCCCTCCTTCATGAGGTCAGACTGGCATTGTCTGACAGCCATCCCTGCCTCCTCTGGCTCACTCCCCTTTTTCCCTCACAGCCACTCCCTCTCCCTGCAAAGTCTTTTGCATTTCCCAGCATCTGCCTCTTGGAGGGTCTGAACTAACACAAAGTGATACAGAAACAGGTGGCTGAAAACAGGTGTTAAGATGGAGATTTTGGACTGGTTAACTCATCCCTGGTGGGTGAAGAGGATACCGTCCTGAGTGGTAGGTGGGGCACACATAGTCTCTGATACAAGGTAGTGGCCCAGTTGCCAAAGATTTCACTACCGGTGACCTCGGAATGCGTCCTGGTGGTCAGGAATGCCATTGCAGCTGCGATGATTCAGGATGACTCGGTCATTTTGAAGATATGGGGAGAAGAATGCCTACAAAGACAGTAGAGTTGGCTGATTACTTCTAAGTTGACTGGCCCTCTGCAGAGAGATGAGAAACTAAGGCTGAGAAGAAGTAGTTAAAGGCCTAGTGTGAGAGCCAGAGGTCTTGGTGATAGCTTACAAAGAGCACTTGATCTCCTGAAGTGTAAGAGCAGACAGACTGAGCTGTGGATTGAAGACCCTATTTAGTAGACTTTCTTATCCTTATTTTATACATGGGAAAATGGAGGCTCAGAGAGATGGAGTGACTTGCCTTTATTCACCCAGCTCCCAGCTTTTTGACAAGTCAGCGCACCTACTCTTTCTGCAGATATGTTTGTGTGAATCCACAGACTTCACAGAAAGAGAAGGTGGCCATTGCTTTTGGAGGGAACACTGCTATATCATATCCACTGCACATTCCATCTCACCCCCTCTTCACTACTATTTTGACCACTTTTTTTTTTTGCCAGACTCATGTCTCCATCTCAGAAATTCAGGGTCACCTAAATAAGAATGATGGGTTAGACGTTCTAACCAAACTTACAAGAGCTACAAAACCAACCACTAAGAAAAAACACTTCTTTACACTAAACACTGAAACAAGTTTTCCTTCTCTTTGGTATACATGTAACTCCAATGTGTGCATTTCCAGTGAGAGAGAGATGAACGGTGAGAATTGTTTTAGTGGGCCATGATTAGCTTATATTTGTGTGACTGTATGAATGGGAGTAGTTTTACTCTTAAACATTAGACAAAGCACAAAAACAGATAATTGAGATTTTACAGGCATGTTCAAGAAACGGTGGGTAAAGCTAATACTAACAATCCATCCTAGGACCATGGATTCATAATAACATCTTACATTCAATAGTAAATACTAGGGACTTCCCTGGTGGCGCAGTGGTTGAGAATCTGCCTGCCAATGCAGGGGACATGGGTTCGATCCCTGGCTTGGGAGGATCCCACGTGCCGCGGAGCAGCTGGGCCCGTGACGCCACAATTGCTGAGCCTGTGCGTCTGGAGCCTGTGCTCCGCAACGAGAGAGGCCGCGATGGTGAGAGGCCCGCGCACCGCGATGAAGAGTGGCCTGCACTTGCCACAACTAGAGAGAAAGCCCTCTCAAAGAGGCGAAGACCCAACACAGCCATAAATAAATAAATAAATAAAATTTAAAAATAGTAAATACTAAAAGGTTCTCAAAGGGCTGCCACATGTATTATTTAGTTTTATTCTGACAATAACCTTGCACTAGGTAGAGCAAGTTTTATTATCCCTATTTTATATATGGAGAAATTATATTCTTTCACAAACAGAAAAACTAAATAAAGAAAGTTAATTGAAATGCCCATGCATTATAAGAAATGCATCTGAAACCTGGCAAAAGAGGAACTCAGTTTCTGAAACTACCTACTGTTCTGCCTGGAAACTTTCATTTCTTTTATAATTTTTAATATTTAATATAATTGCTGATACACTATAGTCAGTGTTCCCAACTTACAGAGAACCCTCACTTAAATCTATAATTCCTTTTGCTGCTCTTTGCAATCAGGATTTAATAAATAAAATAATACGAACACTCAACATGATTTCCTTTTCTTTTGACATTGCTGAAAATTGCAAGCAGCTTAAAACCTTTTAAATTGCCATGGGGTTAATTTAAAAGGAAAGATAAAAGAACTAAACTTAGTAATTTCTAGATCTGATTTATTTGGGAGGTGGGATGGAAAGGGGTTATTATTATTATTTTTTCCAGCAGAAATACTTCTCTAAAGGTTGCAAGGGAAGTTAGGAAAAAACAGTTTTATAGCCAAAACTGTGCTTTTTTATTTAGCAAAGTAGTTTCTTGGAGAATAATTTATGTATGTGAGGATTCTCTTTATCTCAAATACTTTTTGCCTTAAGGTCTCATTTGTTGGATATTGATAGAGTTACAGAGGCTTTCTTTTGGTTAATCTTTGCTTAGTATATATTTCTTATCATTATGACTTAAATATATCTCATTCAAATAGCATGTAGCTGGATTTGTTAGCCCAATCAAAGCATCTATATTTAAACTGGATAGTTTATTTTGTTTACGCTGCTGTGACAACAGACATATTTGGACGTATTTCTACAATCCTAATTTTTATTTTTCATAAATTATGCTCTTTTTTTCTCATTTCTTTCCCCCTCCTTTCCTTCTGTTGGATTAGTGGAGCTTTTCTTTATTCCCTTCTATTTCTTTTCTTTTAGCATTTACTCTTAACTTTTGAACCTTTTACTTGACTTAGAAAAGTCTCAAGTTAATAAAAAAATTTTTTTTAAGAATATTTATTGGGCTGCACTGGGTCTTAGTTTTGTGTCACATGGGCTCTTAGTTGCGGCATGCGGGCTCTAGTTCCCTGACCAGGGATCGAACCCTGGTCCCCTGCATTGGGAGCATGGAGTCTTAACCACTGGACCACCAGGGAAGTCCTTCAAGTTAATCAAAATTTTAATATTACTCTTTAATTGCATAAGAACCTTGGTCTTTTGCCTCAGGTCACCCTCATTTTCCATTTACTGTCTGTCTTACATGATTTTCTTGTCTAGTAATTTACTTCCTTTTTCTATCTCCTTTCCCTCATTAATTGTTATTTTTACTTATTGTCTGGTACAGGCAATGTTTATTCAGATTTACTCATAGTTTTACCACTTATCTTAGTAAAAAGGCTTTTTGCAAACCACTTCCTCTTTCTGGGTTTAATTTCCTTTTTTCTTTAGTAGCTCTTTTATCGAGTCTGTCTTCATTTGAAAAACATCTTTATTTCACACTCGGTTGTCAATATTTAACTCTTTAGCTGGAAATTAAATTAAATGGTAATGGTATTCCACTGCCCTGGTCTCTTGCTGTTGAGAAATGTTATCAGTCTAAGTAAACTGTCTTTTCTCACTGGTTGCTTTTAAGATTTACTCATCTTTAATACTTCAGCATGTGTGTGTGTGTATGTGTGTGTGTGTGTATTTTTAAAATTTACTTGTTTGAGGTAGTGGTGGTTCTTGAATCAGAAAATGTATGTCTTTCTTCAATTCTGAAAAATACTGAGTCAGTAGTTTAAAAAAATAGTATTTCTTTCTGCCCATTCTTTCTTATCTGGCTTCCTGAAACTCTGATTATAAACCTGTTGAACCTTCTCTTTTTGGTATCTCCTAATCTTTCTTTCATATTTTAATCCCCCTTTTTTCTTTCTGCTACAGTGTAATGAATTTCTTTAGGTAATATCTTTCAGCTCATTAATTCTCTCTTCAGAGGTTTTAAAATTTTTGTTCAAGTGGTTCACTGATTTTTTTTGAAATTTAAATGACTCAATTTTTCATTTCCAGAAGTTCTTTTTGGTTCTCTTTTTTTATTGTCTTATTTTCTTTTAAAAGTGTCTTGCTATATTTTCAACTTCTTGTATGAGCAGGACTCATAAGATATAAACAGATTATAATTGTAATATTTCCCCAAATTCCCATTTAATCCTGATGTATGATCAGGCCTTTTCCCTGCCTTTTAGGTGAAGTCATAGGTAAGTCTCATAAATGTCCTACTTTTTATTAGATAATTGGGCATCCTGTGATTACTATTAGACACAAGAGCGATAATAAAAAGACAACCCAATTTTGAAGTGGGCAAAATACTTGAACAGACACTTCAAGAATATAAATGAATGCTAATAAGCACATGAAAAGATGATCAAAAGTCACCAGGGAAACACAAATTTAAACTGCCATGAGATACCACTTCACATACACTATAATGACTAAAATTAGAAAGACTAAGGATACCAAATGTTGGCAAAAAGTGAACCAACTGGGAGTCTCATATATTGCCAAGAAGAGTATAAAATGGTACAACCTTTTGAAAACCTATTTAGCCATTACTTACACATTTAAACATACACCTGCTCCATGACTCAGCAATTCCACTTACAGTTATTTACTCAAGAGAAATGAGAACATATGTCCACAAAAAGACTTGTATAGCAGTATTCAGAGCAGTCTTATTTGTAGTAGCTAAAAACTGGAAATAATACAAATGTCCATTAACAGATAAATGAATACATTTTTAAATATCCATACAATAGTATACTACTCAACAAAAACAACAAAAAGTAATGAACTACTAATACAACAACAACTGGGGTAAATATCAAAAGCATTAAGTTGAGTGAAAGAAGCCAGATATAGTATATGGTTCTATATATGAAGTTCTAGAACAAAGAAAACTAAGATATAGTGATAGAAATCAGACGGTCAGTGATTCACTGGAAAGAGCCCCAAGAGAACTTCTGCTCTTCTTTTTCTAACTTTTTAAGGTAGAAGTTTAGGTCATTGATTTTTAAACTTTATTTCCTTCTATTATCAGTAATTAAAGCTATAAACATCCCTTTAAATACTGTTTTGGCTGCAGCCCATAAATTTTGATATGTAATGTTTTCATTATCATTCAGTTGAAAATATTTTCTAAATTCTCTTGTGATTGCTTCTTGGACCAACAGGTTATTCTGCTATATGTTGCTTAATTTACAGATATTTGAGGATTTTCTAGATATCTTTTTGTTATTGGCTTCTAATTTATTACCATTTTGGCCAGAGAATAATTTCAGTCCTCTTAGATTTATGGAAACTTGTTTTATGATTCAGAATATGGTCTGTGACTGTTACATGTGCACTTAAAAATATATGTATTTTGTAGCTGATGGGGTCTAATGTTTAATAAATGCCAACTAGGTCAAGTTGCTCGATAGTGTTGTTCAAATAATCTATAATCTAATTTTTTGCCTACCTATCCTATAGATTACTGAGAAACAGATGTTAAAATCTCCAACTATGACTCCCTCTTGTGAGAGCACCGGAATCACAACTAACTGCTGAACAATCATCGACAGGAAGACACTGGAACTCAGCAAAAAAGATACCCCACATCCAAAGACAAAGGAGAAGCCACAATGAGACGGTAGGAGGGGTGCAATCACAGTAAAATCAATTCCGATAACTGCTGGGTTGGTGACGCACAAACTGGAGAAGACTTATACCACAGAAGTCCACCCACTGGAGTGAAGGTTCTGAGCCGCCACGTCAGGCTTCCCAACCTGGGGGTCTGGCAACAGGAGGAGGAATTCTTAGAAAATCAGACTTTGAAGGCTAGTGGGATTTGATTGCAGGACGTTGACAGGACTAGGGGAAACAGAGACTCCACTCTTGGAGGGCACACACAAAGTAGTGTGTGCATCGGGACCCAGGGGAAGGAGCGGTGACCCCATAGGAGACTGAACCAGACCTATCTGCTAGTGTTGGAGGGTCTCCTGCAGAGGCAGGGGGTGGCTCTGGCTCACCGTGAGGACAAGGACACTGGCAGCAGAAGTTCTGGGAAGTACTCCTTTCCGTGAGCCCCCCCAGAGTCTGCCATTAGCCCCACCAAAGAGCCCAGGTAGGCTCCAGTGTTGGGTCGCCTCAGGCCAAACAACCAACAGGGAGGGGACCCAGCCCCACCCATCAGCAGACAAGTGGATTAAAGTTTTATTGAGCTCTGCCCATCAGAGCAACAGCCATCTCTACCCACCACCAATCCCTCCCATCAGGAAACTTGCACAAGCCTCTTAGATAGCCTCAACCACGAGAGGGCAGATGGCAGAAGCAAGAACTACAATCCTGCAGCCTGTGGAACAAAAACCACATTCACAGAAATATAGACAAGATGAAAAGGTAGAGGGCTATGTACCAGATGAAGGAACAAGATAAAACCCCAGAAAACAACTAAATGAAGTGGAGATAGGAAACCTTCCAGAAAAAGAATTCAGAAAAATGATAGTGAAGATGATCCAGGACCTTGGAAAAAGAATGGAGGCAAAGATCGAGAAGATGCAAGAAATGGGTAACAAAGACCTAGAAGAATTAAAGAACAAACACCTAGAAAAATTAAAGAACAAACAAACAGAGATGAACAATACAATAACTGAAATGAAAAATACACTAGAAGGAATCAATAGCAGAATAACTGAGGCAGAAGAACAGATAAGTGACCTGGAAAACAGAATGGTGGGATTCACTGCCATGGAACAGAATAAAGAAAAAGGAATGAAAAGAAAGGAAGACAGCCTAAGGGACCTCTGGAACAACACTGAACACAACAACATTCACATTATAGGGGTCCCAGAGGAGAAGAGAGAGAGAAAGGACCTGAGAAAATATTTGAAGAGATTATAGTCTAAAACTTCCCTAACATGGGAAAGGAAATAGCCACTCAAGTCTAGGAAGCATAGAGAGTCCCAGGCAGGATAAAACCAAGGAGAAATATGCCAAGACACATAGAAATCAAATTGACAAAAATTAAAGACAAAGAAAAAATATTGAAAGCAACAAGGGAAAACTGACAAATAACAGACAAGGGAACTCCCATAAGGTTAACAGTGATTTCTCAGCAGAAACTCTACAAGCCAGAAGGGAGTGGCATGATATACTTAAAGTGATGAAAGGGAAGAACCTACAGTGAAGGTTACTCTACCCAGCAAGGATCTCATTCAGATTCGACGGAGAAGTCAAAAGTTTTACAGACAAGCAAAAGCTAAGAGAATTCAGCACCACCAAACCAGCTCTAAAACAAATGGTAAAGAAACTTCTCTAAGTGGGAAATACAAGAGAAGAAAAGGACCTACAAAAACAAACCCATAACAATTAAGAAAATGGTAATAGGAACATACATATCGATAATTATCTTAAACGTGAATGGATTAAATGCTCCAACCAAAAGACACAGGCCTGCTGAATGGATACAAAAACAAGACCCATATATATGCTGTCTACAAAAGACCCACTTCAGACCTAGAGACACATATAGACTGAAAGTGAGGGGATGGAAAAACATATTCCATGCAAATGGAAATCAAAAGAAAGCTGGAGTAGCAATACTCATATCAGATAAAATAGACTTTAAAGTAAAGAATGTTATAAGAGACAAGGAAGGACATTACATAATGATCAAGGGATCAATCCAAGAAGAAGATATAACAATGGTAAATATTTATGCACCCAACATAGGAGTACCTCAATACATAAAGCAAATACTAACAGCCATAAATGGGGAAATCGACAGTAACACAATCATAGTAGGGGATATTAACACTCCACTTTCACCAATGGACAGATCATTCAAAATGAAAATAAATAAGGAAACACAAGCTTTAAATGATACATTAACAAGATGGACTTAATTGATATTTATAGGACATTCTATCCAAACCAAGCAGATTACACTTTCTTCTCAAGTACAAACGGAACATTCTCCAGGATATATCACATCTTGGGTCACAAATCAAGCCTCAGTAAATTTAAGAAAATTGAAATGATATCAAGCATCTTTTCTGACCACAATGCTATGAGATTAGAAATCAATTACAGGGAAAAAAACATAAAAAACACAAACACATGGAGGCTAAACAATACGTTACTAAATAACCAAGAGATCACTGAAGAAATCAAAGAGGAAATCAAAAAATACCTAGAGACAAATTACAATGAAAACATGACAATCCAAACCTATGGGATGCAGCAAAAGCAGTTCTAAGAGGGAAGTTTATAACAATACAAGCCTACCTCAAGAAACAAGAAAAATCTCAAATAAACAATCTAACCTTACACCTAAAGGAACTAGAGAAAGAAGAACAAACAAAACCCAGAGTAAGTACAAGGAAAGAAACCATAAAGATCCAAGCAGAAATAAATGAAATAGAAACAAAGAAAACAATAGCAAACATCAGTAAAATTAAAGCTGGTTCTTTGAGAAGATAAACAATATTGATAAACCATTAGCCAGACTCATCAAGAAAAAGAGGAAGAGGACTCAAATCAATAAAATTAGAAATGAAAAAGGAGAAGTTACAACAGGCACTGCAGAAATACAAAGCATCCTAAGAGACTACTATAAACAACTCTATGCCAATAAAATGGACAACCTGGAAGAAATGGACAAATTCTTAGAAAAGCATAACCTTCCAAGATTGAACCAGGAAGAAACAGAAAATATGAACAGACCAATCACAAGTAATGAAATTGAAACTGTGATTAAAAATCTTCCAACAAACAAAAGTCCAGGACCAGATGGCTTCACAGGTGAATTCTATCAAACATTTAGAGAAAAGCCAACACCCATCCTTCTCAAACTCTGCCAAAAAATTGCAGAGGAAGGAACACTCTCAAACTCATTCTATGAGGCCACCATCACCCTGATACCAAAACCAGACAAAGATACTACCAAAAAAGAAAATTACAGACCAATATCACTGATGAATATAGATGAAAAAATCCTCAACAGAATACTAGCAAACAGAATACAACAGCACATTAAAAGGATCATACAGCATGATCAAGTGGGATTTATCCCAGGGATGCAAGGATTCTGCAATATACACAAATCAATCAATGTGATACACAATATTAAAAAATTGAAGAAGAAAAACCATATGATCCTCGCAATAGATGCAGAAAAAGCTTTTGACAAAATTCAACATCCATTTATGATAAAAACACTCCAGAAAGTGGGCATAGAGGGAACTTACCTCAACATAATAAAGGCCATATATGACCAACACACAGCAAACATCATCCTCAATGGTGAAAAACTGAGAGCATTTCCTCTAAGATCAGGAACAAGACAAGGATGTCCACTCTGGCCACTATTATTCAACATAGTTTTGGAAGTCCTACCACGGCAATCAGAGAAGAAAAAGAAATAAAAGGAATACAAACTGGAAGAGAAGAAGTAAAACTGTCACTGTAGATGACATGATACTATACATAGAGAATCCTAAAGATGCCACCAGAAAACTCCTAGAGCTAATCAGTGAATATGGTAAAGTTGCAGGATACAAAATTAATGCACAGAAATCTCTTGCATTCCTATACACTAATGATGAAAAATCTGAAAGAGAAATTAAGGAAACACTCCCATTTACCATTGCAAGAAAAAGAATAAAATACCTAGGAATAAACCTACTTAGGGAGACAAAGGACCTGTATGCAGAAAACTATAAGACACTGATGAAAGAAATTAAAGATGATACAAACAGATGGAGAGATTTACCATGTTCTTGGATTGGAAGAATCAATACTGTGAAAATGACTATACTACCCAAAGCAATCTACAGATTCAGTGCAATCCCTATCAAATTACCAATGGCATTTTGTATAGAACTAGAACAAAAAATCTTAAAATTTGTATGGAGACGCAAAAGACCCTGAATAGCCAAAGCAGTCTTGAGGGAAAAAAACGGAGCTGGAGGAATCAGGCTCCCTGACTTCAGACTATACTACAAAGCTACAGTAATGAAGACAATAGGGTACTGGCACAAAAACAGGAATATAGATCAATGGAACAGGATAGAAAGCACAGAGATAAACCCATGCACCTATGGTCAACTAATCTATGACAAAGGAGGCAAGGATATACAATGGAGAAAAGACAGGGTCTTCAATAAGTTGTGCTGGGAAAACTGGATAGCTACATGTAAATGAAATTAGAACACTCCCTAACACCATAAAAAAAAAATAAACTCAAAATGGATTAGAGACCTAAATGTAAGACCGGACACTATAAAACTCTTAGAGGAAAACATAGGAAGAACACTCTTTGACATAAATCACAGCAAGATCTTTTTTGATCCACCTCCTAGAGTAATGAAAATAAAAACAAAAATAAATAAATGGGACCTAATGAAACTTTAAAGCTTTTGCAAAGAAATCTACAAACAAGATGAAAAGACAACCCTTAGAATGGGAGAAAATATTTGCAAACAAATAAATGGACAAAGGATTAGTCTCTGAAATATATAAACAGCTCATGCAGTGCAATATTAAAAAAACAAACAACCCAATTCAAAAATGGGCAGAAGACCTAAATAGACATTTCTCCAAAGAAGACATACAGATGGCCAAGAAGCACATGAAAAGCTGCTCCACATCACTAATTATTAAAGAAATGGAAATCAAACTACAATGAGGTATCACCTCACACCAGTTACAATGGGCATCCTCAGAAAATCTACAAACAATAAATGCTGGAGAGGGTGTGGAGAAAAGGGAACCCTCTTGCACTGTTGGTGGGAATGTAAATTGATACAGCCACTATGGAGAACAGTATGGAGGTTCCTTAAAAAACTAAAAATAGAATTACCATATGGCCCAGCAATCCCACTACTGGGCATATACCCAGAGAAGACCATAATTCAAAAAGAAACATGCACCCCAGTGTTCATTGCAGTACTATTTACAATAGCCAGGTCATGGAAGCAACCTAAATGCCCATCGACAGATGAATGGATAAAGAAGATGTGGTACATATATACAATGGAATATTACTCAGTCATAAAAAGGAATGAAATTGGGTCATTTGTAGAGATGTGGATGGATCTAGAGACTGTCATACAGAGTGACGTGAGTCAGAAAGAGAAAAACAAATATCATATATTAATGCATATACGTGGAACCTAGAAAAATGGTACAGATGAACTGGTTTGCAGGGCAGAAATTGAGACGCAGATGTAGAGAACAAACGTATGGACACCAAGCTGGGGGGAATGTGGCTGGGGGGTGGGGGTGGTGGTGTGATGAATTGGGAGATTGGGATTGACATGTATACACTAATATGTATAAAATGGATAACTAATAAGAACCTGCTGTATAAAAAAATAAATAAAATTCTAAAATTAAAAAAAAAAAAAAGCTCCTAAGGCCTGAACCAGGATCAAATTGCTGGAAGTTACATATGGAGACAGAGCTGGCTCTACATAAAGAAAACTTTTCTAACATTACATCTGTTCTTAAATTGGATGTCCTGACTTACCATGTCAGGAACTTTCCAAGCTCTGGTCACCTTCAACCGGATACTTGAGGCCTAGAATCATCCTTCAGGAAGAATTTCTGTCCTGGGTGGGAGGTTGGAATAAAAGTCACCACCTAACTCTTTAAAAAAAAAAAGAAATCTCCAACTATGAGTATGGATTTGTCTATTTCTCCTTTTAGTTCTGTTAATTTTTATTTCATACATTTTGAAGTTCTGTTATTTGATGAATTGACCCTTTTAACATCATGAAATAACCCTGTTTTATTTTTCTAGTAATAATCTCATCTTTAAAAAAATTACTATAGTATAATATTTCTTGTTAATTTTCACTGCAGTTTGAGGTAAGTACATTATTACATTTATAGTTGTAAAGACTGAGTGAAACTGGCCAAGTCTGTATAACTAGTGAATATGGTAGAGTATACTAAAGTTTTTGAACTTGACAGCAAGTCTTAGAAGTTATAGGTACTTTAATTCAAACAGTCTTCTATGATAAAGTCTTATGTCTTTTAAAAATCTTTTTGGTTTTCACAATATTTATTTATTTAATATTTATTTCTACACACAAGTCAGTATTCTTCTTACTAATATTCATGCTTCTCTCATTGTTCTTTGCCTCCACTATGTTCATTCCCACCATAACACAACATAATCAAAGTAATAAGCCATGACCCAGAAATTAAAAGGAGCTGAGAATTGAGCCTTCTAAAAAAACTTCAATTGTAGCAAAATAACTTATCATGACATATTTTCTTGTTTGTAAGAAAGAAATATTCATTAATGATTGTAAAGCCAAGTATAAAATTATGTGATGTAGTTATTACAATGTGCTTCTTTCATAAAATCACAGAACCCTATTTTATTTTATATTCTTTGGTTTCAAAGTTTACTACATTAAAAAAAAAAGAATGAAAACTTCTCTTGATCTTCTATTTTGAATGAATCAATCCTCTGTTTTAAATTGACTAAAGGTTAATAGCTCAGATTGTTTTCATAGTTTACTCATGTCTCAGTCTTCTGTATTATTATTCAAATTATACAAGAAACATTAAATATTAACCCAGACAGTATCCATCAAATCCAATTGAAACAATCAATCCCTGAGATGAGAACGTTAGGGTCATATTACAGCTTTCTTTTGCAAGACAAGGAAAAAAAGTTTAGTGCATGGAATGCAGAAAATTCTGACAAGATTTATTTACAACTATCTGCTTTTTCTTTTTCAGGTTACCAGAATAAATATTTGTGCAGCTGAAAGTGTTGCTAGTAGCAGGTTCTTGATGGCTTCTCAGACAGGGCAAACATCTAGTCATAGCTTGAGTGTCAGATTTGGGAACAGAAACTGGCCTATTATATAAGGTGTTTTCCTTGTCCATGCATGGCTTTAGCTTTGCCTGCCTAGACTCCCAGCACCCCACAGTGGTTGAATATATGCAACCTCCATGATGTGTTCTTAAAGTATCTTGGTGTAGTATGTACACATTTCTCAGGCTGCAAACTGAGGCAGGCAAACATATAACTATTTTTCTAAAAGTGGATCTAAATTCTATCTTGAACCTCCTATTTCTATCACTGACAGGCAAATTCAGCAGTCTTGGTCATTTGAAGTTTATACTTAGGCTTCTGCTCCTCGCATTTTCTCCCTGTTGTGACATCTGAGACCTGAATGGACTTAGTAGTATTCAGGTGTTGGGGTTGAATGGGTGGGTAATGAACACATAGTATACATTCTTTTAAGAGGTGAGTCTTTGGATTCTGACTCTATCCCTGGTGCACCCACTGTCAGTATATGTCCCTTTAGGTACTTTTCCATACAGAACTGACGTCAGTGTTTTCCTGCCTCAGTCTGGGGCCCACAGAACACTTAGACAGTGGATTCAGTTCCTCCTACGTCTAACTATGCCATGTCACGACTTCAATATTGCTATTCCCTTATCACCATAGCATGGAGAACACATGCAAGAAAGTTTCCTACCCAAGTCTCAGATGCACAGCAGGGCACAGTATGTCTCTGCTTGTATTAATGACGATAAGTTAGATTATGATGTGGTGACAAATGCTCCCCAAATCTCAGTGGCTTAAAAGGACAAAGGTTTATTTCTCACTTGTATGTCATTCCTGCGTCAGGCATGGTACTGCTGGTCCATGCCCTCTTTACTCCTGGATCCAGGAACTGGATGATGGAACTGTCTCTGTCTGGGACATTGCTGATATCAGCATAGAGGAAGAGAGAACAGGATGAACTTTGTTCTGGCTAGTAGTCCAGCTCACACTTTATTGACCAAAGAAGTCAAATGGATAAGCAGAGAAGTATAATTCTCCCCCAGGGAGGGGCAGCTTATGTTTTTAAATAATACAATCTACCACACTATTCCTGGGTTCATAATTTAAGGGAAGGATCTATGTTTCTCTAACAATTTAGCTTGAGGAATGGTGAGAAGTCAGCTACTTCATGCTCAAGGCTATCAGGGCTGCTTCTCCTCCAGCTCAATTCTCCTCTCCAGTAAGGGAGAACCTTATCTAGTCTCCAGGGAGGGTGGTCTGGTTCTTCATCTGCTTTCTTTTAGTTGATTGTTTATGGGGGAAAAAAGTTTATGTTCAGCTTCTTTCAGCATTTAGTCCTTTGAAGCTCAAGAGCACACATCTTTTGCAAATCACAAATCTGGGTCCTGGGGCATCCTAGTTATTATGGTTTTATAATGTATTTTCATATCTGCTAAAGCAATATCCCCATCATGACTTTTATTTTCAAAATTGGTCACTCTTTTTGCAAACATAAAACTATGCAGAATTAAGTAGTGATGGGATGAATATCTAAGAAGTATTTTTTTTTTAAGCTGAAATCTTGAGTGTTACATCTATTTTTTTTTTTTTTAACTTCAGGTTTATTTATTTATTTATTTATTTATTTATGGCTGTGTTGGGTCTTCGTTTCTGTGCGACAGCTTTCTCTAGTTGCGGCGAGCGGGGGCCACTCTTCATCGCGGTGCGCGGGCCTCTCACTATCGCGGCCTCTCTTGCTGCGGAGCACAGGCTCCAGACGCGCAGGCTCAGTAATTGTGGCTCACGGGCCTAGTTGCTCCGCGGCATGTGGGATCTTCCCAGACCAGGGCTCGAACCCGTGTCCCCTTCATTGGCAGGCAGATTCTCAACACTGCACCACCAGGGAAGCCCCTAAGAAGTATTTTTGAATGATTCACACATGTCATATGAGATGGTTTGCTCAATTTAAATGAAGTTTAAGTTGATGTTGAATTTTGATGTTTTGGTATTTTGGGACTATTACTGTGATTTTCAATATGGCTTTCCCCTTGAAGTTACATGCAGTTGAGAGATACTCTGCATGGCCATCACCTTGCTTGTGCCATCTCTCTTTTCCTTTGGTTTCTTTAGAGTTAACGTTTTGCTCAGGCTTTCCTCAGAACCTTCTAGCTAACTGTTATTTGGAGTCCCACTCACATCTCACTTTCCAGCTGCTATTCCACTTCCTCATACCATTCACCTGCTGTAAGCATCCTCATTGCTAATTAGTACAGATGAGCAAAACTGAACAGTGATTCAGATCATATACTTCCCAAAGATAAGAAGGACAAATCTATGAGCTCCTGCTCTTATACTTGGAGGTCCCAGCTGAGCTGGGGGGCAGAAGAACATGAACCTCTTTTCATAAATCCTGAGAGGAAGAAGTTGTGCCTCTGTCCCACATTGCTTCTCACTGTGGCAGGTGGTTGGCCTGTTTTTAGTTTTATTTGCTTATTTATTTATTTTGCAGCATTTATTCCCTGCCAACTAAAAGCTGGCTGACACAAGTTCTCCAAGGCCATAATTGTTCCTTCAGCCATCGCTATTCTTTTCCATCAACCGCTGTAGAATTCCAGCCCCCCTTCCCCTTTTAGAAACAATGTTATAAATCTTCACATCTCCAGGAACACAAAATACAACACTTTGTATACAGGCAGCTGATCAGCAAATGTTTGTTGAAAAAGTTTTGAATGATTTTCCAGCCAGTGCTCTTTAAGGCAAAGTATACCCTCAGGCTTTGTGTTCACCACTTTTTTTTTTTTTTTAGAAAGTGGTTTCTTTCTTTCTTTCTTTCTTTCTTTCTTTCTTTCTTTCTTTCTTTCTTTCTTTCTTTCTTTCTTTCTTTCTTTCTTTCTTTCTTTCTTTCTTTCTTTCTTTCTTCCTTCCTTCCTTCCTTCCTTCCTTCCTTCCTTCCTTCCTTCCTTCCTTCCTTCCTTCCTTCCTTCCTTTCTTTCTTTCTTCTTTCTTTCTTTCATTCATTTATTTATTTATGGCTGTGCTGGGTCTCCGCTTCTGTGCGAGGGCCCCCTCCAGCCGTGGCAAGCGGGGGCCACTCCTCACCGCGGTGCGCGGGCCTCCCACTATCGCGGCCTCCCCCGCTGCGGAGCACAGGCTCCAGATGCGCAGGCTTAGCAATTGTGGCTCACGGGCCCAGCCGCTCCGCGGCACGCGGGATCCTCCCAGACCAGGGCTCGAACCCGTGCCCCCGCACCGGCAGGCAGACTCCCAACCACTGCGCCACCAGGGAGGCCCGTTCACCATTTTTTGATGTTAATTTTAATTTGGTTTTACTGATTAAAAAAAAAAAATTGGTAGAGAAGTGAGACACTGTAGACCCTATGAGGACTTAAAGAAAGTTCTGGTGGATAATCCCTGAGTTTCTTCCTAAAAACCAGAATTTGGGGCCACATCTTTCTCTTTACTTTGCCTCTTGTCTTCTTTTTCCTGTTCCTGCCTGTAGGTCAATAAACTGGATGTTCTCTCTGCCCCCTCCCCTCTGCATCTCTTTCCTACATCACTTCCTTGTCTTCTGCTCAGATCTGAGCCACATTTGTTGAAAACCATCTAGTTAGAATGTCTTCTTCCTTTCGCAACACAGCTCACCATGTTTCCTTATCCTTTCTTCCTTTTTAAGGATTCATACATTAAAGGTAATCGCATTTGGCTCTACAGAATCCAGTTGAGGAAGTTCTCAAGTTACAACATAATGTGTTGCCAAAGTGCCTTTGCTAATAAGTTGTTTGGAACTTGGAACAAATTTCCCAGCAAAAAGTAGGCTCTAAGTGGTACTTACAGTTCCCAGTCCAGCCTACAACAAGTTACTCACTCAATATACTACACATCTGTTGAGTCAAGCATTTGCTAAGTGCTGGTGGTTGAGAATTTTTGTGTTCACTGCATTACCCTTCAGCACTGTGCTATTTGAGTTGAGCTGTTCACTCCCCTGGCCTCATTCTCATGTATATCATCTGCAAGAATTTTGCTTGTGCGGGTAAACATGATCTTTCTTTAGCATTAACTTTGCAAGTTGTATCTCTCTCTACGCAGTTCATCTGTAAGACAACAGAGTCATTTTCTGCACACCCAGGTGAAGCAACAATAATTTGGGCACATGTTGATCAAAATACAGCCCAATCCCTGTGAAGGTTTGAGGCACACCACGCTGTCATGGCCTATGGGATGAGATCCATTGCACAAGGAATAAAACATTATTAAAACATTATTTTCAGAGAGAGTGGAATTTCTTTGATGGTAAAAGGCAGGTTATCGTCCAGATTGTTTCCTGGGATATGGGTCCTAGTTGGCATACAGAAAGACCCAATATCAATACTGAATGATGAATGAACGAATGAATGAATGGCAAAGGGCTACAGGAAGACATCTCCCGCATACGCTCTCAGTTTTTTCCAAGGTTTTAAAGAATGAGGGGGAAGGACTCACAATATTTCCCTCCTGAGGTCACGGGGAGAACCCAACTCTCTGCACGTCTGTGCCCTCTTTTTGCTTTGCAGAGCTCAGAGAGAACAAAGTCTTCACGACAAACATTGTTTTACTTTGCACCTTTCTTCTTTACCAAAGGTGGGTCGGTGGAGGCTTCATATTTCAGCTTTGAAAAACAAAGTGTCCAAGACTATTGACCCCAAGAGGCCCAGATTTCTCTTACAAGAACTTTAAATATTTTTTGTTTCCTGTTTCAATAAAAAGGTGCCCAGGAAGGGTCCCAAGCCAAATGTCTGTGAACACCTGTGGCCTCTGGGGGCTGCCTGCTCCCTCAGATAGCTTTGGAGCTGGAGTTTTAGAGCAAACGGTCAGCCTGGCGGTGAGCTTGCCTCACACGTGGGCTGTACTTCCCTGAAGCCACTTCAAACAAATCTCTCCCCGCAGTGTGAGGAGAGTGAGGAGAGGGACAGGAGGACAGTGATTTAATACGGGGCTCCGAGGTACGGCCCTGTAGGGCCTGTGGGTGCTAGCGGTCCTTTAGTGGGCGCCATCTCCCCCTGGAGGCCGGCCACACGCCTGGGGACCAGTCCCGGGCAGAAGGGCATCAGCAGAAGAGCCCCCGAGCGCCGATCCGGGCCTCGCCGGTGGGGGGCGCTCTCCCGTGGGAAAGGTCGGGCAGGGCGGGGAGGGGCGGGGAGGAGCAGGGCGGGACGCGGCCCCTCCGCCCCCTGGGCGTCACCCCTCGCTCTGCCAAGCTCTCCTCGGGTTCCGGGCGGGTCTCAGCGTCCGCTGGAGAAGAGGCGCGCCGCCGCCCGCCCGCTCGCCGCGTCCCCCTCGGCTGCTCGCGCCCGGCCCCCGGTCTCCCTGTCGCGCTCGGCCCCGAGGGCATGCGGCAGCAGCAGGGGTCTCCGCTCCCGGGCTCCGCGGCGCGGGCGAGCGTGAGCGGTGAGTGGGTTCCCGGAGCGGCGGCCGGCCGGGGCGCGTTGGGAGGCTTTTCGGGGTTGCCTGGCGTCCAGCCCGGGCCCCAGACCCATTCCAAGTACCTGGGACGGCCCTCTTTGGGCGGTGTGTGGCGCATCTTGCCCTTTCCGCCTTCTTTTTAAAAATTTTTTTATTTTAGGAGGGAGAAGCAGTCGGGATGCAGAATCCGCGTAGCGCCCGCCCCAGCTGTGGGCTGGTGGGCTGGGCGCAGAGGAGCGCAGAGCGGGGCGCAGGCTCCGCTCTGCTTTTGCACAGGTGCTTCTTTTCCAAACTCGGTTTTACAGCCGTCGATGGTTAACTGAGGTTCTCTCGTGGAGCCTAGGGATATAACATTTTCCAGCCTTCAGTTACTCCCTATCCGGTGGTGTGTTAGGGAACAGCTCGAACCAAGCAAGGCATTCAGAGATTCGGGAAATGGTTATTACGAACTAACTAGTGACACTGTTGGGGGTTGTGCTTTGAGAGTGACGGTCCCCGCGGTCCCCCTCTCACCACCGGCAGACAAAAGTGCTTTGTTCTGTAGCAGCGTTACTTTATTGCTTTCCTTCAACAAGTTGCGACTACCTAAAATGGCTTAGAAATTTCTCAAGCAAGTACTTTGAGGAGTGACTGTGAGTATTGGAAACAATTTAGTCTTATTAAGGTCGTCATTTAAACTGCCCACAAAAGCATTTTTAAACTGAGTATTTTCCACGAAGTGTGTTCCCGGTACTTCGTTACTGTCATTGTCGTACACTTCTCCCTCCTCACTTCTTTGCTGCCCTGAGTATTACCTGGCCTTGGAACGTTACTTTAGAAGTTAAGGGCAGCTTAGCTTCTCACGGTTCCTTCTTGCTTTTTGTAAGTCGGAGAATAAAGTAAATGCCAAACAGGTGATCTCTTTATCGTTTATTATTTCATGCACTGCACAGCATGTCATTAATGCATGAACTTTTGTGTTGTTAAGGAGAGTTGTTGGGTTTTCCAGTGAACTACCTATCAGTGGTTGCTCACCCTGCTTCCAGTGAGGAATTGCATCCAACTTTGTGTGGTCTGAGTCCTGTGAATAGAGTTTTCCTCTTTTCTGAACAGAAGTGATATAGTTCGAAACACACAACCTTGGCTCTATTAACACCATGCTTGTCTAAACAAACTGGGCCATTCTAAAAAGACCAGCAAGCAAACCCTACCAGTGAGGTTTATGTACTTGAGATAAGCTTCTGGACTTGTTTCTCGTGCCATGAGACTGTATGACTGTATCATGTAGGGACTGGACATCCAATCATCTGGATGTAACTTATATTGATTGTTACTACCAGGTAACTAGGAAAATAGATTATTTTGGCACATTTTCAGGTTTTCTTTTCTTTTGCCTTTAGAATTCAAAACTTTGTAGCTTCGATTAAACAAGAAATAACACATTTCTTTTCTAAATCTGACAAATGCGTAAATAGTAGTTACCAGCCTCTTTATGTTGTTAGATCAGATCTATTTTAGGTATCTGGCTGTTTTACAAGATGTTTGATAGAACAGATCTGCATATGTTTTCTCTGAATGAAGACTGAAATGAAAACACTCCAATATGGGATTATTTTCATGTATGTCCATCAGAGCCTAGTTGAAAATCTACATGCTAATTCTCTCTCATTTTTCCAAAACACACAGGCACAGAGGAACCACTGTGCACACAGCATTGTAGCCAGGCAGCAATCAAGGCACACATTCTCAAAGTGGTGCACACATGCCCAAGGCTGGCTGCGTCTCCCCCAAGTTTTTCATCTTGGAGCAGAAATCCACCATAACCTAAGCCCAGCGTCTTATTTCTTTGGGCCGCGGCAGGGGGAAATCACTGTAACTTGAATGGGAATTACTATAACTCAAATTACCCATTAACCATTCTCCGTGGAGTATACATTAGTTCAAAATGCTCTGTGGCCTGTGATTATACCCAGCAGAGTGGTTAAGTCTGTTTGCAAGGTTCTATATGGCAGAGCCCAGGCCTAAGGTATTATTAATGTGGTGTAAAGAGAAGAGCAGGGCTTTGCAGAGAGATAGGCTTTGTTCCAGGCCAGGCTTCGTGACCTTGGATGCTTTGCTTTACCTCTCTAAGCCTTAATTTCCTTGTCTGTAAAAATGAAGATTATATCCACCTCCCAAGATGAAAAGAGAAAGCACTTAGCAGGGTCTCTGATATACAGGAAGTATTCCTTATATGTTGGTTGCCCTCTTTTCCTCCTAGATAAAGTATTGACATTTCTATAAACATGGTGCAAGTGTACATTGTACTGGTGAGAGTGCAAAGATAGATTCCCAAGTCTTGGGTGATTTAGAGATGTTCTGCTCACTTTCCTTACTTGCTTTCCTCCTCCCTTGCCATGGTCCTTTTGCTCTTCCCTCCATCATTTCTCCTGCAGGTACTGAGCTGCCTCCTGTCTGGCCTTGCTGATCCTTTGTCCCTAATCCTGGACTCTGTGTTTATGTGGAGGAGACCCCTGGAACTTAGTTCTGCCATGGATGGGAGAGATGGAGGTGAGGGGTGCAGAGCTGTCTGCAGAAGCCCTGAGAGTTTGTGCTTTCACAGTGCTGGGTTAGAGAGGCAGTTCGGAGTACAGGGGTCTGGGTTCTAATCCCAGCCCCACTCTTGGGAGCTCTTGTGACCTTGAATAAATCACTTATCATCTCTGAAGCAGTTTTCTCATTCACACGATGGGTATAATAATTCCTTTTCTAGCTACCTGCATGGGTTGTGTTGGGTCCCATTAAATCAGGCATGTGAAAGAGCTTTGTATCTGGTGAGGGCCACATAAATGTTGGATAAAGAGACAGGGCCTCCAGATGTGGGACACCCCAGGCAGGCTGTAGGGGGTGGGAAGATCTCCATGTGGGTGTTGGACGTGCTAAGTGGTCATTGCTGCCGTCTCTCCACACCCCTCTTTCCTACCTTCTGATGGCAAATGAGATTTCAAGGAGGAAATTCTGCCAAAGGTTGAGAAACTGCTCTGTGGGAAATATGAAAGGAAGAGAAATTTCAGGGCTGAGATTACCTAACATTGTGTGATTGAAGGCACAGGGCAAAGATCCAAAGAAGTTTTAATTCCCTCTTAGAATTAACTGTACTGTCTGCTCATCTCAGTTCTTAGTGGACAGAAACATAGAGTTAACTAATCAGCCAATGAGGCAGAGGAGAGTGGTACTGGCGATCATCAGACGTTGAACTGGGGTGCCCTGTGCCATCCTCACTGGCCTGTGCCTTCTTGCTAACTTGAGTCTCTGAGGTGCACTCTGCAAAGCACTAAACTGACTCAAGGCATCCCCCCACCCCGCCACAAACAATTAAGCTAATTATTTAATTCAATCTGAGAGGTTTGTGTTGCTCTCTGCCTGACCTGCCTCGTGAGCCAGGAGAGTAGTGCCCAGTGAGAGGAAGGTCTGACTTCCTGGATTGTCCCCACCCCCTCTTTCCTCCCCAGACTGATGCCATCATCCTTATTCCTCTTCATCTCCTGGCCTGGCCTCTGCGGCCCCTGACCCCTAGCCTCTTGTCCTGTCTGCCTACTGCCTTGCACTCCATTGCCTGTGCCCCTCCCTGCTCCCATGGACCTTGCCTTCCCTCCTCAGATGTGAATCATTCATATACCCATATGGCCTTAGTCCAGGCCAGACTGGGTGTCACTCTGGAAAACAGCCTGCCCAGTATAGCCTGCCTCACCCCTTCCAAACAATGTTAGTCAGCCCCCTCATTACTAATCAGCTAGTCCTGTGTCTTTATTGTTCCCTGGGACATTAGGCTGGAGGACCTACTAGCCCTGGTTTTGACGCAGCCATGTGCAGATTCAGTGGTGTCATCAAGTGTGGCTTGGCAGGTGCCGGGGGTGGGTCGGAGGGCACTTTAGCCCCCCCCATAAGTGCCACTAGTTTGCCCAAAGGGTCTCCAAACAAACATGCAGTCTAAATAAAAGCAGTGTGCTTGCTTTGCAAATGCAGCTTTAAGGCAAGCCCCCTTTCAGTCAGTCTGCCCCCAAACCCCTCCTCTTCAGAAATTCTGGAGCTGTCCCCAGATGGACTCAGACCATGTAAATCAGAGGTGGTCAGTGGAGTCAGTCAGAGGCATTCACTTCCCAAGGAGAGCTAGAAATTTAACGTTAAGGCTCAGAGCCCTTGAGAGTAACTAGTTATTGAAGATCAAAGCAAGGCATCAGGTGTAGAACATCACTGAATCATTTGCCTCCTGCCCTGGTTGATTTTTAATAGGCCAGTCCTTTAAATGGGAGCCCTTTCCCTGAACTAAACTGTCACATGGGTCTGGTAAAGAGAAAATAAGTATAATTTTTTTCTATAAAAATGGCATTAGGATTAGTCAGCGTTCTCCAAAGAGATGGAACCAATAGGACATATATAGCTATTTATAAGAGAAGGTTTATTATAAGAATTGGCTCATGGGATCATGGAGGCTGAGAAGTCCTGCGGTCTTGCCATCTGCAAGCTGAAGAACGAGGAAAGCTGGTAGTGTAGTCCAGTCTGAGTCTGAAGGCCTGGGAACAGGAGCTCTGATGTCTGAGGGCAGGAGGAGATGTATATCCCAGCTCAAGCAACCAGGCAAATTTGCTCTTCTTCTGCCTTTTTGCTCTATTCAGTCTCTCAGGGGATTGGATGATACCCAGCCACTGTTGGTGAGGATCATCTTCTTTACTCAATCTACAGATCCAAACGCTAATCTCTTCTGGAAACACCCTCATGGACACACCCAGATAATGATTTACCAGCTACCTGGGCATCCCTTAACCCAGTCAAGTTGGCCCATAAAATTAATTCTTGCACCACCAAACCAGGAAGTTGACACTGGTACAACACTACCGTCCACAGAGCCCATCCGTATTTCATCAGTACTTCCCCAAGTGTCTCTTTTGCCTGTCTGATCTAGGATCCATGTTAAATTTATTTGTCATGTCTTTTGTAAAATAGTTCCTCAGACTTTCCCTGTTCCTAAAGTCCTTGCAGTTGTACAGGTCTTACATTTTGTAGTTGACTCTCAACCTGGGTCTAGCAGGTGTTTCTTCAGAACCAGACTTAGGTCCTATGTTCTTGGCAGGGTACTCTGCTCTTCTCAGCACATCACATTAGAAGGTACACAGTGTCAACTTGGCCACCACTGGAATATTGGCCTTAATCACCTGGTTATGTTGGTGTTTGCCAGATCTCCCCACCTTAAATTCACCATTTTTCCCTTTGAAACTTATTGGTATTTGTGGGGAGGTGTTCCGAGGTTATGCTAATAGCCTGTTTCTCATTAAACATCCACCTACAGCCTTATCATTCACTGATGACTTCTGCCTGAATCAGCCACCTCTCTGAAGGTTGCCAAATGGTGATTCTTTATTTCCATTACTCCTTCCACATTTGTTAGTTGGCATTCTGCTATTAGGAAGAACTTTCTTTCTCCTTCATGCATTTATTCATTTATATTAGGAAGTATTTGTGGATTCCTTTTGTATACAGTATGTTGAGATCTCTTAGTATAATTATTTATTTTGATGCTCAAATTGTTCTCAGTTTGGCCAGTGGGAGTCCCTTTGAACTGGCTCCTTTGTCCTTTTGACATCCTTATGATCATTGAACATTTAAAAATTTTCTGTCACCCCAAGGCATCCCAGGCTCATCTTGTACTTTCCCTCACCTGGTTAGTCATCCCTTTTGGTAGAGAATGGTATTTAGAAACCAAGATATAGAAGGTTGATTGTGTCCATTTTTACTGGGGTGTCTTAGATGTCTCAGAGGACAGAGCTAGGAAATATAGGTATATATGTATTTACACATACACATTTATATATTTTCTACATTAGGCCATATATTATAAAATCATGAGTTCATACTAATACCTCCAATTCCAGTCCAACACCCAAGGATCTTTCTAGTCTTATCCCTTTACATCTTTTTACATATCTTCTCTGGCAGTTAGAAACTTGACTCTCATTACCTTCAATATTTTTACTTATTTGCTCAGAGTAGCCCACCCCTCAGCCACCAAGGCCATCCTGCCTCCTCTGTGTCCATCTCTCTTCCCACTGCTGCTCATCTTTGGTGCCAGGCCTGCTAGCCCATGTGTCTATGCAGCTTTATTATCAGCCTCCAGTTCCTCCAGCTCACTACTCTGTGTGGCTCCCCAGCCACAGCCCATGCTTCTGTGCAACCCCCCAAACTCTCTCCATCATACTGCATTCTCTGCCACATGCTGACCCCTCAGTTCTGGGGAGGGAAGAAAAGAGAAGGCAGATGAAGAGAGAAGAAGATGGGAATGAAAGAAAGCAAAGATAGAAACAGCATATACATTTTTAAAGGTTTCCATGGATTGCTACTAGGTCATTACTAGCCTTTCTCAGTTGATTTCCAGCCTAATTTCTATAGTCAGATAATTGATGTCTGTGGCCTAGTTCAACTGGTAGTCTCTAGTTTGTTGATGGAGAAAGTAAAATGCTTTAGGAGAAACTGTTTCTTACGTTATATCATTCAACATGTTAGAAGTAAACTGGGTTGCTTGCTCTTCTGAGCTTTCTCTGAAGCAGGCAAACTGACTAATCATTGCTATTTTCTATCGTGTATTTAGAGTTTTATTCAGTCCTTTTCATTTGTTTATGGATTTTTCCCATAAACTCTTGTCAACAATTCTAAGTAGAGATACATTTACAAATTTTTATTGACATTTACCACAACCACATTATATTACTTCTAGAATCACTAAATATTTGCAAAAGGCATTAATGTCATTATGGAGAACAAATCTGCATTTTTATTTCTCTTGAGGTTAGAGGATTAACTACTGAAAAAACGCTCCAGTGGTCAGGGTGGTGAAAAGAGCCCTGGGCTAGAAGGATGAGAGCTGGTCAAAGTGAATCAGTGTCTCCCAGTTTTAATTTTCTTCTCTGTAAGATGGAGAAAGCTACATTGCCCATTTCACCATGGGATCAAATGGGAAAAGAGACATGAACTCACTTTGAAAACTGTTCAGTGGCATATTAGTGAATATATTTTGATGGATTACTCTAAGATCCAGATAGAGTAGTCTAGAGGAAGCATGGTAATATGATTAGAAGGTTAAACATCAGGTTTTCAACCCAGCTGGCTAAACTCCTTTTATACTTATTCTCTGGGACTAAATAGTTTCAACTGGTAGCGAAAAACACCCGTTAGTGACCCTGGACAGGGTGATAGAGGGGAGAAGTTCTTGGGGTTGTAATGCCGGTGACCCACCCTGTCTGAGGGAGGGATTGCCTCCTTTGACCTTCCCTCCCTGGTAATCTCTCTTGAGATCCCCCTCCCCAACCTATTGGGAACAGACTTACCCTGTTGCTTTACTGGACTTGTATCACTCCTCTGGACCTGGAAGTGGATTGAGAACTTTACATTGGCTATTTCATTCACCTTGTCCCAGTAACCCAGTAACCTGACAAGTTAGATCTTTTCTCCCTTTTGTAACAGAGGAAATTGAGGCTCAAAGAGGTCAAGTAACTATCCTCAGGCCCCACTGATAATAACAGTAATGAAATTAGCACTCTGTGTCAGAGGCTATTCTAAGCACCTTGTTTAAATCTCCCTTTAGTCTTAGGAAGAAGGTACTGTTGTTATCCCCATTTTACAGATGACAGAATTAAGGCACAGAGAGGTTAACTAACTTGCTGGTAAGTAAGGCTTCACACTCAGGCCAGTTATCTCCAGAGGCCATGCTCTTTTGCTCTTCTGATATCCAGTTTCCCCAACACCATTTGTTGAAGAGACCGTGTTTGCCCCATTGTGTATTCTTGGCACCTTTGCCAAAGATCAATTGATCATATATGCATGGGTTGATTCCTAGGCTCTCTATTCTGTTCCATTGGTCTATATGTCTGTCTTTATGTCAGAACCATACTTTTTTGATTACTGTAACTTTGTATTACTATTGCTTTGTAGTATATTTTGAAACCAGGAAGTATGAGACCTCTAGATTTGTTCTTTCTCAAGATTGTTATGGCTGTTTGGAATCCTTTGTGTTTTCATGTGAATTTTAGGATTTTTTTTCTATTTCTGTAAAAAAAAAAGATGCTGCTGAGATTTTGATAGGAATTGTTCTGAATCTGTAAATTACCTTGAGTTGTATAGACATCTTAACAATATTAGATTCTAATCCATGAACACAGTATGTCTTTCCATTTATTTATGTCTTCTTTAATTTCTTCCATCATTGTTTTGTAGTTTTGAGTATACAAGTCTTTTGCCTCCTTGGTTATGTTTATTCTTAAGTATTTTATTCAGTATGCTGCTATTGTAAATGGGATTGTTTTCTTAATTTCCTTTTCAGCTTGTTCGTTGTTAGCGTATAGAAATGCAACTGATTTTTGTATGTTGATTTTGTATCGTACAACCTTACTGAATTCATCGATTAGTTCTAACAGTTATTTTTTTGTGGGATCTTTAGGGTTTTCTACATATAAGATCATGTCATCTGCAAACATGATTTTACTCCTTCCTTTCCGATATAGATACCTTTTATATCCTTGTCTTGTCTGGCTAGGACTTGAGATACTTTGTTGAGTAGAAGTGGCCAGAGTGGGTCTCCTTGCCTTGTTTCTGATCTTAAAGGAAAAGCTTTCAGTTTTTCACTGTTGAGTATGATGTTCATTCTGGGGGTCATGCTCTTAACCACTCTGCTTACCTGCTTATCTGCTAATATTTGAACCCAGAACCTGAAGCCTGTGTTCTTCTGCCACATCACATTGTCCCTCCTCTGCTTCCTTACCCCGTTCTACACTCCTGCCTCCCTGCTTTGTTTCAAGCAACAGAAGAGGGAAGTGGCAGTCTCTTAAGCGTAGTCACTGTGGCGCTAGGCCCGTACTCTCAGGCAGGAGAAGAGTCTTTCCTGGACTGCAGTTATTTTAGTGTAAGTATAGGATGCCTTTGTTATTGGTCCTTGTTAAATTGAAGTGTTAGAGCATGAACAGTTAAAATTCCAGAATGCCAGTTGTATATTCTGTTGAATTTTGGGGAAATTTTGAGTTAACTTTCTTGGGAGGTACTATCTACCATGTATTGAGTACACCCTGTGTCCTAAGCATCTTGCTACGCACTTTATAAACATTGCTTTAATTAACCTTTCAACAATCCTATATAGTTGTCGTAGTTATTATGTTGTAGTTATTTTTAGAGAGGAAGGACAAGTCTCTGGCCAGATCGGCAGCATGCCAGGTTAGAGCCATCGCTGGAAGTGATGAGCCTACATCTGACCCAGGTTCAGCTGACGCCAAAGCTTCTGCTCCTCTCCCCCGGCTACCCAGCCCTCCTGTGTGTCACAGCCTGCCATGCTCTCCTTGAAAGTGTTTAGGTGACCAGAACTCCACTGGTCTGGCCTTCCACTCTCTAAACCCTGTTTTAAATACCCATGCTAAAATGTCCATTTCTTTATTTATTCTGACCAACGAACGTCCATTATGCAATGGAGGAATAGAAATAAGCAAACCAGAGCAAAACAAAACAAAACTCCCATTCAGAAGAAAGGGAGACATGCAGCAGACATGATGAAAGCCCGCTGGGCAGGACTGAAGACTTCCCTGCCCTGGTCCCTTCCTCTGTGCTTTATGCGAGAGGCTTCCTGGTGGCCCTGACTGTGACTCTGTTCCCTGGGAAGTTCTTCCTTGTCCGTTACCCTCTGTGGCCATATCTGAAATGGGTGTTGGAAAGTGTGTGCTCCGGGCCACTCTGTGGCTTCCATAGCAGTATAATTCCTTAAAAAGTTTATAGGCTTCTGGTCTGTTTGCCTCTAGTCAGTTCCATACACCAGTTACCACATCCAAATTCTGTTTTGGACCAAGGTCTTAGGCATTTCTTTTTTCCCAACTTCTATGCTGGGCCCATCTCTCTTTTCCTCTCCTTAGTGGTTTCTGCCCTGAAGTCCTCTGAAACATGGACTTGGGCAGGAGGATGCAGGCTTACTCTTTACTGTCGGCCTGACTACTTTGTTCCAAGGCCATGTTTTATTGAGAGGCCTTTGAGAAAGGCTGTGAGCAGTGATACTATTTTCTGCTCTATGGGGTCGCAGAAGCAGTTAACTTTTCTAACCTTCCAAGGCCTCCAACTTCTGGATGCTGACCATTCTTTTCCACCTTTGCTTACAAACGATCCTTGCCTGAGCTCATCTCTTTCTGGGAATGCCTTGCTAAAAGCTGCGAGGAGCAGCCGATGCATGCTTATATGATGTTTCCTTCCAGTGCCTGCACCTAGAGCTGCAGGCTTCTTAGGCAGAGAGGCCTCCAAACACAGTGATTTGAAGACAACAGAAGTTTATTTTTCTCTCTTGTTAACAGTCCTGAGGTGAGTGGTTTGGATTTGAAGGGCTTCTTTTATCTTGTTTTTCCACTACCCACCAGGGCAATGTTTCTCAAACTCCCTTTGTTTATAAAGACTGGATCTTTTTTATTGCCAGTGTGCCAAAGACCAATACTTTTGGTTTATACTCCACTGATCACGCACTTGTATTTCACAGCAATGTCAAATTGTCGCAGACATTTCTAGGTGTTTATTCACAATTTCTGTACTTAGCTCCTCATTAATGGAAGCTTGTCCCTGGACTGCTTCGAGTTGTGCTTCTAGGGCTTTGCCCTGGTCTGAGTGTTCAGGGCTGGATCACAGGGCTGCTCGTGCTCCAGCTTGCAGGAAGGAGGAAGAGCACGGAGGCGCACGTGCTATTTCAGGGCTCACCTGGAAGCCGCAGACTTCATTTATGCTCACAATCCATTGGCAAGAAGTTGGTCACAGGCCTCCCTGTAAGGAGGCTGGGAAATAGAGTTTTTTACTCTATAAGAAAAGGAAAACATGGTTTAGCACTTTGTGCCATAGACCATAAAGCTAAATAATGATAAAAGAAATATTTATGAGAGAAATCGCAGGGCAGCAGACAATCATGGGCAAATGAGCTAGAAGAACTGTTCTGAGTTCAGTGCCCCATCACTCAGGACAGGGCCTCTTGGAAACGGAGTCTGGGGTCCTGCTGGCCTTTTTACGCAACCAGGAGGTCAGAGGCTGGTTGTGCAGTGAGGTTAACAAGGGGGAAGTACATGCGAGAAGAGGCTGAGAACCATTCTCAGGAGGAAATCCAGAAATCAAATACCCAGGTTTGGAGTTGGAATCCGCAAGGTGGTATTCAGAGTGCTGGGGCAGGGGCAGATCTGAAGGCTTAGGCCACTGCCGTAGTCAGGATCAGTGGGCATCAGGAAAGGGGTTCCAGTAGTCTACTCTGAGCCCAAGCAAAGTACCGGAGGAGGAAGGACAAAAGGTCCTGGCCAGTGTGAGCCGGACAAAAGGTCCTGGCCAGTGTGAGCCGGACAAAGCCTCTCCAATCCCAAACCTCTCTGCCAGCTTGCAAATGCTATGCTACAAACAGCTAGTGAAGCCCGAGGCCACCATTGTTTTAGCCCCTGCATTGAAACCTGGTGCTTAAACCTCAAACTTTATTCCTATCCCGACAGCTGAACTGAGGGAGGTTTCATGTCCCAACCTGCATACATGCTACCCTTATGATGACTTTCTTCTTGTTTATCTTGAAGGCAGTTTGGGAGCTTAGCATGAGGGAGAGAGGACGTGAGTGGTGTCAGGGCTTGAGCTAGTTCAGGAGTCATCCACATAGAGGAAAAAACTTGAGCAATCATAGCTCTTGTGGAAGAAAGTTTAAAGGGAAAAGAAGAGGGGGCTGAGAGCCAAGTCTAGGAGTATGTACACTTCAAGGCTGATGGAAGAACAGGAGACAGAAATACTGAGGACAGTGGGAAAAGAACCAGGAAAAAGTAGGGTCACAGAGGCTTGGGAGGGGAGTTTCAAAAAGAGAATAACTCTCTCAGCGTCCACAGTGAAACTGAATAAAAAGAGGACTGGAAACAAAGGAATTGTTACTGAATTATTCAATAAAATTGAACATATTTTTCTTATGTGCTGATTACAGGCAAGGTTCTGTGTTTGTGCTTCAGAGAACAGGGAGACAGAAGGATACTAGCTCTGCTTCCAACAGGTTTGGAAGTGAGGTTAAGACGAATCAATATTTAATATGATATGTTGAATGCCACAGGAGAGCTACCAAGTATTTGTCAGCCAAATTTCTTGGAAGAATAGCCTATACTTTCTTTCCACTTCCTGATCACCCGAGTATTATTCAATACAGTGTGATCAAGTTTCTGTCTCTTCTGCTTTCAACCAGTGAACTAAAACTAACCAACACGTGAACCAGACACGCGTTGTCCACGCGCCTATATTGGGCATCAGGTGCACAGACATGAGTAAGAAACTGTGGTGGCCCTTCAGAAGCTCACAGTATGGTGGTAAAGGCTGACACTGAGGCAGAGGCTGCTTCTACAGGGCAGTGTCAGGGGAGTACCCCTCCAGTGGCTAAAAGAGAGTCCGAATTTAGTAAATAAAAAGTCACCTTAGGAGAATGAATATACACATGTCTGAAAGTTCCAGGTATATAGATGTGTGCAGGTTCCAGAGTCAAGGACCACCTCCGATCTCCCCCAAGTGCGTTTGTATTCATTTAGGAAGAGTAGAGGTGAGGAATGTTAGAGTAAGATGAGACTGTTGATGGAATAGAAATGAGTTTATTCCTGACCTCCCTCCCTCCAGTGCCTTGAGCCCCCATGCTTCTTTGTCTACTCAGGGACTAAGTCTAGCTTGTGTCCCTAGGGTCTAAAGGTCATCTGCCATTATAGCCTCTCCACCTAGGTTGCAGCCTGCAGAGCTTCTGGGAGAGTGGCACTTATCCAGCATCCCCCACCGCTGGCCCTGCCACTGGAAATGCCACTGTGGAGGGTGGATCAGTGGTGCCACCAAAAGGCAGTCCTTGTAGTGATGTCTGCATGGCCTTGCATCAGGCTGCAGTGCCCCCTTTGGCTCAGGTTGTCATTACCCTGACCCCCTCTGCCCCGCTCTCCTCACAGCACCTTAAGGAAAACTCTACTGCTTCTTTCTCTGCAGTGTCTAGATTCAAACCTGGCTAACCTTAGGTCCCAATGAACACTTCAACCCATGTCATTTATTTCCATGGTATACAAGACCAAGAACACAGAGTTGGAACTCGTCCTTGATTACACTAGAGGACATCTGTGAGGTAGACTTCAACAGGCAGGGATCTGTTGGAATCCAGTGCAGTCATCTTTATTGTATATAATGCTTCTAACTATGGGCAAATCATTCATTGACTGAATCACTTACTGTGTGTAGCGAAATTTATTAGGGTTCTGGTACTCTAAGGGGACATAGGGGGCATCCAAAGAGTTGTGATACCGGCCCATGCCTTTGGGAATACGGTTTATCCCTCTTTCCTTCTCTGAGAGTTGTTACACTTATAGCCAGGAAATATGTGTACTCAATCTTACTAAAAGATTTAAGAAAAATCTATAACATATTAACACCTTACAAATAACACTGTTGTATTATAATGTACTTGAAGATATCTGTATTGCTCAGAGTTCCACAGGAAACATGATATAGTTAATTTGGTATGTGGAGCAGGGGATGGTAACTTGGTAACTGGGGGAGGGCAGAGTTCATGGAAACCAAGAGATGGTACAGTGACCCAGAGCTAGAAACAGCAAGAAGCTGTTAACACCCCTCAACCTGGAAGCCAAGGGCAGGGCGAAGGAGAGGCTGCCTGCCAGGCACTAACCCAGCCAACCCGTAGCAACCTGGCAGGGAGGGAGCAGGGGAAATCAGTGTCTCAGCCTTGCCCCACGCACTCCTCCCCATCTCTCGCTGTACCTCTCAGGGCAGGAGCTGGAGGGCAAGGAAGCCGGTTGATTCAGTCCCGCAGGGAAAAGAGCAAGTGGAGGAGGTTGGAGAGGGAGCTGGAGGGACCAATGGATGAGATCAGGCACAGCATTCAAATGCCTTTTATATGCACTTCCGTGACCTGGTTACCTTCATACAGACGTGCTGTTTTACTACGAGACACGCATAGGGTGGGAGAGGGGGGCAGGATGGGGATGGCTATGAGTTCCTTGCTTTAGTGATGAAACAGCTGTGCCCTCCTTTAGAGCCTCTGAAGCCTTCATTAAAACAACCATTTCCCACTACAGCCACATGCTTTGAAAATATGACTGTCCTTTCTGTATAGAGTTTCAGAATTCAGTCAGGCACTAACCTGAGCTGGTGTGCTTTCCAGAAGCAAGGAGGGGTCACTGCAGATCACTATTCACCTATTGCTGGGAACAGCGGGGGATTATTTAGAACAAGAGGCTGTTGAATATCCTTCTCAGGACTGGTGGCAGGAGATTGAGTCACGAAATGGAGAGTGAGCCAGGGAATGAATGCAGTTCATGGTTAAGTTAGGACAAACAGTTTGGACCAAAATTTTCTCTGTTGTGAATTTTATAATGTAAAGAAATCTAATTTTCTTCTTATGGGAAGTCATTGGCTGTAAGTAGGAACTTTGAAATTTCTCAAAATATATTTTCACAGAATGACAAAGTTCTTTGTACAAGAAGAATATCTCTTTCAGGGATGAATGTCCACACTTTAAATTTTGGCATTCTCTCCTCCTTCAAACATGTGATTACATGATGATCTAAGGATTATTTGGTATATAATAGAACATATGGGGTTATATTATATATAAATATTATTCATTTTAAACATTTTGATTAGTGTCTTTACTTTTAAGAGGGTCAAAGGACAAAATGTGTCTGTCATCTTTCCAGCCTAATGAATTAGATGAGATTAAAATCATATACAATTGGTAAAGTAAACACAATTAAAGATTTACATTACATTTGGATAAGCTGAGTCAGGGAGTTTGCTGATCATATAAAATCCCTGTCTCACCTCGTTTATTTGGTTTAGTTCTGTATGTTTTCAAGTTTGCTTTCCTGTTTAACCGAGAGGTTTAAGAGTTCCTCAGTCATCAGTGACATCTGAGGAACAATACATTTGATTATAGTTGTTTATTAAACAAGTCCTAGGGTAGCAGCTGTTTGTATATACCATGGCCTCTTGTAAATCCACCCACTCGATGGAGAGAGAGAAAGCAGTGGTTGAAACAGCTGACATGCAACAGGCGGTCCTCCCTGCCTACAGGACTCAGAAACGTGCGCTGGCACAATAACCTGTTTATCCTGCTGAGCTCTGGCTGCAGTTGCCCGTGTGTGTCACTGAGCTTAAGATGACTTGAGGCATGGAAGTTTCTCATTTCCCAAGCGCACTGGGCGTTTGCCTGCTTCTCCTCTGTGGCTGCTGTCTTGGGAACTTTACTACCAGTTGAAGCACTCGGTGTGCCGTGGGACCTTGTTGCTCTGTGGAGAGCAGGGGGTCACAGAACAATTTTATGTGCGTGAGTTTACCATTCGTTCCTAAGAAACAGAGTAATGAAACTTTAACAAAGTTGAGTTCAGCTTTCTTAAGAGAAATGGTCTAGTGTATTAAGATAGGGTAGCAGATTTGTAAAAGTGCTACACTTAACAGGTACCCCTAAAGTAAACATATTAGCTTTACCCAAGAGTATCGAGGATCTCAATACTCTGTCATAGATAATATCTGTTTAAGTTGAATCTCCAATAGGTGGCTACTCCTTTGTGTTATTTTACCACAGCAAAGAGTAAAATAACTGCTTATGAAACCTGCAGGCTTTATTTATTTTGAAATTACTGTGGTATAGTAGAGTTGATAACATCCTCTCCCCTCTCTCTTTTTAAAATCTATTTTTAATATTTATTTATTTATAAGACCGTTTTATATTTACAGAAAAATTGAGCAGATAGAATAGAGAGTTCCCATGTTATACTCCCACTCCTACACATGGTTTCCCCTCCTATTATTAACATCTTACAGGAATATGGTACATTTTTTACAGTTAATGAACTGATATGGATTCATCATTATTAACTGAAGTCCCACTTTATTCAGATTTTCTTACTTTCTACATAATGTTCCTTTTCTGTTCCAGGATCTGAGATACACATTATATTCAGATGTTATGTCTCCTTAGGTTCCTCTTAGCTGTGACAGTTTCTCAGATTTTCTTTGTTTTTGATGACCTTGATGGTTTATGAGAATGTCTCCCAACTGGGATTTGTCTGAGGTTTTTCTCAGATTAGACTGGGGTTATGGGTTTTGGGAAGGAAGATTACAGAGTAAAGTGCCATTCTTAACATATTTTATCAAGGTTACAGACTAGCAACATGACTTATCACTGTTGATGTTAACCTTGATCACCTGGCCGAAGTCACGTTTGTCAAGTTTCTCCACTGCAAAGTGAGCCTCCCCCTTTCATACTCTCCTCTTTGGGAGGAAGTCACCATGCACAGTCCACACTTACGGAGTGGGAGATATGTTCCCCTCCTTTAGAGTGGAATATCTACATAATTTATTTGGAATTCTTCTGCATGGGAGATATGTCTCTTCTTTTTCATTTATTATTTTTCTCAGTCATTTACTTCCAACAATATGGACTAATAGATTTTTTTAAAATACATTGGGTTATATAGTCCAATCCTACTTGATTTATTTCATTGCTCAAATTGTTCTAGCTTGGCCATTGGGTCTCCCTTTCTTTGGAAGTTATGTTCAAAGAGAAGTCATAATTTCTGATGTCCATACAGACAGGGGGTGGGGGGGTATCTACGGTAGGACTGCCCTTCAGACCACCCTGTCTTGTCTGCTCTGGTAAAGCCTCTGTTCAAGGGTGGCAAACACCACTCCTTACACCTCTCAGCCAGCAGGGCTTGGAGCCAAGTCTACAAAGGAAAATGAAAGAGTTCTGAGACCCAAATTAGAGAGTATACAGCAGTAGAAGAAAGTAATAATGCTCAGTTTGGGTAGGGCGCACGTGTGCCCAAGGATACTTAATTTAATTCTACATTTAACTAGTATTTACTGAGTGCCTACTGTGTGCTGGGCATTGTTCCATGTGCTGGGGACAGACCATAACCCCAAGCAGTTGGTCTCAGGTAGTGAGAAATGCTGTAAAGAAAAATAAAGCAGAGGAAAGGGCGATAGTGCCGTGAGGGCAGGGGTTTGGGTGAGGTGCTGTTTTTACAAAGGGGCAGGGAAGAGAATCTCTGGTGAAGTGACATTTGGGCTGGAATGAGGTGGCAAAGTGAGCCCTGAAGGTATCTGGGGGAAGAGCCTTCTGGGAGGAGCAGCAGTTTAAGGGCCTTGAAACTAATGGCTAGAATGAACCTCAAGGATCATATGTGGATTTAAATCTCCCATGCTGTCCTAATTTTGCCATTAACATGAATTATTAAAAGAATTCAGTGAGCAAACGTGATTGCTTAGAAGGAGTGGTCTCTTTTCTGGCCGTTAGCGTACCAACTAACCTAATCTCCAACTCCCATCTGGCTGGAGTTTCCAGAGAGGGGAGGATAGTTCTACATTTGTAGACCACAGGAAAAGAAAATGTGCACAGCACCAAATGATCTTGTTTCGATGCACCCTGTTTCGTCCTAAGGGGAAAAAGAAAGTGTTATTTAAAGTCAACTAAAAGGCCAGCAGTAACTTGTCTCGTAAGATGTAGCTCGAAATAAGCTGCTTGAGTGGTTTTCACATGTCTTAATTTTCATAATTGTTTCCACATTATGGGCTGACTGGACAGTTTTTCAGAGAATCGAGTTTGGGAGAGTCTAAATGAAAGCTTTGCTCCTGAAGTTTTCATTTGGATTCCACATATAGACTTTCTAAACCATCATTTTATGAAGTCTTAAATTACTGAAGTTTGAAGTTGTGGTAATACCTCTAAAGTTTAACATCTTTTGTTTCTGGGTCAGAACTATTCAAACCCTCTAAACCTTAAGTATAAAAAAAAAAAGAAAAAGAAAATAAAACAGCTTGGGATTTGGCAGAATTAAAGTTTAGCAACGTTACTCTTGAAATTGTATTGTGTGCCCTGCTTACTGTAAAATTTGAAAACATATTTTCAGAAAAAAATGCCTTTTCTGTACTTCTCAGGGCATTTAAAACAAAATAAAAAACCCAAAGTGTATTTAGAATGCCCAACTTTTTTTATAGTGCAAGACAGTCTTTGAACGTGATTTGGTGGGATCAGTCTATTTTGGTAATCCCATGGTTGTTGTTAAGTATGACTATAGTTCTTGTTCTGTCTGGTGTTTCATTTATCTGTGGAGGGAAACTGTAGTGTTGTAGAGAAGCACACAAGCCTGGGAGCATAGCTGCCTGAAGAGAAGCTGGGATCTTCCACTTACTAGTTGTGCAACCTTAGGCGAGGTTGCTTCAGTTTCCTCACCTGCAAGATGGATATGCTAGTAGTATCTACATCACTGAGGGGAGGATTAAATGAGATGACCTACATAAAATGCTTAGTCCAACACCAGGCACAAAGTAATCACTCAAATATTAGCAATTAAAAATAGTAATAATGAAGTCAAGATATTAAGTAACTAACCCAAGAACACATAGTTACTTAGTGAAGTTCTCTAATTGGCATATTTAGTGGGTGATGTGTAAGTCATCAAAGGCATTTAACTGAACCTCTTCATTTTAGTGGGGGAAGAGATAGTGTCCGGTGCAGATTCATTTTTTTCCTTCCACACATACTGATGCTATAGACATGAGCATAAAAGGCAAGCTCCCTGCTCTCCTGGAGCGAAATGGTCTAGCAGTGGGGGGTGAATAATAAAGGCAAACACACACACACAAAATACGTCACAACTGGTAGAGAAAACAAGGCTCTCTGATAGCGAGACCTGGGCGTTACTTTCGATTGGTCAGAGAGGGGTATCTCTGTGGAGGGAATGTTTAGGCTTAGATAATAGAATCATACTTTAAGGTTTGAGAGAGGTCGAGACACTATGTCGATAATTTGTTATAAGCTCACTAAAGTTTTTGGTAATTTCCAGCTAGGAGAATATGGTGATCTGTAGTTAATACGTACTGTACTGGGGACTGTCAACAAGCTTGATAACATATGGCAGAGAAAAAAAATCAAAAGTACTAATTCAGAAACTTCTAGTTATTCATATTTGGGGCTCTGGGGCAATTGTGTTAGGAAATGTTTTATAAGAGAGTTGGGGAAAGTGACGTCTTGATTTGGTCAGTTGTCAGCATATAAGGTTTTGTGGTTACATGAAGTTTTAAGTAGAAAACCATTTTATTTTCATTAATAGTGGAAAATGCTAAAGTGCGCTGTGCTGGTAAGAGTAGTAATAACGAACATAAGTGAATCCTTGAGGCTTTTCCTTTGAGCATTAATTTTGATTTTTCATTGTCGTAGTTGTCAAAGAAAGGTAGATTAAGTAGAATGTGTGCTCCTAAGACAGAATTTGTAGACTAGCATTTAAAAGTCTATTTATTTATTTATTACAGAAAATGTGGAACATAGAAAAAACTGGAAAGAGTTTTTAAAAAATGACCCGCAATTCTACCATTCTTAATTAACTATTTACACTTTGAGTTTTTTTCCTTATTTTCTTTCTATATCTTTTAAAAATAGTTAAGACATACAAACACAAGCACATTTGTGTGTGTTTATATGTATGTTATATATGTATGTATACATAAATATCTGTATATGTATACATACATATATATTTATCATTAAAATAATGGCATATGCTTTTCCTCATATTACTACAACTTCATAGTAAACATGGTTTTCAATGGCTGTTTAATATTCCATCCTGTGGAATCTTTTTCATCAATTCCCTATATGAACTTTTTATATTATCATTGTCTATTTCTCCCAAAAGTAGAATTCGAGGCTCAGAGGTAGGGAACTGTGTGGTGGGAGTTCCAGTTAATCATGGTTTTCTTGTGGTTTTCAACTTTGTAAGACAAAACTGCTTCTCATTCTCAGGACGAATTTTGCTAAAATATGTCGAAGAACATGCCATTTTGGTTTTGATGGGGGAAAGTTGAACTTGAAGATTTTTGAAGTAAGAATCATTGAGGTTTTAGGGCATCATCTATTTACAAATTCAACCAAATTTATGAACCAAAATAAATGTTAAGACCCCTTTAAAAGGAAATTAGGATCCATAAACAAGACGAAAAGACAACCCTCAGAATGGGAGAAAATATTTGCAAATGAAGCAACTGACAAAGGATTAATCTCCAGAACTTACAAGCAGCTCATGCAGCTCAATACCAAAAAAACAAACAACCCAATCCAAAAATGAGCAGAAGACCTAAATCGACATTTCTCCAAAGAAGATATACAGATTGCCAACAAACACATGAAAGAATGCTCAACATCATTAATCATTAGAGAAATGCAAATCAAAACTACAATGAGATATCATCTCACACCGGTCAGAATGGCCATCATCAAAAAATCTACAAACAATAAATGCTGGAGAGGGTGTGGAGAAAAGGGAACCCTCTTGCACTGTTGGTGGGAATGTAAATTGATACAGCCACTATGGAGAACAGTATGGACGTTCCTTAAAAACCTAAAAATAGAACTACCATATGACCCAGCAATCCCACTACTGGGCATATACCCTGAGAAAACCATAATTCAAAGAGTCATGTACTACAATATTCATTGCAGCTCTATTTACAATAGCCAGGACATGGAAGCAACCTAAGTGTCCATCAACAGATGAATGGATAAAGAAGATGTGGCACATATATACAATGGAAAATTACTCATCCATGAAAAGGAACGAAATTGAGTTATTTGTAGTGAGGTGGATGGACCTAGAGTCTGTCATACAGAGTGAAGTAAGTCAGAAAGAGAAAAACAAATACCATATGCTAACACATATATATGGAATCTAAAAAAAAAAAAAAAAGGTCATGAAGAACCTAGGGGCAGGACGGGAATAAAGACGCAGACCTACTAGAGAATGGACTTAAGGACACGGGGAGGGGGAAGGGTAAGCTGGGACAAAGTGAGAGAGTGGCATGGGCATATATACACTACCAAATGTAAAACTGATAGCTAGTGGGAAGCAGCCGCATAGCACAGGGAGATCAGCTGGGTGCTTTGTGACCACCTAGAGGGGTGGGATAGGGAGGGTGGGAGGGAGGGAGACACAAGAGGGAAGAGATATGGAGATATATGTATATGTATAGCTGATTCACTTTGTTATAAAGCAGAAACTAACACACCATTGTAAAGTAATTATACTCCAATAAAGATGTTTAAAAAAAAAAGGAAATTAGGAAAATTTAAAGTTTTTTGGTAGTATGTTAATTCCTACATCTTTCTGACAATTTAATCTTGATTAAACTGATGAGTTAATCAAGAATAATATAATTTTAAAATTAGAAATGTGCTTCTCTTAGCTATCTAAAGCATATAGCAGAATAAAAAGGATTTTTCATTCATGATAGGACACATAATAATTGCACACATAGGGACTTCCCTGGTGGCACAGTGGTTAAGAATCCGCCTGCCAATGCAGGGAACATGGGTTCGAGCCCTGGTCTGGGAAGATCCCACATGCTGTGAAGCAACTAAGCCCGTGTGCCACAGCTACCGAGCCTGCGCTCTAGAGCCGATGAGCCACAACTACTGAGCCTACGTGCTGCAACTACTGAAACCTGCAAGCCTAGAGCCCATGCTCCGCAACAAGAGAAGCCACTGCAGTGAGAAGACCGCGCACTGCAACAAAGAGTAGCCCCCGCTCGCTGCAACCAGAAAAAGCCCGCACGCAGCAACGAAGACCCAACGCAGCCAAAAATAATTAAATTTATTTATTTATTAAAAAAGAAATTGCGCACATAAGAAGACACATAATCATTAAAATTTCTTATGTGGTTTTTGGATTTTTTTGTCTTGAATTTCTGTGTACTTTCAATACTGTTGAAAGCTACATTTTCCCCTTGGATATTAAAATTGAATTTCACTAGATTAGTATCTGCTATGCAACTATTATATGTGCTGGTAGGATTAGAAATATGATCTGTCTCAAGGGCAGTTCAACAACATGTATCAGAAACCTTTAAATAAATTTATATTCTTTACTTCATCAACTTGAAATCCATGGATTAATCCTAAGGAAATAATTGGCCAAGTGTGTAAAGATTAATGCATAAGAATGTAGCCTTGCTTGTAAAAGTGAAATATTGGAAACAACCTAAATATGCAACAGTTAGGGATTAGTTAAGTAAAGTGTGGTATATTCATACTGGAATATTATGAAGCTATTAAAATTATCATGTAGATCTATAGTTTTAATTTGGGAAAATTATGATGTAGTGTAGATATATTGCCCTGTTGTATCTTTGTTTTGTCCTTATTAAAATTGAATCCCCCTTCCTTGTAACTGAAAGGCACTAGAACCATTTGTCTCTTGAGACCACTCCCATTTTGTTTATTTTAAACATATAAAATGATATTTTACCTTTCATTATTTACAGCAGGGATGCATATATCTAATTCATGAAAAATATCATTATACCATTAAAATATAAATATATAAAAAGAAGACTGTCTATGATAAATTTCTATTTTGTACTACTTCAAGCTGATATTTGATCCACTTATCCTGATTCTGGATGTGGTATTGGACTGTAGAATTTATAAGATCCTTAAGAGCTGGGGATTTCTAGTAAGATTTTACTGTTAGAGCCACTTCATTCCCACCAGTGGACTGCTCAGTGCCTGGGCCTTCTGGATCTCCAGCTTTCCAGCAAAAAAGTTGTAGCCTTGTTTCTTGAGAGAGAGCCCGTGGTCATTCTCCCCAGAAGCTAGATTTTCTGGCCTTCAACCCCAGTCTCCATTGATTGGACACTTCATGGCTATAGCCAGACTACTGTGAGGCAGAACACCTGGTCTTCCTAATAAGCATAGATAGATGGACATTGTTTGAGTCCTTGCCCAGCCCCTCCTTGGCCAGAATCCCTCACTTTTGGGCTGCAAGAGATCTTGTCCTGAGATTAGTGTCTTGCCTGTCTGTTTGATACCCCATTTTGGGGTCCACTTTCAGACATGTGTCTGGAGGACTTGCCCCTCCTTGGCAGGAGTGTTCTCACACCCTTGGACTCCAGATCCTAGTCTTACCCATGGAGGCCTGGTCTTCTACTACCATCAGTGTGGAAGAGAGTCCAGGGAAGGAAACTGACTTGAAGTGACTGAGGTGGAAAATCCAATATGCAAACTCACATTGGTACAATTTGGATTAGGAGAATAAGAAAGAAGTGAACAAAAAGGTAAGGAAGGAAGATTGAGGCCAAAGTTGCCAGCCCTGCACCACATGCTTAACAAGTGTTGTCACTGTAGTTTAAAACTAAAAGATGGCAAAAGGAGGATCAGGATTGGAATCAGAAGTGGTAGAAAATTAATCTCTTGGGGAAGCCATTTGGTCATGTGAAGAGTAACTCAACACCTGTTATCTGGGCAAGAATGTGCCTGGCATTACCAACCTGCCCTTGATTAATGAACAGAACCTATAAATAAGAAATGAGCTGGAAACCACCAGGAGAAGCCTTAACGTGCTATGCTATAATTGTTACCAATGCAGGGGGGATTATTGCAAGGCTCAGAATATTTGACCTATTCCTGCCTCCATGACCATTCATTCATTCAGCCAACCAGCCAGCCAACCATTCAGCAAATACCTGTCTTGAGGCAGCCAGGGCAGATGGGTCCTGGGGTTATCATGGTGAACAAAATAGACACAGACTCTCCCTCACTGCGCTTGCACCTAACCTGGGAAACAGACAACGATGACTGATATGATATAAATGCTGTGATAGGTGGTCAGGGGCCAGGGTCCTGGAGCAAAGGGCATGTACACTGAGATTTGAAGGATTAATAGGAGTTGACTAGAACAAGGGGCTTAGCAATGGCAATTGGTTGTTTAGTGATTGATTTTTCCAAAGAGTGATATTTGTTTCTTCTTTAAATTTCTTTCTAGGATGTTCAGTTCTTCTCCACAATGAATGAGTGTTACTATGATAAGCAGATGGACTTTTTTTATAATAGGAGCAACACTGACACTGCCAATGAGTGGACAGGAACGAAGCTTGTAATTGTTTTGTGTGTTGGAACATTTTTCTGCCTGTTTATCTTTTTTTCTAATTCTCTGGTCATCGCAGCAGTAATCAAAAACAGAAAGTTTCATTTCCCCTTCTACTACCTGTTGGCTAACCTAGCTGCTGCAGATTTCTTTGCTGGAATTGCCTATGTATACCTGATGTTTAACACTGGCCCAGTTTCAAAAACTCTGACTGTCAACCGCTGGTTTCTCCGCCAGGGGCTTCTGGACACTAGCTTAACAGCCTCCCTGACCAATTTGTTGGTTATTGCCGTGGAGAGGCACATGTCAATCATGACGATGCGAGTCCACAGCAACCTGACGAAAAAGAGAGTGACGCTGCTCATCTTGTTCGTCTGGGCCATTGCCATCTTTATGGGGGCTGTCCCCACACTGGGCTGGAATTGCCTCTGTGACATCTCTGCCTGCTCTTCCCTGGCCCCCATTTATAGCAGGAGTTACCTCATTTTCTGGACTGTGTCCAACCTCATGGCCTTCTTCATTATGGTCGTGGTGTACCTGCGGATCTACATGTACGTAAAGAGGAAAACCAACATCTTATCTCCGCACACAAGTGGGTCCATCAGCCACCGGAGGACACCCATGAAGCTAATGAAGACGGTGATGACTGTCTTAGGTAAGAGGAACCAAGTCAGCCATTATTCCCCTTCATTCAGCAAATATTTGTTGAGCACCTGCTGTATACAAGGCACTTACTAGGTAGTAGGAATGCAGCAGTGAACATGAACAGACCTAAACCCTCACCTGTCTGGAGCTTATACTCTAATAGGGGAAGACAATATAAGTATTCTAATGGGGACAAACAAAATAATTTTATAATACATTTTATTATAAAATTTGTAAAATAAGATGTTGAGTGGTCTAATGGGGAAAAACAAAGCAGGAAAGAGAGATAAGGAATGTGCTAAGCAGGTATAGTTTGCAATTTTAAAACGTGTTGTGAGGGACAGCTTCACCTAGAAGGCAACGTTTTAGCCAAGATGGGAAAGTGGTGAGGGAGTGAACCATGTGGGTGTGGGCGGAAGGGTGTTCCAGGCAGGAGATGCAGTGAGCATAGGAGGCTGAACAGCAAGGGGGCCAGTGTGGCTGGAGTGGAGTGGAGGGAGGGGGGGAGGTGATGAGGTCAGAGAGTTGAGGTGGTAGAGGTGGAGTGACTCAGATTCAGTCAGGCTGCACAGTTATCATAAAGTCTTTGCTTTCCTGAGGGAGAGGAGAAGCCATTGGAAGGTTTTGAACGAGGGAGTGACGTGATCTGACTTGAATTTTTTTTTTTAATTAATTAATTTATTTATTTATGGCTGTGTTGGGTCTTCGTTTCTGTGCGACGGCTTTCTCTAGTTGCGGCAAGTGGGGGCCACTCTTCATCGCGGTGCGCGGGCCTCTCACTATCGCGGCCTGTCTTGTTGCGGAGCACAGGCTCCAGACGCGCAAGCTCAGTAATTGTGGCTCACGGGCCCAGCTGCTCCGTGGCATGTGGGATCTTCCCAGACCAGGGCTCGAACCCGTATCCCCTGCATTGGCAGGCAGAGTCTCAACCACTGCGCCACCAGGGAAGCCCCCTGACTTGAATTTTAATGGCATTTCTCTGGCTGCTGTTTTGAGGAAGTACTGTAGTGGGGCAAGGGTAAAAACAGAGAACTGCTTAAGAGGGTATTTCAGTACTCAAGAGAGATGGTAATGACTAGGACCAGAGGGCATCTAGAGGTGATGCAACAAGGCTGCATTCTGAATTTTTTTAGATGGTAGAGTCAATAGGATTTGCTGAGTGGTAAGGTATGAAGAAAGGCGGGAGGAGGAGGGGAGGGTGGAGCGTGTCATTTGTGGAGATGCGGAAGACAGAAGAGGAGATTTGGGGGGAAGGTTGGGAGTCTGGCTTTGGACTAGCTAAGTTTAGGATTTTATTAGACAGTGAATTGAATTTCCCCTATTGAATTGATCCTATTGAATCAAGAGTTGAGGATTTAGGTCTGGGCTGGAGATCTATATTTGATAGTCGTTTGGGGAAAAAAATGGTATTTTAAACCACAAGACTGGATGAGCCCACCATGGAGGTGAGTGTGGATGGAAGAGAGAAGAGGACTGAGGGACAAGCCCTGGGGTACTCCAACGTAGGGAGGGTGGGAAGGCAGGGAGCAACGTCACAAGAGCCCGGGAAAAGGAGAAGCCTGAAAACCCAGGAGAATACGGTGGCCTGGAAGCTGTGAGAAGGAAAGGGTGTATCAGCAATGTTAATACTCCTGAGAGGTGGAGTCAGATGCGGTCTTAGCAGAGTGGTAGTTGTTTGGTGACCTTGAGAAGATCAAAACTAGTGTAGCCAAGAGCCTGATGAGAAGGAAATGAAGAAACGGAGGGAGGAGAGTCTTTAAGACAGAGTTGAAACAGCTCTGAGGAGTTTTGCTCTCCACTGTGAGCCCTGGACCAAGGAGACACTTTTGGGGCAAAGAATTTTCCCTTCATTTTGTTTTCTCTATGGCAGGTAGCCAGTTGTGCCCCAATTCCAGTCCCGGGTTACAGGTAGAATTTGTGATATGTGGGCAAACAAGAACTTTTGTGGCTTCACAGGCCTTGTGTTCTACGTTAGAGAGGTCATTTTCTCACCATGTGTGGTGGCTGCAGCCATGGGGACCATGATTGAGAGAGAGCCAGGAGTATATTCCTTTTAATTCCCAGTGTGAAGGAACTATAAAACGAATTCTTGGGAAACAATTCACAATGGAGGATGCAGGGTATATATGGTGTGGTATGGGAACCATCATGATGTCTGCAGGTCCTGAAACTGCTCGTAAGATTTGGAGGTCAGCAGACACATAGTGTGATTGTTAAAATAATTTCAAACTGAGGATTTATTTTAGTTAGCAAATATTTATGTAGGCTTTAATATGTGTCAAGCATTGTCCTAAGTGTTTTACAGATATTAACTTATTTAATTCCCATGGCAACCCTGTGAGGTAGGTGCTACTGTCATCCCCCTACCAGATGAAGAAACGGAGTGGAGACTTTAAGCAGTATGCCCAAGGTCACTTGTTATTAATGGTGGAACCAAGACTGACCAGTTGGCCTTTGGAGTCCACATGTTTATTTCCACACTCTGTAGCTAGTTTTGCTCTATTTGGACTTTTTACTGGCCTCCTCTTTGTCCTGTCTTCTGCTTTGACCACCTCATTCTCCTTTTAGTGTCTTGACAAGAACATAGACAACAGTAAGAAAAGGAGTAGTCACATTAATCCATTTTTCCACTCTTGAGCTAGAGCTGTTGCTGTTTTTGGTATTTATTGGTAGTGTCAACAAACTCTGCTGCTTTCCCTGCTTAACTTGCAAGCATAATCATTTGCTTGGCTATGTATCTTGAGAAACTACCTGCCTAAAAAGAGAAAACCTTTTTTCCAGCATGTTCTATATTATATACAGCATGAGATGGAAAAAAAACTTGTCATCCTAGGTAGGACTTTTTGTGAGATGGTCATCATGGTCACCAGCTTCAGTGTCATATGTAACTCTGTCTGGAATGTATGGAAGGGCTTAAAATGAAAGAGCTGTGTGGTTTGGGCAGGTGTGGTGTTGGATAAGGGCAAAACCAGAAGAAACAGTGAGATTGCCGAGTAGGTTAAGAGAAGTCAGGGCATCAAGATGAAACAACATTGGGGAATTGGTTAACATCAGGAAGACAGTTTGGTGTGGAGGACCTGGGGAAGTTCCTCAGTGGTGAGACAGAGGGATCTGGTGGAAGACAGGAAGTTTGGGGACAGGGGAAATGAAACCAAAGAGCTAGGTGGTATGAGGTTTTTAGGCTTCCAGCTCCTGACTTCTTCAGATAACAGATTTGGGTTTTAGCCCCACCTCTGTGATTTTCTACAGGGGTGATCTGAAGCACATTAGCTCACCTTTTCTTGGTTAAATTTCCTCATCTGAGGTTGAATAGGTAAACTTTAAATTCTTTCCAAGTTATGAAATTCAGTAATCCTACCATGACGGTAAGTAGCCAAAGCCAACACAGAGTTCGTGGATTGACTGTGTATAAAAGCACAGAGTCCCCTTCCATGAGAGCATCTTTCATGGTGTTCCTTAGGAAGGAAGCCCCTTAGTTGCTCTATCTGGTACATGTAAGAATTTGGTTGCCTAATACAGGTGTCTCTCATATGATGGTACATGCATTAGAAAAATCAACAGGGCTGGCAGGACCTACCATCACTGTAGTCACTGGTTCTGAGTATATGGAAATTAACAGCTTAATACTTATTTCATTAATGATTACCTGATTTAAATATCTTCATGATAAAATGCTAAACCTTTCTATTTACTCCTTGATATATATTTTGTAGGAAAGGTTAATTTAAGATTAAAGTTTCTTATATACGTAACTTCTTTTAAGTCTTAGAAAGTTAAACAATAAATATATATCTACTGTCTGTTAAATAACATCTGAGAGGCAAAGGGCTGCATGTATTCAGTGAGCTTAATCTCATTTCAGAGAAGGAAGAATGGATAATTAGGGGCTGTAGAGTTTGGGGAAGGCTTCTTAGGGAGCTTGGGGTGTGATCTGGAAGGATGGGTGGGATTTGCATTGGCAGGAGGGAAAGAATTCTATGTAGGAGAAACAGTATAATCAGAAGTGTGATGGCAGAGACATGTAAAGCTTGTGCAGTAACACAAGGAAGGCCCCGTGGAACTCAGATGCATGTTGAGGTACAAGGGGAAATAGCTCAGCTCTGAGCCAGAAAAGTTTAGTTGGCCATCCTCTTTGGAAGGAGAGGGGTAGACCGGATGACCTTTGTGTTTCTTTCTGGCTTTAGGATTTTGGTTGAACACAAAAAGCATACAGAGCCGGATGGGGAGCAGACTCTTTCCTGTTTGAGGGAGGTGGTGGTAGTGATGATGGCGATGTGGATTTTAAATCTGTGTGTGACTGGAAAGGCATCTAGGCATTGTGTTCCCATTTCAGCAGCCCTGAGGCAGAATGCTGCTCACTTCTGGGTTATAATGTGTGATGGGCCCTTTACGTGAAAGAAGTTGCTTATTTTTAAATTTTATTTATTTATTTATTGGCTGCGTTGGGTCTTCGTTGCTGCACATGGGCTTTCTCCAGTTGCGGCGAGCCGGGGCCACTCTTCACTGCGGTGAGCAGGCCTCCCATTGCGGTGGCCTCTCTCGTTGCAGAGCACAGGCTCCAGGAGTGCGGGCCTCAGCAGTTGCAGCACACGGGCTTAGCAGCTGTGGCTCACGGGCTCCAGAGCTCAGGCTCAGCAGCTGTGGCGCACAGGCCCAGCTGCTCCGAGGCATGTGGGATCTTCCGGGACCAGGGCTCGAACCCATGTCCCCTACATTGGCAGGCAGACTCCCAACCACTGCACCACCAGTTGCTTGTTGAATGTTCTCATCGAAAAGACATTGGAGACATATGATCCTACTTTCCACAGGGCACCAAGGCCCTGCCTAAGAGAGACTCCTGTATTTTGAAATCTTACTTGTCAGCCAGCCTAATCAGCCACAGCAACCCCAAACACACAAGATACCCCATGTGGAAACCTCTTATTTATTGTCAAACAACATACTAGGTGAACTGTGTACACATGGATGTTTTATTTTCAAGAAAATAGGCTGGGCTTTCTTTTATTCTGCAGTATCTTAAAGTGCAAAAGAAAAGAAAGATTCAAAGGATTTGTGAACCATACTTTTGAAATCTTTCATAAACCTTCCTGTCTCTTAGGATGGTGTTTTTCAAATTGCAAGTTGTGACCTACTAGCAAGTAGTGAACTCAATTAGGAGATTGTAACTGACACTTTTTAAAAATGACATAAAGTAGAAAAGAAGAGAAAATATCAGAGTGCATTGCATATAGTAGGTATAAGTGTATTTCATAATGTTTGTGTGTGTGTGAGACTGGATTATGGTGTGTGTGTGTATATATATATATATATATATATATATATATATATATATATTTTTTTTTTTTTTTTTTACTATGGGTTATAGTGAAGAACACTTGAAAAGCCATGGTCTTATGGTCCAGGTTACTTTTCTGGCCAATAAAGATAGAGCTTTTCAAAAATATGAGAAACATTACAGTTAAGGGACTTTGAAAAGGTTTGTGGTTATTGAAACAAAGAGCTGGAATTTTTTATTTCTCCCTTCTACTTTTCCACTCAGATCAATGCTGAATCCACCTTGCCTTCTCTCAGGGGAGAGGGGAGGGAGACAAAGCGGTGGTAAGAGAAGAAACAGTACCAGGAGTTCTCATGCTAGGAAATGGGTGAAAATTTAGTGCCATATAAGCCTTGCTAGAGTACTACTAATAATCATACATGACATTTCTGCGACACTATGTCTTTTTCAGTGTTTTAATACATTATTCTCATTTGGTCTCATGGAAATTCTGTACGGTAAGTGGGGAAGATAGCATTATTCTATTTTCTTGCTACTCCCCTAAATGCACCCTCTACTCAGCTGTAAGTAATTATTTACAGTTTTTCACTTTGCATTGCTAGGCCTTTGCTTCAGCTGGAATACCTTTCCTCTTGTCTGCCTGGGAAACTTGCATTCATCTTGTAAGGTTCAACTCAAGGGCTTATCTTCTCTGAATCTTGCCTAGACAAATCTGATCCTACCTTCTTTGGGCCACTCTCTATCTTGTCCATACCTCAATCAGTGTACTTCATTTGTTTACATGCCTTTATCTTGAACTAGGGTGTACACTCTTTGAAGTTGAGGTCTGTACCTTATTTATCTACCTTTGCATATCTAACATGTAGCACGCTGTCTGGAACACACTTGTTGACGTTATAGCAGAAGGAATAAGTGAGGAAATCAAGGTTTAGAGGAGTGGTTTTTCAAAAGCGGGAAATAAAAGTAGAACCCAGATTTCCTCATGTGCAGCCTGACCTTTGGCAGGCTCTGACTGTGACGTGCCTGTGAGGTAAACAATGGCTTGAGGGGAGTGAGTGGGTATCCCATTTCATAGGGTGGGAAACTGAGGTCTCTCTTGGGAAGAGGAAAACAAATGAACATTTTTTGATTGCTTACTATGAGGAGGTCTGTATCTTACACGCTTTTAGGATTTTATTTCATTTAACCCTCATAACAACTCTCTGCAGATCTGTTTAATAGATGAGGAAACTCGGATGGACTTAAGCATCTTCCCCATAGACCCATACTGGAAAAAACAATAATAGTTAATATTCACTGTGTGCAATACATGGTTCTGAGACACGTTTTATTGCATTTAATCTTCATGACAACCCTATGAGTGAGGTTCTGTGATTATTACCAGGAAACTGAGGCCCAGAGAGGTTCAGTGTCTTGCCCAAGATTAGTAGCAGAGCTGAGATTCAAATCCAAGCAGATTGGCTCCAGGAACCAATTTTTCAAGGTTAATTAGCAGCCTCTTGAAAGTGATAGGGCTAGAACAACATCTACCCACGTAATGATGTTTATAACTTGTATCTCCCTTAATTTCTAGTTAAGTTTATTTCAGTAAAGGTACTTGATCTCTCGATGTTTACCTTGCTCTTGATTTGTTTTAAAGATTCTGCAGCTTGGTGACAGTTATGACAACATCTCCCAGGGAATGACAGCTCCACATTCTTCAAACTTTATGTTCATTAAAGTAGATGGCAAGAGTAGGGGCTTTGGAATAGGGAGGGAACCAGATTTAAATCCTGGCTTTGCAGCTTCCAAGTTGCATGACCCTGAGCAATTCACCTGACCTCCCTGTGACTTAGTTTCCCCATCTGTAAAATGGGGATAATATCAGTAACCCTGGCATGGCAAGTTTTTGCGGATACAGTGAGACAATGCACATAAAATACCTAGTGTAGTGTTTGACACATAGAAAGTACTAAACAAGGTACATAGTAAGTACTAAGAAGAGTTAGGTAATCTGAAGAGCCTTGCCCTGTATTCAAGCAGAGTGCTCTTGTTTCCCCAGTAATGTCGCAGGTACTGTGGAGAGGGGGGGACTAGGGACCTACTGTTGGCGCCATCATGATGGCAGGTTTTGTATTGTGGACAAGTAGCCAGGAGGAAGCTAACTGGATGTGCTTTGCAAAGGCTATCTGACAGCAGACCAATGGCACCAGTTCAGTTCCTGGAGACCCAGGCCAATCTGAAAACACCGTCACCACAGATCTGAAAAGCTCTGTGCTTGCATCGCTAGTCCCTATAAACCATCTTCTACCAGCACCCCGCCCCCCGCCCCCAGTGCCAGTGAAATTCTGTTAATGATTCCTATCTCTGCCAAATGATCTTTGCATTAATAATTCATTTTGCTTTTGCAACATTTATGAATAAAACATGATAAGTGAGACCCTGACCATCAAGTGTTAGCTTAATAAGAATCCTGTAATATAGCACCAACATCTTGTGTGTGGATCTATAAAACATTCCTCATGAGAAACTGTCCCCATCTTGCTAATGAATGCTACCAGGATTCCTAGTTAACCAAGTACTATTACCACCTTTACTAGGGTTGGGAAATTTGCCCTTTGTCTGAAAAGAATTGGGAACACATACACACACACACACACACGCACGCACGCACGCATGCACACACACAGAAACCAAGAGTGAAGAGAAACTAACTACGGTCCCCAGGAATTCTGAAACGTTTGTTTTTAGCTTCTGTGACCTTGTAGTGGCTTCTACATCACAGAAGCCTGCTTTCAATGTTTGCTGCCTTGCATGCCTTTGTAATCAAATATCTGTTAAAAAAAAAAAAAAAGTTAAAGCTTTGCTTTAAGAAACGCTGAGTGAAACGATCAGATTTTTGGCACTCAAGAGTTTGCTTGTTGCTGTGCAGTCATATCAGAATGACTAATTCTTTTCAGAGTCAAGCCACCCAGGCACCACTACTCAGTACGTCTTGTCCAGGGATGTTTGTACTTTTGTCTTGAAAACAGCTAATCAAAGGAGCACCTTTGTGGCAGATGCTTTTCCTCTGGGCTTCATGTCATTGCAGCAGGGGCCTTTGGGAGAGGGACCTTTGCTTCCAGGCAAGCTGTAAATGAATGAGGGCAAAAATGTCATCTCTCCCCAGGTGCTGCCCCCAACAGTACAGTGTGACAGACCCCTCCATTCTGAGGGGGAACGTGGTGATTGAGAAAACCTCAACGTCTGATGTTAGAGGGAAGGTAGCTTCAAATTTTAAAAAAATCCATCACTGTATGCCTCTCCATCCCACCTTTTCAAATTGTCTGCACTTCTTGATACCTTTTCTTTTTTTTTTTTTTCCAACTTTAGGATTTCTTTACTGTAGATTCTCACACAATGGTATCCCTCCATGAATGTAAATAACTCCATTTTTAGTGCTCATCTATTTTTGCGATAATTTGATTCATATCTGTGTATGACATAGTAAGCATTCATTAATGTTTGATGAGTGGATGTCTTTCTTTTTTTTTTTTTAACATCTTTATTGGAGTATAATTGCTTTACAATGGTGTGTTAGTTTCTGCTTTATAACAAAGTGAATCAGCTATACATATACATATATCCCCATATCCCCTCCCTCTTGCGTCTCCCTCCCTCCCACCCTCTCTATCCCACCCCTCTAGGTGGTCACAAAGCACCGAGCTGATCTCCCTGTGCTATGCGACTGCTTCCCACTAGCTATCTATTTTACATTTGGTAGTGTATATATGTCCATGCCACTCTCTCACTTCGTCCCAGCTTACCCTTCCCCCTCCCCGTGTCCTCAAGTCCATTCTCTAGTAGGTCTGCATCTTTATTCCCGTCTTACCCCTAGATTCTTCATGACCTTTTTTTTTCTTAGATTCCATATATATGTGTTAGCATACGGTATTTGTCTCTCTCTTTCTTTTTTTTTTTTTTTTTTGTCTCTCTCTTTCTGACTTACTTTACTCTGTAGGACAGACTCTAGGTCCATCCACCTCACTACAAATAACCCCACATTTTTAGGAGTCTGTTCCTCCCCTTCTGCCGCTGCTGTATGTGGCCCTTTATTATCTCGAGTCTGGCTTTTGGTTCTTTTATTTTTTATTTTTTTCCTGCTTTACTGTTTCAGATGCCTTCCTTTGCAGTCAGTTCAAAAGTCATTTTACCAAATCTTTTTCGTCGTTTCCAGTGTAATCACTGCTCTGCCTTCTTCCTGCTTCTGTTTCCTCCATACACCCCTTCAGTTCTGTTAATCTCAATCCATTCAGCTTCTTTTATTTCCCTATCACACTCCCTCCTTCAGAACGGTTTTTTTCTGGTTTTTCATCTTTTTAGAAACCTGAAACCTTCCTCTTCAGCTGGAACGATTATTGAATATTTCCTGAGTACAAGGTACAGGAACACTTCTCAAGTTCTACCTCTTTGGTTTTTTTCCCCCAACTTTACTGAGGAATAATTGTCAAATATAATTGTATATTTTAAAAGTATACAACATGATGATTTGATAGACATATACTTTCCGGAATGACTACCAAGATCAAGATAATTAACACATTTCGTCTGTCACATAGTTAACTCTGTTCCTTTTTTGTGGTGAGGATGCTTAAGAGACACTCTCAGAAACTTTCAAGTATACAGTACTGTATTATTAACTACAGTCATCATGCTATACATTAGATCCTCAGAACTTACACTTCTTCTAACTGAAAATTTGTACCTTTGACCTACATCTTCCATTCCTCCTCCCCCTGCCTCTGGTACCCACCATTCTGTTTCATTTCCATGAACTCAGCCTTTTGTTTTTTTTAAAGATTCCACATATATGTGGTGTGTACAGCATTTGTCTTTCTCTGTCTGACTTATTTCACTTAACAGAGAAGTTTCATTACCCAACTACATCCAACTCTCCTGCACCCAGCCTCCTGGAAGGATTAGAGTTCCAGAACTCAGTCATGCCCTTTCTCAGGGCCTTGACTTCTGCCAAAGGAGAATATGGTTGTTACCTGTCACATCACTTGACTAACTTAACACCTGGAATAGCATGGTATATGTTGATCCATGGTAGAATTTTTACCAAATCCGTGTGAACATTGTTTGTACTTTTAAAATTTCCACTGGGGACTGCATTCATTGTGTAGCTAAAGCAAACATTTTGGGGAGGAATTAGGAGTCAAGTGTGTTTGCTGGAATCATAGCCTGTCACAGACCTAGGGGTCAACATGGAAGCTGGGATGAAGGGTGGGCAAACCAGGCAGTATTGGCAGGGGTACACCAGGTGGGCAGCCCTTCCTGCTGCTGTAGTCCAGGTACCTGCTCTTTCCGCCTCCTCACCAGACTGGTATCATAGCTCTGCAGAGTGTGAGAAGGAAAGATCCCATTACCTAGAAAATCAATACCTGTTGAAAGATTTATCCAAGTTCATCTTGTAAATCATTGCTAGTGTTGGGGCCAGAGCTCTGGATTTCCTAGTTTCTGCTTCTTCCTGTGGGTCTTCCTTCTTGCTTTGGTGAAATACACCTGTGCTTGGGTGCCTGAGTGGCAGTGATAAACAATAAGTTGTTTATTTCCATCAAGTCAGAGAGTTTACAGTGGGCCTATTTTATCCTTTACATTTTCTTAACAAGAAGAGATTTCTGCTTTTTATACTTTTTCATCATAAACATTTATTGAGTACCTACTTGATTTTAGGCAGTATAGTAACTATAAGACATGACCTCTGTCCTGAAGGCTATGAATCTGTGCTGCTCTGATGTTTTATGGTTGTCAGGAGATAGCCGTGGTTTGAGTCAACGGTTGGGTTATGTATGAGATAGATTACACAACGACAGATCTGCTCTGTGTGGCTTTTTGGGCAAATGACTTATAGGGAGCCCTATTTATAGGCTTATCTGAGGAATGAAGGAGCTTACCAAAAAAAGATAAAAAGAAATATAGATAAAAAGAAACAAAGAAATATATACAAGAGCCAAGTGAAGGGTCCAGGCAAATAGTGCTGTGGGTTTGGATGGTCTTTGGAGGCCTCCTTGAAGAGAGGGGATATGAGTGGATCTCAGTGTGACAAGTGGAAAGGAGAGGGTAAGGCCTTACTGAAAGGGGGAAAGATAGGGTAGGAGACAGGCATACATACATCTAGGGAGACCACGCCAGGGCTGGGACAGGGAGGAGGAGGGGGACAGGGCAGGCAGATTTCTGGAATAAGGGCTTTGCATGGTTTGAGAAGTGACTGGACCAGAGATTGGAAGGCCTTGAATCCTAAGATTGTGTGGACTTTATTGTCAAGTGTCTACAGAGACTGAGTAGAACACGTTGGTGTGTGGATTGGGCCTAGAGTAGGAATAAGGCACTAGGGAGGGGTGGCACCTGTGGCTAACGGGACAGTTCAACTTTTGTTAAAAGCCCTGCAGGCTAAGTTAAATAGGTCTGTGGCCAGTCATAAGCCCATAGCTAAGTTGCCTCATCTGGCAGTGGAGAGCCCCTGTAGGATCTTGGGGTATTGGTGGGTTGAGAAGAAGGTGGGAGTTGCGAGGTGGGCTGGAGAGGGAGAGATCACTTAGGGGACTGCTGGGATTGGCCCAGGGCTCTGTGGGCGGTAGGTAGCTCAGATGCCCGAGAGAGACAGAGCTGGCTCGTCATAGTAGGTGCTGCAGGAAAGCACATCTGTCACTAGCAGGCCCAGTCTACACGGGGAGGGAGGAGCAGCCAGGGAGGACCAACGGGGACTGCAGGGGAGCAGAAGGGGAGCAGTCCAGAGGAGCATGAGCTTGTGGAAATCTGGTAGGAGACAAAGGTGGAATAAGCAGGTGGCCAAGGTCAGAGAGATCTGGAAGCAGGAAGCAGGGATCCATCATGGGAACTAGGATTCAGGGGCAGGGGACTGGCCAAAACAAGATCGGACATAATCAAACTTCTCCCACTTTCCTTAAGGCTTTTGAGCTTTGCCCTTTTTCCCCTCCCAGCTGACCTCTCCTTCCTTGCTTCCTTCTAACCAAGAAGATAAAAGTTATCTGGCATGAATTCCCCTAATTTCCCTCCCTTCACTGGCTTAACCAACCTACAGAGGTCCCCCCTGTAACCTGCTAGCTTTTCTGTGAGAGTCATTTCCCACCTCCCCAGGAGCCTCATCCTTATTCTTGCTCTCCTGTGCTCTGTTTTTGGTCATTAAAAAATATAACCCTTGGGGCTTCCCTGGTGTTGCAGTGGTTGAGAGTCTGCCTGCCGATGCAGGGGACACGGGTTCGAGCCCTGGTCTGGGAGGATCCCACATGTCGTGGAGCAACTAGGCCCGTGAGCCACAACTACTGAGCCTGCGCGTCTGGAGCCTGTGCTCCGCAACAAGGGAGGCCGCGATAGTGAGAGGCCCGCGCACAGCGATGAAGAGTGGTCCCTGCTCGCCACAACTAGAGAAAAGCCCTCGCACAGAAACGAAGACCCAACACAGCCAAAAATTAAAAAAAAAAAAAAAAAAATAACCCTTGATTTTACCTCCCTTTTCTAACTACTGCTCTGTCTCCTTCCATGTATTATCCTGTTTTCTTAATACCTTAAACCATGATAAGCTACCTCTGCCCCTGCCACTCTACTAAGACCGTGCTGAAGCCACCATCGCCATTCTGTTGCTTAACATTGAGTCTGTCTGGATTCCTTCCTCCATGTTTTCCCTGCCCCAGGCCCTCCTCCATACCACCAGCTGAGGAATCTTCCTAAAAAGCACAATTAACTCTGATCTTTTCTCGCTCCTCCTACATACTACATAAAACTCAAATTCCTTAGCTGGAATTGCAAGGCCGCTTTCACAGCTCTGTTCCCAATCTTCTTTTCCAAATGCCTCTTCACACCGATGCCCCCCAGCCCATGCTTCCGTTGTGTCAGGCTTCTCACCACCCCTCTGGAGGAATGCAGGGATGGCTTGATACTCCTTGTGGTTTTTCTTAGCAGGGCAAACTCCTATCCATCTTTCAGGATCCTTCTCTGTGATATCGTCTGACTCTCTCAGGCAGAGTTAATTATGCAGTGCTTCTATAGCACACTATTTATATGCATAAAAGTATTTAGCTCACTTTATTACAATTTATTTGCTAAATGCCCTTACCTCTTACTAGACTGGGAGCTTGTCAAGGTCAGGACTGTGTCTATCTTCATTCTGCAGTGCCTGGCACACAGTAGGTACTCAACAAATGTTTATATAATGAACTAACAAACATATTTACTGGATGGGTCACTGGGAGGCGGCTGCCCCAGCCTCCATCCTTGTCCTTGTCATAACCACAGGCATGGTCCTACTGCCACTCAGGATCCTTCTTACTAACCCTAGGGTATCTTAACATGATTTCTTCCTGGAATGCAGGCCCCCTATGTCCTGCTTCTCACCAGTGGTCTTGTTCTGAGCTGGGGGAAATTTGAAGAGTGTAGCAAGTAAAGCTGGGATGGGAATTGACTTGTGTGAGGAGTGACCCTCAAAGGCATCAAAGGAGATTTCTTTGGGAGGCATGGGACTAGAGGCTGAGGGAGCTCCAGAAAATACCTGGAGTTTATGTTACTTGGGAAGCAATTACATCAGGGCTGCTGACAGGTCCAGCTACATAATTTGTGGACCTCTTGTAAAAGAGGCAGGAAAGGGGAGGATTGAGAGTGGATTGAGAGTTTAGGGTTAGCAGATGCAACCTATTACATATAGACTGGATAAACAGCAAGGTCCTACTGTATAGCACAGGGAACTATATTCAATATCCTGTGATAAGCCATCATGGAAAAGAATATAAAAAAGAATGTATATATAAGTATAACTGAATCACTTTGCTGTGAAACAGCAGAAACTAACACAACATTGTAAATCAACTATACTTCAATCAAAAAAATTTTTTTTAAATTATAACAGAAAGGCAGGGGAAAGAAGTGCTACTTTCCTTTCTTCTGCACATCTCCTCTACTCACACTCGTGCTCATTGTACCGTCAAACTTCACTTACAAAGAACTAAGTTCAAAGATACACTTAGGATTTCAAGGCAGCAACAGCAGAGCTTTAAGCCAGGCACGGGGCCCTTGTGAGTGACTTGTGACTGCACAGGCTTCATGCCCACAAAGCTGGCCCTGGCTGCTGAGTGTGACCCCTCGGCCTTAACTAGCCCAGGACCCAGCTACTGTGATGCACGGCACTTTGAACGACTTAGGTCTCATTGAATTTGCTCCTTCAGTTTTACGAGGACCAGCCATGTGTGTCGTTTCATGATGTCTCCTCGATTGCGAGAGAGGTGTTTTCTTAGAGGCGTCCTTGTCTTCACTAGGGCCCGCGCCTGTTTCCAGGGTAAGGCTCCTTATCGCCAGGCTTGAGCACTGACGGGAGGTGGAGCGGGGCTGCGGGGCTCAGACAGGCCCAGGGCTCCCGCTTAGAGCGTCTACGTTACTGGCCTTTCAGATCTGGACTCGCCGATGAGTCAGGGAACGGTCTGTTCCTGCTCTGTATCTGCTCTGAGTTGCCTGTCTGGGTCCAGGGCAAAGCTTATGAGATAAGTGCTGTATTCAGAGCACTCCACCTCATGCCTGGGTCACCTCAAGAACCCTGCAAATGGGCCTTGTGCGAAAGGTCAGGACTTGTCACTCGAACAATTCCTCCTTTGAGAGGTCCGTGTTTTCCTCCCCAGGACACATTCCAAGCTCCTCGACCCTGGGGCTCCTCATCGCCAGGTCTGATGTTCTGTGGAAGGCTCTGGGTTCCAAAGGAGTTGTAGTGAGTTTATTCCTGAGGGTCCAGATGCTGGAAAGCATGCAGCCAAGTTCCTAGGCTCTGCATGGCCGCTTAGGTGTCTTGCTGTTTCTCCAGAGACACATGGCAAGCCTTTTTGTTTAGGCTTACAAACACACATTTATTTTCTCACAGTTTGGAGGCTGGAAGTCTAAGATCAAGCAGGGCTGGTTTTTACTGAGACCTGCCTCCTTGGCTTGTAGATGGATGTCTCCTTGCTGTGTCCTCACATGGCCTTTTCTCTAACCATGACATGGCAGACTTTTGAAAGCCATCTCCGAGTGGAGTTCAGTGCTGTCACTTAGGCTAGGGAACATAGGGCTGTTGAAGTGGCACAGCAGACCTGAGTGGTTCTGACTCTCTGTGCAGCTTGGAAGCTGAAACTGTGTCTCTTCAGCAGCATGGGATGGACCCTCAGAAGGACATTGACGTGGTCCTACAAGAGGTTAATGCTAATTTATGCGGTAATAATTGGACTCTCCTCATTTGTAGGGGAAATCTTGTTCCTCTGCTTTAAGGCAACTTGCAGTTCAGAGACGGCAGCATTGGCATGAGCCTGGAGAATCTTTAGGATTCCTGATTCTTCTTTGCTGGCCTCTGTATAACAAGGGGCCATGTAGACCCTCCTGACTCAGGGAGTCTCTCTGAATGCAGTCCCCAGGGACAATGCCAGGAACCAACCCCTGGATTCTGGATTTCTGTCATTGGGGAGAAATATTGGCCAGCCTGGGGGCCCTGCAGGGACAGTCTGGAAGTTCTTAAGTTGAGGGCTTTCTTGGATTCCCTCAATCTCAGGAATGAAGTAACATAGGAGACTTCACTGTTAGGTGGGAGAGTCAGGCCTAAACCTCCCCAGATGGAAAAGTGGTGCTTGGGCTCAGCCTGGGGGTGGTCTCAGTGATTACAGAGTGGAGGAGCCGTGGCCTTCAGGATCTGGCAAAGAAGGATGGGGATCTCTAAACCGAGGAGTTCCCTGGGATCTGGCTCTGCAGCCCCTCCGAAGCCCCCAGGGTTAGGCTCTGGGAACCTGGGATTTCAGGGCAGCCTCAAGAAGCTTCAGGGTCTCAGGAGAGAGTGGCCTCCTTGGATCGTTTAGAGGCACTGGCCATTCAGAGAACACAGCCAAGCCAGAGCTCATTGGCCAGAGGCAGCCCTGGACAATGGAAAAGAGAGTAGGCTAGGGCCCGAGGGTTCTGTAGGAGAAGCCTCCTTCTCTTAAGGTCCCTTGAAGACTTTTTGGAGCACAGTAATGCCTGTCCCACGTTTGTCAGTCAAGGGCATAGGCTGAGACCACCCTTCCTATGCTGAGCAAGAAAGGCTGGGTGCAAAGCTTGCTGAATTCATGTCTCCATGGGAGATAAAGTTCTCTAGCAGCTGTGGGCTCCTCTGGAGTTTCCTAGGGAGCTCTCTGGGCATTCCCTTGGCATGGGAAGTGGATGCCTGGAGACCTGAGAGGACAGATGGCCACCTAGGTGGAGCTTTTCCCACACTTCCAGACCAGGATAGGGTCACAGAGTGATGGCAGGAGCCCCCTGTAGGGTTAAGGAAGTAGTGCAGGCAGGGGCTGGCCATGTTCAGGTGGAGCTGCCACTGTCCGAGCTCTGCAGCAGGTGCAGGCTGGGCGGCTGGCAGGTGGGGGCTGGGCTGTAGGGGTCACAGTGGAGGGAGGGAGCTGGCTCTGGGCAGCCTCACAAAGGCCTGTGCCTGCTGTTAAAGGAGGTACTGAGGGAGTGTCACAGAGTAAAGTGTAAAGTGGCGGGTCCTCAGTGACAGCACGGGCCCGAGAATAGTGCCCAGGAGCCGCCAAGGAAGGGTTTGGGATCCAGCCAGGAGAGCTGGGGACAACAGATGCCACTTCCTGCAGCAACCAGGTACAGGCAGCCCTCTTGGGAGCAGCAGCTGGAAGTCAGGGTCAGGGAAACCTGGCTGTGGATAACGGGAACCTGGTCATCGACCCAGGCCCGGCTGGGATCACGATGGGTGGATGGATGCATGAGGGGCAGGGGGCCGGAAGCTCCCTGAGAGACTGACAGGAGTTGGGGAGAGGCCCAGCCTCAGCAGACCTTGAGTGTCAGGTCACCATGGAGACCTAATTAGTGTGGCTGGGATATAAGGCAGACACCAGGATTAAGGCTGAACTGAGGCTTGGGGTTCCTCAGATTCCTCCCGATCAGAGATGGGCTCTAACTGGTTCCAAGTGCTTGGTTTGGAGGGTTGAGGAAAGAGGGCCCAGACAATTCATTACAGAATGTGGTGCTACTTTGCATCAAGATCCCCCGGGCAACATTTTCCACATATGCGGAGCTCTCTCTCCCCTCGTACACACACACACCAGTTTCTACTTCAGTGGTCTGCTGGCACAGCCCTGACATGCATACTTTGAAAAAACTACCAGAGTGTTCTGAATGCCCTCATCCCATGCATAAACACTTCAGAGGCAAGAGTTCCTGTGATGGCAGTGAGAAAAGAAAAGGAAAGATGGAATTAAAAGACATTAAAATGATAGATGCCTCAGAAGGTGGAGACATATCGACATGAGGGGAACAGCAAAGGGGTGACTTCAGCTTCAGAATTTTACATTTGGATGACTGAAAGAACAAAGCAAATGGTGGTTTAGAGATGGAAGAAGTTCAATGAAATAGAGAGACCCAAACCCAAATCTCTGATATAAAATATCATTTCTTTAAAAACCTTTAGAAAATACGTGCTCCCCTAAGCCCAATCTCTAGGAGAACAACCTGCAGGGTAGACCCTCACAACTTCCAGATACCACATCAAAGCTGCATCATTTGCTCTGATAGGACCCATCTATTTAATACATTTCTTCCCTTCTGCCTCTATATCATGGAGACTTAACACATTTTTTGTCCTTGTCTTGTTCTTTTCACTATAGGAATAAACTATTTTGTTAGGTAGAAATTAGCCAGTGTGAATTTGTGTCAGATCTCATTTGCCCTGACACAAATAACCCCTTTGTGGGTAATGAAAACAATTTAATGGTGTGGTCTAAAGGAGAAGACAATATTACTCAAGCGATTAACACCAGGGGACTTCTCGCTGACCTCTCACGATGACCTGCAAACTGTGCTTCCAGTATTATTGCACTCTTGAGGAAGCATGGAGTGAAAGCTTGCCCCCAAATATTTTAGAGAATGCTTTATGTGGAAAAAGTCATAAGATAAAGGCAGAGAAAGATAAGTAGCTGTAAGTGAGAGGAGAGAAGGGACTTCGGGAATTAACCTGATGACAAGGTCGACTCGTTTGGAACAGCACGTCTTCAACACCAGTGTGTCTGAATTGGGCACAGGACCCCGTTGCTATAGCATTTTGAAGATAAAAATTGCACGGGGTTCTGCAATATTGCGTTTTGTGATTCTCTAATAGGACTGCAACTTTCAAGGAAGTGCAAATTAGGCCTAGCATCTCTAGCCTTAATTATTTTTTTCTTTTAATATTTCTTTATTTCTTTATTTTCTTTATTTTTTTGGCTGCATCGGGTCTTAGTTGTGGCACGTGGGATCTTTCATTGCGGCGCGGGTTTCACTGCTCTTTGTTGTGGCGTGCGGGCTTCTCTCTAGTTGTGGCGTGAGGGCTCCAGAGCGCGTGGGCTCAGTAGTTGTGGCGCACGGGCTTAGTTGCTCCGCCGCATGTGGGATCTTAGTTCCACCACCAGGTTTCGAACCCGCATCCCCTGCATTGGAAGGTGGATTCTTTACCACTGGACCACCAGGGAAGTCCCTATCCTTAATTCTGAGTGTCGGGTGAACGCCTTTGAGGCAGGGAGTGGTGCCTCTATCTTGTTCATCTTTATATTGTACTGTGAACTACACACAGTTGGGCTCAAGAAATGTTTGTTGATCTGAATTATCCAAGCAAAGAAATCTTGAAGAAGACAGGCTTTTCCTGCCTTGAGACATGGATGATACTCCCAGGGAAGAGAGGAATAATAATTATCATTTAAAACTAATGTCGAGGAGCAGTGTAATTGGTAGTTGTCTACTGTTTCAGTTATATAGCTGAAACATCTTTAAAATGCCTGTTTTAACACTTAGGAAAATTTATCTGGGAAGTCTTTTTGACAGTCTTTTATGATCAATAAACATACTATCTCAAATTTGGTTTTTTGACCCATAGTAGTGGGAAATTGATAGAACTTTGTGACACTGATTAAAATTTGCTTGCTTAGGCAGAAATAGAGATACAGATGTAGAGAACAAATGTATGGACACCAAGGGGGGAAGGCGGGGTGGTGGTGGTGGGATGAACTGGGAGATTGGGATTGACATATATACACTAATGTGTATAAAATAGATAACTAATAAGAACCTGCTGTATAAAAAAAATAAAATTCAAAAAAAAAAAGAAAAAGCAGAAAATCTGAATGTACCAATAACCATGTAATAAATTGAAACACTTGTAAAAGAGCTATTCTCTGAAAAGGTATGAAGCTCAGATGGTTTTAGCAAGAAGTTCTTCCAAATTCTGAGAAGGAATGATACTTTTGTCCTGTTTAAACTGCTATAAAGCATGGAAGACCTGCAAAATGTCACAGTTCATGTTATCAAATTATGTTGCTGTTCTTTATAGCTACTCTTCCCCACACCCCACTCAGCCCCAAGCTTTATGATTTGTAATTTGCTGCCTCAAGGATTTTTGAACAGTTATCACTCCTCTTTTGCAAAAACTCCACTGAAGAGATCAGTTTAAGTATTTTCATGGTGGAGACCAGTTTTTCCTTAGAGGAAAGCCAAGAAGAAGTTCCCTTGAACTGGTAAGAAAGAAAGATTTATAATTCCCTAAAACATCAGGGACCTGTACTGTGTGCTCTGGCATATTCTAGAAAGCAGTAAAACCTCTGGGGAAAATGGCAGCACAGGGATGTAGGACTGAAGAATAGGTGGCTTGGGAGCAGCTGGGGAGCAGAGATGACTGATGACAAGGGTCTCCTCCAATGCCTTGGTACTTTGTAAGACCCCAGAAACTTTATACTACCTTAGTAATAGGAAGGGGACTCAAGAATAACTGACAGTGAATTTCCTGCCAACCTAGGGGCATATGTGCTTGACGTTGGAAGTAAATTGATTTAAAAGTAATAAAAACTGTGATATTTCTGTCACAATTGAGTTTGTACATCAAGATCATACCCACTACATACAGATTAAAAATTTTTTAAAATATATTTCTGGTGAATTAAATCTGGGAGAATAATAAAAAAAAATCACACTGGGATAATTCTACAAATATAAGAATGGTTAAACATTGAAAAAAAAATTTTGCTTGCTTGAGGGAATTCCCTGGCGGTCCAGTGGTTAGGACTCTGCACTTTCACTGCTGAGGGCCCGGGTTCAATCCCCGGTCAGGGAACTAAGGTCCCACAAGCCGCACAGTACAGACAAAAAAAAAAAAAAAAAAAAAAAAAAATGTGCTTGCTTGAAGCTGAGGGAATTGGAGCCCACACACCTTATTTAGAAGTGAGCCCTCTTATTTGAAGCCTTGGCAAGAGTTATAACTTACGGGACGATGGCTGGGTGGGACAGGTAAGACATGTCCCGCCCACTTGTTTGTACACCCTGTTTGTATATAACGGTAGCAGTGCCACAACAAGCAAACCTTCAGAAACTTCCCAGTGACTGAAGTATCCCTTTCTGCAATTTGGTGGAATCAGTGTCCCTGCTTTTTTCCAAGTCTTATTTTTCCTCCAGGTAAATGCATGTTTGAATCAAGACCTACATTTTCTTCTTTTTTAAAATCCTGAATATTTATTCTGAAGAAGTTTTCCTAAACTGCTCTGGTTTTAGGTGCATAAAAGCGTTTATCTGAGCATAATTCAAAAGATTAATTGGCCTTGGTGAAGATGGACCAACACACTTTTCAGGAAAAGAAACATACGGGGCTTTTTTCGCTGCAGTTGTGTTTTATTTTATAGTTCCAAAGGTGCTTATTACTGCTCCTGACTAGACCCAGTCCCTTTCACCTTGGAGGGAATCATAGTCTACAGAGTCTATTCACCTACCTTCTCTCTGGGTAATGCACGGGGTGAAGCGGGGGTTTAACGTCAGAGCATTTGCTTCTAGTTCTGCAGTCTATGGGGGAAATTTAATTTCTCTCCGCCCAAATTTCTTCACCTGGAAAAGTCATAACACAGATCCTTCCTGGAGCGTATCCTTAGGAATAAATGATAGAATGGTAACAAGAAGCTTAAACAATATACATAATGGCTTCTTGGCATTTAAAATGTTTTTAAAACTCATGCCATCATTTTGATTTAGCTGCCCAATAACCCTGAGCAGTAGCCTCATTTTATGGGTCAGGAATAGATAAAGCCTAGAGAGGTGATAGAATTTGTTAATCTGAATGTCGGCGACGAGAGCTCAGAATGTAAATAATTTTATCAATATTAAAGTGCTCCAGCTCCAGAATTTAAATGATGTTTAAAACCTTTATTATTTTTGTTATTAGGAATGTGGCATTTGCTTGTCGCTAAAATGTACACATGACATAAATATATTATATTTAGAAAGTGAAAGTCCCACTCAGCCCTGTCTTTCGAGCAGTCAGCACCACTGTTAACAGTTTGATGTGTCGTCTTGGAGACATTTTCCCTGCAAATAAAAGTGTGTGATACACACATATAATGATGATTTTTGTACAGAAAGGTGTTCTTGATACTCATAATAGTTCTCTAGCTTGCTTTGTTCCCTTGACCATAATATCTTGGATTTGTTTTTTTGTTTTTTGGGGGTTTTTTGGTCATGTCAGTATCAACATATGTACTAATTCTCTTTGGTGACTATATAAGATTACATTATATTCCACACTGAATTGTTGGTATTTTACGGACTACTAATTTTTCACCCTTATCAATAATGCTGTAGTGAGCACCTTGTATATACGTCTCCGAGGATTTGTGGGACTATTTTGTGGACTATATTATTTGAGAGTTAACAGGTCAAGAAAATACCTGTTTAAAATCTTGTTAGCTGTTTCTAAATTGTCCTCCAGTGGATTATATCAAACCGCACTCCCACAAACGGTGCAGTAGTCTTTCTTCTCATGCTTTCCATCAATACCAGGTTTATATAATTCACATACCTTTAAATGAAGTGTTCCTGCTTTAGCACAAGACGTGTGAAAGGGTGACAGCTATCCATCTCCCAACTCCTGTCAGCAAACCAAGGGCAGAAAGCACAGAGTAAATCAAAGCTGACAGGGAGCTAGAAATGGAGAGACTTGGCTTCCATTCCCATTCATTCATCCAGATAGCCTTTATTGAGGGCCGTTATGGGCCAGACCCTATTTAGGCCTTGGGAACAGAGTGATAAAAAGACAAAGTACCTACCTTTGTGAACTTACATTCTAGTGGACGTGAACCATAAATAAATCAGAATATTATCTCCAATAGTGTGAAGCTCTCTGATGAAAAATAAAGCAGGGGAAGGGATAAAGAGTGGCAGGGAAGGGATAAAGAGTGGCAGGGCAGAGGCGGGCAGGGGGGAGAGGGGTGGTCCTGGAAGTTTCTCTGCTGATGTGATGCCTGAATAGAACCCCTGATGCAGTGAGGGCTGAGTGCAGTGCTGATCAGAGAGGGTCCACCCAGACAGAGCTGGCAGCAGCAAGAGAAAAAGCCCGAGAAAGGAGCAGTTTGGTGGGTTCCAGAAATAGCCCTAAAGCTTCACTGACTTTTGATCTTCCAGAAGAGGATAATTGAGCTACTTACTTTCTTTATAGAAGGCCATGTTCAGGTGAAGGAACTTGGAAATGCTTATGTCTCTTTAGAAAAGCAATGCTCTTAGTGTAGACTGGGGTTCTAACCACTAAAATCCACCAGCAAGTCTCTGCCAGGGTCCAGCAGATGTGGAGTTTTCACACAGTCTCTCTCCCAAGCAGTAAGACCACCTGTGTTGAAACATAAAAGTGTAAAACGGACCCACTGCCCCTCCAGCCTGGAGAAGTTTAGACCAGCACACTTTTATGACTGACATAGCCTTCCTCCTGCTTTCTTGCTTCATAAGAACCCAGTTCTTTGTTAAAGTGTTTTAACACCACCGGAGAGAAGAAATCACAATCAAAAACCGACTTTGTTTGGAAGATGGTTGCAGAAAGAAGCTTCCACTCTCCAGGCCTAGGAAGTTACTCCTGTGTCTAAGGACGGGTCACCCCCGCCCCCACTCCTCTGACTCAGACAAAGGCTGAGGGCGGCAGCCAAGAGATTGAGGGGTAGCTGTGTGGAGCGTGAAAGAGGATGTGCTGAAAGCAAAAAGGCAGCTTTCAATGTGAGGATGAAGGCAGGAGTTAAGAAGAGCCTCCATAGGCACTGAACTTCTGGCTAATCCCTGACACACACCCTAGGCTTGAGTTCCTTTTAGTGATGTGAAGACTGAGACAGAAGTTTACTTCCTCGTCAGCACTTGGTCCCCTCCTTTTAGAGCTCATCTTTTAAGGAAAGGATGAAGCTGCCTGGCCATAAGGCTTATAGGGGCCAAAGCCTTGCTTATTGGGTGGTTTATGTTGCCTGCGTCCCAGCTCCTCCATGTCTCAACATGTGGCGAATCTTTTTTTTTTTTCTTTGACCTTCTCCAAGAGTCTTACGAAAGAAGGCTCAAACAAGAAAAACCTCCCTGTGAACAAAGCAGCACTGCTGGAAGATTTTGATATTCATGCCAAATGTGATATTGAACTTGAAATTCAAACATAGGACTGTTATTATTATCTTCTACTTCTAAAAGGAACTCCCAAGTCTACCCTCATTTACCTGCATAAAGAAAAAATGTGCTTACTCAGAAGTGCTTTAACAGATAATTTTAAAAAATTAATTAATTAATTAATTTATGGCTGTGTTGGGTCTTCGTTTCTGTGCGAGGGCTTTCTCTAGTTGTGGCAAGTGGGGGCCACACTTCATCGTGGTGCACGGGCCTCTCACTATCGCGGCCTCTCTTGTTGCGGAGCACAGGCTCCAGATGCGCAGGCTCAGCAATTGTGGCTCACGGGCCTAGTTGCTCCGCGGCATGTGGGATCTTCCCAGACCAGGGCACGAACCCGTGTCCCCTGCATTGGCAGGCAGATTCTCAACCACTGCGCCACCAGGGAAGCCCCAACAGATAATTTTTTTAAATGACAGGTTTGTAAGAGTGCTATGAATAAACAGACTGATGAGGTGTAAAATCTGCACGAATACTTTGCATTTTATAGAAATGAAAACTAATATACTTAAGTGCATTTCTTTAATACATCTCTTCAAAGCTCTAACTTATGAAGCTATAGGAAATGTAGGAAAATAATTTCTGCAAGTTTATTTACATCACTAAAACCACTTGTGTGGCCATACATTATGTTCCTCCCATCCCAAACTCTTTGGGAACTTTTTGGCTTTTGACCAATTACTGAACTCCTTTTGTCTGCGACTCCAAAATTACAGCAAATGATTGATCTGATTGTGGTGGTTATGAAATATCTGGAAGAAACTATATATTTCAGTTTCTGGCCCTATGCTTAAATTTAGAGTTCCATTCATTTATTAACTATCCTTTTAATTGCAAAAACAGGGACCAACTCATGTCAGCTGAAGTGAAAAAGAGAGGAACAGGAGTGCCATAGAACCAAGAATGTGTAGATCACCAGACCTAAGGAATGGCCTGGAACCAGGTCTTGGAAAGCCCTGTGTTCTCCAGGAATTCTATTCCCTTTTCATCTGAGTTTCTCCTATGTGCTTATTTTATTCTTATCTCCCTCTGCAAACTGCTTTCTATTGTCCAGCTACTTCTATCTAGATTGTGCAAAATATAGCAGCCAGTAGCTCCTATGTGTGTATATCAAGGTCTCTCTCTCCTATTGACATATTCTCTGGGATGGGACTCAACTGGCCCAGTTTGAAATCAGATGCCAAACCTTAGACCATTCACATCTGGACGGAAGCTGGGGTCTATGGATGGGATTTTGATTGGTCCAGTCTGGGTCAGGTGTTTCAAAGGAACCAATTTTGGTCAGGAGTAGAATCAGGTATGTCAGGAACCTCACCTGTGTAACCATGTGGATAGAGTGTGTGAAGGAAAGAGAGTGAGAAACAAAGAGAGAATGACGGAGAGAGACAGACAGAGAGGGATAAGGGATGTGATACTTAATTACTACAAATCTGAGACACAGACAGAGAGATTAATTGAGAGGGGTATGCAGTCACCAGAGAAGAGGGAATCTTTGACTTGTAGGTGTCCATTTTAATCCCAAAACATGTGCCCTACACACTGCATAACTTGAAAGTGTAGAGGTGGGTACTTGGAGAATGACAGAAGAACCACTGAGAATTTCCTAGAATCTTATGGTGGGGGGAGATTCATCCATTTTTCTTTACCACTAAAGGACAAACTCCACTTCAGTGAAATCTAAGGACTCTCCAGATTTTTAGTTGTAGTGGGGTTTTGTTGTTACAAAAATTTTTTATTAAATTAATGAATAAAACAAACATTATCTGTCATAAGGCACCCTTGGTTGTTCTCCCAAACCTCTCAGGCAAATAAAGAATTTCATGATTATGCTACATTTTAAGTAGGATTTAATCTCCATCACAAAAATGGGAAATGGAGTTTCAGGAATTCATTTTTGACTTGGGATCTAGAAAGAAAAGATAGGAACCTTAATGAATACTGTATTATTTTTCTTGCCAAGCATTGGCAAAGAATGGATCATTGTTGAGAACTGAAGGATAACGTTTATAGTAAAAGTTCTGGTTGCTGTTTCTTTACAAGGAAATTCCAGTGAGTCTTTAAATGGGTCACAGACGTGAGGACCAAGGTTTTGGATTGCTCAGCAGAGGCTCTACTCTGAATGAAACTTTTCTATATTTATGTGTCTCTTTTGGTGAAGACCAGCCACTGTTTCAGCAAATGGGGTCTCCATTCCAGTATTCTCTAAGCAAAGACACTGTTCCTAACAAGGGATGCAATACTCAGTTACTCCACAAAATCCTGGCACAGTGTCTATTCCTTTGGTTATATCTTTTCTTAGATCAAATTATTGTTTTAATAAGACATCTGCTTTGTTTTTAAGAGCACACAATTAAATCCCTGTTGAGATCTGAGGATTAAAGTTTTTTCACTGTCAGTGAGTAAATTGTTCAGGAAATTTTCCCCGTAAAATGGAATTTCTTTGGTCCTAACCATTCTCACAAATCTGAGCTTGTCCTATTAGTTAGTCTTAGGAAACATTTCCCAAAAGCTTTCTTATAAATTTGCTCCTCATATGTAGGAGTTTATCTTTTATGTAAGTAAGTGGTGTGCTCTGAAACTTCTAGATCATTTCCTCTTTAGAGTTGGTTAGAGCCGACTCATTCATCTGCTGTTTTTGTTAGTTAGTTAGTTGTTTTTGTTGTTTTTTAAAAAGTCTACTGATGAGATTATTTTGTAAAGAATCCATCCTTAAGCTAGTTCCTTGATGCTTTGTAACAAGTATTTGGGCAGTGATGTTTAATTCTAGGACGAGCATATTTTTGAGGATTGTCACTTTATCTTAGTTTCTCTTGCCTGTAAAGTTGAACTAATGATGTTCATTCCATTTTACAAGTGCTTTTAGTTTCTTCGTTAACATGAATGCTAATAATAGCAAACACTTGTATAGTCCTTATATGTTCCAGGAACTCATCTAAGCACTCTACAGCTATCAACTTATTTAACTCTTACATGAACTGTGTATTATCATTATCCCCATTGTAGGCAGAGAAGTTAGGTAACTTGCTCAAGGTTACACAGTTAGTCATTGGAAGAGCTGAGATCTGAATGCAGATTGCTCCTGGAATGTGCTCCTAACCCTATACCATATTGCCAAGCACTGTCATCACTTATTAATTCAGCAATCATTCACTGAGCTTCATCTAGGAGACCACCAAAAATCAGGCATGTCTTTCCTTCAGGACCTGCAGTCTGTGGTGCAGAAAATTGGGAAAATAGATAATTGTAAGTTTTATGATAAACATAGGGGGCTCTGGGAGCACTTAGAAGAGGCACATAACCCAGCTTTGAGAGATCATGTGATCTCATCTCTAAAAGGGGAACATGATAATCCCTACCTCAAAGGGTTGTTGAGAGGACTCAATGAGTGGATGCATAAAAATGCCTTGAACAGAACCACTCATATTAAGTGGAAGCTACTGTTTTTATTAAACTGAGTACTGGAAGCTGTGGCGTTGTGTGAGGAACTGGCCCGTGGATCTTTAAAGTGTGCTGGAAGCAGAGGGAGCTTCAGGGACAAAGACCCAGAAACGAAAGACGACATGGCCTGTTCAGGGCACTGCCAGTAACACAGAAGGTAGGAACAAGGGGTGAGGGGAGCAAGGAGGCTGGCGGGTCAGTCAGGGAGAGGTCACCAGGGACCTGCTGGTCAGGCTGTGGACTTTGGACTCGTCCTGAAGATGTCCTAAACAAGGAGACGGCTTTGTCAAACTTGACTCATATAGAGATCGCTGACCACACTTTGCAGAATATAGAGGCAGGAAGGCCATTTGGAAAGCTGTTAAATTAACCCAGGCTTGGGATGATGGTGATCCGATCTAAGGGAAGCATAGGATGGTTGGAAAGAAACAAATGCATTAGAGAGATATTAATGAGGTAGAATTGACAGTACTTGGTGATTGTTTGCATGCGAAGGTGGGAGAAGGGAAAAGTCCTTTGGGATGACACCCAAATTCTGGCCTGGACAACTGAGTGGACAGTGGTCCTATTCCCTGGAACTCATGGCATGTAACCCATATATGAGTGCAGGTTCTGGCAGCATTGAGAAAGGGACCATGAGAGATGGTAGAGTACACAGTGAAAGAGGATGACCTATGAAAGAATCCACGATGGATCTGGCGTCGATACTGGGTGGCACAGATTTCTTAACATTTGTACAGAGAAGCTAATAACCAGACTGTTGGCACAGGGCTGTTGGCAACAGTGATCCTCACCCTCAGATACCTTTTGCCCTGAGGATCCGCACTGGCCCCCTAGCCTCCAGAGCCTGCCCTGGTAGGAGATGGATGCAACTCGTTTCTCAAGGAGTTGGCTTCATGCTCTTTATGCCCCAATACATGTTAGACCTGTGTGTTATAGAGCTCTGGTGTTCTAGGGGGAATTTTAAAATCACATGCTATTATGCCAGGAGGGACCTCAAAGGCCATCTAGTTCAACCATCCCTGGAGGATATTTCACAAGTAGATGTGATAATACTGAATTACGTGTATTGTAAGGCTACCGTTTCTGAATCACACCATTTTTCTTCCAGCTTCAAATAAGATTGTTTTCACCCTAGTTTTTGTGCCAATAAGAACATAACTCTCCCCAGCCTCACTACCCTCCTGTTTCTGTATCTTGTTACCTCCATTAGATTTCAGCCTTTCTTTTCAGTGGCAGAAAACTGATATGAATAGTATTTGTGTGTGTGTGTCATATATATGTATATGTATATATACCATATTTCCATGTTTTATGATGAGAAACTCCTGCCTAAGTTTGGCATTTCATATACCCTCTGTTAATTCCATCAGAGTTGATGTCACTTGGGTTTTTTCTAGAATAGGAAAGGACCTCAGATTCTCCTAACTGGCCCCAACCTGGCTCAGAACCTGCAGGAAAGCGTATCTGCTGACCATGTAGAGTCAACCTGGGGGAAGTTTCTGTCTTTCTTTAAATAAAGTGCTATGTTCATATCAAGTGAGTTTTTAAATAAATAAGTGATAAAGTAAATGTTTTTCTTTCAGGGATAGAATTATTTTTTTCTTAAGAATATAGGGCTTTTAATTTGCTAAATAGATCAACCTTAATTGTATTATTTGCTAGTAAGATTTACTAACCCCTCTGTGTCTCAGTTTCCTCACCTATGAAATGAAGCAATTAGAAAGCACAGAAATGACTGTTTATTTTGAGACCTGTGGTTTTAAGATTTTGTTCTAATTTTCTAAATAAAGTCCCAAATGAGCAATTATGGTTGACTGTAAATGAAATGTTATTATTCTTCCCTAGGATGCAGTGTATATGTGGAAAAAAATAATAGTTTTGAACTTTAAAATTTTAAATTTCATTTTCTGACCACCTTTACAAGATCTTTGAGTATTTTACAAATATGAGCAGTTTTGTATGAAGTCAGAAGATAAGTCATGAATTTATATTGCATAACTAACTAGTTTAATGTTTGATGAAGAATCTTACATGCTCAGGAAAATTGTAGAATAGATTTTTAATTAAAAAAATAAGTGGTGCTCATAAAACACCATATAAATTAAATAACAAATCAGCTCAGTTTATAATTTGTGATAAGGTTGCTAGGAGAGTAGATAAGAGCATGCTATAGATAGTATGTATATGTGGATGTCAAGATGCCCTTTGTTAATTGGACGTCGTATTCTGGTGATCAAGAGGAACTGTGGGCAGGATGATAGAATAGTCAGAAGATCCACCAGTACCTGAACAGGTACACCTGAGCCCTGGTGATTAGAGACAGGCTTGATGTCAACCTAGCAAGAATCTCAAGGATGCCAGAGAACTTTGTGCTTGGTCTGTATTTCCCCAGCAAAGTAGCAGTGACTTAGAGAAGATGGAAAAAACATTACTTGCAGGTGTCAAAATATGTAGGTAGCAAAAAGAGAGAATAGCTAATATGTTAGGTAGGAGGTTCCTTATTCAAACAGCTGTCAACAGAGTAGAATGATCTGCCAAAGCAAGCGAGAACAGCGCTTTATAAGAATAGATATGGTCATTAGGTTTAGACAAAACACACACACGCGGGCACACACACACACACACACACACACACACACACTGCAGTTATACAACCAAAAAGATAAGATCTTAAAAACAATATATGTATATATGTTTGGGGGAAAAAAAGAACTAAGGGTTTTTTTTTTTTAATTAATTAATTTATTTATTTATGGCTGTGTTGGGTCTTCGTTTCTGTGCGAGGGCTTTCTTTAGTTGTGGCAAGCGGGGGCCACTCTTCATCGCGGTGCGCGGGCCTCTCACTATCGTGGCCTCTCTTGTTGCGGAGCACAGGCTCCAGACGCGCAGGCTCAGTAGTTGTGGCTCACGGGCCCAGTTGCTCCGTGGCATGTGGGATCTTCCCAGACCCCTGTGGTTTTAAGATTTTGTTCTAATCAGGACAGGGCTCGAACCCGTGTCCCCTGCATTGGCAGGCAGATTCTCAACCACTGCGCCACCAGGGAAGCCCCGAACTAAGGGTTTTTACTGACTAGAAGTGCTGTCGTGTCGAGGACATCACACTGTACGATTGTCCCAAAGGGGAGTGTGGTCATAGGCATGCTCATGAAATGTGAAGGATCTATGCTTAGGAAAGAAAGTGTGCTGCTTTCTCTGGATACAAGGATGTCCACAGTGGTACTGTTAAGGCCAGATCTGGACATCACATTTTGAGAGGAATATTGTCAGTGTAGTCAGCACCTACTGGAGAGTGACTGGGGTTTGAAAGGATCCAGAACAGATGAAGGAACTGGAATTGTCACCAAAGAAGAGAAGAAATGAGGACATAACAGTTATTTTAAAACATTTTATGTGTTCAAAAAAAGGAATTATATTTTAGAAGTTTGGAAGTTAAAGCTAGGATCAAGGGGTAGAAATTAGAGAAAGAATATTTTAACTCATTATCAGAAGAATTTTGTAAAAATTAGAGCTCTTCTCCAATGGAGCTGGCTGCCTAGTGATACGGGTGGGCTTCCCCTTGCTGGAGGTGCTGGGTAATTGATAGATGACTGTCATGTGTAGTGCTACTTAGGGATTCTTACACAACGTGGGAGGATAGATGGACAAACTGTAAGAACGCTTGTGAATCTCAGAGTCTATGACTCTATAAAAAATGTTCGTTAGATTTATCGACAACATTTTTGTGCAGGTATGGGAAGACGACTTGATCTTATTTGAACTGGGAGCAAGCATTAAATACTTTAGTTGGTTGGGTGTATATCATCCACATAAAGCAAAACAATTTTGCCAAAGGCCTCATGCAGTACATTAGCTCTGGCTGGGCTAATTAGAATTGCCAAGCAAATGAGAGGATTCATAATAAAACCTCCACACGGTGAAAACTAGGTTCTGTGAAATTGAGGTTCCAGGCTATAGACGTCACTCCTGTTCGTTTATCTTCTCGTTTGCTGTTGGCTCCTACCTGGTGATGCAAGAGTCAGATTCTGCTCTGATAGGATGAAAAGATCTTCTTGTACTTGGACAAATATCTACATATATCTTTAGACCATTCTTTAATTCACTCATTTGATCACTCACTCATTAATAAGTATTGGTTAAGTGCCTGCTTTATGTCAGGCACTCTGCTAAGAACTGGGAATGCAAAAGTAAATTGGCTGTATCTAGTCGTAATCCTTGAGGTACATATGGTCTAGTAGAGAAAACAGGCATGAAAATGAAAAACATTTGCAGCATTGCTAGTGCTGTAACAGAGATGTGCTGAATGGATGGGGCACCGCAGGCTACTTCTGTCACTCAGGTCTTTTCACTTAGTTCCTCCTGTACGGCTATGTTCTAAAAGACTAAATTTTAAAAAATAAAAAATAAAGACTAAATTTATTGAAAAAAATCATTATCCCTATGGGGTTACTTAGGAAATAGCAACTAGTTACTGCATCTCAAATAACTCTAGTTTCTTAGTATTTTTCCACATCTTCCCACTCTGGAGTTTGATTCTGACCATCTTTGAACCTGGAAAGCAGGGTCAACAGCAAGAATGACTAACACATCATGTCTCACTCAGTGCTGAGCACTGATCTGGATATTTTATGTATAATCAGTCATGTGGCCCTTACAGCAATCCCAGGAGGTGGGCGTCCTTATTATCTCCATGTTACAGGTAAGGTAACTGAGGTACAGGTGGGTTAAATAGGTTAAATAAAAATCACCCAAGGGTACCCCAAAGCAAGCGTACATCTGAGATTTGAACCCAGTAGTTTGGCGCTAGGAGCCGAGCTGTTAAAATGCTCCTCTGACCAATGCTGTTTCAGGTTTTCCAAATATCAGATCACAAAAGCAGTACAAGTAAGAGATGCTGATCACGATGATGTCTTTGTGCTAAATGCTGCACTGAAGGGCCTTATATCTGTTCTCCCAACTGGGCCTCACCAACCCCACGACGGGAATTTTAGTGTCTTGTTTTACAGATGAGGAAACAAGGCTTAGCAAGTTTAAGTAAATTACCCGAGTTTACCTAACTAGTAAATCCTTCAGTATATGTATATCATTAGGTTAAAAGATCAAATTAGTCATTGTACCCAATAATAAATAAACACATTTGCTTCAGGAAAATAAAAAGGTATATGTTGAAAGAGGAAGTGTTTAATGTTTTCCTATGGGAGAGGGGCTAAAGGATAAGAAGATGAGCTTTCTGTTATTTGAGTATCACGATGTCTTTAGTTCCACAGTTTGAGTGAGACAGTATCTCAGACTTTATTTATTTGCCCTTTATTGAACTTAGGGTATTTGATGTGCCCAATATCCTGGACCAAGGTAAATAGATGGTCTCTAGTTCAAAGATAGACTCCTTTAAACTTTGAACAATCTTTCTCAGCATCTATATGTATGTGATTTGGATGTTTCGTCTTCACTGATTAACAATTTATAAATTATTTATTGTCGTTTACACATTTTGACTTATTAATCTCATTTGATTAATAGGATAGTAAAAGTAACCTTTTAAACAGAGAGTTCTTTCAAGCTATGATATTATATGGCTTAAATGTGTTTGATTAACCCAAATGTGGAAACACATGGACTGTAATAAGAACCTCAGACTCTTCTGTTCTAGATTATAATAAACCATCCCAAATCAGAAGAGGAGTCCTTGGTTTCCCAGGTACCTATGATAACATGCTTTATAGTTTCTCTGGGAGAAAAATGCACGGGGAGTTGTCCCAGCTTGCTGGTATTACAGCACCAAGGTACAGTGCCTGATCTCAAAGGTATTGGTATATTTATATGTCATGTGTGTGGTCAGTAGGTTAGGGACATTTCAGCTTTCCTTTCCTGATTCCTTGAAAACTGAGCAACTACTAAGCATCCAGCCCCAATCAGGTGTCAGGAATCCAAGGTGAATATGGCAGCATCTCTGCCCTTCAGGTGCTCTCAGCCCAGCTGGCCAGATGGAGGGATAATCTACTAATGGTGTCTGATTTGACAGTAAGTATGTGGAGAGCCTATGGAAATGTGGGATGGGGACATTTGGCTCAGCCTGGGAGGAGTGTCTGGGGAAAGCTGTACACAGGAGGTAACAAGGGAGCTGCTTTCAAAGGAGGAGGAGGAGACCATCAAGCCATCAGGTGACAGAGGGGAGAATGTGAATCAAGCATGGCACCACAACCGGTTTGCCTCCTTCCTTCCTCCCTTTGGCCTGCCCTCTCTCTGGATTGGGTGTGTGTGTGTGTGTATGTGTGATTAACTAGAATGCCATCGTATTTATTTGGATGGAGGAAATAAAATTACCAAGAGGTTTAGATACTCAATACCTGGCAAATCAAGTTACCATTAGAGGTTGTTTTTTGTACGGACTCGCGGACTCGGAACAATAGAGACATCCCAGCCGTGAGAAAGGCTGACCTTGACCAAGAACTCTTCTCCCTCTGAATTGCATACAGTCGTTCTAGACATCCCTGGCTCTGATGACATTCTTTCTTCTGAGATGTTAGTGCCTTCAGTCAGATTTCAGAAAAGGTGTTGCAGGTCTGGGAACTATAATGTCTCTTTAAGATGACTTTGGTATAGGGCTGAACTCAAAAAAACGACCTTTTTCCTCTCATTTCCAGGTTCTTACAGGATACTTTGTTGGCACCTCCTTGTACTTGGCACTCCTGGCAAGTGTACTCCTGGCACTCCTTGTTTGTAGTGTCCATCGTCTCTTTCACTGTTATCTGTTATACATATTCTCTTTATGTCCTCCAACCTTACTTTGCTTTCTTCTCCTTTCATCCTTACTGTATACTTAAGCCACCCATTCCCTCATATTCCTTCTATCAAGCTTTGAAAGTTTGTTCAATGCAAACTGAGACTATGCTTCCAAATAATGGGTTTTTTTCTTTTTCTGATTACATAGTTTGTTCATTAAGTTATTAAGCAGGTTGTGCTTTACCAATAATTTTCTTTTTCTTGAATATGAACCTGATGGAGAATGGCTTTTCTTAAATTCCTGTAGGCCTACACCATTCACTGTCACCAAATTACATTTCACAGGAGTCCACAGAGTATATCCAAATTGAGACTTTTCCTTTTCAGTGGAAGGATCCCCAAGTGGGATGTAAGCAGATATGGTCATCAAACTTTAAGACCCGGGTTTGTATAAAATCCAGCACTTCACACATTCACCCTGAGCATGAGACTCCCTGGGGGCATCTGTTAAACATTCAGATTCTTGGGCCCCACTCCAGGCTACTGGAATCAGAACCTCCAGAAGGTAACTAGAAGGCGCTGTATACAAGAAAGGTGTTTGTAGGTGAGTTAAATGGGCAGAGTCCTCACTTTCATGTTTTCTATCCAACTGGGATGATGGGCAATTAGTAAATGAAGCAACCAACCAGTCAACAAATAAACAAGGTAAGTGCAGAGAGTGATATAAGGAAATCAAACAATAATATTTTAGGGAATGGCTAGGCTGGGCTACTTTATATGGCACAAAGGAAAAGGTCTCCAAAGGGTACACTTTGAGCTGAACTATGAGAAGGAGCCAGTGAAGTCAGGAACTGGGAAAGAGCTAGTATGTCTCACCTTATTTACCTGTGTCCTGGGTAATTAACACGATTGTTGGCACCTCTTGGGGCTCAATGAATTTTCGTTGGATGATGCATGCAGTCCTGGGATAGCAATGCTTATATCACAAATAGGATACAAGCAGAATTCCTGAAGAAAAAGAGAAAATGAAGAAAAGTAGCTAAAGGAGAGCATCTGGGATGAATAGGACATGGCTGGGGGTTGGGGAGGGTGGCAGCAAGGCAGCTAAAGAGTTGAGGAATAAAGAAAATTGAAAACAAGGCTATGTTTGCACCTCTAGCATCACTGTATTGCTAGTTAAAAGGTTAATCAGTAATTATTGCCATATTCTTGGGATTTGAGTACTGTGCTCTGACTAGCATTGCTTTCTAAATTACAAAGTAAACTTTAAAAAGTCTTTAGAAAACAAAGACAGTGTCACATTACATTCCTTTAAAGCAAATTATGGTAAATACCATTTCCAACAAGCTTAGGAACAAGTTACATATGATCGAAAGTAGCAAGTTGAAGGTATTTTGACAGATTCTGAATGGCGCTCTAATTCATACACCTGGCAAGTTGAAACTATAGATGTTTGTCACTTGGATTCTTTTTTTTCCCCACTTGGTAGCAGAAAGTGTAACAAACGCAAAATGAGTTATTGGAGAAGCTGGCTATTTAAGAACTAGTGGGGTGTATTTACAGCAGACTATCTCCACATCTGCATGTGGAGAAGGAAGCTGTAGGTGAAACTCAGAATCAGCCAATGTAGGAGCCAGAAGGAAACTTACAGGTCATTATGGTCCGAATCCCTTAATATACAGATGAAGAAACTGGAGGCAGAGACATAGAATGACCTTTTAAAATTACTCTAGTCCAGGGTCTGGATTCGAATCAAGATCCCTTACTCCTTCATTTAACAAGCTTCGATTAAGTACCTATTATGTGTATGGCACATGGCTTCAGCTGGGTATCCCAAGCTGAAGAAGGTGCGAAAGGGATCTCCTCTGAGGATGTCAGTGTAGCAGGGTAGCCAAAATAGGATAGAGTGTAACAGATTGTGTGTGTGTGTGCACACGTGTACACACAGGTGTGGGCCTATGACAGCGACCAAAGCTTTCACACTTCAGCAAGCTTTCACACTTTCACACGACAGCAACGCACCAGATGTGTTCATAAATTGCCTGAGGAAGCACAGCAGGGGAAGTGTCCGACACCATCTGGGCAGTCAGAGTGAATATTTTCTTTTCTGAGTGTCTTCTGTGTTAGGCACTCGCCACCCATTATCGCAGTAAATCTCCCCCAAAATCCTGTCAGGTCAGTATCCTTCATGCTCATTCCATAGCTAAGAAGTGGAGGGAGGCTCAGGAAGGTGAACTGATTTGCCTGTGGGCATAAACCAGGATTTCAACTCTGGGTCTGCTTGATCCTTAGCCTATGCTCTTTTTTTTTTTTTTTTTTTACTATAATAGGGATGGTAAGTGGATGTCATCTCAAGGGCAAATTCCAGCTGATTGCTCGAGGCTGAGCAATGTGCTATGAAGGCTTCCAGGCCATATCTGGGCTCAGAAGCACATGGTGGATTAATGATGGCGGCCATGGGCGTAGGACGGAAAGGGGTAGCCCTGAGTCAGGCCTTTGTACTTCCTGAGCTATACCATGCTGTCACTCTTGCAGGCCCAACTCTCTCTAAGTCAAGTCTCCTACATCCTGTTCCCTTCCTCTGAGCTCAAGATGGTATTTTGTGCCATCTGGGTGTCTAGAATCTTGTCTCCTAATCAGGTCAGCTCCCCTGTGCATTGTCCCATGCTGCAACCCTTTTCAAAATTTTCAACCCCATCAAAGATATCCCTTTTGCATTGCCTCACAACCCTGCTCCGTGCTGATGACAGCTTATGTGATATGTAGATTATTACATGCCTACAGCTTAATATGTTCGTGTCTAGGTAACGTGCAGGCCTTCCTAATTCAAAGGAGTGACTCCAGCAGAAAGAAGTTCAGATCCTTGGGCAGGCTAGCTGGGACCTGTCAGTCTTTAAGATTACACCAGGCAAAGAGCTGCTGACCTCACACCTTTTCTTAGATGCTGGAGAGCCCTTGATATAATAGTTAGTGAGGTACTGAGGTATTGTAGGTCCACGCATACGGTGCTTAAAGAGGAATCTGGAGGTGGAGATGGTGTTTTCTTACTGTTGCAGTTTATGATTTCCAGCTGTTGCCCTGAGTTAGACACTACAATTAGGTCTAGGCTGTGGTTCTACCTAGTATGCCTCTGCTTTAAATTTTATCTCATAACCCCTTGGCAGCAAAGAATTTCAACTTTCCAAAGCTGGCCACAAGTTTGAAACAAGTGTCTAAAAGCAGTTGTTAGAGTCAAAAGATACAGTGGTAGTAACAACCGTGTTAAATGAATCATCTGTGGAATGCTTAACTGCTCACCATCTATTTGAAGTGTCTCAGTGTTTCTTGTTTTCTGCAGTAAAAATAAGTCAGGTTTACTCAAGGTATATATTTTCATTCCTTTCGCATATGTGACAATCTATTTTCTGAATTATTGGACTTCTAAAACACTGTGGGTAAACGAGTATGAATTTGAATGCAAACCACATCTGGAGGTGTTATTTTTAAATTACTGAATAAATTCTTTAGTATCATAAGAGCATTTTCACTTGAATATTCTATTAATATGTAACTTACACATTGTAATACTTCTAACCAAGAATAGCTGTTAACTTTAAAATCTTACTTTTAAAATTCTTTTCAAATAAGAAGAGAGCTTCCATAGGCTGAGGTTCCTAGCCTGATTTTTATGTAGAGTTGTAATTTTCTATTTTAGTAAATCAGACAGCCCTGTGGCTTAGTAGGTTAGCATTATTGCTGGTGCCCTGCTGTTTTTTCCTGGACTAAAAACAAAGAATAACAGAGTGAACATATTTAAAATATATCCTCTTGTTTGATGAAATGAGTAGCCCGTGTGCCAAAGTGAGACTATTCTGTGTGAGTGATTGCTTTTATCGCTATGGATGTTTTATTTATGTGTCACTCACATGTCAGGTTTTCTTTTTAATTGTATGTGTGAATTTTTAAACAGAGGAAAATAAGGCTAACTAGATGGAATAGAAAAGTATGAGTCCTAAAGAACAGGAGTCATACAACTTGAGGTCTGAATCTTCTATACATCTTGCCTGTCACCTAAACCCCAAGAACTATCTTAAAAAAAACTTTATTTTAAAATTTTGGTTACAGTTTCATTTTTGTTTTCTTAACAAGTCTACTGTTTAATCTCTCAGGATTAAAAAACAATTATTAATCTTCTAAAGAACTGAACAACAAAGGAATGTCAAGGGAAGGGCACAACTGCCCCATTCTCTGGGGGTATAGTAGCTACTCCAGTTTAACACCTAGCTTCAAAACAAAATGAATTTTTATATTTTCTAAATGAAATAATGTACAACCACCATCTTCATCTGAGCTTATTATAACTTTCAAACACAAAGCTTCATTTTAAGCTTGGTAAAAATCTTTTAACAGGAATGATGGCCGACCTTAATATGTAGTGTGTATCTTACAGGAAATGTTTTTTAACAATCATAACACAGTAATAATGCCATTAATGAAGTCCTCAATTTAGAATCTGGAACATTCTTCCATCAAGGGGGGGGAGGGGGAAATTCAGTCCAATGAGTCTGTCTCAAGATCTTCATCTCTTGTTTGCTCCACTTGTATTCTCTTTTCAGTAACTGGATTAATGCTTTGAGCCCAAAATGAGATATATTTTTTATTACTGTAGATTACATGTTGTTTGGTGCTCAGTTTCCATTTGTTCCTCTTGCTTGCATTTTCTATCTGCTGCTTCTTTCTCATGTTGGCCTTTCAGCATATTCCTTCTATGAGCAGTCTGAAAGTTTCTTCCACCTTTTCTCTTCTTTTCACCTTCTTGATCATCTCCTTCCTCTTCAGAATCAGAGGTTGATGTAAGCCCTGTTTTAGCTAAATTTTTCCTTTTTGATTCAACTTCTTTTTTCCCCTCTTTTTTATCTGGCTCTTTTCTTGGCTTATCTTCTTCCTTCTGGCCCTCTTCATCCTTTTTAAGCTGCTTTTTAGGTTGTTTTTCCTCTTGCCCTTTTTTCTTACTTTTGTCTTCTTCAGTTACCATGTCACTCTCCGAAGGACAGGGCTGTTTTACCATTTTGGGTCTGCCTCTTGGTTTTGGAATCTTGACTTCTGTAGCTGCAGGTCGTCCTCTTTTAGGACTCACTTTTAGATTAACAGATGCTGTTGCTGTAGTCACTACTCCTGCCTCCTCGGTTTCTACTTGTTTTTCTGCCTTTTTCTTTCTCCCTCTTCTGGCAGCTTTTGGAGTGGTTATGTCAACTGCTTTAGTCACATCCTCGTTGCTGGCTTTTTCTTCATGGTCAGTATCTTCTTTTGAAACACTAGTTTCTTTTTCTTCAACTTCAACATCAGATGACGCATTTGATTGTTTAGTTGATGCCTGTTGACTTGAAAAATTTCACTTTCGGATTGTTATCTATCTCCCATAAACCTTCATTAAAGCCTTTTCGTTTATTTGGTTTGCCGTACTTTTCCTTATTTTCTGAGTAAGGAAATATGTCCTTTGGGCCTAAAAAAGCAGTCTCGTGAGTTCCAAAAAAGAAAATGGGTAGTTTGTTTGTGGGTGGTTTTACAGCTCCATCAGGAACTTCATCTACTCGAGCTGGCCAATGAGGATAACCTTTCATCTTGGCGAAGATGAGGTCCCCAGGTTTGAAATCGCGAGTCATGTTTCGGGGGCGAGGCCGGGGGTCCGAGCACAGGGAGGAGGTGTGGCGGTGCGGACTGCGAGGGGATGCGGGAGGGCGGACGGCAGCCGAGGCTCCCGCGGCGGCGGGAGGGGGAGGATGCCTCGGGGTGTCCCGACGCGCCTGCCGGGGCCGCGGGCGCTGAGGCTGCGGTGGCGGGCCGGCCGCCTCTGCCCGCGTCCACGCAAGCCACCCGCGCCACCAGCTGCCGCAGAGGCGTCTCAACGGCTCCAAATAGCAACCGCCGCCGCCGCTGCCGCCGCCGTCGCTACGCTAAGAACTATCTTAAATACATTGCAGTGAGGGGCCCTTCTCCCATATGGACTGGTATTCTTTTCTATAATGAGTGTATCTTCTTTCATATAATGTAGCCATGAGGTGTTAACCAGAGTATTGTTTGAAATATTTTGAAAACTTCCAAATAAGGGGGGTGGTGGTTGTAGATTATTTCAGCATAATATTGACGAGGGAGTTTGAAAGATTTTTAATTTCACTTGTCACCAATATTTTCAGTTGTAATTGTCTCTTCTAAAGTGTTAGACATTCCTTAACTTGATGTTTCTGATTACCTTAAATTGCAGTCATTAAATATCATTTTAGTACTTAATTGAATATTCTAGTGTATGATTCACTATACTTTAGAAACTTGTATTGAATTCATGATACTGGTTTTTGAGTACAGCAGTGAAACTAGTTGAATTACTAGAGGAAAGCTCAGTGGTAATCTAATTGGACTACTAGTGAGTCTCTTAAACAGGTACAGAAAGAACATAGAATATCATTAAAATAAAAAAATAATTGCTTCTTATCAACATAACTCACCTATCACGTGGCACTAGAAGGATGTTATATTTGTTATTCAAATGTAATCATCTGGAAGACATTCACTCTTAGTGGCTGGCACATGGCAGGTGGTTGCCTAGTAAGTATTTATTAATGAAAGAACATATGGCTTCAGTTCCACCTACTGCCGATGACTCCCAAGTTAACATTTCAATTTGGAGCTCTCAGAGTTCTGACCCACATTTTTGGCTGCCTTCTACTCGTCTATGCCTGGAGGAGCCACAGATATTCTAAGTGCTCGATGCCTAAAACTGAATCACCATCTCTTCCTTCTAAACCTGTCGCTCCTCTCTCTCCCACTTGGTTATCAGAATCCCATGCTACCCAGTCACCCTGGATTCTTTCTTCTCCCTCACTTCCTAGATCCAGTTGTTTATACATCAAGTCTTACAGGTTTTCCTCCTTACCACCTCGCTGACCTGGCTACATCTCTCCAACTCCATCAGATCCTTAGACTTTCCACCTGAATTTTAGTTGGTCTTCAGAGGTGTCTCCATGCCTAGGTCAGTGGTCCTATACTTCACCCTACTAAAGCATTCCCCAGGGAGCTGGTTAAAACCGGAGATGCCCAGATCGTACCTCCATCAGTTTCTCATTTGGTAGCTCTGGGTGGGACCCAGAAATCTGAATTTCAAGCAGTCAGCCCAGGTGATTCTGATGCAGGGGGAGCGTCACATACCTCCATTCCATCCTGAGCACTCAGACACAGCTTTGCTTTAAAATATAAGACTTATCCATGCTCTTGATTAAAAATCTTCAAAGAACTACCATTCTACAGCGGTCATTTTCAAACCTAGGTCAGCGAGGTTCCCAGGGGTTCCTCAGAGGTGCCTCAGTGTATGTATGTGTAGGGGGGCGGGGGGAGCACTGTAGTGTGAAGATGGGAGTGAATTCTCCATGAAGATCTTTAGTCAACTCCCTCCACCCCTTCTCCTTCTTTAGTCAGAGCAGATCTGATATTTATTGAAGTTTAACAAGAGATTTTCTTTGGGAAGTCATCCTCTACTTAAAAAAAAAAATAATGATCTATAGAAGTAGGTTTCAATTTTTATTTTTTAATCAGGACCCCACAGTGAGAAATAATGTACATTCTCTATCATGGCCCAATACATACACATATTTTTGTGTGTAATTGAAACAAGTTTCATGAAACATACCATTACTATACTTGATGTATCCTGATGTTTTCTGTTCTATTTTATTTTTTAGAAAATTGCTGGTTGCAACCTATTAAATTGATTTCACAAGTCACTGATGAGTTGCAACCTACTAAATTGATTTCACAAGCCACTGATGAGTTGCAACTGAGCCTGAAAAAAACCTCAGCTCTTAACCTTTCTCATTAGGTTTCCTTTATGAAACGTGGAACCTAGAAATATTTTCTTAATCCTCCCATGATGCTGTATGACTCATACCATTCTAGGTGCTTGGGAGAGAGGTTAATTCATTACATACCATGGATACCTGAGGGCATTCACCTGATGAACTCCCGGTTGAAAAAGGCTTATGGGGTGTGATCTATACAATAAATCCAAACTCCTAAGAACTGCCCACAGGGCCCTTCCAGGTCTGACCCATGTTCATCTTTCAGAATTCATCTTACTTCCCTAGTCACCTTCCTGGGTTAAAACCATCCTAAACTGTTTGGAATTCCCCAAGTACATCATGCTATTTCTCACCTCTGCACAGTCATTCTTGACCTTCAATACTCAGCTCAACTGAGTGTCATTCCACCTGGCACCTTCCTGGATAGTAATCAGAATCATCGCATCCTGTTTCCCTGCCTGTCAGTGCCCGAAGGGCAGGACAGCACACTGTTTGCCTCAGCAAGTGCTGCAGCTAATGCGTTACCTGGCCCCGTGTGGGCTCTTAATAAACTTCAGTTATGTTCAATGGACTCATCTTCTCTGCTACTGAGTCTGGAGCTCTATACTTCATGCTGAGGACACAGACAGGTATGAAGCACAGCCTACATGCTCAGGAAGCTTGCAACAGGCCCGAGAGACAGGACGTATGTATTAAAAACTACCTCAGAATAGCACAACGCTCAAGAGTTTGCATGGGGGAATCAGGCCTGGGTTCAAATTCGAACTCTTCTATTTGTTGGCTTCTGACTCAACCTAGGACAAACTCTTGAGCTGTTCTGAAGTTCAAATTCATCATATGTGAGACGGAAAATAAGAGTGGCAACTTCACAGGGCCATGAGTTTTAAACAATGGGTGTATGTAAAGCTCTAAGCACACTGCCCAGCCCAGAGCTCTTGGGAAATGTTAGAGTGGAATTAAGCAGGTAATATGCCCAGTGCTGTGTGGATGTTGTAGGTGGAAAATGCCACAGGAGTTGAGAGGAGGGAATGGTCACTGTGGGTTGGACGTATGGGAAAGGTCCAGTAGAGGAGCTAAGCTTAGAATGAAAAGTAGACCTTAGATTAGGAGCCAGGAAGGCATTCCTGGCAGGGCGAACCAGAGCGCCAACCAAGGCCAGTGGAGGACAGTATATGCCTTGCCTGTAGACTAGTTTCCCTGCTAGTGTTTGTACATTTCATTTATGCATAAGATGTACTCAAACATTCTTTCCAAATAGAAGCTGAAGGTATTGATCTGAAGGTGATTTTCTTGTTCTAAAGAATTCTGCCCCCTTTCTCTTTTCCATGACTTTTTTGCCAAGTGTGTATGGAATCTACAATTTTGCTGACAGGATCAGCTTGATTAAACCATTTTGGTCAGCATAGAAAAATGGTTTGTAAAACTGGCCATGCATCATAATCACCCAGGGAACTTTTTAGTCCTACAGATTTCCATGTACCACCCCAGAGAGTCTGACCATTGGCTCTGATCTAGGACCAGGTGATCTGCATTATTAAAAAACTCCTCTGAGAATTTGGTGGCCAGCCAGCTTTGGGAACTGCTAGCTCAGAGGATTCATCATAATCAATTTTTAGCCATACTGTCTGATAATGGTGTCTGGGAAACCAATACGTCGAATTTGTTTGAATTTTATGGGGAGTTGAAACTCATAGTTTGTAGAATTTAGCAGTTTTCTACTTGGAAAAGAGTTCAGAAGCCACTTAACCCTCTCTCTCTCATTTAGGAAAAATCTCTTCCCTTTGTACATCTCAGGATGATCTGGGCAAAGTAAATACCCTGGCTAAGGGAGGCTCTCTGTCTGCCGAACAACAAATTCCTCTCCTAATAGCTTCATTTTCTTAAAAAGAAGTCTTACATTCAAATTCTGCCTTTTGGTACTTTTCCATTTGTCTCAGGGTGACCTTCATGATAAGTCATGCTTCTCTCTATGTGATGGCCCTTCAGGTCTTTGGGGACAGTTAACATAATGTGGTTTTCCTTTGCCTTTTCTTTTCCAAGAGAAACATGCTTGATTTCTTCCATCAGTTCCCTGATAGATACCTTTAGATCTGCTCCTATTTGTTAATGCCTGATTTAGGGGGGGGAAAAAATGATCCAGGCTTGGCATATGTCTCTTTGAAAGCCTTGTTTGGTCCCAGCTGTCTTGGTCTGAGCATTGAGTTTAAATACTCAAAAAACATTCATCTTAGTTTTTTCCTCTAGAATTTTTGGGAAATTGATAAGGGACTGAGTGATATATATTTCTCAGGATGTACCCTCTGCCCCTCTTTTTTTTTTTTTTTTTTTTTAATTTTATAGCTACTTTTTTAAATTTTTATTTATTTATTTATTTTTGGCTGTGCTGGGTCTTCGGTTCGTGCGAGGGCTTTCTCTAGTTGCGGCAAGTGGGGGCCGCTCTTCATCGCGGTGCGCGGGCCTTTCACTATCGCGGCCCCTCCCATTGCGGGGCACAGGCTCCAGACGCGCAGGCTCAGTAGTTGTGGCTCACGGGCCCAGCCGCTCCGTGGCATGTGGGATCTTCCCAGACCAGGGCTCGAACCCGTGTCCCCTGAATTAGCAGGCAGATTCTCAACCACTGCGCCACCAGGGAAGCCCTGCCCCTCTTTTAAGAACTGGGACAGACAGAAACATTTGTATGTTTCTGACATCTCCCACATTCTCCAAGAATTCTCCAAAAAGACGGATTCCGAAGGCCAAAACCATTCCTGACATTTTCTTCTCTTTTAAATGTTTTTGGGGACCTCATATCTGCTGCTGCTGACATACAGTAAAAACCCCCAAGGAATGAGCTGTTTAGATAAGCTGTGCCCCCGCTCTGAGATGTGTTTGGAGGTAGAGCTTGGCCGCCGGTGGAGGAGTTGGGGAGCTGCAGTTTCCCAGGGTCCCTGCTCGGAGTGCAATCATCACCTCAGACAGCACCACTGAAGCACCCATCAGCAGCGCAGCGTGTGGAGGCTGTTCTGTCAGAGACTTGCCTGTTGTTGTTATTGGAAACAGTGTAAAGAAAAGGTCAGAAGATTTTTTTTAAAAAATAAATTTATTTTATTTATTTATTTTTGGCTGCGTTGGGTCTTCGTTGCTGCGCATGGGCTTTCTCTAGTTGTGGCGAGCGGGGGCTACTCTTCGTTGTGGTGCGTGGGCTTCTCATTGCAGTGGCTTCTCTTGTTGCAGAGCACAGGCTCTAGGCACGTGGGCTCAGTAGTTGTGGCTCACGGGCTCAGTAGTTGTGGCTCGCGGGCTCTAGAGCACAGGCTCAGTCAGTAGTTGTGGCGCACGGGCGTAGTTGCTCAGCGGCACGTGGGATCTTCTCAGACCAGGGCTTGAACCTGTGTCCCCTGCATTGGCAGGCGGATTCTTAACCACTGCGCCACCAGGGAAGCCCCAGGTCAGCAGATTTTTGTTGCTCTTCTTACCTGTATTTTTGTTGAAATTCTTTCTCCTTTCTTTCCTCCCCTTCCCTTCCTTCCTTCTTTCCTTCTTCATCTTTTTTGCTTCCTCCCTCCCTCCCTCCCTCCCTTCCTTCCTTCCTTCCTTTGCCAGAAATTCTTTCTGTTAGCAAAGCAAAGAATGACGTGGTTGTGATATACCGTATGCAGTTTCACAGTGAGATATGATATTCTACGAATGAGACTTTAAAGGTCAGAAGTACCCTCCCCCCTTCCCCATCACTTACTTTAGAAATAATATCCTTTGCAGCTCACTGCTGAGCAGCCTAGCACGAGAACAGGAGCACAGGCTCTGGGGCCAGGCTGCCTGTTCAAATCCTGGCCCTTCCACTTATCATGGCTTTGAGCAGTTTACCAATTTCTCTGTGGTTCACTTTCCTCAGGTTTAAAATGAGGGTTTTATATATATAAATGAGGGTTTTATATATATATATATACATATATATGTATATATATATGTGTGTGTATATATATATATATATATATATATATATATATATATATGTAATAGTACCTATTTCCAAGGGTTGCTATGAGGATTAAATGGTTAATTCATATAAAATGCTTACAACAGTGCCTGGTATATAACCATTGCTCAGTGAAAAGTGTGTCAGTGTTGACTGAATGAATTATTTTATGAAATTCAATGCAAAAGGAAAATGTATGTGAAGTACCACATTATGACAAACAGGGCATCAATTTGAAGATTTATTTAGAGTGTTTAGGTCCCCTGATTAATCCAAACTAGAGTTTTATACTAGGGAAAAAAGCTTTAATGATTTTTAAAAATCCAATTTTAAAAACAGTCTTTAGGAAAACATATTGGCAATTTACTTTTATCCTTTTTTCTGATGTGTGTGTGTGAAATATATCATTCAAACAAAATTATATAAGATATATGTACAGTTTAAAGAATAACACTTAAAAGAATATTAAAAATGTAAAACACCTGTGTACTTGCCACCCAATTTAATAGAACATTATCAGTGTGTTTAGAACCTCCTTTGTGCCCTATCCTGGTGGCCCCCTCTCTCCTGTAGAAATAACCATATTATAAATTTCATGTTAATCATCTTGCTTTTCTTCATGGTTTTATCACGTATGGTTATAATATTAGACATCAAATTATTTAGATTCACTTTTTTAACTATACAATTAACATTGATTTTGATTATTAGTATACCATTTACCCTTGAACAACAGGGGTTTGAACTGAGCAGGTCCATTTATGTGCAGATTCTTTTCAGTAAATACATGCTACAGTGCTACATAATCTGATCTGAGGTTGGTTGTATCTACAGATGTGGAATCATAGATACGAGGGCCAAATGTAAAGTTATATACGGATTTTCGACAGTGCAGGGCCCCTAACCCCTGTGTTGTTCAAGGGTCAACTTATCTGGATTCATTTCCAGCATCTTAATTTTTTCTTTATCCCATTTTTCTATGTTTTCCCCCTTTCTTATGCATTGAGACTTTTTTTTTCCTTTCCTTTACTTGCATCCTTCCCCCTCCATTGGTTTGGAAGTTATATACACTATTAAATTTTGACATGCATATTTAACTAAGTATAAAGTTTATCAATATTTCTCCCTCCTACCCATTAACACAAAAACCTTGGAACACTCCCACTAGGATTTCTTTGGAATTCTGCAATCTCACACAGAAAGGACTCTTCACATCAAAGTTGGTAGCTACAGCTTTTGATGTCTGCTTTGTTTAGTTTTTCCCTCCTGACAACATAGTAACCCTGTCTCAGAAATGGCAGAGAGAACAAAAGTGTTACTGTTATGGGAAATACAGACCATTGGAGCTGGATGCAGCCTTAAAGGTTATCTGAATTAGTGTTTTTCAAACTTTTTGACTAATCCCAACAGTCAAAAATAATATTTTATTTTATAAGCAATGCACACATAAATATAGTATATAAAACTGAGACAAAAGTTTCATGAAACAACACTTCTCTTGGTCTGTGTAATATACTCTGAGCTATTCCATTCCATTTGCATTTCCATTCTTTCATTAAAAAAAAAAAGAAACTTTTCCAAATTCATTAAATTGATTGCATACTCACTAAGGTGCCTTGGCCCACAGTTTGAAAAGCCCAGAACTTGCCTAACATCCTCAATTTACAGTTTAGGAAGATGAAGCCCAGACCGATGACATGGATCTCCCAGAGTTGTACAGTAAGTGAAGAATTAGGACCCAAATCCCTGATATTTTATCTCTAAGTTCACTTCTTTCTTCACATATGTCAGCCAAACCAAAAATAATACAGGATGGAGAAAAAAGGGAGCCATTGGAGAGCTGTAGTTATGAAATGGGAAATGAAACCCCCTGAGAACTCCTGCACGTCTACTTTTGGCAGATGTCTTTGACAAAGCATCTCATGATAACCACTGCTGAGTGAACCCAACACGGGATTAGACACCACTTTTCATTACCTCTGACTCTTAACAACCACTTTGTAAGTCGGGATCATTATCCTTATTAAATAAGGGAACGGAGGCTCAGAAGAGTAATTTGCCTTACTAGCAGTATGTAAGGTGAGGAGCTGGGCGTAGCTGTCTGACCCCATAGCTCACGGAGTTTCACGGCCTCATACTGCCTCTTTATAATTCTTGACTTGACTTGCTTATTATTATATCTCTCAGAAGGAAGATAAAGCGCCAAGAGGAATACTGTCCAGGTCTGACTCTAACCAGGAAGAGTAACTAGTTGGTGATATGGTTCACAGACTTGCTTGTTCGTTCTCTCTCTCCCATTAGCACTTTTGTTCCCGCACCGCAGGGTCTCCGCCTCATTCACTGTCTAGCACAGTTCTTGGCACATTGAAACCTCACAATGACTATTTGTTCAGTGGATAAGTAAGGACCTTCAGAAATCATAAGGACTTTGGGAGAAAGAAACCACGTCCCAGGCAGGTCCCATAGTGGCCCAGTGTACAGCCTGTGGAGGAAGACTGCCTAGGTTCAAAATTCAATGTCCCTTACAAGCTATTTGCCTGTAAGCAAGTTACTGAACTTCTCCTGTGCCTCAGTTTCCTGAGGATGATAATGATGTCTATTTCAGAGTGTGGTTCTGTGAGTTAATAAAGGGAAGCGTTGATGTGTTAGCTGTCATCGTTATCTGATGTTACCATGACTAAGTAGGGAAATATTGAACATGTGTCTCATATTTTAGGAAAAACAAACCAGAAAGTTTGAGGTAAGCTAAGTATGATCATATGGGTAGAGACTCAGAACAGACCCCCCCTTCATGTGCCATTGGTGCTAAAATTATGCTAAATAAATAAATGTGCTAATAAAAAGCACACCTCTATCTCATCATGAAAGAGAAAGATTTATTTCTGACAAAAATATCTCAGCCTAGAACAGATTATTAGGCAGATAGCCTATGAATATGTCAAAAAGAATTCAGTGCTTACTCAGCATCAACATGGATTTGTAAAGAATACAGTTTTTGAGCAGGTGACTTGATTAAAAGACTAGGAGACTCCCATAGATGCAATGCGTCATATTTTCAGGAAAGCATTTGGAATGTCTGATTTGGAGGACAGCAGAGTGCAGGGTTAAGTGTGTGAGGCTTCCTTCCCCACATAGACCCTGGGATTTGGCCTCAGTCTTCTCACCTGCAGAGTGTGGATAATGACCGCACAGCTTCCTAGTGTGATTAGGAGAACAAACAGAAATAAGGTCCATGTTGTGTTCAATAAGTAAGAGATAAACGTAAGCCCCTAATTACGGTACCTGGGTAAGCAGATAAGAAGGTGAAGTGGAACGTGGTTAATAGCCTGTTTGCTTCTAACAAGCCCAGTCTCAAATGCTCAGAGGAAGGCTGGAAGTTTGCTTTGCAGTTGTCAGAACAAATCCTCAAGGTCCCTTGACACCACTGACCGAAGACCGGGCGAGAAGAAACCCAAATAATTAGCCTGAGGTCTGAGTGCCTGTTGCTTCCTCTCTCTCCCTCCAGGGGCCTTTGTCGTGTGCTGGACACCAGGTCTGGTGGTTCTGCTGCTCGACGGCCTGAATTGCACGTGGTGCAACGTGCAGCATGTGAAAAGGTGGTTCCTGCTGCTGGCGCTGCTCAACTCCGTCATGAACCCCATCATCTACTCCTACAAGGATGAGGACATGTACAGCACCATGAAGAGGATGCTCTGCTGCTTCTCACAGGAGAAGCACCCGGAGCGGCGGCCCTCCCACATCCCCTCCATGGTCCTCAGCCGGAGCGACACGGGCGGCAGCCAGTCTATGGAGGATAATAGCGACCGAGGCCAGGTCTGCAACAAGAGCAGCTCCTAGGCTGCAACGCCCCTCTGCCTGGCCCAGCCTCCTCTGGGAGAACTGTTCAGAATGGTTACCTGTCTCCAACTAAGCCCACGTACAGTGTTATCTGAGCTCTGAATGAGTCACTGGGAAATTTTTTTACAAATTGTTTTTCATCATTTTAAAAGCATGGGCAGGAAAGAGAGGACACGATGCATTTAGAGAAAACGCACAGAAAGAGGGAAGGCAGCGCCGTGGATTCCTGCCTGACATCCTGTGAACCCCTTGGAGCATCGCCCACCAGGCCGTGCATCCTGGGCTCTGCCACCATCTTGTAGCCATTCTCGCTGTGTTTCCAAAGGATGCTGTTAAAGGGCTTAGGCCAAAATAAATAAAAATGTTACTTGAGCCACCTTATGTAGCTGCTTGGAAAACCTATGTAGTTCTTTCTGCATACATTTGAAATTTTAAAAAATGCTTCAGCAGTGATGTTTTTCTCCTCAAACAAATCATGGCCAGTAGCTAGGTGTTCAATAGGAATCTCAGAATAACAAATCAGTCAGGGCTCCAGATTAATTAACTTGATTTTTAACTGAAAGAACATTCTGAGGAAAAAGATTTACTTTGAAGTAATAACAAAAAAGGTAAATGTTAAAAACTCTTCTTGCAGGAAAAAAAAAAAAAGAGGCCTTGATATGGTCCTCTCAGTGTGCGTGCGTGTGTATACACACCTGTATATTTACACACTTCAAATTTGTATTTAAAGACATCACAGACAGTGATGGTGAAATAAATTCACTGACCACCTAGACTTTCCAGTCTAGGACTACAGTTGTAGAAATGACCTGTTGTGCTCTAAAATAGAAAGAGGTGATTTGTTTGAAAACAGACATTCAGCAGGGTAGAGAAGTATATTAGCATGCGGACTGAGTTCCTTGCATATAGGATCAAACATGAGCTTAAATGAGTCTTCCTATCCAGTTCCTTCCATGCCACTGGTGACTTGTCAGATTTAGTATTTAGAATAATTTTCACACCTCATATTTTACCCACAATTATTGACATGTTTCCACTACTTGTTTTACTTGTGGACTGAATTTTGATCTGTGTTCTATTTAAAAGTTTTCTCCTTCAAAGACCTAAGCAGGCAACATGAAAGGCAAGTCAGTAAGAAAAAAAAAAAAGTTTTATATACATAGGCTACTGACCAGAGTTTTCTATGTAAAGCATATAGAATATCTTCTGATTCTAAAATGAGAATAACTTCAAGGCAGATATTATAGTATTTATGTAGTTTGCAAAAGAAGTTTACATTTTTTTTTGCTATTGTGGTGTAACATTTATGTGCAAGAACTACTTGTAATAAAAGGATTTGAGAAGTCATGCTTTTAGATATAATGGCCTAAAATAGAGAGTAGTATGATTTGAAGGTATAGATTTCACAAACTGTGTAGTAAGTGGGTCTATCTGAAGCTTATACCAAAGCTACCTATAAAATAAAATAAAAAAAGAGGATCTGTTTTCTATTGTTGGAGGTGCATTATTACTTTGTGTATTTTCTAAGTAAAAATATAATTTGTGGTAACTATAGCACATGTTTCTATTGCAGAAGAAAAATCAGATTTGCCAGGAAGTACATACTCTCAGTGTTTTATGTAAGCATTTTGAATCTACAGCTGGGCAAAGGGTGGAGAATTGAGATTGAATTTCCATCCCTGAATAGCTACTAAGGGATCTTTAAAGGTTTTATTTTGAGCAAAGCACAATTTTTAGTACCCTGCAGCAGAGTGTCATGTTCAGAATGGTGTCTGGAGGGGATCCAACTATGGAGACTCGGGGTGGAAATATATAGCTTTTGTTTTTATGCACACACATATCTCAGCACTGGTGCAAGAGTAGAGGAGTCACGTATATTTGCAGATGACAAGTGCCAGCCATCACAGGGCTCACCAAGAACACAGCAAACCCATCTCTTAGTTGGGAAAAAAAAACAAGAAAAGAATGTTCCTATTCAAATCCTAGGACCCCGAGTTTATCTGCAAGTCATTGTGATGATGGTGCTACAAATTTGATCTAGACTCTTTCAGACCAGCCCTTGACTCAAAGCATGGGCTACTCCCAAGCTAAGCAAGCTTTCATTTTCTCCTTAGATTTGTAGCACTGTCCAAGGTGTTCTGTTAAATCTATGTGGGTGAGAGAATTTAGTCCTTCATGAAGACTGCCTGCTTGGAAAGAGAGAATTTTTTGGAAGTAAACTGAAGTTTCTTGGTGAAATTTTTTTTTAAGTGACTGGTAGACTTGAGGCCATAATGTAACTTTTAGAAGCCCTAAGCACTGAAATGATTATGCCTCCATTTGTGTAATTCCAAATAAAAACAGTACTTAACCATAGAACAAATGTAAGCCTTGAACAAAACTCTAACTTCCTTCACAGTTAGCACTTTGATGCTTTTTATAAATGTTGACAATCAAAATTTAGCAGTTTCGATGCCCCTGCTGCCCTGGCACCCTGAGTTTGGATGGTCCAGGATCAGGGCCTGGGAGGGCCCAGCAACAGCAGCATCAGGCAGTGGGGGGACCGGGGAGGCATGGGCGGCGCAGCTCTTTTCATCTGCTGGTGCTGCCCCACATAGACTACAAGGCATGCCATGCCCCATGCTTGTAGACTAACTGTAGGAGGTTGAGAGTGTTTTGTTCTTATTAGCTCATCAATTCTCTCATCATTCAGGGAGTGGGGGCAATAAGAATGCTTGGCCCTCTTTTAATTGATTGACTAGGCATAATGAAGGCAAGCCCCATGAAGACATTCATGAAGGTGACTTAACGACAAACACAAGCCCTGTTAGAACCTGGAGTGAAAATAACCAGAGCGTTGTTCTACAGGATGATGCATCTCACGGCATACTAAAAAGAATTTAAAACACACAAAAACAGATCTGACTTCTGGGATGTTTACCAGAGAATTCTATCCCCTTGGTGGGCCACTAAATGTGAGCTTAAATTGGAAACTCCTAGAGCTCTTTCCAACTTTACACATTGTCTTTCAGGCATAGGAGTTGGGGTTAGAATCACTTAAAGACATGAAGGAGCTTTAAGAGAAGATGCATTTTGTGAAGGATGCTCTCCTGAACACATCACATAATTTACAATACTCATAATGTAAGACTGGTTTTCACAGAGGAGTAAACATTAGGATGGGAGATGCTGTTGCTGTAGGGTTTTTTTTTTTGGCCCTAATCCTCTATCTATTTTTACATCATTCTCTCTAGTGCCTTTTAGAGTGTGCTCTCTCCTAAATAAATAGATGGTAAAGTTTTAATGGCAGTGGTTAAGGGTTCAGAGTATTTTATTTTATATAACTTCTGAGCTAAAGGTGTATGGTGCAAACAATAGTACAATGGTCACTAAAATCACATGGGGAGATTCCGGTACACGTGAATAAGAGGGTGGGTCGTGTTATGCTGTATATATAATGCAGTACCTCTGCATGTCAATCCATGAACATGGTTTGCAATTTACTGGGTCAGCCAATTTTGGAATTTGCAGTTCTTGCCAGCTTTTTAGAGAGTTGCAACTTTATAAAAATGTTTCTGTATTAACAACTTCAAGTTTACATAATTCAAATTTCCACAAGCTGCATCTGTATTGTATTTGTTACTGAGATTAGCACTTACACATTCTTTGTTAGTCGTAAGGTCGTATTGAAGAAAAGGGAGTGGCACCTGTCAGAAGTCCATGTTACATCTTTGTGCATATTAGAAAACACTGTCCCTTCCTCAAGACACTTTACCTGCATCTATTGGAAAGCATCTAATACATTTTGTATTAGAACTTTTGTTAGAACTTTACTACTACTTGTCAGACAACTGTCCTAACACATATGAATGTTCACAGTATGATTGGCACACATAGAGTTGTTCAGTTCACCACTCACCCAAATGTAATGACAACCATCTTAAAGAAAGCACAAGATTGAAATTCAGAATACCTAGGTTCTGAGTTCTGTTCTGTTCTGTCCTAAACTATGTATGAAATTCTAGATATGATTGCTGATCTCCTAAATGATAAGCTTAAATGATCTGTAAGGGCCTTTTCAGCTCCAAAATTCTGTCATTCTATACATCAGCTCTCAGATGTGAATCATGGAAAGAACCCCAAGTCTTTGGATTCGTTGGGTTTTACTCCTTGCATAGGGATTTCGAATAAAAGGAGCTCCGTTTTTATTTATTGCAGTGGTTCTCAAGCTTTAGTGTACGTAAGGATCACCTAGGGGAGACCATTTAAAATCTATGAGATTGAGGCAGGTGTGAAATGTGTAACTGTAAACCCATCGTCAATACGAGAAGGAATTTCTGGAATACAATGGAACTGCTAATCAAAATGGAGAACCTAAGAGACTTGAAGATCTGCTTATGTGTGCTAAAGTGAACTTAAATTCAAAGTGTGTGAGTCAATGTTTACTCCATCAAGGCAAATGGGAACCCACAAATTTACTTTTACGTGTAATTTAACCAAAATCTTTGAATAGTCCCTAGGTGCTAGGGAACAAACAAGCAAAAAGTCCCTGCCATTAAAAGAATGAACAAAATCATAAATTAAACATACACAGAAGTAATTGAAGGGAAATAAAATGAAAGGGAGCTGAAAATATTAAGGATGGACATATGTGGAGGTAACCATCCTCCAGATATCACTTGGAACATTGTTTGATATTGGTGTTGTATTTTTTAGATCCGGCCTCTGTAATATAATTCTTAATATAGAATTCTCCAAGACCTAGGGGAAGAAAAAGAAATCACATAAAGGGGCTACTCTGGGGGTTAAAATCAGTTTACAATTTATGGGTTGGGGATCTGGTACTGATCATCTAAACTAGACTTGTCTTTTTCTTAAGTGGACACCTGACCACAGGTTTATATAAATTAAGAGATGGGATATTTCAGTCAGTCTTCAGTTTGTAAAACAGAAACCGCTCTGGGTACTTGAAGCAGGAAGGTATTTAAAATAGGCAATTAGGTGCTTATAAAATAGTTGGAAAGGCTAGAGGAGCAAAGGTGAGAGAAGCCCATTGTTAGCTCTCAGGTTTGCAGCTAACCTGTAGGGAATTATTGCCACACAGGTCAGGAACTTGTGGAAGCTGCTTCCTGAGGGATACTCAGAGGCCACTGCAAAATCTAACATCTGCTGCTAGGGGAAGAATATGGCTTCTGCTTCCCTTCTGCCCTCCTTATCTCTTGTCTTTGGCACTGGCAGAATCTAAACTGGGATATTTGCTGGCTTTGTATTCTGGGAAATAGAATTCCCAGGCTTCCAACCTTTCAGATTCAGGGGAGAGCAGAGAAAGGACCAGCAATCCAGCTGACTGCTGGCAGACAATACAGCAGATGGAAAAAGAAAAAAGGAAGGGAGTGGGTCATCTTGGCTTCTGAGACTTTTGCCTTTCGGAGATATGGGTCCTATTAGTTTGTCTTGACTGTGGGTAGAAGATAATATAACTAGTTCTAGAGTAAGGGATGAAAATTCTCTAAAAAGTAAAGTGTTGGTATGTGTAACTTATGGGTTCCCCCTTATAGTATATGGATCTTCTGAAGGCTGAATGGGTAAATAAGACAAAAAAGAACATAAGAGCATGGTTTACTTATTGGCTATTCATTATCCAAACCTGTGATATCAAAACTGAGATTAGAGCACGAGAAATAAAATATGTGGTCACAGTTGATATACAGCCATGGCAAATTTAGTACTACTTAATCTTTCCTTTAGATTACCAGATGATGAGAAGAGGACCTTGAAACAATAATGAGTGAGCCAAGGTAGGTGTAAAATGCAGATGTGCAAAGTTATTTAAAAGTCAGAACTGTGTGTTCCATGGCCTTAAAAGATGCAATGGATCAAGCCTTTTCTAGAGTTGAATGGTAATAGATCTAAATTTCAGAGTTTGTGGTTTTTTGGGGGAAAGTAACACTAAAGTTTCTTCTTTTGATGGAAATAAGGGCCTGATTTATGCATCGTTGTGAGGAAGTTGTAATGTAGGGATTATCTTGATTTTACAAATGAGGAAACTGAAGACCACAAGATTGAATGAGTACTTAAGTGACCGAGTCAGGATCAAACTTAGCGAGCTAAGTTCTTCTTCAGAGGTTCTTCTCTATTGAGAAAATTTTCCTACCACTGTATATAACTTCAGATTTCAAAGAGCCAATGTTTACTAATAATAGGTTAGCCATTTTAGGGACTGAGAACGTTTATGCTCATTGAGCAATTCAACTTCTAAGAATGTATGCTAAAGAAATGATTCTAAGTCAAGAAAAGGTTTATTACACAAAGGTGATCAAAACAACATGATTTATAACACTCGAAACTTCTAAACAATGTAAATATTCAAGCATGTGACAAATGTAAGGCATTGTAGTCAAACACATGGACTCTGGACTCAAATTGCCTACGTTCATATCTCAGCCATTTCACTTACTAGCTGTGACTTCGGGCAATTCCTCTGTGCATTAAGTTTCTCACCTATCAAATGGGGATCAAGATTCTACCTCCCTCACAGAGTTGTTGTAGATTCAATAAATTATATGTCAAGCACTTAGAACAATGCTGGGCACTGTGTAAGTGCACTGATTGTTATTGATGGAATGCTATTTGGCGATTTTTAAGTTATGGGTATGGATAATCTAATGACATTGAAAAATGTGTATGATGTAGGATATGCCAATGGATTGGATATGGCAACAAGAGATTTGTCTTAAGACAACTTCAAGTGTTTTGATCCAAACCACTACAAAAATGGGATTTCTTTTTACGCTGGAGAAGGTGGTAGGAGCAGCAGATTTGGGGATGGGTAGGAATCAGGAATTCAGGTTCACTGTGATACTAGATGTTGCAGAGGTACACGCAGGTGGAGATGTCGAGAAGGCAACTGGAGAAACAAATCTGCTGCTCGGGGAGAGGTCCAGGCTGGAGATATTAATCTTGGAGCCACCAGTTATGAATAGTATTTATAACCACGAGGCTGGACTAAATCACATGGAGAGTAAGTGTAGATGGATTTACAGATTTGAGAACTGACCCGTGGGCATTTGCAATGTTGGAGGTCAGAGAAATGAGGAGTCAGTTGAGGAGACTGAGGAGGGGCAGCCGGTGGTGTAGGGAGAGAACCAAGAGTCAGTGAGACCCGGGAGTGATCAACTGTATCAAATGCTGCGACTTGAGGCTTGAGAAGTGACTGCTGATTTGGCCTTGGAGGTGTTTGGTGACTTGACAAAGCTGTTTCAGTACCTTGGTGGTGAAAGCCCAATTGGAGGGGGTTCAAGAGAGATTGGGAGGAGAGGAGAGGAGACAAGTGAGGACTGTTTTTTTTTTTTAGCCACGCCACGCAGTATGCGGGATCTTAGTTCCCTGACCAGGGATCAAACCCGTGCCCACTGCAGTGGAAGCGTGGAGTCTTAACCACTGGACCGCCAGGGAAGTCCCAGGTCTAGTTATTTTTAAATTACTGTTTTTATTTTCCTAAAAAGACACCAGAGAAATGGGGCAGTAGCTGGAGAGGTATGTGAGGTTGGGGGGTGGGGTGGGATTTATTTTCAGATGGGAATTATTACAGCTTATTAGCTGCTGGTGGGAATGCTGCAGTAAAGAGGGAGTAAGTGATGATTCGGGAGAGTCATGGTGATAATTGCTGAAAGGAATGGGCTCCAGGATATAAGTGGAAGTTTTAGCCTTTGACAGCAGTGGGGACATTCCATTCATAGTCAGAGGGGGGAAGGCAAGGTATGCACACAGGGAGCTGGAAGATATGTTGATGGGGGTGTGTTCACTTTTTTTCCTATCTAATCAGTGAGTGAGGGCTTCACATCCTTAGCAGAGAATAAAGATAAGGCAAGAGGAGTTGGAGGTTTGAGTAGAGAAGAGGAGGTGAGAAATCACTGTCCAAGGGAGTAGGCCAGTGAGTGGACCAGGGGATTTAGTAGGGCTGCTGGACCAAGGCCCACCCAGTGAGATTTAAGACCATTCAGAAAGTTCATGTGTTTCCCTTCAGCCTGACTAGTTGCCTGGCTGCAGTCGTGGTGCAGACAGAGAGTTGAATTGTTTGTCATGTCTGGGCTCCATCCTAACCAATTAGATCAGAATCTCTGGGACTTGGCCCAAGCCGTGGGTACATCCAAAGTGATTGCCATGTGTAGCCAGAGTTCAGATCCATGGATTAAAGCAAGAAGGTGAAGGGAAGGTTCACAGAAGAGCCTGAGATCCAGGACACCCTGCTGTGAAAAAATTCAGCGTCTGTTTAATAACCTAACTCTGGGCTGAAATTTTAACTGAGAAAAGAAGGCAAGATAGGGGAAGCTAACATTGATGGAGTACCCATTATGAGTTAGGAATTGTGTTGTGCCCTATATACTTAGTACCCAGAATCAGATAAGAATTAGATAAGAATCTTGGAGATAAGAATTTTAACCTCTACTCTATAGTAAATAAGCTGAGATTTAGACAGATGATGTGAGTTGCCCTCAGCTCCACTGCTAATAAGTCGTCAAGCCAGGATTTAGATCCGGAACAAATTTACTCTAAAGTTTTGTGTAAGATTTCATGGAAGATGTGAGACTTGAGCTGTGTGCTAAAGGAGGAGTATGGTTTTGATTTTGGAGAGGCAAGAAGGCTTCCCAGCTAGAGGGATACTGTGAGAAAAAAGGGCATGGAGTCAAGAAAGAACATGATGATTACAAGGAAAATTCAGGAAGAAAGGCGCCTCCCATGGCCAGGTGGGTTGAAGTAAATGAAGGAACAAATGATTCAACCAACCAACCAAGTGAGGGAGTGTCAGACATCTGGGCAGCCTGCCAGCATACTTAGGGCCCCAGGAAGTTGCATTGCAGAACTGCTAAGCAAACGTTCCCTGCATTGTTTGTACAATTCATTATTTTTAAGAAATGTTAGCTGTTGGGCTCCACTGAGATGAAAGATGGCCTCTGAGTATAATCTCATTATCATCTGTCACCCTGGCTGGGGAGCTTTATGTGTCTGCAGAATCTTAGAATCTATACTTCTCTAGCTTTAATCTCAGGGTCGATATCCCAACACAGCACTGCTCATAATAAATAGCTAGTAGTAAATGATAAAGTAGGCTACTGTGTTTTATTTTATTTGGCTTTCAAGCCAATCAGTTTTATAGCTGTCTGTTTGAGTGCTGAAAAAGAAATTCTGGAGACAGCAAAGAATCATATGAAAAACTAGAACACACTGACAAAAAGAATCTTTATCTCCGCCGCCTCCCCCATGGAAAGAGGCCCTAGATAGACTGTTGATTATGCATCTAATAAGGCGGCTGCTCACGGAAATGGTCCTTTTGATTGGTTTGCAGAGTAACTATTTTATGCCCCTTTGGCCAGTAATACAGCTTCTCATAGGCACCTGTGTGGTGTACTCGGTGATGACATTAGTTTGCTTGCCTTCTCATAGAGATTTTTCACTTTGAGGATATGAAAAATCATAATTCCTGAAGTGGTAGCAAGAGAAAAAAAGAGAGATATGAAAAATAAAATAGCATCTGTCCTCAATAGCAGTGCTGATTAGAAAGCTGAATTTCTCCTCTCTCTGCCTAGTTATTGCTTTTGGAAATATATGTGGTTCAGGTAAGGTGGAAAGTATTTTGCCTGCCCTGCGGTGGAAACAAAAGTATAAATGATCCAATCAAAAAGAAGGCAATAAATTCAACATATAAGGCCACATTTAAGTATACTTGTTATGCTCGTCTGACTTTCAGTTTCTGACCAAGAAAGTTTTTTTATTTCAAGTCATTCATTAATGCAACATGCTCTCACTATTCATTCATTCACTGAGCATACTTTCAGAGTATCTACCTTAAAGCAGACAGTGTGCTGGCTACTGAGAAAGATACCGAGGAAAATGAGATTGACTCTAAGCTCAAAAAGAGCTTACATTAGTGACTAAGCCGCTTCCAGTAGATATTCATGGGGCAAGAAAGGGGCTAAAATCGGTGGTTGCCCACACTGTCCAAAATGTATCTCCAGAGTTATACCCAAAAGTGCTGTATGGCTTGCCATTGCACAACGTACAGGCTATGGCATAAAATTCACTGTTGTTATGGAACTAACTGGAATTTTCCTAAGAACCAGTGACTGCAAGAGCATTTGCATGTGATGTGCACATTTTATATAGATTATGTGAACAAGTTATAGGCATACTTTAAAGAAATTATTATTGCTATCCCAAGGTGTATTTCTTGATTTTCATTTCCTTTATTATTTTTAAATTGTTAAAACCCATTTGATTTCCCCTACAGAAGTCTATGCAGAAAGTCAAAAGGTGTCTAGCTAGAGAGTGGAGGGCATGTCAAGTTAAATACCGACTCTGGCACCGCTGAGGACCAGCCCCTTGCTTCCACGACACCAAGTCTCTTGGTTGCCGCTTCTCAGTCTCTTTTGCTGGTTTCACTCTTCTCCCTGGCTCCTCAATGCTGATGGGCTCTGCCACCGGTCCAGTTCTCTTTTCTATCCACCTCCACTGTGTTGGTCATCTCATCTAGTCACATGGCTCTAAATACCATATATATGCCGACAGCTCCGAAATTTTTATCTGTAGCCAAGACCTCTCTGTCTCTCTCTCAAACTCTAAACTCATATAGAAAATTCTCCCTTGAGGGAGAGATAAATTAGGAGTTTGGGAAACATATACACACTACTATGTATAAAATAGGTAAACAACAACAACCTACTGTATAACACAGGGAATTATACTGTACTCAACATCTTGTAATAACCTATAATAGAAAAGAATCTGAAAAAAGATATATATATGTACAACTGAATCACTTTGCTGTGCACTTGAAACTAACACAACATTGTAAATCAACTATGCTTCAATTTTTAAAAATTGGGGAAAAAAAAGAAAATTCCCGGGACTTCCCTGGTGGCGCAATGGTTAAGAATCCGCCTACCAATGCAGGGGACACGGGTTCGAGCCCTGGTCTGAGAAGATCCCACATGCTGCGGAGCAACTGGGCCCGTGAGCCACAACTACTGAGCCTGCGTGCCACAACTACTGAAGCCCACACACCTAGAGCCCGTGCTCTGCAACAAGAGAAGCCACCACAATGAGAAGCCTGCACACCGCAACTAAGAGTAGCCCCCGCTCGCCACAACTGGATAAAGCCCCCAGGCATCAATGAAGACCCAACGCAGCCAAAAATAAATAAATAAATAAATAAATTAAAAAAAAGAAAATTCCCCTTTGAATGTCTAGTATACATTCACTCCCACCCCACACCTGATCTACTCACAGCCCACCCTGTCTCAGTTGATGGTAACACAATTCTTCAGGTTGCTCAGGTCAGCAATCTTAGTGCCTTCCTTCACTTCTTTTTCCTTCACACCCCACATCCAATATGTCAACAAATTGCCTAAGCTCTTTTTATCATAAAAGCAGAATCTGCCCACTTTTCACCACCTCCAGTGCTACCTCCTGGTCTGAGCTACCTTTGTCTCTTGCCTAGATTCCTACATAGCCTCTGATTGGTCTCCCTGCTTCTACCCTTCCCTTCTTCCCATCTATTCTCCACACGGTAGCCAGAGTGATCCTTTTAAAATTCAGGTTAAATCATGTCATCCCTCTGCTCTTAACCTTGCAATTGCCTCCCATCTTATTAAAGAGATGCTAATGACCTTCAAGATCTAGCCCTGTCACCTCTCTACCTCTTTCCCGTCTACTCTCCCCCTCGCTTACACCACTCCAGTTACATCATCTCTTGCTTGTCCTTGAACATGTCAGGAATGCTCCTACCTCAGGGCCTTTGCACTGTTGGTTTCTCTGCCTGAAATGGTGTCTCCCCATATATCTGCATATCCCTCACCTCCTTCAAGTCCTTACTCAAATGTCTCCTTCTTCATGAGGTCTGCCCTGACCAGGTATCTAACGTGCAGCCCACCCCACGCCCGGCACTGCCTTCCCCCTTCCCCCACTCCATTTTTTTGGTGGTACTTATCCCCTTCAGTAAGGCTCCTTCCACTAGAACCTAAGCTCCATGAGGCAGGGATTGGTGCCTGTTTTGTTCAGTGATCCATCCCAAGCACTTAGAACAGTGCCTGGCAGATAGTAAATGCTCAATAAATATTTGAATATAAATAAAGATGAATGAATGTATTATATGCAGGAGGAAACCTCCTTTTACAGACTATATCTACCACATTTGTGTTCATATAGTCCTAAGGGAACATAGGAACACTCTTCTGAACATCTGCTAGACACACAAATTCTAGTATTCTAAACACTAACATTTTTTTGCGTGTTTGTTATAAACTGGGCACCATGGGAAGTACTCTACATGCACTTCTCTTTTAATCCTCACAACCCAATGAAGAAACTTGGAATGATGTTACCTCCACTTTATAGACAGGGGTACACCAGCTCAGAAAGACTAAGTAATTTTCTCAAACCACACAGCTTATACATATAGAATAGTTTCTTAACCACTCTACAAATCCACCTCCTTTAAGTAAAGACCTACTGTCAGAATTCGCTCTTTGAGATTCATTTTTCAATGATTTGTTTAAAGTCCTAAGAGGATTCCTACTCAGCTGTTTGAAACTGGCAGTGGAAAGACCTTAGAAGTGGGACCAATGAGTCAGGCAAAACCATAACAAGAATGCCAGAATTCAATTGGGTACCATTTTAATCACTAACCCTAAGAGTTGAAGAGCCTAACAGATTGAAAGGATATGAAAAGAATCCAGGATTCTGAAGTTCAAATGTCTTTAGAGATAACCAGAAAATATATTTTTATATGTTGAGTTAATAAATGCAAAACCTCATCAAGTGAAGTGTGTAGTCCATGTGGGAGGAGGGTTGGTGCAGACTTCTGTGAGGAGTTAAACAAATTCAGTAAAACAGAATGTAAACTCAGGGCTTGATTATGAGGCAGCCTCATCCAAAGGGCATTGATGGCAATGCTATAAATAGAACTACTATGTCCCAGCAGTGTTACCATCAGAAAGACACCCTTTGACCACCTCTAGGCATTACCGCGTGATTCACTGGAATGACAGCTCCTTTGTGCAGATAGTGGGTTGAACGGTGGTCCCCAGAGAGACATGTCCATGTCCAAATCCCTGGAATGTGTGCATGTTACCTTATGTGGGAAAAGTCTCTTTGCAGATGTAATAAAATTAAGGATTTTGAAATGAGATCATCCTGGCTGGACTACCTGAGTGGGCCCTAAACCCAGTTGCAAGAGTCCTTATAAGAGACAGAAGAGGAGACACACAGAGGAGGTGATGTGAAGATGGAGGCAAAGATTGGAGTGATGTGGCCGCAAGCCAAGGAATGCCTGGAGTCACCAAAGCTGCAAGAGGTGAGGAAGGATGCTCCCCTCCAGCCTCCAGAGAGAGCAGGGCCCCGCTGACACCTTGATTTCAGACTCTGAGCTTCCAGAACTGGGAGAGAATAAATGTCTGTTGTTTTAAGCCACCCAGTTTGTGATCATTTGTTACAGCAGCCCTAAGAAAGCAATACAGACCTTAAGCATCACTCAACCACAGGCTGGTTTAGATTTAAGTATGGATGTGTTTAAGGAAATCAGCCTGTTGTATATTAATATTTTGTGTGAAAGAGAAGCATATATTTGGTATTTCATGTGCCTGCAGTGTTTAACACAATTTGGCCTAATTTTAAAATTACCAGATTTTAAATTCCAACTTATAATGTGTGAATAATTGCTTTCAATTTTGTTATAATTTTACTAAGTTTATACACAGTATTGAAATATTAAAAGAAGTTAAGGTCAACCTTATTTATAAGTTTGAATTATGATGATTCCTTGTTATTTGAATACTCAGGAAGGTTGTGTTAGTTCAATCAAAATATGGAAATAATAATTTAAAAAAGAAATAGAATACATTGATTTATAAATGCAATTTAAAATGCTTGAAGGTGTTAGTTTAGCTAAGCTTAGAAACAGGATCATATATTATTCAAAAGCCTTTGACATAGTTTTAAAAAATATGACAGGATATATATAGTATACAATGAACAATAATATTTGATGCAGAACTTAAAAGCTTCAGAAAAAAATAGTTTTTTTAATCTGTAACTTCAATAAATTGCATGTTAATTTTTAAAAACAACATTAACCTCTGAGTAGTTTTTACTGCCTCAAAACCGCTCGAGGGCACCAAAAAGCTCACATTTAATAGAAGCGGCATAAAAGAAACTTTCTAACTATGGCATTGTTCAGGAGCAGGGCCCAAGGAGGCAGTCAGCAGAGTCAGTCGGTGTCTGGATAGTGTGAAGGTGATCTTTGCTGTTGGGGGAGCTGCAGAAGGCCGTGAACTTCGCTGGTGGGCGCCTTTGTTCTGAGTCAAAGCATTCCTCGGAACACAGAGGAACAGCAGGTCCAAAGGCCTCTAGTGACTGAACAGTTAACGTGAGCTCCATCAAAGCTCAGCTCCACTCATCCCGGCCTCTCCTCCCCAAGACAGCACGGTGAAGGTGGCATGCAGGCAAGTGTTTGATTTCTGTTTCTTTATTAGCTTAATTTGAGGAACCAACTCTGTCTCCACAAAGAAAACCATAGAACGATCATTTTGAAGTGGTGGCCATTTCTGGCTTTAGTCTTTTAATTCCCATCACTGCTGCACGTATCATTGGTTTCCTCATGTGTGACTGCTGGTCCTAAAATTTCCAAGTTGGCGCATTGGTCAGGTCTGGGTGAGAGAGCCCTGGGCAGATTGCTGTCATGACCTGGGATATCGAGCGTTGGTCTTAACTTTACCATTATCAGTCCTTAGAAGAACCACAGCAAATGACTTCAGGCCTGTAACATGGAAACCATAAAGAAACTCTAAAGAAACAGAAATGATTTTATATGAAGAAAAACCTGAAAGGAGAGTTGCTAATGATCTTAAAATGTGTAACCAGTTTTAAGACTGTCCTTAGTTCTGTCCACCTCTCTGTTTACTTTACTTTAAAGTTCTCAGCATGCTCCAGGGGCTGGGGGTGGAGCAGTGGGAGAAGCAAGGTGGTGGGGAGGAGCTTGAGACCGACACCGCAGAGATGGCATCGCTCAGCAAGCCCTGCAGAGAGGTGCATCCCAGAGCTGCATGCCGTCCAGACTTGGACTGCAGGAAGCTCAGTGCCCTCTCTCTGCTCTGGGCCCTACTTGCCAGGTCCAGAAAAATAGACAACATCCCACTTGCTACTTCCCACTACCTCCTTAAGAGAACAAAGACTCTGGTTTTTACTGGGTTGAATGAACAGGGTGTTTTTGTGTTTATCTCCATGGAGATTATTTGGTAGGAAACTAAAGCACAGTATACCAAAATTTTTATTATTATATCTCCTTAGAAACTGTTCCTGAGGGACTTCCCTGGTGGTGCAGTGGTTGAGACTCCACGCTCCCAATGCAGGGGGCCCAGGTTCAATCCCTGGCCAGGGAACTAGATCCCACATGCATGCTGCAACTAAGAGTTCGCATGCCACAACTAAGGAGCCCGCATGCCACAACTAAGGAGCTGGCAAGCTGTAACTAATGAGCCCCTGAGCCTCAACTAAGGAGCCTGCCTGCTGCAACTAAGACCTGGCGCAACCAAATAAATAAATAAATAAATAAATAAATTTTAAAAGGAAGAAATTGTTCCTGAAGTCTCTTTAAGGAAGTTGAGTGTCCATCTGTAGCTGAGAAATAAGGAGGAACATCCAGGTGCCTTCTCTGAGAAGTCTTCCCCAGGCTACCCCATGTGAGCCAGCTGTGCTCCCTTCTTCTCCCCATTTATTTGACAAACACTTGTTTGGCACTTGCTATACTGGGGATCTAGCAGTCTCTGACTTCAAGGAGCTTTCAGTTTAGTAAAGAGAGAGAAAAGTAAACAGATACAATGCAGTGTTAGAAACACTATGATGGAAGTGGCAAGCCTGCTGTGTGTGGTTATGTAGGTTGTGTGTTACACAACTCCAGTTGGGGGCAGGGTGCCTTTGCCTTTCACATTGCAGCCAGGGGAATGCACAGCCACATGTGGCAGCCTTGGTAGCTCTGGAGGCAGATAGGAGGGACAGGTAATCTGGTGGGATGAAGAAGAGCAAAGGGTGGTAAATTCTAAAGTGGTTTCTGTGCTTCCAATTTCCCGTATTCACATCCTTCTGTCACCCCTTCCCCCTAGAGTGTGGCCAGACCTGTGACTTCATTTTAACTAATATAATATGGCAAAGGTGATAGGTTGTTGCTTCTGGATTTTGTTATATAAGATTGTAACATCTCTCTTGCTAGGAGACCCTCTCCTTTGCTGGCTTTGAAGAAGCAGGCTGCCATGTTATGAGCTTCCCTATAGAGAGGGCAACATGGTGAGGAACTGAGAGCAGCTGACAGCCAGCAAGAAACTGAGGCCCTCAAACCCACAAGGAACTGAATGCTGTCAACAACTATAAAAGCTTAGAAGTGTATCCTTCCCCAGTCAGACCTTCAGATGAGAACCCAGCCCTGCTGATACCTTGACTGCAGCCTTGTGGGAGACCTTGAAGCAGAGGATCTAGCTATCATGCCTGGATTCCTGATTCCACAGATATTGTAAGAAAATAAATGTGTGTTGTTTGAAGCTGCTAATTGTGTTGTAATATTGTTTTGCAGCAATACCTAACTAATACAGGTGTTTCGGGACAGCATCTCAGGTCACATATACACTATGTTCCCATGGTACTTTGGAAAATCCTCATAACAGCATATTGCAAATGTCCATCTCCTCTCTTGAAGCCGTTGACCACGTCTTATTCACCTCTGAATTTCCTCATCTGTAAAATAGGTTAATAATAGTATCTACTGCTTAGAGCTGCAAATTAGATAATTTAAGCAATGTGCTTTACACTCTGCCTGACTTAGTAAGTGCTCATTAAATATTACCTCTAAATCTTCAGGGTGTAGCACAGTACCTGGCACATGTGTTATAAATGTTTGTTGAATAAATGGTTAAATGCAAGAATTGATGGAGAAGTCCAGTGTATCCCAATCTTATGGCAAAATGAAAAGTGTCAGAATTTTGGCCATGATCCCTCAAGGTCTGCCAGAAGAAACCAAGGATGTATTCAACAGTGATGCTAGGATGACTAAACAAACACAGGCAGAAGCAGGCCCAGTTACGATGGCATCTATTAGAAGCTGCTTCTTTGGTTCTGCCCACTCTGGACACCAGGTTCTTGACTGAAATAGATATGTGGTTTCACCCAGGGGTTCTTTTAATTCAGGCTTTATGAACCCACATTTAGTACTGAGAACAATAAACAGTTTACATACTGATACACAATGCAGTATATAAGAGATTCAGCAGATTGTGATGTGACTTTTTAATTCCTCCTTTCTAAGGATCTGATATAGCCTTTAATCCTCCCTTTGCTACTTCTTTCATTCATGATGCGTTTATGCGTTCCGCGCACAAATATTTACTGAGGATAACTCTGTGCTGGTCAGTGGGTCAAGCACTGGGACTACACAGTGAGCAGAACAGAGCTGCTTGCAGTCCTGGGGCTTATTAGTTGCACAGCTGGTTGGAATCTCTTCTGTATGTCCTGTCAACCCCCATACTACTCCCTTGCTGTTTGTGCTATGCTGGAAGGTCCTACTCTTGTTTTAGTGGTCTCAGTATTCTTTGTAGTCTTTACCCATTGCTTAGGCACTTGCTTCAAGAAGAGTCTTTAGATATTGAGTCTTCATCAATTACATTTTATGGAAGGCTTTCTTCCCTCCAGCAAGCTCCTTCCCATGGGACTAGGCAAGTGATTTTGCAACTAATAGCCTCTTTAATCTGAATGTTCTTTGTGATCTCTTTTCTGTGTTTTCTCTGAGGAGCAGGGGAGATTGGAGGGCCCTTTGATGGTCAGAAAATCTTATGGCTTGGAACATGAGCTTAAAGTGGATCCTGCATTGAGTAACACCCAGACACTATGAAAGCAAGATGGTGGGATGCCCTATCTAACCGACTCTAATAGCTGCTATTTAGCTGTGCGATGGGGTGCAGTAATCACCAACAGAAGCACAGCGAGAGCAGCAAGGAGAAAGCCCAGCCACAAGCAGTTGGGTGCATCTCAAAGAGGCCAGGAAGGATCAGCACCTGATGCCCCAGCCCAGCCTACAGCTGCTGATGATATTTTAGCCAAAGCTTTGGGTCCACCAGGTAGAATTATAAATCATGACCGACTTGCTTTAAAGTTTGTTTGTGTTTTAAAAATAAAACAATAAAATGAGCAGTCATGAACCTATCTCCCAACTTAAGAAATAGAATGTTATAAATATCATTGAAACTCCCTGTGAGTAGGGTTGCCAGATTTAGCTAAAAACAAACAACAATGAAAAAGGACACCTAATTAATGTTCTTTTTATTCTTTTTTTTTCTAATTAACTTTAAATTTCAGATAAGCAATAGATAATTTTTAGTGTAAGTACACCCCATGCAATATCTGGGATATACTTACACTAAAAACGTTATTCATTGTTTAAATTCAAAGTTATTTGGGCCCCTGTGTTTTATCTGGTAACACTACCTGTGTTTAGTCGACCCCATTATATCACAGCATTGCCAACACTTAAAATTTTCAGACTTTAAATTTGTACCGGGCTTCCCTGGTGGCGCAGTGGTTGGCAGTCTGCCTGCCAATGCAGGGGACACAGGTTTGAGCCCTGGTCTGGGAAGATCCCACATGCCGCGGGGCAACTGGGCCCGTGAGCCACAACTACTGAGCCTGCGCATCTGGAGCTTGTGCTCCGCAACAAGAGAGGCCGCAACAGTGAGAGGCCCGCGCACCGCGATGAAGAGTGGCCCCCACTCGCCGCAACTAGAGAAAGCCCTCACACAGAAACAAAGACCCAACACAGCCAAAAATAAATAAATAAAGAAGCTTTCATTTAAAAAAAAAAAAATTTGTACCACTCTAGTAGTTGTAAAAATATCTCTCGTGATTTTATTTTGCTTTTCCTTGATTACTAATGGAATTAAACTACATCTTGTGTATTGGTTGGCCATTCATGTTTCCTCTTCTGTGAAAAGCCTTTTCATCCCTGTTGCTCATTTTCTATTGGGTTGTTTTTAATTTTTCTTACTGATTTTTAGGAGTTCTTCATGGATTCTGTTAATTATATGCGTGGCAAATATGCCCTCTCAATTTTGGCTTGTCTTTTCACTCTCTTTATGTTGTCTTTCATTAAAAAGAAATTCATAATTTGAGTTTTTAAATTTATCAATCTTTTCCTTTATGATTTGTATTTTCTGCATCTTGTTTAGAAAATACTTCCTTACCCAAGGTCATAAAATATTCTTCTATGTTGATATATAAAAATTTTTAAAGTGTTTTCTTTCACATTGAAAGTTTATTTTACCTGGACTTTATTTTATATATGATGTGAGGGAGGAATCCAGAATCATTTTTTTTCTGATGTGGATAAACACTTATTCCCACACTATTTATTAAACCGTCATTTCCACCACCCCCCTACCCCCAACACACACTGCTCGGCAGTGCCAGTGAATCATCTTTATATATTTATGGTTCCACTTCTGGGCTCACTATTCTTTCCTTTGGTCTATTTGTCCATCCATGTTCCAATACCACATTGCCTGATGTACATAGATTTATGAATCTTGCTATTGACATTTGCCAGGGCAACCCTCACCCCCATTCCATCACATACACACCCTTGTTCTTATTCCTCCAAAGTATATTGACTGTTTGTGAGCCTTAGCTCTTCCATGTAAAATTTAGAATCAGATTAATAATGTCTATAATAAACTATTGAGATATTGGTTGGAATTGCATTAAATTTGGGGAGAGTTGACATATTTATGATATTAAGTTTTCCTACCTATGGGCATGGTATATCTCTTTATTAGTTTAGGTCTTCTTTAATGTTTTTCAATAAAATTTTTCTTCATAAAGGTCTTGCCCGTATAGTTTTATTTCTATTGTAATGGTATCTTTCTTTTTTATTTTGGCTGCACTGGGTCTTCGTTGCTGCACACGGGCTTTTCTCTAGTTGCAGTGAGCGGGGGCTACTCTTCGTTGCGGTGCTCGGGCTTCTCATTGCAGTGGCTACTCTTGTTGTGGAGCATGAGCTCTAGGGCACACGGGCTTCAGTAGATGTGGTGCGTGGGCTCAGTAGTTGTGGCTCGCAGGCTCTAGAGTGCAGCCTCAGTAGTTGTGGCGGACAGGCTTAGTTGCTCCGGCATGTGGGAGCTTCCAGACCAGGGATCGAACCCGGGTCCCCTGCATTGGCAGGCGGATTCTTAACCACTGTGCCACCAGGGAAGTCCCTGTAATGTTATCTTTTAAAAGTTATATTACTATAATTTTTATGGCTGCTGTATGGAAAGGCAATTGGTTTTTGTTTACTCAGCCACTTTGCTAAATTCCCTTCTTAATCCTAATAACTAGACAATAGATTCTTTTGGATATTCTCTATAGGCAGTCATAGCATCTGCTTAATGATGGTACAGTCTTATAATGACTATTTTATTTCTTCTTTGCAATTTGAATACCTTTTATTTATTTTCCCTTTTAAATTTTACTAATGAATCATGAGAATAATGTTGAATAGAATGATAGCATCTTCAGCTTGTTCTTAATTTTAAAGGGAATGCTTTTAAATTTTACCATGAAGAATGATATTTTCCATGTCTTTTGTTTTAGCTTTCAATTAAGAAGTTACCTTCTTAATTATAATTTGCAGGGTTTCTATCACAAATTAGGTTGCTTTTTCTGAATCTTTTGAGATGATCAAATGGTTTTCCTTCTCTAATGTGTTAATATAATGAATTATGTTATTTTAATGATGTTAACCCAACTTTGCTTTCCTGGTATAAACCCAGCTTGGTATGATGGAGTGTCTTTTTCATATTCTTCTGGATTTGGTTGATAATAGTTTGTTAGAATAGTTTGCTTTTGCAACTTTGGTTATGAGTAAGAGTGACCTATAAAGTTTTCTTTCCAGTCATATTTTATTTGATTTTAGGATCAATGTTATACTAATCTCACAGGATAGATTGGAAGAATTTAAGATTGGTGCAAGAAGATGCTCAATTAAGTGTCAATTGAAGCACCAAGATTCAAAAGATATAAACTTCCAAAGTGAGATGATAGGCCAAGAGAGACTTTTCAAAGGAAATAGCCAGGAATTAGTTCCTTGACATCAACTCCTCATCCTCTGAAGCATGTAAATGGCTTGAGAGAGTGGAGTTTGATGGAGGTATCTCAATAAGATTTTTCAATTTTTTCCTTTGGAAAGTGTTACTGGTATGAATTGAGCCAATTGAGAAGGGATTCAATAGTTCCCCTTGGAGAACTCCATATGAGTCCCCTGCAGCTAGGCAGGTCCAGTGGACTTGTGTCTGGCTCCTACCTAGAACACGGAAGGCAAGATCAGAGCTGGCTAGAGTGAAAGAAAGGTGCTGCTGGGCTTGAATCAGCTTGTATTCCCCAAATTTGCCTGGGCAAAGAATACATGAGTCTTTCCTTGGCTCATATACAGCCAGGTATGCACAAAAGAGCTGGCACGGGGTCCTCCCAGGTTGTTTCAAATAGAGCCAGGTCAGCTGGAAGGTGAATAGGTTTCATTACAGGGGAAGCTGGAGGTGGATGCTGGGGTAGGGAGGTTTGGGGCAATAAATGGGTGTTAATAAGCAACTTCTAGAATGCAATGCATTTGTTCAGATCAAACGAAATCAGCAGTGGTGTGGTAAGAAAATAGGTTCTCCACAGGTCACAGGAAAGCGCTCCATGAGAGAAAGAACCAGCTTCGAATACCCAGCAGGTCCACAGGGAGCAGAACACTCTAATAACAGTACCAGTTCAGTAAAGACTTTCTCTTCCCCTTCCTTCTCCATCTTCCAAAACTGGACAGGATCAGAAACAACGCTGAGTGAATGGGCAGTGCAGTGAGGGATGGCGGGGGGAGGGTGTCAGTCCTTAAGTTATTCTCCTTCAGCTCCAAGCCCACCCTTTCATCCTCTGCTCTGTGACGTTGGGGCCGCAGCCCTGCAAACCACACCTGTGCTTTACCAGTTGTTCCCTGTTGGATTCTGCCAATCGCGGTGCTAGAGGGAGACTGGAAGACTGGAGGAACAGAAGAGATGTGCCCTCCCTGCTTCTCTCCTGTGGACTTCTGTCGGCTCCTGGTCCTCGTGAGTGTCGCTCCAGCACCACTTCTTCACCCCTGCAGTGGCAGTTCCTTCCACAGCACCAGCCAATCCCGTCTGCACTTTCTACAAAACTTGCAGGACCAGACTCGTCGTATCCACTCCTTCACTCTGAAACATGACTGCGTCTTGGCCAGCCACCTCCTCTTCGGAGTCTGGGTTCTGACCTCATGGGCTCCTTCCTCTGAGCTCAGAGACACCAGCACCAGCCAAGTATCACTTCCTCCTCAGGAGCCAGAGTTTCAGCTCTGCGGGGTCCCTTGTCTATGCTTTGAAGCCTTAAGAATATTAACCTCATCCTTTTATTCCTTCAGCCCTGGAGATGGTAGCTGCTTCTTGAAATTGCTACATTTATGATACCTTAGAATTCTCTTCTTGTCTCTTCAGTTGCCTGGTTAGTAACTTTACGTTTAGTTAATAATTCTTTATATTAACTTCTTTCTCAAATAACTGGTATGTTTTTTGTCTCCTTGATTGGACCCTGACTGATGAGGGAGGGATGATTGAGAAGGTGGAAGAGAGAAGAGAAAACTCTGACTCCATCTCCTGCCCCCCAGTAGGTGGTCAGCCAGCCACAGCCCCTAGCTGGGGGAAAAGAAGGTGGAGTGAAGTCTTAACTTTTAAATTGAAAGCCTAGCTTATTATATTGTACTGGGCATTTTAAGTTACTAATTTGATTCAGGGTTTATGTCTAAAAGTAAATATAAGCATTTCTATTATTCAGTAATAACCATAAAAGTCTGAGTTTTCATCCAATGGCAGGGCGAGAAGATTTAAAGGGACAGTAGGAGGCAACAATATGATCACCTTCTCAATTACATCCTGTGCATCCTGCATATTTAACATACTGGTCGTAATCTGAGGCTGTAATTAAAATGTCTCCTAGAACTCACAAATAGAACTCTGGAAACCTAAGATTTCTTTTGTGGGAAGATGTTTTACTACTGATTATGCTTTCTAGTTCTTATTTAGTCAACTTTGGTAAGTTATATTTTTCTAGGATTTTTTCCATTTGAAATGCACATTTTCCAACTTACTGGCATAAGGTTTTCTATCTTATATTTCTATTATCCTTTTGATCTCTGTGTGTTCTCCCTTTTCACTCCTAATATTATTTGTACCTTCTCTCTCTATATTTTTAAAATTTCCTTAATCAGTCCTTCCAGGGGTTAGTCTCTTCAAAGAGCCAGTCTTTGGCTTTGTTGATCATCTTAATTGTATCTATTATCTGTTTCTTTCGTTTAAGGTTGTTTCCTTCTTTTTACTTTCTTTGGGAATATTCTGTTGTTTCGTTTCTCCCTTCTCATGGTTGATGCTTCGCTTATTAATTTTAAGCCTTTCTTCTTTTACCAAATAAACATTTAAAGCTGTTTTCTCCTATGTGTACTTTGGAGAACTCATCATTATCCTCTGTCATGGCCGCTTTTCTGTGACCTGAGTGAATTCACTGCATACCGTAAATTTTGAGTGCAGTGTCATGCGATTCTTGCTCTTCACACTTTCTGATTTCATGTTGACCCCCAAGTTAGTAAGTAATGTGTTTTTGCTCTTTTAAAACTCTTTCTTGAAGCATAATGTAGAAGATGTAAACATATATTCATATAGCACAGAGAAGTGTGCACATAATAGCTTGAAAAAGTTTCAGAAACGGTACACACCCATGTTTCCACAGATTAGGATTTAAACAGAGATAACGAGCACTTCTTTACTGAGGTGGGAATTCGCATAACATAATGTTAGCCATATTGAAGCGTGCAGTTAGGTACATTCACAATGTTGTGCAACCACCAGCTCTATCGAGTTCCAACACATTTTGATCACCCCAGAGAAAACCCCATCCCCATTTAGCAGCCACTGCCCATTCCTCTCTCCTCTCAGGCCCGGCAACCACAATCTGCTTTCTGTCTCTGGATCTTTAAGTAATGTGCTTTTAAATGTCTAAATGTATGGAGGTTGTAAGTTGTAATTTTTTTCTGCTTTCTAACTTGACGATGGTACAGTCTTATAATACTGATTCTTTAAACATTTTTGAGATTTGATATTTGCTTTAAGCCTTAATTCAACATCAGTTTTCGTAAATGTAATGTGTGATTTTGGAAAGAATGTATACTTTCCAGTGGTTGAGTGCAGTGCTCTGTATAAGTTCTTTACATCAAACTTGTTAATCATGTTGTTCAAAATCTTTTTAGCTTGACTGAATGTTTTTGGCTGTTTGATCTATTAGTTACTAAGAAAAAAGTGTTAAATCTCCCACTCTGATCATGGATTTGTCAATTACTCCTTGAAATACTGTCAGTTTTTGCTTTAGTGATAGACTTTTCAGATAACACAGAGAGGCACTAATCAAAGCAGAAACTTCAAATGTGCTACATTTGCAAAAAGATTATCAGCTGGCTCAGTCTTTTCTGCCATATTAACCCAATTTAGTCAGTCTTTCCAGAATAAGGTGGCCCTTGCTCTATCTCCTGCCCCCTCTCTTTTCTTTCCTCCCATTCCAACAATACATACACTTAAAATCCAAAGAATGGTCTAAGAAGGTGTGGAATAAAAATACTGTAGACCAAGTATCTCAAGATTAGATATCCAGCTATCCAATAAGGGAATTCCTTATTTCATTTAGCAATACAGCTGAAAATATCTTTAAAATTATTGTTTCACTAACTACCATACAACCTTATAGTTTTTCATTTTCTGCAAGGGTCACTGGGCACCAAGGACAGTACTGGACTGAGGGTAGACCAAGCACTATTGGCATCTCATGTCTGTGTGGTCTCCAGTGTTTGTGCTGCTTCTTCATCAGGCAGTGAAGGATGAATTGTGATTCGGTCCACTAGCAGGGAAAGCCTCTATCATCCCACCACTGAATTCACTCTGTGTTTATTTGCTACCTTAGCCAGAACAGGAAAGAGAAGCATAGGTAGTGAATGGTTGGGCTGGGTCCAGCATCTTTATTCCTCGTTACCTTCTACATCTAATACAATTGCTAACTGAAATAATTACTGTCTTTACCTGGTAGCGACATTCTATTTTGCTTATAAGACAGGCTGACGGATGTGATTTGAAAAAAGCAGCAAACATCTTTCACTGAGCTTGGATTCATTTCCCTTAGCAGATGATTTCAGTAACTTCATATCATTTTTAATCTGGCAGGTCAAGGAAAGCCAAGTTTTGAGAGAAATAAAGCTTGTTCCTTGGAGTGGAACAATGCCACGGAAGGTGAAACAACTTCATTTTCCATGCAGATGTGGGTGCCCTTCTAGTTTTTGCAGGGAGAGGTGCCTGGATTTGCTCCGATCAACTTGTGGTGCTCATACTAATTGGTTGTTTGAAATGGGCTGCCCAGCTGGCAGCTGTTTGAGCCGCCAGAATGGCCCTGGGGTTGCTGAGTCATTTCTTTCCCGAAGACTGAATGGCCTATTATTTGAAAGGGAAGATGGAGCCAACCCAGTTTGTCCCAGCTTGCTGTGGGTGACCTAGGGAGGGGGCCGCCTCTCCAGTTTGGCTCTTGAACTGTGAAGAAGTCATTTGCATCTTAGCACAAGAAACAGCCTGTGGAGCTGGTGCTACCTCTGGTTCCCTGGAGCCTGGAGGGCAGAGAAGGTCATCAATTCTGCTGGGCCAATGTACAGTGTGAGAAGGAGACCCATAGATGAGTCAGGGTGTGCAAACCGGGCAGCTGGCGTGGTTTATAATATTTGGGGTTCTTTACCCCAGGACCCTTGTCTTGCTCATTTTTCTGAGCTGAGAAGTAATGGCAAAGAAAAGGACCGTGGAGCAGATAATGACTTGCCAGGTATTGTGGTGATGAACACTCTAATATTCATTTATAGAGCCCTGTATGCATCTAGTCCATCTACATGTATTTGTTGAACATCTATTATGTGCCAGGAATGGTACTGAGTTCTGTGAGCGATATAAAAACAGAAGTCCAACAAGATGTCTACCCTCAAACTCCTTATAGTCTAATCAGGGGCCCAAGACATAAATACAAAACATTAAAGAACAATACAATAGTTAAATGAGGCCAAAGTAATCAACATTAAAAAAAAAATGCCAAACTCATTTCTCACAGTTGATAAATCTCTCTCAACCCCCAGAGGTAGACAAATGACTTGACTCTTCAGCAGAACTTTCTGTGTGAATAATAATGAACAGAGGCAACATTCTTGAGGGCTTACTATAGATAGAACATTTCTAAGCCCCTTACCATTATTTTATTTAATCTTCAGAAAAATCACTAAAATGTAACAAAAATCTTAAAGAGTGAGGCACGATTCAGGTTTAAAACTAGATACTGCAGTAAACACCACTCCTTTGAATTTCAGCCTTGGCCCGATTTGTGTCAAAGCCTGGAACAAAAATTCTTTATGCTGTCACATGTTACATCTGAGAAGTTGATCCAGGTCCAGGCTGTAATGTTGTGATATAGACCCATAAGTGTACAAATAGGCCCGTGACACTGTGTCGTAGGGGTTAAGGGCAGAAGGCAGGAACAAACCTTGGTTAATAGGACAGCTTTATGGAGGAGAAAGCCTTTCGATACAATTCAAATGTTCTACTTACAGATTAGGAACTGAGGTAGAGATTGAAAGTTTCAACCTATGAACTTTCAACCAAGCATCTCAAGATTAGATATCCAGCTATCAAATTGTTTAACAAAGGAGCAACTTGGTTCTCATATGGCTGGGGCGCAGCTCCTTACGATACCAGAGTATAAAACTGTGATCTTTACAGCCTTACTCTTCAGCGTTCTCTGGGGTCTTCCTCTGGGGTAGCGGAATACTGCGCGAATAAGATGTAATACCAACCACGTCACCCCTTTGCTTCAAACTCTTGTAGGATAAGGTCTACAGATAAGGGCCTGGCACTCAAGGCCCTGCTCAGATTCAGGGCTTTAGCCCCTCTTCAGTGCCATCCCCCAGTGTGGCACAGAGTTCATGCTCTGGCAGCATCCATAGGCTTTTGCCACCTTGCCATCAGCCAGCTCAGTGGGCATGCAGAGCACCTACTGTGGGTCACGGACTGTGCTCACCTTGGTGGCAGATGCCATGATGTCCCCTGCCCATGTCGGGAATGCCCACCCACTGCCCATTGCCTGGGCCCTGCTACGTGTCCTTGACAACCAAGCCTACGTTGCATCCCCTCCAGGGAACCTAGGTTGGGTGACATATTCTCCTCTGTGCTCTCATTTGTTGGTGTTGTGTTTCTGGGTGTGGCTTAATCCCTTAGACTGTACGTTCCTTAAGGGTAGAGACTCATCCATGTTGTATCCCTAGCGCTTGTCATCGAGCTTGGCACATAGTAGGTGCTCAATAGGTGTTTGAACTTAAAAGGAAAGGCTGGTGGGGACACACGTGAGAGTCTTATATTCAAGGTCATCGGGAAGGTAGGGTAAAATGGGGCAGTGCACGTGTTAAGTGACTGAATGATTACTTTCCCTGGGGAGGAAACATGTGCGCAGATTCCTTGGCATTCCTTTTCTGTGCAGGGGGATCTCTGCTTTCGGTGGGCTGATCATCATCTCCACTGCAAGCATGTCCTACTCTAGAGGGGAGGGTGTAGACCTCAGCCCAGCCCTCTGCCCCTTGCAGTGGGGGAGGGTAAAAATGCGAGCAGGTGTTACTGACCTAACGGGATCCAAGATGAGGATGGGGAACTAGGAAGGATGGAAGTTTGAGTCGCAGTCCAAGATGCTGTGACTGGTTATGGGATGACTTGCATGGCAGTTATGGTCAGGAAGCCCTGTGTGGAAGACTGGAGGGACAGAGGCCCCAAATCCTGTGGCCACTCTCTGCCAGTGGCCACCAACAGCACAACAAGAATAATAAACACTGGTAGAGGGCTTTACTATCCACGAGGCATTGTTCTAAGCCTTTTCTATAGTCATGTAATGGGACTAGCTGGGGAAGAAGGGGTCCCGGTCTACAAAGGGGTCCTCTGAAATGTGCTGACTTCATAGAGAAGAGGGAATTGGTGCGGTTTCAAGCACCTCCTCAGAAGAGGTCAAGATCAGAGCGAGGAAGAGTACATGTAATCCTGAGGTTGGCCTTGAAGAATTAGAGAAACCACCAGCCTGTGCCCCCAACCTGGCCCAGCAGCCAGGCCTCCGGTAGGGGGATCCTTTGGGGGCCCGGCTTTCTCTCGTAGCCTTTTCGGCTGCCCATCCCGATGAGCTCAGAGCGGCCCCTTTGGAGTGGCCCTGCCAAGCTCTGGACGCCCCCAGACCGCCCCCCGCCACCCCGAACCTGCCTGTCAGGATCGGGCTCCCTGCTGGGAGGAATATAAATATGGATGGAGCATGGCATCTTCAAACATCGCACAAGAGCAGAGGGACAGCCAGTTCCAAATGATAATATTTGAAAAGCCACAGGGAGCCTCTGTTGCTGTCGAGTTAGAATTGCTCGTCTTTCATGTGATTAAAGAAGGCCTCATGCGGTTTTTTTCTTTTCCTTAGAGACATACCAGGGTGTCTCCTCTCCTGCTACAGCGCTGAATGGTTTTTAAGGTTTCTAAGTAGACTGCATTTACATTTGCTACTCGTTCTCTAAATGAAAGGCAGGCTGGAACACATTCATGAGCATCCTGATTACTGCAGCCCTTGAGAAATTAATTAACGACAATGCAGTGTGCACTTAACATTCCTCCTGCTTCCCAAGATGAGTCGGAGAGCCCAGGAGCTGCATCCAACCCCAACCGAGAGCCGCCACACACGTCTTCAGCCAAGGGTCTGCTTTTCCTGGGCACATTTTGAGTTGCTTTTCCTAGAGAATGCTATTCCCTGGATAATTCAGTGATAGTGTCTTTCTCATGGCCTGGAGTTTTCCCCCTAAACTAGGTGGTCTTAGCTGGAAGAGCCTTTAGTTTGTCTCGTTTCTTTTCCTTCTTCTTGTTTTTTGTTTATTTTTGTTTGTTTGTTTGTTTTTAGAAACCAGTATTAAGCACCAGCACTTACCTGGTCTTTCCCTTATAAAATAACCCACACTTAAATGGTGCTTATTTTGTCAGGGACTCTGTGTGTACATGTGTACACATTTATTTATTCAATCTCACAGTAACTCTGGGGTAGGTGCTGTTATTATCCGTGTTTTATAAAGAGTGAAATAAAGGAACAGAGCTGTCAATTAAGTCACTTAAGATCACACAGCTAGTAAGTGGCAGAGTCAGAATCTGAACTCAGGGGACTGGCTCAGAAGCCATGCCTTAACAACTAATCACATCTACACCTACCCACACATTTGTATTTTGGGTCAAGTTTTTAAAATCCAAAATGTGTTTATTGAGGTGGTTTCTTCTTTATCTTGATTCGGGGTGCTTTCTGTGCTGCTTCTGCCCGAAGGGACATCCTTCAATGACCTTGTTTTGCCTCCCAAACTACTGTTTGAGCATGGATAAATACCGGGTAATTTTATAGCGTCCAGGCATTTCACATCCAGAGACAGGAGTTGGGCTCTGCACCAGGAGTTTTGTTTGTGTTTTTTTCTTCTCTTCTGGGGAGGGATGAAGGAGATCCTTCATAAGAAGCATATTCTCAGGCTGAAGAGGGTGGAAGGAAGTTGACATTTTTTAGAAGAGAATCCCGGGGCTCAGAGAGGACTATTATCTGCTCAGGGTCATGCAGATTGGTTTCTGCTGTTGTTGTCTTCTGTGTGTGTGTGTGTGTGTATGTGTTTTCTTGGTCTGACTCTGCAAAACTACAAACTGGCTGATTCCAAATTGCTGTTCTTTCCGCCACACTGCACTGTGTCCATGTGGTTCTACTGGATGAAGCATTCGCTGAGATGGCTACACTTTACACTTATTTCTGATCTCAGGGCTAATGTAAGAATGAAGCAACCTTACAAGTGTGAATCCCAGAGGCCAGGTTCTTAGAAGAGTTGTGCAACTTTTTGGCACCCCCAGGAAGCCCTGAAATAAAGCTGAGGACCAGAGTAGCGTTCGCGGTCATCCTGGTAGCAGTCACATTTACCTCGTAAAAACAGAGAAGCAGCAAAGACTCAGCAAGACACCTCCAGAAGTAGCTTCAGTTGGACAGTGTTTCCAGGTAAGAGAAAGAAAACAATCCTAAAAGAAAGCGATTTGCACGAAGAGCGACGCGTCTTCCAGGCGACACGCAGCCTCAGAAACCTTCTTTCCCGCGCACAAAGCACTGTGGGCCTGGCAGCACCCTCCACGAGCTGTTTCACCATCTATAAGATGGGAGAGTAATTGTACCAGTGTCATAGGACTTTTGTGACAATTAAGACGATATATGTAAGGAGCACACAAGGTGTAACATACACAATAAGCACTTAATAGTAGTAGCCATTCTTAGCATCCGTCGTGCTTTTTGCCAGATTCTCCCTTCTTCTAAGCACCCACTGGTCCCTCTGAAATGCTCTCCACTCAGGATTCTGCTCAAAGGGCAGCTCATTAGCAGACCTTCCCTGACCACCCCACCCAGGGGAGCTCGTGTCCTCCCACCTTGCTTTACGCTTTTCCCGGTGTGGTTGACTCTCAGATGCTAGGTTATACAGCCAGGTGTTTGTTTGTTGATTGGCTGTCGCCTTCCCAAGAACATTAGCGCCGTGATGACAGCAATTGTGTCGGGTTCACTACTGGATTCTTGGTGGCTAGACCAGTGTCTGCCATTTGGGGGGGTACCAAGTCAGTGCTTCCTGAAGGCACATGAGTACCAGGCGTCTCTTCTGAGTAGATTCTGATTCTATACAATGGCACAGCCTAAAAGTGGGCGTCGGGCACAGGAGCTGTTGTGGACCTGGGACAAGCCTTGGGTTTCAGGGTGACAGCAGAGTGCCCGGGAGGCCTGACCCTCTGAGGCGCTGAGATGTGCTCCAGGGAGCCCTACACCCCGAAGTGCCCAGCAAACTCTGCCCTGGGCTGGAGGGATCCGAACCCGTGCATCGCTTTCTTTGCTGGAAAGTTATAACCTGAAGAGACTCTCGGGAGCTCCCCTCCCTGCTCTGCGTCCTGATCATCACCCCCTCCCCTCTCTCTCAGGATTCATTATGGGCAGTGCAACTTCCTCAAGGACCCAAAGCATGTCTTAAGTAATCCGTGGCAATGGATAGTTTACTGCTTTTAAACTCAGGAATGATTTTTTTTTTAAAGGCAGCACATAGCTCGGATCATGATTTTCAATAAGTAAAAGCAAAAGTCAGTTTTGCTCCTGGTTCTACCCGGCTGCTACTGAGATGCAGCAACCTGTGTTGGTCACGCCTCCTCGGCCCCCCCCCCGGGGATGGCACCTGGTGGGTGGGGTACGAAGAGCTGCCTCCTTCCTGCTGCTGCCTGGGGAGAAACCAGAGGAGACAAGGCTCAGCGAGCATTCCGCACCCTGGGCCCAGCGCGCCCAGCCTCCTTGGCTCACGCACCCCATCAAGATCCAGAGAGAGACTGAACTGGATACAATAACGCACCTCAGAGCCACCAGTGGAGGTTGATTTAGAGGAGCCTCTAAAGGGCATGTGGTTTCTCCAAAGCGCACAGTGCTTGTAAATTCTAAGCACTTTCAGAGGTTGTAATAAGCAGACGTGTGGCTTCCCTAAGCCTGCATGGAGCAGAGAACTCGAGCAAGAGGAAAAAACTAATTAAATAATATAACAAATAGCAAAACAGAGAGCATGCTCAATAAACTCTAGCATGACCCAGCAATTCAATGCTAGAATTTAGTTAATTTAGATAATTCATGTTCGAATTTAGTTTCATGCTGGGTAGTGAGATTGGCAAGGTAAAGGAGAAGCTGTCTTTGGTCATTAGCTGTCAATTATTGTCTGTGCTGTAGGCGGTATTTCCATGTTAACACACATGTGATATTGCATCACTATGACAGTAACTCTACTGCATAAGGCCCACGGACAGATGCAATCATAAAGGGATATAATACCTCGAATCATGCATTTGGGTGAACTGTCCCGATGATGCGGCAGGGTGGGTCCGGAAGTACGCAGGAACATGTTTTTCCTTAGCCATTCCATGTAAAATCACAAGTCTGTGCCTCTCTGGACAAACCTAGCTGGATTTCCTGGGCAACGTTCAGGTCTCTGGCTGTGGACGGGTTGTTTCTTTTAATTATTTTCTCCCCGGCTTGGAGTGTTTCTTTGATACACATGGCTTTTATGGAAGAGAACATTTATTTGGGATTTCCTGGGCAAGGTTGTGCCAGAGAAGGAGTGGCCTCCCGCTAGGCAGGGATGCTCTCTCATCGACGTACACAGTTCCCACTGTGGAAAATTAGGATACCGACAATCTGATGTCCTAACCATCTCCTGGGAGCCTGGAGAACTCGATCCACACCCCAGATGCTGGTCCCCACCAGACAGGGCCAGCAGATAGCCTGTGACCATCAGGACCGAAGCCTGGCAAACAGATCTAAGAGTCTATGGAAGAGCTCCACGTTGTAAATTTCATCCTCAAAACAATCCAGGTGGTGGGAAGCTTTCCTGCTCTCTCCCCTCCAACTCCTGTACCTACTTTGTGCCCCCATGAAACCTGATACTTCATTCTAACACGGCACCTGTAACATTTTGCACTGATCTTTTCCCCCATATCTGAAAGCCTCATGAGGACCCATGGGGGAGCCTGAGCCTGGCACAGTGCCTGGAACATAGCAGATAATACATGCTTGTTTGCTTATCTGTCAGAGGACCTTCCTGCTGAGCCTGGCAGGGAGTGTATTTATGCACGGGAGCAGCCTCTGCCTTACAATCAAATGCATGATGGATCTGAACACGAAATGGGGCCAGGTGTGTAAAGAAACCCAACAAGATAGCTTGGGTCAGGAATGCTTACAAAAATTTCCTGGTCCAATCCCAAGGGCAAGGATGGCTCGAGTAGCTGGGATTCAGCTTAGCCTGGTCAGTGGAAGGTTCCCTCCTCTCCTGCAGGGTCTTTTGTGGAATCCTGGGAGACAGAAACTTAGCCCCAGGTCTCAGCTGATTGATAACAAGGTCACCTTTGACAGTGACTTAAGGTCTCTCAGGACCCAAATCATATTCAGTTTCTCACCCTGTGGTGATAATCATGTTGTGGAAATCAATAATACACCCTTGTGTAGCAGACATCTGGCCTCCTGGGGTTTCCGTGATTGAGGAATGTGCACTGATGGTGGCAAAGAAAGGACTAGCCTACTTGGTTAGATCGGAGTCCTTTGGGAGTCCTGTGCGAGCTGGGTGGGCCCTGCATGTGAACAGAGAGAAGAGGATGGAAAGGCCTTGCCCTGAGGAGTGGACTGTTAGGCTCACTGCTCCAGAAAAATGGGTCTTTCCCAGACTTAAAGTGGGATCCAGAGCCCCTTCTCTGCAGCTCTGAGACTTGGTTTGGTCCTTCCTCACTGTGGAGTTGCCCGCCTGTGAAAGGAGGGCATGTGTCGAGGGAATCCCATGCACACTGAGAGCCAGGCCCAGGCTTCCCTGGAGAGGCTTCGTGGTCCACAGAGCTTGAGGAATTCCTTCCTAGCAGCTTGTCAACTGCACCCACTTTACCCAGGATTTTGGCAACGCGGATGCTTTTTTAAAGGGTAGATTTATTTCATTGCAAACAAAAGGGCATTCAGGCTCCAGGGCCCTGGATGGGTCCCAGAGTCCCCCATGCCCAGGGCCCAGGCTGCCTTCTCCACCCAGACTGCATCCTCCCTCCTGGGCCAGGCCAGAGGCTCCTGCACGGGCTCAGGGGGGCTGCACTGTCTCCCAGATGAAGGTGAGAAAGATGGATGGACCGCTGCAGGCAACTTGCTCTGTGGGAACACAGAGCCCAGGCATCTGCTTGGGGCAGAAGCTCCAGGTGCCCCGTGAGAAAGCTGTCGGGGCCCTGGATGTGCAGTCAGGGGAGGCTGATGGGCCGGGTGCTGGCTGCCAGCCAGGGAACACAGAATGTTCCTTCACAGAACAGCGAGTCCATCTGGGTGGACAGCTGCCCCACAGTCAGCCTCGCCTTGACTGTGCCTTTGCCCTTTGGAAGGCCACGAGCTATCATTGTTCTCTCAGATGCCCCTCTGCGAGGCCAAGAAGGCCGGTCCCATTGTCCCCTTGCCCTCCCCTCCGCCCTCCCACCTGCATCCCGGATGCTCTCCCTCTGCTGCCACCTGTCTTTGTACAAGGCATGTCTTTTATTTAGTTATTGAATTTTTGAATTTTATTTTATTTATTTTTTATACAGCAGGTTCTTATTAGTTATCTATTTTATACGTATTAGTGTATATATGTCAACCCCAATCTCCCATGTCTTTTAGAAGTCTTTCGGGACAGGCCGGGAGGAGAAAGGCATGTTTTAATGGGGACATGAGCCATTTATTAAAGTCACCCGGTCAATCTCCTGTCAAGTGTTAAGCCTTTCTGTCCCTCAGAAAGGAAGAAACACATCTGTGGGGTGTACACAGAACTGCTCAGAGAGACTAGGCAGGGAGCCTGCTGCCATAGCACCATCAAGTTCATCATCATCGTCATCATTATCATCATCAAAAAGCATCTGATTGCCCATGACATCCAACTGAGAGGGAGATTTGGGTGGGAGGCAGCTGAACTTGAAGGGAGGAGGCCTGGATTTCAATCTCTGTCCTAGCTCCGTGCCTCTGAGCATGGCATGGGAAACCAAATTGTCCACTGCTGTTGTAGACACAGCCCTCGACCTCCATATATCCCCAGCCCATGCCCTTGGCAGACATGGCTAACCAGTCCCTCTCCCCAAGAGCCTTAGAACATGGACTCTTTCTGTTTTTTTGGCTGCGCTGGGTCTTCATTGCTGCGCGCTGGCTTTCTCTAGTTGCAGCGAGCAGGGGCTACTCTTCGTTGTGGTACACGGGCTTCTCATTGCGGTGGCTTCTCTTGTTGCCGAGCACGGGCTCTAGGCGCGTGAGCTTTAGTAGTTGTGGTGCGTGGGCTCAGTAGCTGTGGCTCACGGGCTCAGTAGTTGTGGCTCATGGGCTTAGTTACTCCGCAGCATGTAGGATCTTCCCAGACCAGGGATCGAACCCGGGTCCCCTGTATTGGCAGGCGGATTCTTAACCACTGCACCACCAGGGAAGTCCCGAGCATGAACTCTTAACACAGAGCTCCCGACAGCCAATGCCCACTGATTTGAAGGGCACACAAGATGAAACCTAGTTGCCATCACTGCCCTAGGAATTTATAACCTGGAAATGAAATTTTGTACCAAGAACAGACCAGGACATTAAAAAGAGAGAGAGAAAGAAAGAAAAGGAAAGAAAAAAGCTTAAAAATCAATAAAGAAATAAATCCACCTGAACAATCTGGACTGTCCAGATGAATGATACTTAATTTTTAGGCAAGATATCTGCACTGAATCATTTTATTTGGATAGATCCAGAGTTAGAGAGATATTGAAACATACCTCAAATCAGACGTGCTCTTTCTTCATACATATGGAGTTCTGGAAGGGAATTACCTTAGTCCAGCCTTTTCATTTCAGAGATGAGGAAATAAAAGCCTCAGGGGTTGTGATTCCCCAGCCCACCCAGCTTGGCGGAGGCCACGACAGAAAAGAACCCAGGTTTTCTGGTTCCCATCCCAGTGCCCTCTCCTCCACTGACTACACTGTCTTGCTTGGCATGAAAAAAAACCCAGAGCAAAAAAGCACAGCTATTTAAGGCACAGGCAATGAATGGTTTTCAATGGTATTTGTGGTGAAAATTAACGAACCAATGGCCCCCTCACTGAGACCATAAAAAACAAAGTACCAAACGTTGCTTAATTGAACAGGGGGTCAGAACGCCTTCATTCTGATGTCACTCCACCACTCCCTATTTGGATACCTGGGGAGAGTCACCTAACCCGTTTGTGACCTGGGTTTTCTTGCCTATACAGTGGACACCAATACTGCTGCCTGTACTTGCCCCACCAGGATATAGAAACAGAAAACAAAAGATGCGGAACTTCTGGCTCCAGGAAAACAGCAGTCACCATGAGAGGGGTGATGAGCCATCAGGTAGTGTCTGTCATTCCAGGATTAGTGGCAACATTGGGCAAATGTGTGGGATAAATGCACCGCAGCTCAGGGATGACTCAGGTGCTTCAAAGGAGGGCCAGGCAGGCTTCAGAAATGGTCTTTATTTAGATGGGAATGTCAGGAAAAGGAAAAACTCAGAGGGAGCTTCCAAATGATGAAGAATTGGTCCAAGTTGGCAGGTGACCCAAGGGGTCCTTCCCTTCTCTTTCTGTGTCAGATGTCTGGCGGAGGGTTCTGACAGCAGGGTAAGGCCTAGGATGGAAGCACTGCATGCATGCTTAATGAGCGTTAACTGCGGAGCAGCTGAAAGCATTAAGGACCAGCGCGTAACAAATTGGCACACAGGGAGTAACCCAAACACCTTTCCCCATTGCATGTGTCAGGGCACCTCGCTGGGTGTTCCTGACATCAGGAGCCCGGCTTTGGAATCACATGCCCACCACACCAGAAATCACATCTATCTGGCACATCTGCACTTTTTCTGCCAAGTATTAATTCACATTTATAATAAATAAGGCATTTACACAAGTGGAGAGGTTCAGAGTTCAGGATCTGTTCTGATTTGAACTTTTCTGCCATTTCTGCCCTGTGTAACATTGGGCAATCATGTAACCTCGCTAATCCCTATACTTCTCTATGGCAAGGTCTTTGCCATAGGAAGTGGCAGTGTGTTCACACAAAATATCTTTCTAGGACGTGAATTAAACATCTGTTTCTCCCAGGTCTGGCAGTTTGCCGCGCTCCTGCAAAGGAAGGGCTGAACTGGCTTTATTCTCTTACTTCAGTGGAGGAAAGACCATTCTTTCCTCCATTGAGCAGAAGGCATTTTAGGGAGAAAAAGGCTCCAAATAAGCCACTAGGTGGCGCAAGAGTTCTACCAATGAGACCACAGCTGGCCCATGGCCCTTTTAGAGAAATTTCGGAAAGGAATTTGAAGCATCCTAGAATTTCAAAGCAGGATTGGGCCTTAGAGATCATCTAGTTCAACCCTATCATTTTGAGGCCAGGTAAGTGGAGCTCAGAGAGATGAAAGATCTTTTCCTGGTATAAACAACCAGTTGGTGCAAAACTGGACTTAGAAACCAGGTCTCCTCCCTCTGGATTAAGCTCATTTAGTCAAGCCACCATGTTTTCTTTCTCTCCTTAATGTGTGTCTTGGATTCTTGGCCACGACTGAAGCGAGAAGTGGCTTTGGTGTTGTGAATTAAACATAGGAAGGACAGGAAGGGAGTGGTGTTGCTAGGTCTCTTTCCCAGCAGTGTGGATGGACCTCTCAGCTGACCCAAGGGCCTGGGCTACAAGGTACAGAGAATTCAACTGTAGTTCTGCCCATCCAGGCTCAGTCTCTGCAGCCGCTGTCATCCTGCCCCAGGCTGTAATTGAGCAGATCATGAGGCTCAAAGCCAGATAGGACCCAGCCTGGAGGCAGCAATGCTAGGTCCACTCTGCTCCGCACTTGCCAAACACAAGTCACTGTCCTAAGACTTGGTTTTTGGCTTTAGTAAAGCAACATGGCAAAGGGAGGGTGAACTCTGTCATCAAATTTCCATCCAAAGACCACAGGGACCCAGAAAGTGAACCTGCCATGGTTTTTATTTTTCTATGTTCTTTATTCTTTTGCATATGCCCTACCACGTTCCAGAAAGGAATGAAAGTACAGCTGAACAGTAGGAATATTTCACAGAGACCAAGAAATATTTGATGATAATGATGATTCATTCAACAGAATCTATCCAAAAATATTTATTGGATGCCAAATTTGTTTTTATATATGTTCTGGTTAATGTTGACACTCCATCAACCAGAAATCACATCTATCTGGACATCTGCGCTTTTTCTGCCAAGTATTAATTCACGTTTATAATAAATAAGGCATTTACACTAGTGGAAAGGTTCAGAGTGCAGGATCTGTTCTGGTTTGAACTTTTCTGCCACTGCTGCCCTGTGTAACCCTGGGCAATCATGTAACCTTGCTAATCCCTATACTTCTCTTCGCTAAAACTGGAGTCATGTTTTGATTCTAAATTATCTTACAATGACAGGTAATGCCACCTAGTATCCGGATGTTGTTTCCTAAATACCGTGTTCCCTTGAAAGGAACCAGGGCTACTTTGGAAAAGTGATTGATTATCAGACTGAGGCAGGGAAAACACAGGATAAATCTGGAACATTTTGGTGGTGCCAAAAAGCAAGAAAGTACCCCCAAAAGGACAACAGCAGCATGTCAAAAGGGCACAGGACATGTCAAAAGGACAACAACATGTCAAAAGGGCACAGAAGCTAATCTGAAGGAGCTCCCAATGGCCAGAGCTAGAACAATTTGAGCAGCAAAATAAATAATAATAGAATCAGATTATAATTCATAGCCTAAAATATTCCTGAGTCAATACTGATGTAAATAAATTGTCAAATTAATAAATAAATAAAAGGGGGGAGAAGGGACAACTTTATAGAAGAATTAAAATTAATAAATGAGGGACTGAGGCACATATAAAAATCACCTTTAGAACACCACAGGCAAGATCCACAGGTGCATGCTAAAATTAGTGGGCAGAAGTTTGAAGGGAAACAGATTATTTGAACAGTCTGAAAGTATCTCCCTCAAGACACTTGTTAATTACAATGGGAATATAATAACTTGACAGTGGGAAAACCCAGCAGACACCACCTTAACCAGACGTTCATGGTCAACATCACCAGTTATAAGACACACTGGCATCACCAACCCCTGGATATGATGGACTGAGACGGGCACATCACTTCTATGTGCTCCTGATAAAAACACATACGTTCGATCTAATCATAAGAAAACATCAAACAAACCCAATTTGAGAGATATTCTATAAAAATAGCTGACGAGAACGCTTCAAAAGCATCAAGGTGATGAAAGACTAGGAAAGACAGAGGAACTGTCACAGATTCGAGAAGACTAAAGAGAAATGACAACTAGATGGAATGTGGGGTCCTGGATTGCAGCCTGGAGCAGAATAAGGACATTAGTGTTCCTGACAGAGGGGACGGCAACAGACATGGACCCCTCACCCTCTGGCAGGAGGGGGCCTGAATCAGCCTCTGTTACCCCCTTGCTGTACAAATATTATCATTTTTTACATGTGCCACGATGGGAAAGAAGTTAGACAGCACTGAGGCTGGGGACCAGACCAATGGTGAACCTTTCCACTACCCATCCTGCTACCATCTTGCAGATTGGCAAAGGGCCAAGAGCTACTTCTGAAATCAGTGACTCCGACCAGGCTGGGGCTGGTGTGTTCTGGGCAGAACCTCACATCTGTGGGCTCCAGTTTGGGCCTGGTTTTATTTTTAGGAGACAGCCCAGAACTTACTAAAACATATAGTATACTAGGAAGAGCTCTGGGATAAAACACATCTGGGTTTAAATCCCACTCACAGCTGTTCAATTTAGGGTAACTTGCTTAACCTCTCTGATCCTTGATTTCCTCATCTATCAAATGAGGATTAATAATGGTACTTAACATTAAGTGTTGGTCAGAAGGAGTTAAAGAGACACAGCAGACTCAGTAATGGGTTGTTTGCCTCGTTCTACACCTGTGTCTTTGGTGGTGTTGGCAAATTAATGGCAGGTTACCCTGGAGGCATTAGGCTTCTGTTTAAAGTGAGAGGCAGCCTAGCTGGGTGAAGTTGCTCAGTCTGTTTTGGTTGAAGTGCATCACTAACACCACCACAAATCCCCCTCCATACAGAGACTATATAATAAACATTAAAAGTTAAACACTGATTTAAAGAAGAACCAAAACCCAAACAGATCAGAGGTCAAAACTTAGATGGACTGTTGGGGGTGAAAGAGGGAAAGGCAGAGTAAAGATGGGGCAAACTGACTGTTTCTATTCAACATCCATCCTCCCAGACTTAGTAATGAACTTGAGTTGTATGCATGGTGACCACACACCAGCCAAAATACTATGTTTCCCAGCTTCCCTTGCAGACAGTTGTGTCCATATGACTAATTTCCAGCCAATGAAATATAAATGGATGCTGTTCAGTGGAACTTCCAGGAAGGCTCCTTAAAGAGGAAAATGGTTGAGAAGTGCTCTTTTTCTCTTCCTTCTGCTTCCTACCTGGAAGGCAGGCTTAATGGCTGGAGTGATTGTGACCATACTTGAAGCATGAGGCAGCCTTGAGGTGGAAACCACATGCTAAAAGAGTGAGAGAAAACCCTGAGTTCCTGATGACATGCAGAATCACCAACCAGGCCTGGGCTACCTACATCCATAAACTTCATGTTTATTACACATTATTTCCAGCCTGTTAATAGTAGCCAATAGAAATTCCTAGCTGAGGGACTTCCCTGGCGGTCCAGTGATTAAGATTCTGCGCTTCCAATGCAAGGGGTGCAGGTTCGATTCCCGGTCAGAGAACTAAGATCCTACGTGCCGCGTGGTGTGGCCAAAAAAAGAAAAAAAAAATTCCTAGCTGATACAGGAGTATAGGAAGACATGAGATAAAATAAAATTTGATGATTGACGCTGATCATCACAGCGAGAAGGATAAATCCCTTTGGTGGCCTTGACCTATTCTTAGCCCAGGTAGACACAACCCTGGGTAGATTGTAAAACATCATTAGTTAGGATTTAAATGAGAAGTGCCAGATCCTGTGAAAGTGTGATTTTGATTTTCATTTTTTGGTGTTATACAGAACAACAGGCTACCAGGCCTGATGCCATGTAAGAAGGAATTCTGCATAGGCTCTGGGGTTAGTTCACTTGTCCATCCATTTATCCCATCTATTTATCTATCCAACCATCAACCCACCTACGTATCCATATTCATCCATCCAACTATGTGCCCACTCACTCACACACACTCACTCATATCCATTTATCCATCTATCCCATCCAACTATCTACCCAACCATCAAGCCACCCACCCACCCATATCCATCTATCCAACCATCCACCCACCCATTCATATCCAACCATATCCATCCATTTATCCATCTATATCCATTCATCCATCCACCCAATAACATCTAATCACGGCACTCTGTGCCAGGCATGGAGCCTACTGATGAATGAGACACAGCGCCTTACCTTGAAGAACTCCTGTTCCAGGAGCCCAAATAGGGATATAAACTACTCAGCAAATGTAGTTGAGCCTACAAGACTTCACCTGATTTCCCAGCATAAATATAAATTGGTGAGCTAGCGATGCTGAAAAGAAGGAAGTTAAAAAGCAAATAATAAGTAGATCCTTATTTTCCCCAGGTATTAGTAATAATTATTATAGTTTATCATTTATAGAATGATAGCTTTGTGCCAGGCACTTGACATGCACTATCTCAGTTCATCTTTACAATGATTCCCCAAGATAGAAATTTGTATCAGTTGGAATGCTCTAAGTTGCAAGAATCCGAATACTCTGTGGACAGTGGCCTAAACTGAAGAGTCATTTAATCATCTCACTTGACAGAAGGATGGATGAGTAGTTCTAGGGAAGTTCAGCAGCTCAGTGATATCAGGGCACAGGCCGAACACCTCTACATTCTTTTGGCCTCCCTTTCATGGTGACATGGTCATGGCAGCCGCAAACATCACGTTCTCACATGACAGCATCCACAACAGAAAGAGAGGAGTGTAAAAGAAAGAATCATTTCCTCCCATGCCTTTCATTATAGAGGAAACTATTTCCCCCAATTCTTCAGCAGCCTATTGGCCAGGACTGGGTCACCTCTAGCAGCAAAGGAGAGTGGGAAAGCACCTGTCTGTTATTCTCCACTTCTAGTGTGAAGCAGGTGGGGAAGACAGGATTGGTCATGTACTATTGTTATCTTTTTTTTTTTTAATAAATTTATTTATTTATTTTATTTATTTTTTGGCTGCGTTGGGTCTTCGTTACTGCACGCAGGCTTTCTCTAGTTGCGGTGAGCGGGGGCTACTCTTCGTTGCGGTGAGCGGTCTTCTCATTGCGGTGGCTTCTCTTGTTGCAGAGCACGGTCTCTAGGCGCGTGGGCTTCAGCAGTTGTGGCACGCAGGCTCAGTAGTTATGGCTCACGGGCTCTAGAGCGCAGGCTCCGTAGACGTGGTGCACAGGCTATCCTTTTTTATAGACAAGGAAGCTGAGACACGGGAGGTTACACGTCTACTGGTCCAAGTCACACAGTCAGAAATGGCAGAATTCAGATTAAAATTCAGGAAGGCCTGATCTTGGGCTTGGACTCAATCACTGTATACGTCCTGCATCTGCTGTAGAAGACTGCAAAAAATTTAGCAACTTTCCCATTCATTGTATTTCTCTGCTCTTCCTATTAAGCCTCCCAGTTTGTGGTAGTTTGTTACAGCAGCAATCAGAAACAAATACAGGGGCAAAGGTGGAAGCAGGTACCCACTTGAATGCCTGCAGACAAGAATGAGATGGTCAAGGTGAGGCAGAGGTGGGTAGGGAAGGGGGAGGGGTCTGTGTGAGGACTCAGGCTCAGCTGCCCTGTGCTTCCCCCTCCACTGTGGTCTACCTCTGTAAACTATCCTCACCACCCCAGACACCTTCCCAAAGCAGATGGGAGACTCCTGTTGAGAGCTAATCACCTACCTCCGGTCTCTGTGCTGGAAATTCACCATGTATCTTTCAGGGCTAAAGGGCTGATGATTAGCCCTCGATTTCAGGGGCTCTTGCCCATTTCCTGGGCCACACTGAAGGGCTCCACTGTGTTTCTCCTCCAAAGTGTTTTCCTTGCTCTAGCTTTAAATGATCTGGCTGAAGGGACTGCTCTCTCCGCCTTCCCTGGGAGTCTTGGTTCATTACATCCATTAGCACTCCCCGGGATCTTCCCAGCAGGAGCTTTTCAAAAGCACCTGTTCAAACAGGCAGCCTCCTCCCTTCCATGAGCTTTGGCATCCTGGCTCCATTCTGGTTTCCTCCCCTGTCCCACGGCAGTGGCGACATCCCAGGCGGCCTCTCTGCAGTGTGAGGCATGTCTCTGGTTAGAGAAACTGTGCCCTTGGGTTTTACACGGATTGCATTCCTTTGCAGTAGATGTTCCCTGATTGGGAAGATAATCACTTTCAGAGTCTACAGAGAAAGCGAAAAAATACCCAAGTGAATAAAACCTGCTTTCAACCTTAACTCAGGAGGTATCCTTGTTTTACCTGAATTGACTGCGATCACAGGGCACCGTGTGGACCACTGACTTGGGTTAGAAACCTCATTAGGGAGTGTCTGTACAAAGACTGGGAACCTGTCTCGAGCTTCAGACGCAAATTTCCTCGCTGTGGGCCCCCAGTCAAATAAGAATGGGAAGAGATATACGTGGTCTTTTGCAAGAGCATTTTGCTCTCCAAATTGCTGGATGAAGATCAGATTGTGCTTCACTGTTAAGCATCCAGAACACATTATTCATTGAATGTAGAAGACGGTATTGCGTAGGATCAGCTATGCAGACAAGCAGCAGTATCTGAGGCTCAGAACATTGAAAACTAAGAGTCCACATAATAATAATGCCTCAGTGCTGTAAAATATCAGTGGAAGGTATTTAATCCAGCTGCATTTTGTTTTAAAGATCTTTTTCTCATTATTTAGCCAGCGGTATGGATGGTACACACGGAAGCCTCCAAGAATCTATGGGCTAAACGTGGGTATAGTCAACTTGAAGGGCAACAGACAGCTGAAAAACTGCCTCATAATGACTGAGAACATGTTATTCTGACAAAATAGCAACAACAACAACGAGGACTATAGTATATTAACAACAACAAAAAGTATGAGCACTGTGGAAGCTTCTAGTGAAATAATGGAAAAATGGCATGCATGCTGCCACCCCCTTCCTGTGATAGTGGCAGATTTCATTAATCAACCACCATACCTCTCCTGCTAGACCAGAATGTTGCATTAAAATCCTTCTCTGCGGGCTTCCCTGATGGCGCAGTGGTTGAGAGTCTGCCTGCCAATGCAGGGGACACGGGTTCGAGCCCTGGTCTGGGAAGATCCCACATGCCGCGGAGCAACTAGGCCCGTGAGCCACAATTACTGAGCCTGCACGTCTGGAGCTTGTGCTCCGCAACAAGAGAGGCCGTGATAGTGAGAGGCTCGCGCACCGCGATGAAGAGTGGCCCCTGCTCGCCGCAAATAGAGGAAGCCCTCTCATAGAAAACGAAGACCCAACACAGCCAAAAATAAATAAATAAATAAATTTAAAAATAAATAAATAAATAAAGGCCTTTACCATCTGAGCCTGGCCATCTGGGCTCTTCCTTTAAAAAAAAAAAAAATCCTTCTCTGCATCATCAGAGGACAGAGTTGGCACGCAAGATTAAACTCTAGTCTGCAAACTAGAGTCACTATTAGCAATTTCATTCAAACCCCTTCAGTTTCTGAGGATTTAGCTCACACGAATGCCCATGTGTCTAGAGCAATGTGTTAGGCACTGAGATAAAAGCAGTACAATGGATATCCTGTTGGGCTAAATGGAATGAATTTGTAAGATGGGGGAAATTTTCCCAGGAAAGATAATATTTGAGTAGATGGTCTCCACTCCCTCTTCTCCTTAGAGGGGCAAGAGCATGACCAGCCACGAGGATACAAGTACACTCCTGGGGCATCCCAGGACACAGAAGGATGAGGCTGGGGGAGAGGTTAGGAAGACAGTCATTCTGTGAAGGGCCTTGAATGCCACACTAGGAGTTCTCTGCAGCAAATGGAGAGGCGATGACAACTTGTGAAGGGTGACCCAAGGCTCTCCATGGTTTAGAAAGATCCCCCTTTCAGCAGCATGCAGGAGGTTTGCACAAGGGTGAGCCCTGAGAAAGGAATCAATTATCTTAAAGGAAAGGTTGTAATCCCTTCCTCTCCCTTCCTCTCTGCCACATCACAAGCCTTATGCTCAGCTCATTTCTGGATTGAAGATCTTTACATTGATCTAGATGACTCTTCCTGAATGTGGGAGGCTCTCTACTGCTGCCGTTCTCCCAAAAGTCTGGAGGCCTCAGTGACCTGTCCTACTCTAGGCTTGATCGCTAGATTGGAAACTCCCTGAGGGCAGGGACCTGGCAGAAGCCCCCTTGATGTCCCAGTACCAGCTTATTCCTGACCCACAGCAGGTGCCCACAGATATTTGTTGAACTAACTCATTGTAGGATATTACTTTTTTTTTATTAAATATACCGCTATTGCATATTCTGCGCCAGCTGAGCAGATCTTGATATTTTCCAAGCAGGAAAGCTTTTTCCCGGACTCCGTTCTCTAATCTCCTTCCACTTCAAGAGAAAGCCTTCTCTCCTCCCTTCTCACAAAACCCAGTTCAAACTCATCCCTTCAAAGAAGTCTATTGTGAATAATAGGCAGACCTGCCCATCATTTTGGAACTTGGGCTTTACAAGTCTATGGGACGTGCACTCATCATATGCCCCTGCCTCTGGGGAAAGCTTTGCTGCCCCTTTTGTCTCCAGGGGCTTTGTTAGCTCAGACTCATGAAATGTTATAGCTGGAAGCAACCGTACACAGCCAACCTTGTCGTGTTATGGTAAGGAACTGAAGCCCTCCTTTACCAGGCTTGTGAGTGGCAGAGTCAGGATTAACTCAGTCTCCTGACCTTTCCATCGTCCACAAAACCTCACAGCTGCCTCTCCTATTCACTGGGTGCACGATCCGTGAACTCTCTTCAAATAGTTGTTAATGGTGATGACAGCCATATAGAGATTACTGACTTTGAAAGGGACAACTTGTTTTTCAAACAAAATCCATTTTACACTACAATGGCATGGAACATGATTTTTCGGGGATGGTGTCAGGTGCTCTAGAAGACTGGACAGTCTTGTCTCATGGTGTTTGCATAAATCCCAATTGACGTCACCGTATTGGCAAATGAGGTCCATAAAGATTACCACACGGGGGCAGAGTTAGTAGATAGACTGAGTGAATGAGGGAACAGTTATAAAACACCTTCCACAGGGCTGGCCCTTACTTGGGTCTCAAACTGCTTATTTTGTTGCTGTTAACGTTTCCAGATGTTACAGCTCAGGCCTGGCATGTTACCATTCACCCCGGAAGGATCCAGGAGAAAGCTGGAGCGGGGGAGGCTGGAGTGATGGCTGAAGGGGAGAACTAGCATTTATTAAATCCAGCTCAGGGCCAGGACCAGTGTAGGAAACTCCCATATCTCATTGATGCCTCTCAAACCCAGCACAGCAGGCGTTGTCGTTTAGGTGGACCTCATTACGCTACATACAGCACCTCAGAGTCTAGCTGTCAGTTACACGCTGCTGCCTGGAAATCGCTGTAAATTGCAGGTTGTTCATTTGTTTATCTTTGCATTATGTACACTGTTTAAGAACATAAATCATTTGCATTCATAGGTTTCCTTTCTGTAAAAGGGGTTAATAATAGTTCCTACTTAATAGTGTGGTCATGCATGTAAGATGCTCAGAACAGTGTCTGATACATGGCACCCACTCAAAGTTTCTTTGCAGATTGTAATTACTATAATGATGATGATTGATATTGTTTTGGTTTATTTAGTGTTACATGTTGTTTCCTTTTCAAAATGAAGTTAATTTTTTTTCTAATAACAAAAGTAATAGAAAAAAATCAGAAAATAGTGACTAGCAATAAATAATATTAAGCACTATTAATATCCTGGCTAGATTATTTTAGATCCTTTTTGTATACATATGCACATAATACAAGTACACACACACACACACACATACATGTATATCAATCTGTTTCCAAAACACATTTTAAGCTATGACGAATTTAACCCAAATAGCAGTAATTCATTTAATCACTCACTTATCCAACAAAAATTACTGAGAGTTGATGATGTGCCAGCACTGCTAAGACTGGATGAAGTGTTGAACAAGGCCGTGCTGGCTTTCAGACGCTTTTTAGATGCTTTTCACAGCTTGAAATGAGTGACTTTGAGAAGCGTGCAGGATTTCTGTAGGAGACACAAACCTGGCTGGCTGAGGCAGAACACACCCCTGGGCTTCCTCATTTGATACTCTTTTCTCAAGTGCCTTGAGGACATTCAGACCTTGGCCCTCCCCCTCCCCCATGTACTCCCCCCAACCCTCCCCCTCCGCAATACACACATGGGCCCAGGAGGTGGGAACACCCATCCCTCTGATTGACTTTGTGAGAAGCTTTTTGGGTTGTGTGAAAACAAAGATCTTAGTTTTTACAGGGAAACATGATTGTTTCAGCCAAAAGCTCATTCACTGATTCCATATAAGAAAAGTAATAGGAGTATTATTTACTGTTGGCAATTAATCAGACTTCATCTATCTGGGGGCCAAGGCCAGCACTTGTACTCAGCCATGTTCGGGGAACAATTTGGGCCACTCCGTGCTACTGCAAGGCTCTGCCAGCAAGCTCTGCCCAGATTGCTGGGGAAGGAGTAGTGGGTGTGTATTATTTATGCTCCCGTTCAAAACAAACCCAACAAAAGAACAAAGCTCCCCTTCTGCTGGCGACGTTAGTGGCCCCGACATATGGCGCTGCCCGGTTCTTTCTGCTGAGGAATGGGCGTCCAGGTTGGGCGAAGGTGCTGCCCGCAGCCGTCTGCTGGGTGCCAGCTCTTTTCACTCTGAGCTGAATTCTAACTGTGAAACGGGGAAGGAGGGGCGGGGGGAGGAGAGAGGCTGGGAGAGAAGACACGATTGATTTTGTGACAAAGGAGATGTGCCTGTCCAGATCACTACACACGTGGTCCAAGCCCATTCTCTGGGAGAAGCGTGAGATCATGTGGGGAGGGGGGGTGGGAAGGGGAAGGGCAGGGGTCTAAAGAGAAGGGGGGAGGAGAGCAGGGTACCTGGAAACCTAGACCTGCAACTGGAGCTGTTTGTAGATTCCGACCACAATTAACTCTAAAAGGTATTGTGAAATTTCTAGCCTCTCACAGGTGTTTATGAAAACAGTCACAGTGAAAACACCCACAGTGGGTGAAAACTGTATTTTCAAGCATGATTTGGGTCACAAAATTGATGTTTAGTAAAACGTGGCATAACCATAGTCTTTTGTGCTCAGGGGTTCTGAAATGAAAGACGTGGAGAATCCATGCAGGGCTGGTGGCATGAGTTAGGCCCTTTGGGGGCAGTAAACTTTGCATCTGTGCCCCTGAAATCTGACACGCACAGCAGGGCAGGAGGCAGCGGCAGACGTCAGAGCACTGAGCTGGGGTGTGTGTGTGCGCACGCACGTGTGCACGTGTGAGCAAGTCCTTGAAGCAATTAAAACGACTTACAATGTGTGTTTTTTAATGTCATGTACTGCATGCTGTTGTGCCCTGAGTGACTCACCACGTCTGGGAGCACTGGTGCTGGGAAAGACAAGAACATACATAGATGCACATTTTTACCCTTGTTTTATTTTTATCTATCTGTCTAGAATCTAAAAATAATACAAATGAGTCTATATACAAAACAGAAACAGACTCACAGACATAGAAAACAAACTTATCGTTACATAGATGCACATTTTAAAAACCAACTCAAAACACACATTCGTCGTTGGAGATAACGAAATCCCCCAAAGTCTTGGTCTCTTGGCTCAAACTCCAAGCAGTGGAATTTATTACTTTAAGCTAAGATTAACTGGGCTGTGTCAGGGTTTATTCCCCCTTTGTTTATCCTCCTCCCAGAGACCCAGGGATCATAGTTCCGTTCCTGAAACCACCACCTCACACCTGGGACCGTCACAAGATGAGCCCTTTTCTTCTTGCCCCCGGCATGCCCGGGGACCAGAGCATGTCAAGGGTTGCTAATCCCTCAGCAAAGGCAGAACAGGTGGAGATAGCAATTCTCTAAGCTAAGATTTTTTCCCCCTATACTTGGAGAAAAAAAATAGGAAAAAAAGTTTAAAGAAATGTGAACACTTTTATTTTCTTAAGGGTATTTCTCTTTTAGAGTAAAAATAACACGACAGTCCCTGGCCCTTGTCTCTACCGTCTTCCCTGGAGGGACCCGGAAGGATGGTCCAGGGGTCATCGGCCCTTGTGTGCGGGATGCCCTGGAAAGTGTCCCCCCGTCACTGATGTGAGGGGAGATCTGGGTGACTGTGATATGCCCTGCTCCTGCTGCTTGCCTGTTGGAGCTCATTGAGTTGTCTTTCTCCCCAGCCAGTGAATAAAATCTGAAAGTATAAAATTTAGTTTGTAAGAAAGAGGAGAGAAAGGAAATCCAGTATGTGTATCTGCTAACAAGCACGGCTTAATGTTAAATCCAGGTTTGTTTCCAGAGACTGTACTGTCTCCTGCAGGGACCCTCAACTCCACAGTGAAGCAGCTTTGCTACAGAGTCACTTTGATGGAGGCTTCATCAGAAAATGAGGTGTGTGCAGATCCCAGGACCTCAGAGTTGGCAGACAACAAGCCCTTAGAGCAGGGGTGTGCCCAGGACCAGCTAGGGGGCACTGTAGGCTTTCCAGGGCGGGAGGCAAAATTGAGCACCTGTTCTCACTGAAAAGCTAACAGATCTTTGGCCATTTACACTTTACATTAAAACACGTAGAAACTATTCTTAGCTCTCAGGCCGTACAAAACGTGCAGCAGGCTAACACTGAAGTTCCTCGGCAGCCCCCCTACAAGGCGCTGTCCAGGCTTTGCTTAAATACCTCTGAGCCACAGTATACTCACCACCTCCCAAAGTAGCCAAATCCACGCAGGGGCAGCTAAAATGGCGAGAACACTCTTCTTTAGACTGAGCTACAATTTGTCTCCTGCATCTTATTACTGAAGACTGACATTAAGAACTGATTTTAATCATTTTAAGAACTGATTTAAATTTCTAGAAATGTTTTTCTGTGGAAATCATCCTCCATGACCTATTCCCCTGCCTAGCAGCCATGCTGTAACCTTTTCTGTTGAGTTAGAGCCATTATGCAAATAAATGATTGCAGGACGCTGTAAGGCGAAGGAACCCTGAGGAGCTGCTGGAATTTGCAGAGCTCTGGGCCCTTATGCTAAATGTCCCTGCACGGCAGTGCTCCATGAATTCTTGTTTCTTTTTTCAGTTTTTCATCCTGATCCCTTATTACAGAGATGTCACCCATGTCCTTTCTCACTGTTGTCTGCTGCCTACTGAAGCAGTTCACTCCCTCTTCTAATTAAAGGCTTCTAATCTTCCAGTGGACTAAAAACTAGCCTGCCAAGAGGGGACAGACCCCGGGACCTCTGGGGCCTTGGTACTTGACTCAAGTATTTCACCAGTGAAGTTTTTAAACCACTCAGAGGCAATGTCTTCTTTCTCTCTTCCTCTCTCCTGGGTCCCCACTATCTTAATACCAGGTAGATTTTTGAATAAACGGTGAAAGTTTGCCCAAAGTCTTTATTACCATTTGTATAGTTTACGGGTTATAAATTCCTTGAGGGTGGTGACTTTCTTTCTCAACATTGTAGCCTTAGATCTTAGCCTAGCGCTTCCTGTACAGTAAGAGCTCAGTAAGTGTTTCTGAGGGACTGAAAGAATGAGATGTTCAAGGGGAGTGCTGGGTTGATTTGTTTCAAGCTATTTTAATTTTTAGTGGAAGATTCTTTTGTTTGTTTGATTAACAGCAAGATTGGGGCTATTATATAATAGGGTTTAATAACCAACAGAAATCAACCCTTAGGGATATAATTTGATACCAATAGACATAGCCAAAAATAAAAACAAAAACAAAAAACAACAACCTAGTGGTTGACATGGGGGGAAGGGGGGAGATTAAGAGGTACAAACTACTATGTATAAAATAAATAAGCTACAAGGATATATTGTACAGCACAGGGAAATATAGCCAATTTTTATAATAACACTTTAAATGGAGTATAATTATAAAATATTGAATCGCTATGTTGTCCACCTGAAACCAATATAATATTGTAAATTAACTATACTTCAGTTAAAAGAAAATACAGATAGCCAACTTCTAGTATGCTGTCTGTTTCCACAGAGCTGACACTGACTGTCATTAAACACGGATCTGTGGGATTTATGTAAATGTGAGCAGCTGTGTTGGCCCTGCTCCTGGAGTAAGTTCAGGGCTCTTGGCTTAGCTGCGTGGAAGTGGCTCTGTTTGTAGTTCCGGATGCTGGCAGGTAACAGTGAGCTTTAACTAATTACACCTCCCATCACCCCCAGGAGGCAGGTAATGATTATAGACGTGCTTGGCTGAAGTAACTCAGAATGTCTTAATAATCACTTAATAGAATCTTATCATGTGAAGCAAATTGCATTAAATGGGCAAATGAAGTTGACTGTGAGAAGCAGAGTTAGAAAATAAAATGCTATGGGGTGTTTTATATGGGAAAAATCCAATTAACACCTTTTTAAAAGAGTTGGCCCATGGCTTTTTCATATCCCTCTCGGTGCCTATCACAGGGTTATGCCCTGAATAAATACTTTCTCTTGATCGATGTGAAAGAAATTATAGGTAAACATAGAGAATGTGAAAGGATACATGGGGTAGGGGAGGGAGACAGAAGTAGTAGCCATCTGATATCACAATTCCACTTAGAAGCAAAATGCCAAATGATTTGATTGTGGAGCTACTGTGACAAGCTTTACAATAAGGACACATTAAAAAAAAATTTTTTTTTTATTGAAGTATAGTTGATTTACAATACCGTGTAAGTTTCAGGTGTACAGAACAGTGATTCCGTTATATATAGATATATATATAATTTTTCTGACTCTTTTCCCATATTGGTTATTACGTAATATTGAATGTAGTTCCCTGTGCTATACACAGGTCAGGGACACGTTTTTTTCTTATTTTATTCTTAAGCAAAATTGCCGTCATTACACAAAATGTCAACCAAATAGATTGTGTGTGGGATGGATGTCCCCTCCATTTATCCAAATCTGGGGTACCCTAGCGTTGAAAGAGCCAAGCCTGATGTTAAGGCAGCAAGATAACAAATTTGGTGAAAAGAGAGTTCAGGAGGGGGTAGGGTACATATAAACACCCTAGGGAAGGCAGCTGGAATTTTGTATCACAAACAAAGATAAGGAGACTCCATGGAAGCCGCTGGGAGAGTCTTGTGACTGATGGTAAAGAAGGGAGTGGATTTTACTCAGGAGAAACGATTCTGGGAAGCATGGTGGTCAGCGTCAGAGCTGGGCTTTTAGAAAGAACCAGTAGGTGGCAGAAAGACATGGATAAAATCCAACTGCGTGTCCAGGATACCCAGATCTAACATGCAAGGAGCAAGGGCATGGGAGGCCAGCACAAAGTCAGGGGGGTTGGGGAGTGGGATTCTGGGGTCAGCCAAAGCAGCACCAGACCAAGGAGGCTGTGCAGGGGACCAAATTAAAGCAACAATAAAGATTGCACTCTGGACATAGCACAACAGGGTCATTGAGTCTGAAAGTTGAATTGTACACCTCAATTGTACACACACATACACACACCAGTAACTACACACCAAACTGCTCCCAGAGGACTCCCTATGGAGAGGTGGGTAGAAAGGGAGTAAGAGAGATGAGAGAACTTTTATTTTTTCTCTATACAGTTTCGTGTTATTCGATTTTCTTCCCTTTAGTAAGGGACACGCATTTGGGTAAAACAACTACCACCTATTTACCTTTAAAAGAATTAAATGGGAGGTGGTGGAAGCATGTACTACTTTCCAGAAAGGGCACCAGGGCTTTGGTCTTTGCGGGGAGAAATTGCTTCCCTTTTCACTTGAAGGACAACATGGACCCTAAAGCTGTGTAATAACGTTTAAGGGGGGTGCTGGGATCTATTTTTCTCACAATGCAAATAAATTTTTACCCTCACCTTCTTCCTGGAAGCTCTGACAGCTCTGTTAGTCTTAGCAGCCTTTTTGTAACCACGGTTTGCCTGTATTTCCTTTACTTGACGCTTCCGTTTGCCTGAGGTGGCCGTGTAGACCTGCACTGCACAGCCTTCCTAAATCATCGCCCATTCCGGGGCCTGAGGGTCAGGCGGGGCGCTGCCATGACCGCCTGATAGCCTGCTCTGCTGCTTACGTCTCCTACCTGTGATGGGCAGACCTCAGGGGTGCATTTTAGCGTCATTCTAATTGAGCGCGGAACATTGTTCTCCTGTGTCGTAGGGGTGACTAATGAGAGAAAACAGGCAGGTGCGACGGGCAATCAGGGTCACTTTTCTCACATCCAGGGCCAGCAGCAGCGGAGACGAGGGGCAGGGAGTGAAGAGACAAAGCCGGCTTTTCCAGCGTCAACCTAAGACGTGAGCTGCCTGCTGCAGCGGCTCAGTAGTGATACCCTAATGGGTTTTAAAACCTTGTAAGGGGTACTCAGATGGGAATCACCGATGCTTCCAGAATGCAGTTATGTCTCTCAGCAGCGCAGATCCCTGCTGACTCCTTGGGGAATTTTAATAACATGTCATTTAACAAATTAGAAGGGGGAGCAAATTCAATACCAAAACAAAGCTTGAGAAACAAAGTAAAAGCAAGCAGACTTTTCCCAAGTGTGCAGATTTGAAAAAGTAAGGTTTTCAAAGGATTAGCAATAAAGGGGAAAGTTACCATAGCAACACCCAAAGCCGGCCTAGCTAGCTAGCCTCCACCTGCCTTCAAATGTCCCGTTCTGTGGAAGGGCAGCGGTGGGAGGCGTTTGAGGGAAGTTTTTGGATTTTTTTTGTGTGTGTGTGGGAAAAGAAAAAAAGAAAGAAAGAAGCTTAATGGATTGTGATTCACCTTTAAATACCGGGAACAGCCCTGTAATGACAAGATTTCTGGAAAGGAGCAGATGTCTTGAGAAATGGTGACTGACCGCTTGGTGGCGCTGTTGCTCCACTGCTGCATTCTACAGAGGCCTTTTCCTCGCTGGTGGAAGACTTCTTCCCTTTACAAGTAGGAACTCTTTCTGTGAGCCGCCCTAACATTCATTTATTCAGAAAATATATTAAGTATCCACCATGTGCTGGAAACCATGTGGGTCTCTGGGGATAGGCTGGTGAACAGAACAGTTTGTGGACAGAACAGTCTAGCAAGAGAAACAAATAATCAAGTGAAATAATGACACATTGTGATTAGGTCTGTGAAGGAAAAGGGGCTGCTATGATAGAAGTAACCGTGGGAAGCTGTCTTTATACAAGATGGTCAGGGAAAACCTTTCTGATGAGTTTTTAGTCTGCACACCCCACCCCCTTATCCCACCAAGTGATGGAGGAAGAGTGAGTGTATCAAGCAGAGGGACTGTAGGTGGCCACACCGGCTGGGGCACAGCAAGGAAAACAGAAGTGTGAAGAGGCGAGATCATGCAGAAACCTTTACTCCTGGGAAGACCTCAGTTCACATTTTATTCTTAGGGAAAAGGGAAACCTTTGAAGAGTTTCAGCAGTAAAGTGAGATTATTCAACTTAAACAGTTTGCTTTTCACACTGTATTGTAATTTCTGTTTCATCGTCTTACTTTAGATATATGTAGACACTTTGCAAAAAACATTTTCAGTATTGTAACAATTTTACATTTTCACACAGCTGTGGTTTTTATAATACAAACTATAGGATATAAAACTTAACAAAATCTCTGCTAGTGGGGCAGAGTTTAAGAAGTTTGAGAGAAGTAAAAAAAATATATGGTGAGAGAGGACGGCATTATGGTGAGAGCCAGCAAACTCTCCTCATAGCATTTTTCAAACTGTGTTGTCATTACTCTTCACCTTGTCTTCTGCCCCCACAAGACTCTGGGATCCTGTCTTATCTACCTCACTAACCATAATGACTAGCACAGGAACATGGTAGAATCTCAGTAAGTGTTGGATGGGTGGACAAGGAAAGGATGAATGGATGGAGAGATGGAGGAATGGATAGAGGAATGGAGGAATGGATGGATGGATGGATGAATTGATGGAGAAATGGATGGGAAGGCAGAAGATAAGAGGTGTGGAAATAACCATGCTGGATAAGTGAATCTTTAAAGAAGTTTAGTGACACTTTCCCAAAGATAAATCATTTTCAACTTCCAGGTATAAGACAAAGCATTTCCCTGACCTCCTTGTGAACGTACCAAATATCAGTTGAGCACCTACTACATGCAAGGCACTGGGCTAGATTAGGGACACAAAATGAGTAAGACATCATAACAGTCCTCAATACTTACAGTCAGTAAAGGAGATAAGACCAAATCACAACCAATACACAGTTTAGAAAGTGTTATGTACACAAAGTGAGGTGTGGATTGAGTGCTGCAGGTGTTGAGAAGAGGGAAAGAGGACTTTGAACTGTTAAAGGAAAGCTTCATGAAAGTGACATTTGAGGTATGGTGGGGTGAGGTGTGCAGCCTAAAAGGATGAGAACTTCTCAAAGGATGAGAAGTTTCCTTCTGGGGTGACATCTCTGTGAGCCTCTGCTAAGAACTAGGAGAGGTGGCTTGTTCCTGACCATGCTGTGCTAACAGGCAAAGAATGCAAAGCCCTCTCCCATCCCTACTCACTGTGTGAGCCCAGGGTGCTGTCGCCCCAGCACAGGCAGACAGCCCAGCTTCCCAGACCACGAGCTGTGGGCCACCGTTGAAGAGTGCGCTCTGGGGATGGATATTCTGGACCACAGCTTTCCCAGACCTCCCAAGCGGTGTCTGTGGCTCCCTGTTAGCGTCTTTGGTTTGGGTACACTCTTCATGTTTCTACTGCAGTATTTTTCCAACTGAGATCACAGTCCATCAGAGGGTCAGGTAATCAATAGAGTGAATGTGACCAGCATTTTGAAAGTTGGAATAGCCTAGAATGGAAACTATTAAGGGGCATTTCATAGTAAGGGAAGTATCATTTTGTGAAAACTATTTTCAGTTAAATGTAATGTGTGCCTGGGGGCCGTCCCACCAGGTGATCCTTTTCCTAAAGACTCTAGGGGACAAAATTCCTTGTAAGAGTATTGCTACCCTACTTGCAGGGCGATTCCACCCTTCACAGAACCGGGAGAGAGCTCCCAGTGTAAACTTAGATCTCCTCTGGGTCCCACGAACATGTAGGTTCATGCCATAATTTAGTGGAATCAGAAAACATTTTTGTACTAAACATAAACATTTTTTGAAAACAGATGTCTTTTTTGGAGTGCTACTAAAATATTCTCAATTCCCCACCTCGTGCTTGTGTGCACACGTCCTACCGCGACTGGCCAAAGCAGCTCTGTGCCAACACTCTGAGCACTGTGCCTCATCAGGCAGGAAAATACAAGTCAAGGGACCACGAAATGCTCGAGCCAGGGAGTCAGCCCGAGCCTCACAAAGCTGTGGAGCCTCTCTTTTTTTTTTTTAATGTTTTTTTCCAGCAGTTTTTTTATTTTGAAATTTTGAATTTTATTTTATTTATTTTTTAATACAGCAGGTTCTTATTAGTCGTCCATTTTATACATATTAGTGTATACATGTCAATCCCAACCTCCCAGTTCGTCACACCCCCACCCCCACCACCGCTTTCCCCCCTTGGTGTCCACACGTGTGTTCTCTACATCTGCATCTCAATTTCTGCCCTGCAAACTGGTTCATCTGTACCATTTTTCTAGGTTCCATATATATGCGTTAATATATCATACTTGTTTTTCTCTTTCTGACTTACTTCACTCTGTATGACAGTCTCTAGATCCATCCACGTCTCTACAAATGACCCAACTGCATTCCTTTTTATGGCTGAGTAATATTCCATTGTATATATGTACCACACCTTCTTTATCCATTCATCTGTCAATGGGCATTTAGGTTGCTTCCATGACTTGGCTATCGTAAATAGTGCTGCAATGAACACTGGGGTGCATGTGTCTTTTTGAATTATGGTTTTCTCTGGGTATATGCCCAGTAGTGGGATTGCTGTGTCATATGGTAATTCTATTTTTAGTTTTTTAAGGAACCTCCATACTGTTCTCCATAGTGGCTGTATCAATTTACATTCCCACCAACAGTGCAAGAGGGTTCCCTTTTCTCCACACCCTCTCCAGCATTTGTTGTTTGTAGATTTTCTGAGTATGCCCATTCTAACTGGTGTGAGGTGATACCTCATTGTAGTTTTGATTTGCATTTCTCTAATAATTAGTGATGTGGAGCAGCTTTTCATGTGCTTCTTGGCCATCTGTATGCCTTCTTTGGAGAAATGTCTATTTAGGTCTTCTGCCCATTTTTGGATTGGGTTGTTTGTTTTTTTAATATTGAGCTGCATGAGCTGTTTATATATTTTGGAGATTAATCCTTTGTCCGTTGATTTATTTGCAAATATTTTCTCCCATTCTGAGGGTTGTCTTTTCGTCTTGTTTGTAGTTTCCTTTGCTTTGCAAAAGCTTATAAGTTTCATTAGGTCCCATTTGTTTATTTTTGTTTTTATTTCTTTTACTCTAGGAGGTGGATCAAAAAAGATCTTGCTGTGATTTATGTCAAAGAGTGTTCTTCCTTTGTTTTCCTCTAAGCGTTTTATAGTGTCTGGTCTTATATTTAGGCCTCTAATCCATTTTGAGTTTATTTTTGTGTATGGTGTTAGGGAGTGTTCTAATTTCATTCTTTTACATGTAGCTGTCCAGTTTTCCCAGCACCACTTATTGAAGAGACTGTCTTTTCTCCATTGTATATCCTTGCCTCCTTTGTCATAGACTAGTTGACCATGAGTGCATGGGTTTATTGCTGGGCTTTCTATCCTGTTCCATTGATCTATATTTCTGTTTTTGTGCCAGTACCGTACTGTCTTGATTACTGTAGCTTTGTAGTATAGTACAGTGTACTATAGTATAGTACAATGTAGTATAGTCTGAAGTCAGGGAGTCTGATTCCTCCAGCTCTGTTTTTTTCCTGCAAGACTGCTTTGGCTATTCAGGGTCTTTTGTGTCTCCATACAAATTTTAAGATTTTTTGTTCTAGTTCTGTAAAAAATGCCATTGATAATTTGATAGGGATTGCATTGAATCTGTAGATTGCTTTGGGTAGTAGAGTCATTTTCAAAATATTGATTCTTCTAATCCAAGAACATGGTAAATCTCTCCATCTGTTGGTATCATCTTTAATTTCTTTCCTCAGTGTCTTACAGTTTTCTGCATACAAGTCCTTTGTCTCCCTAAGTAGGTTTATTCCTAGGTATTTTATTCTTTCTGTTGCAGTGGTAAATGGGAGTGTTTCCTTAATTTCTCTTTCAGATTTTTCATCATTAGTGTATAGGAATGCAAGAGATTTCTGTGCATTAATTTTGTATCCTGCGACTTTACCATATTCACTGATTAGCTCTAGGAGTTTTCTGGTGGCATCTTTAGGATTCTCTATGTATAGTATCATGTCATCTGCAAACAGTGACAGTTTTACTTCTTCTCTTCCAGTTTGTATTCCTTTTATTTATTTTTCTTCTCTGATTGCCGTGGTAGGACTTCCAAAACTATGTTGAATAATAGTGGCCAGAGTGGACATCCTTGTCTTGTTCCTGATCTTAGAGGAAATGCTCTCAGTTTTTCACCATTGAGGATGATGTTTGCTGTGCGTTTGTCATATATGGCCTTTATTATGTTGAGGTAGGTTCCCTCTATGCCCACTTTCTGGAGTGTTTTTATCATAAATGGGTGTTGAATTTTGTCCAAAGCTTTTTCTGCATCTATTGAGAGAATCATATGGTTTTTCTTCTTCAATTTGTTAATATGGTGTATCACATTGATTGATTTGAGTATATTGAAGACTCCTTGCATCCCTGGGATAAATCCCACTTGATCATGGTGTATGATCCTTTTAATGCATTGTTGGATTCTGTTTGCTAGTATTTTGTTGAGGATTTTTACATCTATATTCATCAGTGATATTGGTCTGTAATTTTCTTTTTTTGTAGTACCTTTGTCTGGTTTTGGTATCAGGGTGATGGTGGCCTCATAGAATGAGTTTGAGAGTGTTCCTTCCTCTACAATTTTTTGGAAGAGTTTGAGAAGGATGGGTGTTGACTCTTCTCTAAATGTTTGGTAGAATTAACCTGTGAAGCCATCTGGTCCTGGACTTTTGTTTACTGGAAGATTTTTAATCACAGTTTCAATTTCATTACTTGTGATTGGTCTGTTCATATTTTCTGTTTCTTCCTGGTTCAGTCTTGGAAGGTTATATTTTTCTAAGAATTTGTCCATTTCTTCCATGTTGTCCATTTTATTGGCATAGAGTTGCTTGTAGTAGTCTCTTAGTATGCTTTGTATTTCTGCGGTGTCTGTTGTAACTTCTCCTTTTCCATTTCTAATTTTATTGATTTGAGTCCCTCCCTCTTTTTCTTGATGAGTCTGGTAATGGTTTATCAATTTTGTTTATCTTCTCAAAGAACCAGCTTTTAGTTTTACTGATCTTTGCTATTGTTTTCTTTGTTTCTATTTCATTTATTTCTGCTCTGATTTTTATGATTTCTTTCCTTGTACTAACTTTGGGTTTTGTTTGTTCTTCTTTCTCTAGTTCCTTTAGGTGTAAGGTTAGATTGTTTATTTGAGATTTTTCTTGTTTCTTGAGGTAGGCTTGTATTGTTATAAACTTCCTTCTTAGAACTGCTTTTGCTGCATCCCATAGGTTTTGAGTTGTCGTGTTTTCATTGTCATTTGTCTCTAGGTATTTCTTGATTTCCTCTTTGATTTCTTCAGTGAACTCTTGGTTATTTTGTAACGTATTGTTTAGCCTCCATGTGTTTGTGTTTTTTACGTTTTTTTTCCCTGTAATTCATTTCTAATCTCATAGCATTGTGGTGAGAAAAGATGCTTGATATGATTTCTATTTTCTTAAATTTACTGAGGCTTGATTTGTGATCTATCCTGGAGAATGTTCCATGTGCACTTGAGAAGAAAGTGTAATCTGCTGTTTTTGGATGGAATGTCCCATAAATATCAATTAAATCTATCTGGTCTATTGTGTCATTTAAAGCTTGTGTTTCCTTATTAATTTTCTGTTTGGATGATCTGTCCATTGGTGTAAGTGAGGTGTTAAAATCCCCCACTATTATTGTGTTACTGTCGATTTCCTCTTTTATAGGTGTTAGCAGTTTCCTTATGTGTTGAGGTGCTCCTATGTTGGGTGCATATATATTTATAATTGTTATATCTTCTTCTTGGTTTGACCCCTTGATCATTATGTAGTGCCCTTCCTGTCTCTTGTAATATTCTTTATTTTCAAATCTATTTTGTCTGATATGAGTATTGCTACTCCAGCTTTGTTTTGATTTCCATTTTCATGGAATATCTTTTTCCATCCCCTTACTTTCAGTCTGTATGTGTCCCTAGGTCTCAAGTGGGTCTCTTGTAGACAGCATATATTTGGGTCTTGTTTTTGTATTCATTCAGCCAGTCTATGTCTTTTGGTTGGAGCATTTAATCCATTCACGTTTAAGGTAATTATCAATATGTATGTTCCTATTACCATTTTCTTAATTGTTTTGGGTTTGTTTTTGTAGGTCCTTTTCTTCTCTTGTGTTTCCCACTTAGAGAAGTTCCTTTAGCATTTGCTGTAGAGCTGGTTTGGTGGTGCTGAATTCTCTTAGCTTTTGCTTGTCTATGAAGCTTTTGATTTCTCCGTCGAATCTGAATGATATCCTTGCCGGGTAGAGTAATCTTGGTTGTAGTTTCTTCCCTTTCATCACTTTAAATATGCCATGCCACTCCCTTCTGGTTTGTAGAGATTCTGCTGAGAAATCAGCTGTTAACCTTATGGGAGTTCCCTTGTATGTTTTTTGTCATTTTTCCCTTGTTGCTTTCAATAATTTTTCTTTGTCTTTTTTTTTGCCAATGTGATTACTATGTGTCTCGGCATGTTTCTCCTTGGGTTTATCCTGTATGGTACTCTCTGCACTTCCTGGACTTGGATGCCATTTCCTTTCCCATGTTAGGGAAGTTTTCGACTATAATCTCTTCAAATATTTTCTCAGGTCCTTTCTCTCTCTCTTCTCCTTCTGGGACCCCTATAATGCGAATGTTGGTGCATTTAATGTTGTCCCAAAGGTCTCTTAGGCTGTCTTCATTTCTTTTCATTGTTTTTTCTTTATTCTGTTCCGCAATAGTGAATTCCACCATTTTGTCTTCCAGGTCACTTATCCGTTTTTCTGCCTCAGTTATTCTGCTAGTGATTCCTTCTAGTGTATTTTTCATTTCAGTTATTGTATTGTTCATCTTTGTTTGTTTGTTCTTTAATTCTTCAAGGTGTTTGTTTGTTCTTTAATTCTTCTTGGTCTTTGTTAAACATTTCTTGCATCTTCTCGATCTTTGCCTTCATTCTTTTTCCGAGGTCCTGGATCATCTTCACTATCATTTTTCTGAATTCTTTTTCTGGAAGGTTGCCTATCTCCACTTCATTTAGTTGTTTTTCTGGGGTTTTATCTTGTTCCTTCATCTGGTACATAGCCCTCTGCCTTTTCATCTTGTCTATCTTTCTGCGAATGTGGTTTTTGTTCCAAAGGCTGCAGGATTGTAGTTCTTCTTGCTTCTGCTGTCTGCCCTCTGGTGGATGAGGCTATCTCAGAGGCTTGTGCAAGTTTCCTCATAGGAGGGGCTGATGATGGGTAGAGCTGGGTGTTTCTCTGGTGGGCAGAGCTCAGTGAAAGTTTAATCCTCTTGACTGGTGATGGGTGGGGCTGGGTTCCCTCCCTGTTGGTTGTTTTGCCTGAGGCAACCCAACACTGGAGCCTACTCAGGCTCTTTGGTGGGGCTAACAGCGGACTCTGGGAGGGCTCACAGCAAGGAGTACTTCCCAGAACTTCTGCTGCCAGTGTCCTTTTCCTCACGGTAAGACACAGCTACCCCCTGCCTCTGCAGGAGACCCTCCTACACAACCAGGTAGGTCTGGTTCAGTCTCCTATGGGGTCACTGCCCCTTCCCCCTGGGTCCTGATGTGCACACTACTTTGTGTGTGCCCTCCACGAGTGGAGTCTCTGTTTCCCCCAGTCCTGTCGAAGTCCTGCAATCAAATCCCGCTAGCCTTCAAAGTCTGATTCTCTAGGAATTCCTCCTCCCGTTGCCGGAACCCCAGGTTGGGAAGCCTGACGTGGGGCTCAGAACCTTCACTTCAGTGGGTGGACTTCTGTGGTATAAGTGTTCTCCAGTTTGTGAGTCACCCACCCAGGAGTTATGGGAATTGATTTTACTATGATTGCACCCCTCCTACCATCTCATTGTGGCTTCTCCTTTGTCTTTGGATGTGGGGTATCTTTTTTGATGAGTTTCAGTATCTTCCTGTCGATGACTGTTCAGCAATTAGTTGTGATTCTGGTGTTCTCACAAGAGGGAGTGAGAGCATGTCCTTCTACTCCACCATCTTGAACCAATCTCGCTGTGGAGCCTCTTAACATACCTCCATTTTGTCAGAATTGTTTGCAAATATGTGATTTCTGCCACAGATTTTTTTCAGATTCCATAGACTACTGTTTTCTACCTCATTGTTGTCTCATAGAAGCCTTCCAATGCAAGTTGTGAAACCAAGGAAGCACAATTAAATTTGGATAGAACTGAGTAATGCATAGCTTGTCATTAGTTAATTAATTCTTTGATTCAGTGAACAGTTACAAGGGCCCAGTAAGGGCAAAGCACGTTGGCGAGCCCATGAGAGACAGGCATGGTCACTGCCATCAGTGAGCTCAAGTCACACAGAGAATTCAGCAAGTCACTGTGATGCTTTTCCTTTTCGAGATGGAATTATAGTGAATAATAATACATTTGGAACAAAGAATGAACCTCATCCCTTCCTAAACAAATGAAGGCATCTGAATGATTGGGTCGATCTTCACTACACTCAGCAGTGCAGGTGATATCATGTGGTCATTTTAAAGTGGTTGCCCCTCTTGTGTATAAGATCCAAACCAACCTCAAGAGTTAACAAGCAAAAGTACCTTATATGAAATGTACATTATATTAAAGTATATTATACGTGAAACTCCATAGGAGAATTTGGGATGCAGGCAAGCCTCTGGCAAGTGTGTGCAGCCCAACTGCTGTCTGCTCAGCATTCCCAAAGCTCTCAAGGGCAGAGCTGACCTAGAGATGACCACTCCTGTGTCATTGCCTCAAGTCCCCATCTGGATCCGTCCACGTGGTGTGTTATATGCCCCCTGGTCTCGGCAGATAAGGTGACCTAACTCATTCATTCTACACTATCTTGCATCCAAGAAGCTGGGGAGGGTGAACGTGAGCACTGAGGAAGCCTGTGTTCTCTCACCTCCCGAAAGGAAATGTTGGCGCTTTCCTGATGAGTAGGATCATCTGTGTAAATATTTGGACCAAAGCCACAGATAACTGAGCAGAGCTGACCTGCCTGACAGCTTTGTCCCTGACCATGACAAACTCACATATTCCATTATACTTATGTCAGTAAAGACAGAACTTTTTTGTTACAAAGTTTAAGCTGAGTAAATAAAAACTGGATAAACAGAGGCTGGATGGATCTAAAACAACCAGATGTCTGCAGTGTGTCATGAGAGTTCATGTGTGGATTTGCACTGAACTCTTTTTTCTTAAACTTTTTATTCTATATTGAAGTATAGTGGATTAACAATGTTGTGTTAGTTTCAGGTGTACAACAAAGTGATTCAGTTATACATATACACGTATCTATTCTTTTTCAAATTCTTTTCCCTTATAGATTATTACAGAATATTGAGCAGAGTTCCCTGTGCTATATACAGCAGGTCCTTGTTGGTCATCCATTTTAAATATAGCAGTGTGTGCATGTCAATCCCAAACTCCCTGCACTGAACTCTTCTTTGAAATTCGCCAGATGTTAATGGGTTAATATGTTATCTCGGGAAGTGACTGTGGGAAAGGGGGAACTCATAAAGGCCTGATTCGCTTTATCACTTGGTGGGAAAGGAGAGGTGTGATCTGTGTACGCCATCAACCTACACCATACTTTTTCCTCTCCCCTTTGTGGCGTCAGCTTTGTATAGACAAACTGGTGCTTGTGAATAACTGCAGCCTTTGCTTTAGGGACCCTGGACTTTCCCAGGGTTTCTGCTTCTTAGGACAGTGTCCTGGTTCGGACAATGCGTGGGCCGGGCACCTCCAGATGGCAGCTGCTGACAGTGTCCACGCCCCCAGAGGGGCTGCGGGGCTGCCTCAGACTCTTTGGAGCTGCAGGTCAAGCCAGCAGAGTCCCAGGCTCCACCCAGACCTGCTGGCCCTGGGGGCCCGCACTCTTGTGCCTAAGACGCCTCACAATTGATTCTTATTCCAACGGAAATCTGAAAACCATTGTCTGATGGGAACCCAAACCTGGCTGCAACTCAAAATCATCTGAGGAGCTTTGAAAAATACTGGTACCCAGGTCCTACCACAGACCAATTGATAAAAATTCCACAGGAATTTGACAATAGCTCTCCAGGTGATTCAAATTTGCAGCCAGGGTTGAAAACCAAGCAATTCATGACAACAAACAGTTTTCCAGGTACCTTAGGGGAGCAAGCCTGGGTGACACTCCCACTCCCTGTCGTGGTTCCTCCCCCGGGCCCTGAGGCAGGTGTGGAACAGAGCCCTGGGCTCCTTGTGACACAAAGTGGGGACAAGCCAGGGGTGGCAGGACAAAGCCACAGGATTCCTTCTGGGAGCATCTGGTTTCTTCCCTGTGGTCTGAGTAAGGTTTTCCCAGCTACCAAGGGCTTTCTCACATTATGGAGGAAACGTGGCCAGGCTCCTAACTTCTTCATGTGGCTGTAGAACAAAGGGACCAGTGAGAATCAAGTTCCTGGGAAGATGTATAAACTCAGTTTTAATAATGACATTGGGATGCAGAACTTGCTTTTAACCAAAGCAATTTTTTTCTTCTGCCTTGCCTGCCTGGAGTAAAACATCAGGGATCAATGCTTTCCATATAAGGAAAATAAAAATAATCTGATTTCAAAAGTAAGTGTAAGTGGTAAACATAAAGTGTCAATCCCAAAGAGACTCATCTTTGGAATCATTACCGTTGACATTTAAAACCCTGATATTCTATTAAGAATTCACAGAATCCAACATTGATTAGCTTACGTGAGGTGCTTCTATAATACGGTTCCTTCAATATCTCTATGGCTACTGCCCAGCAAATACTTTTGAGCACTGACTAAATGCCAGGCACTGTGCCAGGCTAGGAGTACAAACTAGCATGACTAGATCTCAGTCCTAAGTAGAATGGGGAGAATGGGGACTGTAAATATATACAAAGCAAGGTGATGTTAGCACTTATCATGAATAAAATATTGGATGCTACTGAAGTTGAAGGAACTATTTGTGAATGCATGTGTGAATCAGTTAATTTGAGCTGGGTTTTGAAGGATGAGTAGGAGTCTTCCAAGTACACCTAACAAGGCACTCTAGACAGAGAAAGTGGTACATGCAAGAAGTGTGGATGAGGAGACTTCCCTGGTGGTGCAGTTGCTGAGACTCCACGCTCCCAATGCAGGGGGCCCGGGTTCGATCCCTGGTCAGGAAACTAGATCCCACATGCATGCCACAACTAAGGAGCCTGAGAGCTGCAACTAAGGAGCTCGCCTGCCGTAACTAAGACCCGGAGCAACCAAATAAATAAATAAATAAATATAAATATAAATATATATGTATATATATATATTTTTAAAAAAAGAAGTGTGGATGAGCAGATCACCTTTGGAAAACTATGTGCATTTTTTTCCTATTCCTGTTATAAAAAATTACCATAAGCTTAGCAGCATAAAACATAACAAGTTGATTATTTTATAGTGCTGGAGGTTAGAAATCCAACATGTGCTAAAATCAACGTGTGTGCATCCCTTTCTGGAAGCCCAAGGGTAGAATCTGTTTCTTTGCTTTTTTCAGCTTCTAGACACTGCCATATTCTCTAGCTCATGGCCCCCTCCTTCATCTGCAATGGTAGGTCAAGTCCTTCTTACATTACATCTCTATGACCCTTCTCTCATCATTGTATCTCTCTCTGACTGCTGCTGAAAAAAGGTTCTCTGGATTTAATGACTCATGTGATTAGGTTGGGCTCACCTGAATAATTGAGGATAATCTTCCTATCTCAAGGTCCATAACCTCAATCACACTTGTGAAGTTTCCTTTGCCGTGTAAGGTAACATATTCACAAGTTCTGTGGATTAGGGTGTGCACATCTTTGGGGGTTTATTATTCTGCCTACCACACCATGCATCAATTTACCGAGTGACTTCTATGGGCCAGCATGATTAGAAAGGGTAAGTTGGAGCCAAATGATAAAAGGCCCTTATGTGTCAGGTTAAAGATTATTCATCTTATCCCATAGGGGACCAAGAGTCACTGAAGGTTTTAAGCAAAGGGTTTCCCTCTTAGACATCTCTCTGGCTGTACTGGCTGATCTTAAGTATCAATGTGTGCTGGGGTGGGGCATGGGCGTGCTTGCTACTAAGAGAGACCTGCAGGCTTGGAGATTCTGATTTAGTAGGTCCAGAAAAATGTTTATGACAAGTCAGGTTACCAATACACCACTAGAGAAGGTGATTGAGAATATAGCAAGGCTGGAGGTAGGGAGACCAGTGCGGAGTCCTTGTGAGAACTAATGAACATGTAAACTGAGGTAGGGAACAGCCCTACAGATGGAGCCAAGTGGGCAGATTTTAGCAATACTTAACAGGAAAATTTAGCAGAACTATTGGTGATCTATTGAATGCAGCCCTGAGTAGTGGAAAATGCATATCTTTTAGAATCAGATGGATGTGTGTTCAAATCTTGCCCCCTAGTAGCAGTTATTGAAATAATGCCTTTGCTGAAACAATGTCTCTGAACCTGAGGATCTTTGACTATTAAATAAGGACTACAATATAAAATTTTGTAGAATTTGTAAGGACTAGCAATAATGTGTCCAAGGTGCCTGAAGTATAATAGACACTCAAAAATGGCAGCCACTGTTATTGTTAGGCTGGTGGCTGATGTTATTTGAATGTAAAGGGTGATGGCGGGAGACGGAACAGAAAAGAGAATAAAGATGACTCCCAAAAGTTTGGACTTGGACAACCAAATGGATGGAGGGACCATTCTCCCAGATAGAAAATGTAGGAGGAGGAGCGAGCCCGGAGTGAACGGAGATGAATTTTAATTTTGAACAGCTGAGTTGGAGATGAGGGTGGGACTTCTGGGTGGAGTGCCCAGAAAGCAGAAAGCTATACAGGTTTGGAGTCAGAAAAAAGAAAGTCTGGGTAAGAGCTAGAGCAGCTTTTCCATGGCTCTGAAAACTTCTGAAAAACGTCTTTGAACGTGAGTCACAAAACTGTAGGAATCAAAAGACCTACTAATTCATCAAAGCCTTTTTACTGCTTAAATCACTTTTGTATTGTAATAACGTGAAAGTAATTACAATGTTCCTGTTTAAGTAATAACACCCTGACAATTGAAAGGCATGCTTAGAGAACCGCAAAGCCCTAAACATTCATTTTGAGCCCTCGCAGAGCTGTTTGGTTTATGATTTTACAAGTTTCCTGGAAGCGGGGTCATGCGGAGGTTAATAGACTAGGCTGTAATTCATCTGGGATCTTTGGCAGAAGCCGGAGTCCAGGTCTCTGCTTCCTGCTCTATCATTTCACTCGTTTTTTTGCTTTGTTAACCCAAGGCTGGACCCTCCCTGTGAAACCATACCTGCATCCTTCGTGTGTCCTCTTTGTGGTCTGCCAGTGTGACTCTCCTTCACTCTGGAGCTTTAAATATCCAGTTCCTTCTGCCCATGGACTCCTGGACTTGAGAAGGGGTCAGTGCAGTGTTTCTCACTGGCACCTGCTGCCTCTGGGTCCACTGAGTCCCCCAGACACGTTGATTCTTGGGACTTGTCTTTTATGACCAGACCATTCCTTTCATACTCAAAGCGTCCACAGTCCATGACTCGGGATCGATCACCCAACAGATGGCCTCACCTGCTTCCCTTTCCAGTCTCTCCTGTCTGCCACCAGCCGAGCCCAGGATTGGGAGCTGGGATTCCTAGAGATTAAGTTGCTGCCCTCCCACCTTCCAGCTGGATGACCTGGGACAGGACACCTAACCTCTCTGTGCAGCAAATTCTGCTCACTCCCCGTTTCCTTTTTATTATTTTAGATAGAAATCCCGTGTTCAAATGAGCTCTGAAGTGGAAGCCCAGGACGGGAAATGGGGGACAAGGCAAAGTGCTCTGGAGAAGTGGGGGTAGGAGTCCCAGGGCCTATTCACCTACCACAGCTTAGCTAAGCCCCGAGGTGGCCCCTGCATCTTTACAGAGTTTGGTGCAAGAGGCACTCAGTGCTCTCGCATAGCCACCTGTGAAATTCTGCTCATTATGTCTCTGTGCTGGAACCTGTCAGTGGCTTTCCAATGGCCCAGAGATCCTGTCTAAATTCATTAATCTCTCCTTTAAGGGGTCCCACAGCCTGACTCAAACTGACCTTCTGACTTTAAAGTCTATTCTACTTGGCTACAGCAACCCTCGGGTCTAAAGACTGTCCCTAAATCATACTTACATTTTCCTGTCTTTGCACTCAACTCCTCCCCCTGATTTATGCCCTATATTAGTTTCCTACTGCTGCTGTAACAAATTATCATAAACTTAGTGGCTTAAAAATGTAAATTTATTATCTTACAGTTCTCGAGGTCAGAAATCCAGTGCAGGTCTCGTGGGGCTAAAATGTAGGTGTTGACAAGGGCTGCTTTCCCCTCTGGAGGCTCCAGGGGACAATCTGTTTCCTGACCTTTTCCAGCTCCTAGAGTCGACCCTCTTCCTCCCTCTTCAAAGCCAGCAACGCTGTTTCTCTCTGTGCCTTTCTTTTGTAGATCCGTCTTCCTCTGACTGGCGTCTTCTGCCTCCCTCTTCCACTTTTAAGGATCTTTGTGATTACAGCAGGCTCACCCAGAAAATCCAGGATAATCTCCCCTCCTCCATATCCTGAATTTAATCACATCTGTAGAGTCATCTAACATAATCACAGGTTCCAGGGATTAGGACAACTTTGGGGGCCATTACTCTGCCCACCACACAGCCAATATCTGTTCACATGAGGGATGGAGAAGATCGCAGGGGTGGAGGGATGTTTCACTGCAGCCACAGAGGCTACTTCCAGTTGACTCTCAGACGTCATGCTTTTGGCCATCCCACTACTGAGGGGGCTTCCCTGGCCCTTCCACCCCACATGGCACCCTAGCCTCATTCTACTCCTCCCTCCTTCATCTCTCCACTTTCTCCCCTTCCCACCCCGCCACAATCCATGGATTGGCAGTGAGAACTCCCAATTCTTCTCACCCTGTTATGCAAAACAATGAAACTTTCTCTAGCCCTGGATTCCAGACTCAGCTCCCATGGAAGGGCTGAGCTGAAAAACAAACAAACAAACAAACAAAACAGCTTTCACTTAACAAGTGCTACCCTCCTTAGAGTATGATGATGGTTGTAAGGATTTACAACTTGGTCACGTGATGACATGCTGATTTGTCCACAGACATGGTGCCACCAGCCATATCAGTGCCACGTTTGTTTTGCACAGATGTTAATACTGATGTGTCTTCATTTCTTCTTTAGATGAAGAGATCTCAGGAATATGTGTCAGGAATTATCACCGGCTGGGGCAAAAGAACAGAAACTTATGTTGATGCTTTCCCTTCTCATAATCAAAAAGAAGAGACTGATGCGTGATGAATCTAAGTAAAAATGTGGAATATTTAAAGATAAGTTAAAAACTGTAAGTCACATCCCTCCATGGTAGTCAAGTACTAACCCTCACTAGATTGTCAGAACTTAAGGTTGGAGACCATATCTTATTGAATGTCATGTCCCCAGCATTCTAGTATAGAATCTCCACATCCTTAATACATTTTGATGGATATAATTAATAGATACAGTGTAAAAAATCTATCATTTATAAGTATTGATGTATAAATTTCCCCCTTACAAATATAGTCCTCTTTTTCTAACTCAAAAGGGAAGTTGCCCTCCCCCTATGCTCTGGCACATGAGAAGGCGGTCTGTGTTTCTTGCTGTCAGGTGAGGATTGGTGTTAAGGGAGTTGAGTAGTACAATAGACAGAAACCCTCCATGGGGGATGTTGGAACAGGACATTGGCGTAATGGAAGAGGTGTTTTAAAGCCACACATCAGTATGAACATTTGTGCAAAACAAGCTTTCAAACTGTGAACCGACAGAATTTACAGCAGACTATTAATCTTCATTCTGTTCTTGAGAAAGAGAGATGTTTCTTCTCAACAGTGAGTCGCTCAGAAACATGGGCTCCAAAAAGCTGCAATCTACAGACCCCAAGAAACACAGGGGAGACAACTCAAAATTAATTCTCACTCCTGTAATTAAGGATAACATTTTCCGTTTTGTTTCAGACGGGTGGCAAATATAAACCTTTGTTTCTAAGCAAAATTGGAAATTTTTGTTTATGTAGCAGGGACCACCCGGAGAGGCCTTCAGTGGGAATGTGAGGGTGTTGCATGCCTTTTCCAGTAAGATATATAGGCATCAGGAGAGCACTGCTCATGATGGTCAGGAAAGCAGCAACCTTTTATATAGAGAATGAGTATCGTCTTCATTCCTCGATGATCGGTTATTCATTCATTCATCCATCTGGAAAATACTCACTGTGTGCCTGCCAGCGTTGTGGTTGGAGCAGTGATGGAGAGATGTACCTGGTGATGTGAACACACAGTACTTAATCCGGGCCCGGGGTGGCATGGGAAAGGCATTACCCTGGGGGTGTGGCTGTTGAGTTGGGTCTTCACGGATGGGTAGAAAAGAGCTGCGAAGCAGGGGGGCAATGCCATTCGGCAGGAAAAGGAGCCAGTGGAAAGGGAGAGATCGAAATTGCAGGGGACAGAGAACAAGATGACAGATATAACTACATCATGGAAAAGGTGGGGAGAGTTTGGGGTCAAGGACTCAGGGTTATCGATTGACAATGAATGGAAGAAAGTATTTTCTTTTTCTCAATCCTTTGACTCCAGCAAAGATACCAAAAAGCAGTACAGTAAACAAAAGTAGTCCTAAGCACCCAGGGAGGGAACTGAGCTGAAGTGAAGGATGGAAGAACCTCAGGAGGTCATGGGCCCCACAAGGAAACAGTCTAGGCACGTTCTGCCTGCAGCAGGGTGTGGCAACACTTTGAGAGAACAAGGCATCCAGCCTACAAAGAAGGGTAGGACCTAGCTAACAAACGCAAGCACAAAATGCAGGTGTGGTTGAAACCACTGGGCCAGATAGCATCAGAAGCAGCAACAGCAATCACCAGGAAGACCCAGCCAGGAACATGGAGCTAGGGAATCCGGATGCATTCTTTGGAGCCTCTGTCTCTGCCAGTCCTATTGTCCCAGCATCTTAGGTTCCTGCAGCTCCCCTCTGTCTAGTCCCTTGGGAATTCAAACAATGGGAGTATTTCTGTCTCCATCCACCTCCAGCCCGGTGAGTCCCCAGCACAAGGACTCCAAGCAGGGCATCTGGTGGCCTCCGTTCCAGTCCTAGCTTCTGGCTTTCATGCTGGAGAGTAGAAGTCAAAATCTGAAAAATCTCCTGGACCCAGACTCCATCAGTGACTTCAACATCTACCTCCTGTATGACCCCTCAGCTCCAAAGTGGAGCTGATTTTCTTTTGGAGAATGTTCCAGCACCAGGATATGTGTAAATTTACAGACCAGTTCATCCGTTTAAACATCCTGTGTCCCTTGGGGGAACCATGGTGAAACCCTATGACAGCTGTGTATGTCTGAGAGATTCATTCGTGTTGTTGTATGAAGCTGTGGACTGTTCGTTTTCATTCCTGTGTAGTGTTCCACGGTGTGAATATACCAGAATGCATCCGTCCTTCAGATGATGGAGGTACATTTGAGTTGTTTCAATTTGGGGTTGTTACAAATAATGCTGCTCTGAGAATCTTTGCACCTGCTGTTTGACTTACTCCTGTCGAATATCTGTGGTGTGTCTGGGAGTGGAGTTGCTGGCTCAGGGTATGTGTATAATAAGCTTTGGTAGATTCATACAGTCAGAGTTTTCTAAAGTGATTTCACCGATTTCCTGAGCAATGTATGAGGGACTCTGTACCTTCTGCCAACATTCAGAATTGGGAGACTTAAAGTTTTGCCAATCTGGTGAATGTGTGCTTTTCACTGTGGTTTTCATGTTCATTTCCCAAATGAATTGATCCCTTTTCATAAGCTTATTGGCCGTCAGCATTTCCTCTTATGTCAAGTGACTATTCAAGTTTTTTGCTCATTTTCCTAACGAATTAGAATGAAGTCTTTGTGTATTTTAGATACAGTTCTTTGTTTTATGTGTTACACATATTTTCTCCCATTCTGTGGCTTGTTTTTTCACTCTTTATGGTGTCTTTCAATGAACAGAATTTCTTGATTTTAGTGTAGTCTATTTCAGTGCTTCTCAAACTATCTGTGGCACTTTTATTTATGTATTTATTTTGGTTTTTAATTTCCAATCAGTCATAGACATATTTCTGAGAAATACAATAAAAATCAACTAATATAAAAATTAAATAGAAAACAAAGACATTAAAATTTACAAGAGGAATAAATATTCATTTAAAAGAGGAAGAAAGAGAATTAAGGAATGTAAATGTTCCCAAACCAAGTGAGTGGTTTCATGCTCTCTCAGACTTACCTTACCATGGGCACAGGCTCCCCTGGCCTGGTGGTCACAGAGGTACAGCTGGATCATTGTCAGTCACCGGGAGAGCCAGTCCATTAAGGCTTTTGCCCCTCCCGCCCTGGGTTAGCCCTTCCGCTGAGCTCTCCACATCAGTAACTCAGTCTTTGCCTCAGCTATCAATGGGACTGGACCTCGTGATGTAGAAGTCACTCAAGCCTCCTCACCAGGGCTCCCCTTTATTTGGGCTGAGAGAACTTGTCAAACCTTGAATCCCATGACAGTTCTCAGCAGATTTTGTCTGTGTGACCATTCCAGTCTCAAGCAGGTTAGTGATTATAAATACACATCCTCCTGAGAGAAAGAAAGAACAGGAGGTTTTACTGCCTCAGAGGATCCCAGCTTTATGGCTTTCTTCCCTTCCTTGATGGGCTCCTGGTGAGAGCGTGTATTTCTCAGGCAGAGGTAAAGAGAAAATGGGAGTGTAGAGGAAATTATTGTCAGGATTAAGCCAGTCCTCTTTACTCCCTCCATTCCTCAAATATGATTTAAGCACTGGCTTAGAGGACTGTAACGCATGCAGTCATTTCCCATAACCATGACAAAGAACTACTATAAGGTCAACATTATTTGGGTTGTAAAGTAAAATTCCAGAGTGAGCATGAAGCTATAGCTTCACAGCTCAGGCAAAGAAGCTAAGGCCCAAGAGGCTTAAATAATGCACTGAATCAGCAGTAATGTTTTATAACATTTTATTGTGAAATAAAACAAAAATACAGAAAACCACACAAAACAAATATATAGCTTAGTGGAGTATGACCAGCCAAACACCCTTGTAATCACCACCCAGGTGAAGACACAGAACTTTGCCAGCACTCCAGAGAGCCTTCCATGCATGTACTCTGACATTAGCAAAGTCATAACCTCCCACGTTTCTCCAAAAATAACCACTCAGTGTTGACTGTGTACTAGTAATGTCCTCATGGTTCTTCACCCAAGTGCAGGTCTTCAGACACTGTGGTTGATTTAAAATTTTTTTGATATATTTCTTTTAATCTATAGGTTTTTCTTCCATTCTGTCTTTTGCTTACACTTCTATTGAAGAACCGTGGACATTTGACCTAGAACAGTGGTTCTCAAACGTAAGCCTACATCACAATCACTTGGAGAGCTCATCAAAATACAGATGGCTGGACCCCACTTCAAGAGTTTCTTATTCAGGAGGTCAGAATGGGGCCTGAAAATGTGCATGTCTAGCAAGTTCCCAGGTAATATAAGTGTGGCTGGTCTGGGACCACACTTTAAGAATCACTGACCTGTGAAATTTTTCACAATTATGATTTTGCTGATTGCATCCTTATGGTGCATTCAATATGTTCCACTGTCCTCTGTGTTTCTTGCAGATTGGTGCTGGATCTAGGGACTTGACCAGACTCAGGTTCTATTCCTTTGGCAAGAATATAGATTGTATGTTCTTTCACTGGGAGGCACATAATATCTGGATGGCTCGTTTTTATGATGTTAGCAGCCATTGGTGCTCATTTCTTAGGTTCATTATTCATTGGTGGTTGCAAATTAGTGATATTCAAATGTTATAATTTAATTTCCATTTATTAGCTGGAATAATTTTGTAAAGAGATGCTTTCTTTTTCTACTATTTGGTTACACAATGGTAAAGTTCATATAGGAAAGGAAGGATAAATGTTTGATCCTTTCCATTTATTTACAGCATTCAAGATAGTAATATATTGCTTCCCTATTATCCTCCAAAGATGATCAATTATTTTTACATTTAAAAAATATCATTATGAACTCACCAATTCTAATATATATTTTTAAATTTTTTTAAATTTATTTTTTATTGAAGTATAGTTAATGTACAATATTGTATAAGTTACAGGTGTACAGAACAGTGATTAACAATTTTTAAAGGTTATACTCCATGTATAGTTATTATAAAATATTGACTATATTCCCTGTGTTGTACAATATATCCTTGTAATTTATTTTATGCATAGTACTTTGTACCTCTTAATTCCCTATCCCTATATTACCACTCTCCCTTCCCACTCCCTACTGGTAACCACTAGTTTGTTCTCTATATCTGTGAATCTGCTTCTTTTTTGTTATATTCACTAGTTTGTTGTATTTTTCAGATTCCACATATCAGTGATATCATACCGTATTTGTCTATCATCTTTCTCTGTCTGACATATTTCACTTAGCATAATACCCTCCAAGTCCATTCCTATTGTTGCAAATGACAAAATTTCATTCTTTTTTTATGACTGAGTAGTGTTCCATTGTGTGTGTGTGTATGTATATATATATATATATATATATATATATATATATATATATATATTCACCACATCTTAATCACTTCATCTGCTGATGGACACTTAGGTTGCTTGCATATCTTGGCAATGGTAAATAATGTTGCTATGAACACAGGGGTGCATATATCTTTTCAAATTTGTGTTTTATGGATATACACCCAGGTAGAATTGCTGTGTCATATGGTAGTTCCATTTTTAGTTTTTTAGGAAACTTCCATACTGTTTTACAGTTCATATATATTTTATGTGTTGCAATTCATGGTCCTTATTATCATTACTTAAGCTCAAATCATTCCATCTTTGGCCGGTGGGAACCACTTCAAGTTGGCTCCGAGTATTTTTGACATGACCCTGTAGTCTTTGAGAGCTTCCTTGTTATCTGTAATGACAAGATTGTCCAGGCTCTTTTTGTACATTTCCTACCTCACACCTGAAATCAGCCTGTTCTACAAGTAACAAGCCCTGGTTTCTTGAAATAGTATTTCAAGACCACAATCTGAGCACTAGGGGTATTCAGAGGTACCTGGGTTCATCAGTGTTTCTAGAGCTTTTCGGTGGATAGATATAGATACACACATTTGTTTTTAAAATGTTTTATGTGTTCATACTGACATTTTCCATTCAAATATGAAAACTACAAATTTCAAGTCTCCTTTCTTTCATGTAAGAATTCTGAGTCTCAAGAACACAGTGGATGATAGAATTAGACTGTCTCATAAGTATTCACTTGATTTATCCCACATTACAGTCTCAGGATAACAATGCTGACACTATCACCAACTACTATGATTACTGAAAACAGTTAAACATTTTTTTGCCAATGTTATCTCCACTCCCTTTGCTTTTAAAAAAATATAGTTGTTTTATATCTGTAGTGTCAGAGCGTACAACCCTGACATATGATGCTCTTTCCTTCTTATCCCTCCTTAAGTTTGAATTCTATAGGCAACTGCATCTTCAGTGCTCACCACTGGTCCATATGTCGATATGTCTCGAATCAGTTTGGCTGTCTCAGGAAGGGCTCAGAGGAACAGTATGCTCTGGGTTCTTGTATTTGAAAACAGGCTGTGACTTTGATACTCTAAAGTCATTAGCTGGATATAAAATTCTTGACTCACATTTCCTTTCTCTGAATATCTTAAATGTGTTACTCAAATTTCTTTTTTAAAAAATAATTAATTAATTAATTAATTAATTTTTTAAACATATTTTTTGGAGTATAATTGCTTTACAGTGTTGTGTTAGTTTCTGCTGTATAACAAAGTGAATCAGCTATATGCATACGTATATCCCCATATCCCCTCCCTCTTGCATCTCCCTCCCACCCTCCTTATCCCACCGCTCTAGGTGGTTGCAAAGCACTGAGCTGATCTCCCTGTGCTATGCAGCTGCTTCCCACTAGCTATCTACTTTACATTTGGTAGTGTACATATGTCAATGCTACTCTCTCACTTCGTCCCAGCTCACACTTCCCCCTCCCCATGTCCTCAAGTCCATTCTCTATGTCTGTGTCTTTATTCCTGTCCTGGCTGTAGGTCCATCAGAACCTTTTTTTTTTTTTTTTAGATTCCATATATATGTGTTAGCATACGGTATTTGTTTTTCTCTTTCTGACTTACTTCACTCTGTATGACAGACTCTAGGTCCATCCACCTCACTACAAATAACTCAATTTCATTTCTTCTTATGGCTGAATAATATTCCATTGTATATATGTACCACATCTTCTTTATCCATTCATCTGTTGATGGACACTTAGGTTGATTCCATGTCTTGGCTATTGTAAATAGTGCTGCAATGAACATTGCGGTACATGACACTTTTTTTTTTTAATTAATTAATTAATTTATTTATTTTTGGCTGTGTTGGGTCTTCGTTTCCGTGCGAGGGCTTTCTCTAGTTGCGGCAAGCGGGGGCCACTCTTCATCGCGGTGCACAGGCCTCTCACTGTCGTGGCCTCTCTTGTTGCGGAGCACAAGCTCCAGACGTGCAGGCTCAGTAGTTGTGGCTCATGGGCTTATCTGCTCCGCGGCATGTGGGATCTTCCCAGACCAGGGCTCGAACCCGTGTCCCCTGCATTGGCAGGCAGATTCTCAACCACTGCGCCACCAGGGAAGCCCTACATGACACTTTTTGAGTTATGGTTTTCTCAGGGTATATGCCCAGTAGTGGGATTGCTGGGTTGTATGGTAGTTCTATTTTTAGTTTTTAAAGGAACGTCCGTACTGTTCTCCATAGTGGCTGTATCAATTTACATTCCTACCAACAGTGCAAGAGGGTTCCCTTTTCTCCACACCCTCTCCAGCATTTATTGTTTGTAGATTTTTTGATGATGGCCATTCTGACTGGTGTGAGATGATATCTCATTGTAGTTTTGAGTTGCATTTCTCTAATGATTAATGATGTTGAGCATTCTTTCATGTGTTTGTTGGCAATCTGTATATCTTCTTTGGAGAAATGTCTATTTAGGTCTTCTGCCCATTTTTGGATTCAGTTGTTTGTTTTTTTGATATTGAGCTGCATGAGCTGCTTGTATATTTTGGAGATTAATCCTTTGTCAGTTGCTTTGTTTGCAAATATTTTCTCCCATACTGAGGGTTGTCTTTTCATCTTTTTTATGGCTTCCTTTGCTGTGCAAAAGCTTTTAAGTTTCATTAGGTCTCATTTGTTTATTTTTGTTTTTATTTCCATTTCTCTAGGAGGTGGGTCAAAAAGGATTTTGCTGTGATTTATGTCATAGAGTGTTCTGCCTATGTTTTCCTCTCAGAGTTTTATAGTGTCTGGCCTTACATTTAGGTCTTTAATCCATTTTGAGTTTATTTTTGCATATGGTGTTAGGAAGTGTTCTAATTTCAGTCTTTTACATGTAGCAGTCCAGTTTTCCCAGCACCACTTATTGAAGAGGCTGTCTTTTCTCCATTGTATACTCTTGCCTCCTTTATCAAAGATAAGGTGACCATAGGTCTGTGGGTTTATCTCTGGGCTTTGTATCCTGTTCCATTGATCTATATTTCTATTTTTGTGCCAGTACCATATTGTCCTGATTACTGTATCTTTGTAGTATAGTCTGAAGTCCGGGAGCCTGATTCCTCCAGCTCCGTTTTTTGTTCTCAAGATTGCTTTGGCTATTCGGAGTCTTTTGTGTTTTCATATAAATTGTGAAATTTTTTGTTCTAATTCTGTAAAAAATGCCATTAGTAGTTTGATACAGATTGCACTGAATCTGTAGATTGGTTTGGGTAATATAGTCATTTTCACAATGTTGATTCTTCCAATCCAAGAACATGGTATATATCTCGATCTGTTTGTATCATCTTTAATTTCTTTCATCAGTGTCTTATAGTTTTCTACATACAGGTCTTCTGTCTCCTTAGGTAGGTTTATTCCTAGGTACTTTATTCTTTTTGTTGCAGTGGTAAATGAGAGTGTTTCCTTAATTTCTCTTTCAGATTTTTCATCATTAGTGTATAAGAATGCAAGAGATTTCTGTGCATTAATTTTGTATCCTGCTACTCTACCAAATTCATTGATTAGCTCTAGTAGTTTTCTGGTAGCATCTTTAGGATTCTCTATGTATAGTATCATGTCATCTGCAAACAGTGACAGCTTTACTTCTTTTTTTCTGATTTGGATTTCTTTTTCTTCTCTGATTGCCATGGCTAAAACTTCCAAAACTATGTTGAATAATAGTGGTGAGAGTGGGCAACCTTGTCTTGTTCCTGATCTTAGTGGAAATGGTTTCAGTTTTTCACCATTGAGAACGATGTTGGTTGTTGGTTTGTCATATATGGCATTTATTTTGTTGAGGTAAGTTCCCTCTGCCTACTTTCTGGAGGGTTTTTATCATAAATGGGTGTTGAATTTTGTCAAAAGCTTTTTCTACATCTATTGAGATGATCATATGGTTTTTCTCCTTCAATTTGTTAATATGGTGTATCACATTGATTGATTTGCATATATTGAAGAATCCTTGCATTCCTGGTATAAATCCCACTTGATCATGGTGTATGATCCTTTTAATATGCTGTTGGATTCTGTTTGCTAGTATTTTGTTGAGGATTTTTGCATCTATGTTCATCAGAGATATTAGCCTGTAGTTTTCTTTTTTGTGACATCTTTGTCTGGTTTTGGTATCAGGGTGATGTTGGCCTTGTAGAATGAGTTAGGGAGTGTTTCTTCCTCTGCTATATTTTGGAAGAGTTTGAGAAGGATAGATGTTAACTCTTCTCTAAATGTTTGATAGAAGTCGCCTGTGAAGCCATCTGGTCCTGGGCTTTTGTTTGTTGGAAGATTTTTAATCATAGTCTCAATTTCAGTGCTTGTGATTGGTCTGTTTATATTTTCTATTTCTTCCTGGTTCAGTCTCGGAAGGTTGTGCTTTTCTAAGAATTTGTCCATTTCTTCTAGGTTGTCCATTTTATTGGCATACAGTTGCTTGCAGTAATCTCTCATGATCTTTTGTATTTCTGCAGTGTCAGTTGTTACTTCTCCTTTTTCCTTTCTAATTCTGTTGATTTGAGTCTTCTCCCTTTTTTTCTTGGTGAGTCTGGCTAATGGTTTATCAATTTTGTTTATCTTCTCAAAGAACCAGCATTTAGTTTTATTGATCTTTGCTATTGTTTCCTTCATTTCTTTTTCATTTATTTCTGATCTGATCTTTATGATTTCTTTCCTTCTGCTAACTTTGGGGTTTTTTTTTGTTCTTCTTTCTCTAATTGCTTTAGGTATAAGGTTAGGTTGTTAATTTGAGATTTTTCTTTTTTCTTCAGGCAGGTTGTATTGCTATAAACTTCCCTCTTAGAACTGCTTTTGCTGCATCCCATAGGTTTTGTGTCATCGTGTTTTCACTGTCATTTGTCTCTAGGTATTTTTTGATTTCCTCTTTGATTTATTCAGTGATCTCTTGGTTATTTAGTAGCATATTGTTTAGCCTCCATGTGTTTGTGTTTTTTACACTTTTTTTCCTGTAATTGATATCTACTGTCATAGCATTGTTGTTGGAAAATTTGCTTGATACAATTTCAATTTTCTTAAATTTACCAAGTCTTGATTTGTGACCCAAGATATGGTTTATCCTGCAGACTAGTCCATGAGCACTTGAGAAGAAAGTGTATTCTGTTGTTTTAGGATGGAATGTCCTATAAATATCAATTAAGTCCATCTTGTTTAATGTGTCATTTAAAGTTTGTGTTTCCTTATTTATTTTCATTTTGGATGATCTGTCCACTGGTGAAAGTGAGGTGTTAAAGTCCCCTACTATTATTGTGCTACTGTGGATTTCCCCTTTTATAAGGCTGTTAGCATTTGCCTTATGTATTGAGGTGCTCCTATGTTGGGTGCATAAATATTTACAGTTGTTATATCTTCTTCTTGGATTGATCCCTTGATCATTATGTAGTGCCCTTCCTTGTCTTTTGTAGCATTCTTTATTTTAAAGTCTATTTTGTCTGATATGAGAATTGCTACTCCAGCTTCCTTTTGATTTCCATTTTCATGGAATGCCTTTTTCCATACCCTCACTTCAGTCTGTAGGTGTCCCTAGGTCTGAAATGGGTGTCTTGTAGACAGCATATGTACAGGTGTTGTTTTTGTATCTATTCAGCAAGTCTATGTTTTTTGGTTGGAGCATTTAATCCATTTACATTTAAGGTAATTAGTGATATGTATGTTCCTATTAACATTTTCTTAATTGTTTTGGGTTTGTTTTTGTGGGTCTTTTCCTTCTCTTGTGTTTCCTGCCTAGAGAAGTTCCTGTAGCATTTGTTGTAAATCTGGTTTGGTGGTGCTGAATTCTCTTAGCTTTTGCTTGTCTGTAAAGGTTTTAATTTCTCTGTCAAATCTGAATGAGATCCTTGCTGGGTAGAGTAATCTTGGTTGTAGATTTTTCCCCTTCATCATTTTAAATATGTCCTGCCACTCCCTTCTGACTTGCAGAATTTCTGCTGAAAGATCAGCTGTTAACCTTACAGGGATTCCCTTGTATGATATTTGTTGCTTTTCCCTTGCTGCCTTTAGTATTTTTTCTTTGTATTTAATTTTTGATAGTTTGATTAATATGTGTCTTGGCGTGTGTCTCTTTGGGTTTATCCTGTATGGTACTCTCTGTGCTTCCTGGACTTGATCGACTATTTCCTTTCCCATATTAGGGAAGTTTTCGACTATAACTCTTCAATTATTTTCTCAGCCCTTTTTTTTTTCTCTTCTTCTTCTGGGACCCCTATAATTCGAATGTTGGTGCATTTAATGTGGTCCCAGAGGTCTCTGAGACTGTCCTCAATTCTTTTCATTCCTTTATCTTTATTCTGCCCCCTGGTAGTTATTTCCACCATTTTATCTTCCAGCTCACTTATCCGTTCTTCTGCCTCAGTTATTCTGATATTGATTCCTTCTAGAGTATTTTTAATTTCAGTAATTGTGTTGTTCATCACTGTTTGTTTGCTCTTTAGTTCTTCTAGATCCTTGTTAAATGTTTCTTGTATTTTCTCCTTTCTGTTTCCGAGATTTTGGATCATTTTTACAATCATTACTCTGAATTCTTTTTCAGGTAGGTTGCCTATTTCATCCTCATTTATTTGGTCTTGAGGGTTTTTACCTTGCTCCTTCATCTGTAACATACTTTTTTGTCTTTTCATTTTTTTTTTTGATGGATGGTGCTGTATTCCTGTCTTACTGCTTGTTTGGCCTGAGACGTCCAGCACTGGAGTTTGCAGGCAGTTTGATCGAGCTGGGTCTTGGTGCTGAGATGAGGACCTCTGGGAGGCCTCACTCAAATTGATATTCCCTGGGGTCTGAGGTTCTCTGTTCACCCAGCGGTTTGGACTCAGAGCTCTCACCACAGGAGCTCGGGCCTGACCTCCAGCCTGGGAACCAAGATCCCGCAAGCTTCGTGGCACGGTTAAAAAAAAAAAAAAAAAGGAAGAAAGAAAAAAAGGAGCAGTGCAATATCAAAGAATAAAGAAAAAAATAAAATTAGAAAGATAAAAAATATATTAGGAAAAATAAAAGTATAATTGAAACAACTGCCACAAGGTAAAATAAAACCTCAACAGAAAAAAGAAAAAAAAAAAAAGGGTGGCGAGAGCAAGCCGAAAGGAGAAAACAATAACAAATTATAAAGAATAAAATAAAATAAGGAAAATAAAAAATTTGTTAGGAGAAATAAAAATATAAAAGAATCAACAATAATGAATCAACAAGGTAAAACAGAACTCCAATCTAAAAGAGGAGAAAAGAAAAGAAAAAAAAAAAAAGCTTTGGCTATGGGGGCAGAGTTTAGGCCAGGGGTGGAACTTAGGCAGGGGTGGGGTTTAGGGTGGGGGGGGACCTAGGCTCAGGACCCACCTAGCCGGAAAAGTCCCTGGGGGCGGGGCCTCTGCTTAGGACCTACGCAGAAGGGGAGAGGCAGCCTGTGGAAAGGAGGGCCTCTGGACTGTGGAGTTCAGGAGTTTGGAGGTAGGGCCCTGAATGAGGGTTTGTGGGTGGGGTTTAGGCCCAGAGCATTGGAGGGGGTCTCAGAGGGGGTCTCCGAGTGTAGAGGTAGCGCCCTGGGTGGGGGTGTAAGGGCGGGGCTTGGGCTCTGTGCAGCAGGAGGGAGGCTCCGAGGGCAGAGGATTAGGCCTGGGAACCCAACAAGCTTCCCTGTGCCTAAGTGGACAGGGAAAGCAGTGGCCACATTCCCTTCCGTTCCTTCATGCCCCTCCCCCACCATCTCCCCCAGGGTCTCCCCCATCGCTGCTGGACCCCTAACCATGGGTGGATCCTGCTAGGTGTAGGAACTCCTTCCCTTCCCCAACCACCCCTCAGGGGTGTCATCCCGGAGGTCCGGCCTTTAGGTTTGCTCCCCCTTCCCTCCCTCCCACTCCCTCAGGACCCGTGCAGCTGGAGGGCGCCTAGGTGGGCAGAGGATCAGGCCCGGGATCTCAGCAGTTTCCTGGGGGCCCAAGTGGGCAGTGGAAACCTGGCTATGCTCCCTTTTGATCCTCTGCCCTCCCAATGGTCCCCCAATTTACCCCTTCCCTCGTGGGATCCCTTCCTCTCCCCCAGCTACCCCTCAGGGGTGCCAGTCCCATCCTGCCTCCACTTCTCCTCCCCCTTCACTCCCCCCATGCCCTATGTCTTACCCGGTTGCTGGGGATTCCTCCCATCCCCTTAGGTGTCTGTGGCCCCCCACCGGTGCCTGGTAGTGACCTAGTTGTGAGGAGACGTGAATTCCATGTCCTCCTTGTCCGCCATCTTGACTCTGCCTTGTTACTCAAATTTCTTGTGGCATGAAGTGTCATTGCTGAAAAGTCTGAAGATTATCTAATTTTCATTCCTTTATAAGGCACTTGCTCTCTTTGGCTAGATGTCCAAAGATTTTGTTATTTTCTTTTACTCTAAAATCCAGTTATTTTTACCATGTGGGTATTGGGTTGGGTTGATAGTCTCAACGGTGTGCTCTTTCTTTATATACTTTCAAATCATTTTTTTAATTCCAATAATATTTTTCTTGAATTACAGCTTTTAGTATTTCTTCTCTTTTATTGATTTTTTTTCTTTAGTTGCTCCTACTATCTGTATAGATCTTTTTTGCCTGTTTCAATTATTTGTACTTTCTCTTTTTCATATCGTTTTGATTTTTAACCTTTTTCTTTTTTCACCTTAAACTTCTTTTAAGACATTATTTATTGTGTTCATATGCTCCTGTGTTCTTTCCAGTTTAGACTTCATGTCTAAAAGTTTTTTCTTTTATTCCTCGTACTGAGTTCTGTCATCTCATTTTTGTGTTTTGCTACTTCTAATTTATGTTGTTCTTTCATGTATTATATTCTGTTCTTAATGTATTTTAGCCTGTTTTGAAAAAATAGGTTACAGTTTTAATTTATTTTAAAGTCACTAAATATTTTGACTGCAAGATTTTTTCTGTTCCTTAAGTCTCTTTGTACTTGGAATAACTTTGCTTAGGATTTGATCTCAAATCCTTTCTGTGGCTCATTTTTATTTAAAATTAGTTTGAAATAGCCTTTCTAACATCACAGATCTCCCTTTTCTGCTTGTTTACTATTTTTCATATAGAGTTTAGAAAATATGATGGTTTGTTTTCTGAGATCTCCTGGTTCTGTTCCCTCCACCACTTTTATCTGTACTTCTCTTTCCTTTACCTCTATTGTCCTTGTTCTTCTCAGCTTTGATTCCACTCCCAAAAGTTCCTCCTCCTATGAGTCCCTGTCCTTTTACTCCCGGTAACCTGGGAAACCCTTGAGTTTTGAGCGAAGAAGTGACACAATCTAACATGTTTTAAAATGATCCCTCTGGTTGTTCTCCTAAACAAAGACTGCAGGGGAGAACACTGTGGTAAACAGGGTTAGAAAACAACTTCAATGCTGGTATTGACAAATTGTATGCAGGAGAAAACTGACAAAGTTGGTTATATAACCTCTAGTCTCACAGCTGGTAAGTGGCAGACATGACATTCAAACCCAGGCAGTTTTACTTCAGCATCTGTAGTAAACATCTGCCATTTGAGACTCTTCAACATTTTTCAAACACCCTCTCTACATTTTGATAGTTTTTCACATTGTGAGCCCCAAAGCAACATTTCCCAGATTCCCTTGCAGCTAGAATGCAGAGGTATATAACTTAAGTTTCACTCATCTGATGCACCCTGATTTAACAAATAATAAGGATGATGCCCAGTTAAGACTTTTATTGTATATTTTTTATTGAGATAAAATTCAGCTTTTTAAAGTGTGCAATACAGTAGTTTTCAGTATATTTACAAAGTGTGACCATCATTACTATTTAATTCTAGAATATTTTCATCACCTCCCCAAAGAAACCTCATACCCACTAGCAATCACTCTCCATTCTCCTTTTTCTCTGGTCCCCAGAAAAACTAATTTTTTTTCTGTCTTCATGGGTTTCCCTATTCTGGACATTTCCTATAAATCATACAATATGCAGCCTTTTGCATCTGATTTCTTTCACCTTAGTATAATGTTTTTAAAGTTCATTTATGTTATAGCATGAATCAGTACTTCCTTACTTTTTTTTCTTCTTTTTTAAAATTTTTGGTTTTGTTGGGTCTTTGTTGCTGTGTGCAGGCTTCCTCTAGTTGCGGCGAGTGAGGGCTACTCTTCATTGTGGTGCGTGGGCTTCTCATTGTGGTGGCTTCTCTCATTGCAGAGCATGGGCTCTAGGCGCACAGGCTTCAGTAGTTGTGGCATGCGAGCTCAGTAGTTGTGGCTCGTGGGCTCTAGAGCGCAGGCTCAGTAGTTGTGGCATACTGGCTTAGTTGCTCCACGGCATGTGGGATATTCCTGGACCAGGGCTCAAACCCATGTCCCTTGCATTGGCAGGCAGATTCTTAACTACTGTGCCACCAGGGAAGCCCCCTTCCTTACTTTTTATGGCTGCTAATATTGCATTATATGGATATATCACATTTTATTCACCATTCATCAGTTGATAGACATTTGGGTTGTTTCCATGGTTTGGCTATTAAGAATAATGCTACTATGAACATTCACGTGCAAGTTTTTGTGTGAACACATGCTTTCAATTCTCTTGAGTAAGTTAAGTTTGAATTTCAGATAAACAATGAATAATATTTTAATACAATTTTAACTCAAATATTGCATGGGACAAACATATTTAAAAACTATTTGTCATTTATCTAAAATTCAAATTTAACCTGGAATTCTGTATTTTATCTGTCAACCTTACCCAGGTGAGGCTTGGACAAAGAAGTGAGAAATATGAGGCAATGACAACAGTGAATTCTATCAAATATTTAAGGAAGAAATAATACTAATTCTACACAATGTCTACCAGAAAATAGAAGAGGAGAGAGTACATCCCAACTCATTTAATAAGGCCAGCAGCATTCAGAAGAAGACACTACAAGCAAAGAAAACTATAGACCAGTATCCCTCATAAACATAGATGCAAAAATCCTCAACAAAAGTAGCAAATTAAATCCAAGAATACATTAAAAGATAATAAATTATGGTAAAGTCCTGGATCCCTCAGATTCAGCCCTGCTTCCCCAACCAGGTTAGCCCTGGAAGCATCTCCCTGGAATTCAAGAGTTTCCAGGGTACCTAGTTCAAACACCTCCATTTAGAGTTCAGATTTTGTCCTTAGATTAAGCTACAGAGAACAACATACTGATACTGGGTTATTTTGCTTTTTTGTAGATTTTTTTTCAGAATTAGTATTTTAAGACACCCTATCGTAAACAGTGGTGTGAAAATCATAAATGTACATATTTCAGTAGGAATATTATGAAGATATTTTATGGCTGTAGGAGTCTCAAAATCAAGGAAACTATTCTTCTGTGGAACATTTAGTTTTCCTTTTACTTTATCTTATGGCGCATTCTAAGTCTTGTAACTGATTGGATTTCTCACTTTCTTTTGACCACTAGAAATATTAGAGCCAAATTTGTGGCCCATCTCTAGCAAATTTATAAAAATATGTGCATAACATTTTGTGTGCTAATCTTCCTTCTGAATTTATTATCCTCCTGCACTTGAGTCTCCTATTTTTTATTTTTTCATATATATAAGATGTTATTGAATACCAGAATTAATTCCATCCCTCTCAAATCTCAAGGTAATAACAGTAGAAAAAAATAACAGTCTTTTGGATTAGCAAACTCACAACATCAGGGAGCCATGTAGTCATTCAGTGGTGGAAAAGAATGAGGGGAGAGGATAACTGAGTATAGGTTTGGGGAGTCAGTTGTGGACAAATCCTGATTCTTGTTAGGGGAAGGGTATGGCATGAAGAAGAGGAGTATGTCTGGCTCTTAAAATGAAGAGTTGGGAATTGTAGGTTTAGAACGGACTGGTTTGTAATCACTGTTGAACAATCAAGGGGTGGACTGAAGTCAACACTATTTATGTTTGTGGTCACATAGCATCTGAACGACTCTTTCTTTTCTTGGAGAATTTCCACATTGTAAGTCCCTCTTCCTCAAGTTACTCTTCTAGTCTTCCTTGCAGCTAAGGTTTGGGCGTGTGATACTGACCCAGTCCTATTCATGCAAACCTCTTATTTAGAAATGAAGAAAATAAAGTTCAGATGCAGTAAAGAATAGGGCTATTGGTGAGGGTGGTGTTAGACACATCCCACATTTAAACAGCAGTCATGGCAGCATTCCTTACATCTGGTCTCCATCTCTAATGGTGTGAACTCTGGCATCTTCACTGGAGAAGCCCCTATAGTGTGGTTTGAGTCTTGTTCCTGACTGCATGGCCTCTGGTACCCGATGAACTACCCAATATCCTTCAATATCCTTTTTAAAGGGATATTTCTACTTAAACTAGCCAGAATGCATTCTGTTGTTTTTACTAAGAACCCTGTCTAATTCAAGGCAAATAAATATACACAGATTATATATGTATCTACAAATACACATATAGCCATCTTTATAACTAAGTAGATTAAAAAAAAAAAAAAACCTTGAGATTGTAAGCATGATTTACTTCTCTGAAAATGTTCCTCTCAGTTTTCAATTTGTCTTTTTTTTTTTGGAAAGAGAAACAACTCCTTGTTCTAAAGATAGTTGACTTCTAAAACTATCAAGAAAACTTGAATGCTGTTTAGATAAGAAGGAGAAGTACAGTACTTTATAGGTTAACCTAAGAAGCTTATTTTTTTTTCACTTTAGGCTACTTCTAGCAACACCCAGATGGGTCAGGGCCAGGACAGGGGTTTAGACCTCTTGCCTCTGCCTGACATCTTGGCCATGGCCCATCCATCAGTTTTGCTCAGGGATGCAGGGTCTGCTCCAGACATTGTTGTCTAGGCCTTTGAATTGGGGTGGAATGGGGATGGGAGAGTGAGAACCAAGATGGTTAAAACTGCCCTTGAAAGCTTGAGATTATTCCTTGAGAAAGAGTCATCTTGGCCTACGCCCTCATGAGTTCTACAAGCCTAGCATGGAAGAAAGAGAGAGAAGGAAAGACACTTAGTCATTGCCAAGACACCACTGGCCAGGAGAATGACCAGAGATGACCCATTTGTGGCTCTGCCCCCTCCTTACCCATGGGGCCCAGTCAAACCTATCTTGGCAGGATGGCCTAAGCAACACAACCAATGTGCCTGCTCCTTTCCTTGGACTCTTCCAGCATTTATGACTGTGCTAGGGGTGAACGCTTTGTCCCCACTGCTCATGTGCCCATAGAGAGAAAGGAATTTCCATTCCGCCATCCAGAAGAAAAGAACACAATCAACTTCTGCCCCTTCGCTTCCTCCTCAGGGAAGGAGGAGGATTTACCTAATCAGTGAATTTGGTGATGGAACCGAGCATACCTCACTCAGTCTTTCTCTCCCTTTTCTTCAGAGCTGCCAACCTCCAAAATGTGTGTCCATCTGTCCTCCTCTATGTTATAAGTTACAGGCAGGGCCTGTTCCTATTGCAGAGACTAAGGTTGCGTATCTATGTCCGTGACTTGGCGGATAAATCTTTTAGTAAAGGAAGGATATTGGCAAATCTGTCTTGCCACAAATCTAAAGCCATTTTGGTGTCTCCTGTATCTTATTTCTTTATTCATTTGAACTTTGGCAGGGCCGAATGCAATGACAGATGTGGGGAAGGGAGAAGCAATAATTATACCACCCTCAGCAACGGATCAACTTGGCTGACTTAATCTCTCTTAACCCACACTGTTCAAACTGACTCATAAAAAAGAGACCAGGTGGCACACTGCGGCATGCCGGCGTTTGTGGAAGATAGGGGTATCTGATTACTTCCATACAGGTGATGAGAAAGGAGTCTAGTTTTAACCTTCAGGTGGCTAGAATTTCTATTCCAGCCATGGAAGTTGGTTTCCTGTGCATCACCAACCCTAAAGCAGTATGAGGAAACTACCATCCAACTACACTGAGAAGATCTAGGAACTGCAGGTGATGAAGACACAACCAGGTAAGGCCATACTCACCATCAGGTGTGATATAAATGTGGATTTTGTTGCTCCATCAGTTTACAAAGATTTGGAAGACAGGGAAAGATGTACTTGGTGCATATGCTGGAAAACCAGAATGTTAAGCCTTTTCTGACTCTACAAACAGATTCAGGAGGAAGAATAAAGTCATAAGGTCTAATCCCTCTCCAATTAAGCCTGGAAACATTCAAAAGACTATTTCCAATTTACGAATTTAAACTCTATAAGATCACTTTCATTAGACGTTCATAACTACTTGTGAAAAATATGAAGAGCGTGAAGCTGGAGGCAGATTTGCTGCTTTTACAGGGAAAGAATAGCCAAGTGCAAAAGTGGAAGAAAGCCATAAATCCGAGTTAACTGGAAAAATGGAAAACAAAATAATCTATTGCATTTTAGTCACTGGGTTGAAGGCTATGATTATAGTGTTTATTACTAATACTCTGTATAGAGTTACCTAAAAATTACCCAGTTAGACCTGCAATTAAGCTCTGGGACTGTGGCAGGTGCCTAATTTGGTGGAGAGAGGAAGACCCTGAGTCAGCAAACCCTGTGTCCTCCATCAGGCATCCGTGGTTCCACTGGTTCAGCCTGGGACACGGGTCCCCAATACTCTCAAACACCATAGAGAGGGGTTTTATGGCTCCTAATCAAAGAAGATGTTTCTTTCTACATTTATACCTTTCCCTATGTAAATTTGCATAGACATAGTTTTCATCTCAAAAGTGAGGTTTGAAGAGAAGTGTGTCTATAAAATAGGGGTAATCCTTATACTGTAGTATTTGAGAAAGGGCACTTCTTGTTTTTCTTTTATATACTGAATTTTCAAAGTCACCAAACCCCAGAAGAAAGCTCACCTGAATAGCCACTTTGTTTAAATTTCCTACAGAAATAGCTTTGACCCCGTAACTGTTTGAAAAATAATAGCATTATGCCATAGCAAGAAGAAACCCCAGTAATTTCTATGAGGACCTTTCTTTTTAACCAATGACCTAATTCAACTGGCTATAAGCCCCATAATTATCACTAATTAATAGAAACTGAACAAAGCAAGTATCAACCTATCATACTGGTAGAGAAAGTACATGATATATAAGAAAAAAAGTAATTAATTTCTTTCAGTGAACTGGAAATTCTGGGAATATGTGAGGCTGTAAAGTAAGGTGAATACATGACCTTTTGGTCCCTTAACTGTTAGATTACAATTAGTTCTTTTTCTCTTGGTCCTTAACTTAGGTTCAAAGAGATGTTTGTTTTGAGGAGGGAGCTTCTAATGGGTCCAAAGTATAATCCAGTCTGAGTGTAGGCTGGTTTATAAAGTTCCCTGCTAGTGGCAATGTTTTCAGCTATGGCAGCAGAATTTCTTTATCTTTGTTGCTTACCGGATTTGTGTTAGAATGATACTTTTAAAATTCATTAGACCAGTAATAACGCAGTGGCATTTAATCTGATACTCCGATGGCACAATACACTCCCATCACTGTGCTAATAAAGGGCCTTTTCATTCTAGTCCCTTCCTGTTCAGCTGAAAGCCACTGTTAATGTTTTTTTTTCTTAGTCACACGTCTCCTAACTACACATCCCTTAGCCCATAATAACTGATGTTTCTGGCCAGAACCCTGGTTTAATCGTTTTTCAAATTCATATTCACAGACTGGTCAGTTTGGATCAGGAAACAAAACCCAACACATACTGAAGATATGTAATCTTCCAACAACCTCAATCTTAGTTGTAACTGGGTTCCTAGCACAGGGCCTGGCACATTGATACAAATGTTACTGAATGCATGAACGAACAGATTAATAAATGAAACCACCAGCATGGCACCATTTCCAAATGTACAGCAGGATGGGATGACTCAGAACTAAAAGCACCAATTTTACTTTTACTAGCTTCTGTTTTGTTTTCAAAAAAAGGCTTTCCTGAAAACTTGAACCTTCATCTCAAATTTGAAGTGCAGCAACTGGTGAATTTCTCTGGGTTTGAGCTTGTTAGCTTTTACTAGTTCTCTTGGGATAGATTTTATGTCTTTTTGGAAAATACTGAAGGGAGAAATCTCTTTTGAACCTGTAAGCCCACATTGGAGAGTTCATCTGTTCTTCTGGGGGCTGAGTCAAGGGTGGCCACTCAGTACGATCCTCATTCCGTATGTTCTGAAATATAGCCAAGGCTGTCCTAACTCATTATGGGACTTTGAAAAGGTTAAGTAACTCAGCTGTGTACTTTTTCCATTCATGCATTGTTGGAATGGAAGGAAAAATAACTGACATACTTATGGACATATTCCCCCATTATTTATTTCCTTCCTCCGTTTAGTCAGTTACTCTGTCTCTAAGCATTGCCTCAGAGAGGGAAGATGATAGGAGAAAGCAGAGAAAAACACACCTTTTCCAGCACTTGAGCTTTAAAAGGGCACAAAAAATTATATAAGGGAATACAGCTGAGTAAGAGCAAGGGCTTCCCAGGCTGCAGGAGAAGGCTGTGTCAAAGGGAAATGATAGGGAAATTGTTTGGGTGGGTCTTGAATAAAGGGGGCCCTGCAACAGCTCCCTGGGCTCAGTCTGGACTGGGGAATGGTGGAGGGGGATGAAGCTGGGCAAGACCCCAACTAGGTTTGTGAGGTTCAAAAGAAGACATTAGTGTCTTGTCTCCCAGGTAGCCTCAGAAAGTAGGAAAACCCTAGAGAAGAATGGCCTTAGAGGGTCTCAGGGATGGCCCACTATAGTGGGAGCAGCAGTATGTGTTCCAAGGACCTAGAATGGCCTGGAAGTAGATTAGAGATCCACCCAACCCAAGGACAGAGAAAAGGGAACGCAAAGGTGAGTGGGTCACATGGGATGGTGGATGTCTCAGAAGATGATAAGTGTGAATAGAACACATTAAGGTTCAGATAGACTGCCCCCCGAACCCTGTGCCCACAACTCCAAAACTTGATTCTATAGATGCCTCTGCTATTTAGGTAAAATACAGGTGAAAATTTGGGAGGATCTGAGAATTGAGTGAGATTTTTTTTCTACCACCCTAGTAGAAAGTGGGATTTAAAAAGAGATTATGTTCTGCTGTAGAAAAATAATGCTGTTTCTTATATGCTTGCAATCACAGGCTAAGATTTAGACCTGCTACATTTAAGAAAAATATTGAATGCTTATCATGTAGTGTATACAGCATCATTTTAAGTGCTTTATGCCTATTCATTCAGAAAAGAGCGTCTATGTTCATGAGCTTTGATTGGACTTTTACAGTGTCCTTATATAATAAGAATGTGTAGAAGTACTATAGTGTATTTCTAACAAGAATAATTTTTGTTTTATTATTCAGATCCTGCTCATTAAAAAAAAAGTTTTATTATGGATAATTTCAAACATAAACAAAAGGAGAGAGGATAATATAATCTCCATGTACCCATCTTCCAACCTTAATAATTATTAACCATGGACAATCAATAACATTGCATATTTTGAACCAAATCCTAGACATATCATTTTATCTATCTATATCTATTCGGTATATATCTCTACAAATAAGGCTTTATATCATCAAATGTCCAGTGTTCAAATATCCCCAATTGTCTCATAACTTCTTTTAAACATTTATTTATTTAAGGCAAGATCCAAACAAGTTCCACACGTTGCATTTGGTCGATATGCCTCATGTCTCTTTCATTCTACAGATTTCCCTTTCCTCTTTTTATTTTTTTCTTCTATTTTATTTATTCGAAAATCCATGTCATATGTCCTATAGGTTTTTCCACATTCTGGGCTTTGCTGACCTTCATCTAATCATTTAGCTTGTTCCCCTGACCACTGTTGATTCCTGCAGTTCTTGCTAATCTTTAGTCTCATTTTTTGTCTGTTTATCCTTTCAGCTATACATATACCTACACTATAATAGAGCCCTGACTAAAAACAAAACCAATAGATAATAAAAGTTTAATGGTAAGAGGAAGTCATCTTTATTTTTAGTGATTCTAAACTTCTTACCTGTGAAATCTAAATCTCTCCTATTCTATTAAATGAACATCCCACCTCCACCCCATCGTCTAACTAGACATTTATTTACAGATGACTCACCACATGTCTCAAAACTCTTTATTTAAGCAAAGATAAACATTAACACATATAAAGCATTAATTTGTCTTGGCTTTTGTGTCCTACTCCTGTGTTTCTAATTTCTTTTTGTTTACCAGACTATGCCTGGTGCTCTGGGATTCCTGATATGCTAATCTGTTCCCCATGCACTGTGGGATTGAGGTCAGCCCTCAGGGAATAGGCTTTCATCTGAGTAGGCATATTGAATGGCTGATTTATTTCTATTCAGGCCTCTGTAGAGAAGACAGACAGTGGACTCTCCCCTGGGAGAAGGTGGGCCTGATTCTAGACAGCATTTGATACACTCACAGCTGAGAACCCTTGAAAACAAAGAGGGAGGGAGGGAGAGTGTTGTGTTGTATTCAGAGCAGGTAGTTGGAGTTTACTAATCAGATAAGCCATCCACAAGCTGACATATTGTAGCTCCTGTGTGTGAACGTTGAATGCTAGGATGATTATTTTAGCTTTGGCCTTTTGGGTGATAGTAGCATTGACTTATACCATTCATTTGGCCTCAAAACTCTCTAATGAACTTTAAAACCTCTCCAAACTCTGTTACATAAGGCATATATGTGTTACTCAGCTAAATACAGCCTTAACTTTCTTTGTTATAAATAATTCCAATAAACAGACTTTGTTATAAATAATTCCCAGTTGCATATAGCTTCAGATCTATTTTATCTTTTTGGAGAGTACAGTTATTTTTATTGCATCTGAGTTCCAGTTTCTAACAAATAAATTTGCAAGCAGAAAAAAGCCTGGAGAAATAAAAGCCCAGAACCATATAACTGGAGCACATTTTGTGTTTGAATGTCAGCTTTTGAAGGAAAATATTGATGTACTCAGAAGTAGAAATTGGTGAATATTGCTCGACCCACTATCTACACGGGACATCAGAAGGTTGTCACTCAGTCTAAAACCCTGTGAAAAGATGAGATTTGCTCTACAACTGAAAATCAGCACGTTCCATGCCTTTAAAGATTGAAGAATGGAAAGTAGGCTGCTTGGGACGAGGGGCATAATAATACCTAACTTTATAGACTTGGCAATTTACAAGAAAACTTACATTTTCTCATTTTAACTTCATGACACCCTTGTGGAATGGGATATTATGCCCCTTTTTAACAGAAATAAACGGGGTAAAAGGAGATTAAATGACTTGTCCAAAATCACATAGTGAGTAAGTAATAGGATTTGAAAACAGGTCTTTGGATCCCCTCTGCAAGTCCCCTCACCAGACCCCACCACAGAGCCTACCTGCTTGCCAGCATGAGCTTTTCCCTCCCCTGCGTTCCCGTTGGGCTCTGAGCTGCCTGATCTGGTTACTGTAAGGATACCCACTGGAAGTGGCTCTTTCTCCTCACTTCCTTTGGTGTACCGCTTGATATCTATCTGCTAACTAACTAACAGCGTGTCCTGGGGATAGTTGCTTCTCCTCATTAGACTTTATTTTCTTAATCCTTAACATTTCTTCTACTTCTTTTTTTTAATTTTTTTTATTTTTGGCTGCGTTGGGTCTTTGTTGCTGTGCGGGGGCTACTCTTCGTTGTGGTGTGCAGGCTTCTCATTGCGGTGGCTTCACTTGTTTCGAAGCATGGGCTCTAGGCAGGCGGGCTTCAGTAGTTGTGGCACACAGGCTCAGTAGTTGTGGCTCGAGGGCTCTAGAGCGCAGGCTCAGTAGTTGTGGTGCACGGACTTAGTTGCTCTGCGGCATGTGGGATCTTCCTGGACCAGGGCTCGAACCCGTGTCCTCTGCATTGGCAGGCGGATTCTTAACCACTGCGCCACCAGGGAAGCCCTCTTCTACTTCTTAAATGCTCTTTTTTTTTAAATTAAAACTTACCATGTCTTTCCCCTCATTGTTGGCACTCTGCTAGTCACCGTGGAAGACTTCCAGGAGCAGAAGAGAACGGAGCCATTTCAGAGGTCATTGTTGACTGTCACACGCTAAGACCTTTACAATATCTAGGACATCTTTACTGTATATATAGTAAACTCAATATTTATATTCTATTTTTTAAATTAGAAAATTTGAATGTTCATCCAGCTCCTTTCCAAGAGGCCAGATCCAAAGAAGAAAATTCAAGTGATTCCTTACAAATGGAGATCTGTCCCTTTTTCCCCCTCCCATGAGGATTAGCAGTAATATTAATACCATGCATTTACATAGGTTAACATGTCTTCTGGGATTTATGTGGGAAACATGGAAATAAGTTCTTTCTAGATGTCAATGAATCACCCTGGGGTATCTCAAAGAGCTAGAAAATGTCAACGGGGAGCAGTGCTGGTCGGCTCTGAGGGCCTGGCCAGGAGCCTGCAAAGGCATTGCCCGATCCCAGCACCATGGTGGTTGGTTTAAGTGAGAGGGCGGGGGAGGTGGAGAAGAGAAGGGGGAATGGCCCTCAGCACACCAGGCATATAACACTCTCACTGCCAGCACCCCAGGGGAAGGAACACTGTCTCTTTCTCAGTCTCTCCACCCAAAATCCCACGAATGAATCTCATTGAATTATATGTCTGTCCCTTACCAATTACTGTGGCCAAAGGGATGCAGTACTCTGCTTGGTCAAGGCAAGGTCTCATGCCCACCTTCAAATTTGGGGTCGGAATCAATGCCGCTTCAATGCCTCAAGGAGAGCTGGGAAGAGGTGCTTTTCTAAGGAAATCAGGATGTTGTTACCAGAAGGAGGACTTGGTGCTGTCAGGTAAAAGCATCATAAGTCCTCTACCTTCTCCAATTGCTAAAGGTGGAGTTTCAGGCGCCAAATCTCCTAGATAAGGGAGATATTTTTGAAGTGCTTTTTTTGGGTCCTCAGATAACACCATGTTGCCACCAGCCTACTTCAAAAGCATTAAAGAGCCATCTGGTCTGGGTTTGACTATTCTATCCATATTGCTTGCAGTTCTAGCTTTAAATCTCTTGGCTTGTAAAATCAGGTAGCAGCATTTAAATATGTCGAATTCTGCAAATGTTGGGATTATAAATAGTTCATATTTCATAAATGCGAACAGCAGTTCTGAGAACTTTAGTGTCTCAAAACCTCCAGCAGGGTTTTTTTCCTGTTTTATTCTGTTTTTTTGTTTGGCTTTGTTTTGTATAGTTGAGAAAAGTGGAAATTTTATCAACAATTATCCTTACACTAAACAAATGAGATAGCAAAACTTTCTGTACAGATAAAACTTCCAATGCTTGTTTTTGTTTCTTAATGCTATTTTTGTTTGAATATCTTAAAATGTGTTCATGTTTTTTATTTCCCATTCTAGATTTGCAAAAAGTGTGTTAAATTTAAAGTGCTCTAAATTTAAAACTTTATTTCTTATGAAAATGATAAGTAAAGGATATTAATAGTCTTGCTCTGATTTGGGTGTGTCTCATGTGTTGCCAATTTGCCACATATAAGTTAGATTCCGTTTGTCTTTTCCTAAGTTTTACTTTATAGGGCCTTTGCTTAATATTATTTTATAAAAATATTATTTTATTTTTTATTATTTATATTTTATAGATGATCTGACAAGGCATTGAAATTTATTTCACCAACTCCATTTTGATTATGGAATGAACTGTAATCTAAATTATACTGCAATCATGCTTTCTAGGATTTGTCTGCCACCCACTTTTCCAGGTTCCTGTTCCACCTTAGGAACGTTATTAGGGTATCTGTTGTTTATATTTATCCTGCATCCCTTTTTCTTTGGTAAGAGCACCAGCTCCTTAACTGCTCCGCCTTTACCCTGTGTGGCTCTGGTGGGACTGCCAATCATGGTCACGCTGCCTTTGGCAGAGGATGTTAGTAGGTGATCCAGGCTAAGCTATTTGACCACATTTCTCAGGACACAGTGTTGGTTCAAGGAGCGGGCACATCACCCAAGCTGAAACAAAGTCTCCTCCCAGAATTTTCTGGAATAGATACCATTTTCATTTCTCTCTGGTAAAAAGCAATAGTAGGTAAAGACCCAACGCAGCCAAAAATAAATAAATTAATTAATTAAAAAAAACTAAAAAAAACATGGGCTTCCCTGGTGGCGCAGCAGTTAAGAATCTGCCTGCCAATGTAGGGGACACAGGTTCGAGCCCTGGTCCGGGAAGATCCCACATGCCGCAGAGCAACTAAGCCCGAGGGCCACAACTACTGAGCCTGCACTCTAGAGCTTGTGATCCACAACTACTGAGCCCACGTGAAACAACTACTGAAGCCCACGCACCCCAGAGCCCTTGCTCCGCAACAAGAGAAGCCACCGCAATGAGAAGCCCGCACACCTCAATGAAGAGTAGCCCCCGCTCGCCACAACTAGAGAAAGCCTGTGCGCAGCAATGAAGACCCAATGCAGCTAAAAAGAAATAAATTAAGTAATTAATTAAAAAAACATATTTAAAAAAAAAGCAATAGTAGGTAACCCAAGGGCTGCCTGCATTCATGTTCCCTACCTAATGGAGAAATCTTGTCCTCAGTAGGATAGAATGAGGTCAAATATACTGAAGGAAGCAAAAGTAAGTGCAGAGAGTAAAGAAAAAGATTTTTTATAAGACCCCTGTCTATATAAACAATTTGATCCAAAAATGTATTACAAAATTCTTGGGCCCATTCAAGGTATAGTATTTATTGCTGAAGATTTAGAATACTGGGTAGATGGATAAACAACAAGTTCCTACTGTATAGCACAGGGAACTATATTCAATATCCTGTGACAAAACATAATGGAAAAGAATATGAAAAAGAATATATATACACATATGTATAACCGAGTCACCTTGCTGTACAGAAGAAATTAACACAACATTGTAAATCAATGATACTTCAATAAAATTTAAACAACGACAACAAAAAACACCCCTATGTTCATAGCAGCACTATTTACAATAGTCAAGACACGGAAACAACTTAAATGTCCATTGATAAATGAACGGATAAAGAAGATGTGGTACATATATACAATGGAATATTATTCACCATCAAAAAGAATGAAATAATGCCATTTGCAGCAACATGGATGGACCTAGAGATTATCGTACTAAGCAAAGTAAGAAAAAGATAAATACCATATGATATCACTTATATGTGGAATCTAAAATACGACACAAATCAACACGTCTATGAAACAAAAACAGACTCACAGACATAGAGAACAGACTTGTGGTTGCCAAGGGGTGGAGGTGTAGGGGAGGGAAGGATTGGGAGTTTGGGATTAGCAGAGGCAAACTATTATATATAGAATGGATAAAAAACGATGTCCTACAGTATAGCACAGGGAACTATATTCAGTATCTTGTGACAAACCATAATGGAAAAGAATATGAAAAAGAATATATACATATACACATATATGTATAACTGAGTCACTTTGATGTATAGGAGAAATTAACACAACATTGTAAATCAACTATACTTCAATAAAACTTAAAAAATAAAATAAAAATAAAATAGAATACTGGATAGGAAGAGGCAATTTCGTATTTGTTTTTTGTCCAATCAGTTTACATGAAGAGTCTTTATAGTATCCAGACACCATCTCTTCTGTTCAAGAATCTCCTCTTCAACTTTATTGTCAAATGCACTGTTCCTCACTCATATCATAAACATTTATAAAAATTTAGCAATATTCTTATTGCTCATACTGCCGTGGCTCTTTAGAATCTCATTTGTATTGAAAGAATACAGATATTCTTGCAAATTCTGTAATATCATTTATTTAATGCTGGTTTCACCATTACTCATGAAGATGCACCATCCATGGTGCCATTCATGAATACTGGCTTCCAATGATTCTCTTAGAGGTGGTTACTGTGTTTCACTGGTGATGACCACAATGCAAGCCTTATCCAGAGTGTGCAGTGATGGATCATTTGTTTTCTGTTCCGATTAAAGTTACCATTTGTAATGTTATAGCATTAACATAGAACAGTATATCTTCCAACCACATCGTTTATTTAATTCTTTAGGCCACAATCACTCACAATCAATCCATTCAAAGCATGTGATCTCTTTCCATATTGACCATATCCCTACATCCATATACCTCCACGGGAGGGATAGGCAGTGGGCCCATGGGAGGGAAGGTAATAGTGGTCCCATCTTCACAAAGAGTGTATGTCCCTTGTGTAGCATGGCTTAAGATTGACTTAGAAGAGCACAACATCGCCATATCAATTGAAAATAAGAGACGACGTGATCAAAAGGCTTCAATGGCTTTGCAGAGCAACGATCTCAAAGCCCTCAGATGAGAGGCATGGCCACCCCCAGAGCCCTGCATGACACATGGTATGGAACCTGAAGAGGAGATGGAGTGACTGCCCTGGGTGCCAGTGGTGCAGGCACACAGGGTAAAGGATGCCTGCCACCACTACCCCACAGCTAAGTGCTGTAGCCTGAAAGCATCACTGTGGTTGAAACTTGGATGGGCAACAGATGACACAGGGACCCCTGCATGCAACTCAAGTCCAGAAATCAGCAGTGGGTTGCTAGTCACCCAAAGACCTGAACTTACCACAATTAAGAAAGTGGAGAATCAGGAAGCTTCCATTGAAACTATTGAAGTCACTAGAGTGTAAGCTCTATCAAGGAAGTGATTTGGTCCGTTTGTTTACTGATGTGTTCTCAGCATCTAGAATAGTACCTGGCACATTAGTAGGAACTCAATAGTATTTGTTGAATGGATGAAAAATACACGGTCATAGCTGCAGGTTAAGGACCAGGAAACTGGGATCAGGAGTTGCTGCCATCACTGCACTATTGGCTAGACAGTGGGATGTGGATTCTGGTCTCTGCAGTCACCATAACTTCCTCTTAACAACTGGAAACTGGTGCTTAGATATTGGAAAGCTGAGTCCAGTCAGCGCTACCACTGCAACTACCTCACGATATCCACAAACTAGAGACTCAACACCGTCATCCTCAAACCATGTTTGCAAGTAGTCAAAGCAGTAACAAGAATTACCTGTGCCTCATTTTTCCTTTCAAATCTCACACTAGTATATCTAATTAGTGGATTTTAATTTGCATCCAAGATTTACCTGCAAGAGAGGTTTGGGTAATGTGTTTTCTTTAGGTCTCTGCAGTCAGGACCCTCACTAGAATGAGGCAGGAAGAGAAGATGGAAACCATTTGTCAATATCAAGTTCAAAAGAAGAGTGCCCTGGGACGAAGTCCTGAAACACACTGTATTCATTTTATATTGCTACAATAACAAATTACCTCAAACTTAGAGACTTACAAAGACACATGTTTACTAACTCATACTTCCTATGGGTCAGGAGTCCAGGCGTGGCTAAATGGGTCCACAGGCTGCAATCCGGGTGTCAGCTGGGCTGTGTTCTCATTAGAGGCTCACCTGGGGAAAGGTCTTTCGTGTTTCCTAAACTTGTTGGCAAAATTTATTTCTGTGAGCTCATGGTGACTTGCTTCTTCAAGGTCAGAAGCAAAGAGAATCTCTGACCTTCTATGGGCCTCCATCTGATTAAACCAGGCCCCAGTCAGGATAATCTCCCTTTTAGACAACTCAAAATCAACTGATTTGGGACCTTAATTATGTCTACAAAGTGCTATCACTGTTGCATAGTTTATTGGCTAAAAACTAGACACAGGTTCCACCCACACCCAAGGGGAGTGTGTTATACAAGGCGTGACTCTCTGGGGGGGCATCTCAGAGTGTGTCTACTATATACTCCATGATTTAAAGGTCAGAAAAAGAAGGATAAGCAAGGCAAACCAAGAAGAATGGCAAGTGAGAAGAGGAAAGAGGGGGAAAAAGGAGATTGTTGGAGTAGGGAAATCACGTGAAGAAGTTGTTTCAACTGTGTTATATGCTGTCCAGAGGCTGAGAAAGATGAGAAGACGAGGATGAACAAATGACTATCTGATGTGGTAACGTGACCTTGGCAAAGGGTTCAGTGATTGAATGTAAGCCTGATTAGAAGCTGATTCACAAAGGCAAGGGAGGTAAAGATGTGGAGACACTGAGCATAGACAATTCTTTTAAGGAGTTTTTCTGTAAAGGGAAGCAGAAGAATGAGGTGGTAGTTGGAGGAGATATGAAGTCAAGGAGGGAATTTGTTTTGAAAGTGTTTTTTGTCCGTTAATGAGAATGACTCAATAGAGAGAAAAAAATGTGAACATCTAGGAAAGCAGGGAGGCAACCATGGGAGTAGGAGGGGTTGGAATCGAGTGCACCGGTGAAGGGGATGGTAGGCAGGAGGCTGAGCCGCTCATCCATTGCAACTGCAGGAAAAGAGGGTATAAAGGGACAGACGCGGGAAACAGGAGGATTTGATGGTGAGAGTTTCTGCTGCTGCTTACGTGTGTCTGAGAGGAATGGTCGATGAAATAGGAGGAAGGTGATGGAGTTCTGAGGAATGAAATAGCCCTGGGAGGGTCAAATAAATTGACCAGGAATATGCAGAAGAATCGTCAGTCAGCAGTAAGGGGCAACTTAAGGTCTGATGTCAGCATAATCATTTCTTTCTTGAGGTATATTTAGATTCTTAAGGGCAGGAACAGAGCAAGGAGGGACAGGACTATTCCCAGAGTTGGGATTTTTTCTTTTTAGGATAATATAATGGAAGCAATAAAGGGTCAAAAGAGGTAAGAGCAGATTTAAAGGAGTAATTATAATTCAGGACCATGGAATCTAAGTTAGGTAAGGAGGGAATGAGGGCCTGGGGGATGGAAATAAACAGTGAAAAGGCAGTAGGGTCAGATGAACAAAGTGCCTGGTGGAGTAGAAGAATTTTTTGAGCTTAGGGCATGAGCTGGATGTAGAAGTAAAATGCTTGACACTGAGATGATTGAGGGGATGTAGTTATTATAAATGACAGGAACTAAGGACAACAGTGGGGGTTGGTGGCTGAAGTGGCAGAAGAAAAGATCACTGGTAGCAAAGGGATTGAGGACTAGAGAGGCCATGAGATTGGATGGACCAGCCATGTAGATATTGAAATCACCAAGAATAATGACAGGAGACTGGAGGAGAGAAACACAGTAAACCTGGTGTTGAAATCTCCAAGGAATGTGTGGGAGTGACAGGGAAGACAGGAGGAGACACAGCAAGAAGGTCTGGAGGTGCAGTCTGATAGCATGAGCTTCAAAGCAGCGGATGGGGGAGGGCAAGAAAGAGACAATGGCTTGGAAGTGGCAGTGAGGAGCAAGGCGAACACCTGGATCACCTTCTGACCCAGTGGTGCGTGATGGGTGAGAGAGAACTGGCCACCACTCATGAGGGCTGCAGGGAATTCAGTGTCCTCAGGGAAAGTCACGTTTCTCTCAGAACTAGAAAGTGAAGGGACTGTTCAGAGAAGAGTGTGGATACAGGGGATTTTTCTGATGACAGACCAGTATAGGGATAAGGATTTGAGTGATGAAATTTGACCTGGGAAGCACGGATATCTTGAGGTCACTGAGATCAACATCTAAGACAAGATGGGGTACCCTGGTGGCTGCTTCAGTGGAGAGAATAATTAATTCTAATTATTCTTAGAACTTGATTCAGGCAATTCTTAGGCGAGAACAGGAATTAAATCCATTGGAATTCAACTGATCCAACAATGCTGTTCATCCTTTTTCCTTAGTAACTTGTGTTGGTCTCCTTTCCAATCCTTACTGATTCTGTCCTGCCTTAGTTTCTCATCAGTTCTTCCCTGGATTATTACGATTGCCTCCTAACTGGTCTCTCTCATCCTCTCACCTCTCTCCAATCCGTCCTCCACGTTTCTGCTAGAGTGCTCTCTTTAAATCGTTCATTTAATCAGGCACCGTCTCTGCTCTAAAACCACTGATGGCTGTCCTAATGCTTCATGATCAAATCCAAACTCCTTAGCATGGGAAGGGCCATCAAAGAGCCTGTCCTGCCCATCAGCCTCAAGGGCCCCGACTCCACCACAAGCTCTTGCTGTTCCCTTTGTCTCAGGGCTCCATCTCTTTTTCACTTGATTATCTTGCACTCATTCTTTTAAGCTATAATTCAAATCTTTGGAAGATTATACAAGAAATTGGTAGTCCTGATTGTTCTGAGAAGAAGACCAGGCCTGGCAAGGGGAGCATAAAGGGAAACTTTTCAGAGCATGCCCTTTTATAGATTTTGAATTTTATATTATATGGATGTATTGCCACATCTTTAAAAGTAATGAAAATTAAAAAAATTTTAAAGCATCAAATGGACCAAAAAAAAGAGATACATTTCAGTGTTTCGTCCTCCATGAAGTCTTCACTAACTTGATGCTTCCCTCCACTGAGGCATCATCATGCCTTCCACATTGCTCTATTACAGCATTTATCAGTCTACGTTGTAATTATCTGTGAACAAGTTAACAGTCTTAATGTCCTCATAGCCTGGAAGCACCTTGAGGGAAGGGACTTACTTTGCCTCATTCACCTTTGAATCTAGTACATGGCAGGTGCTCAGTAAAGGCTTGTTGAATTAATGAACGAAAAAAATCTTCTGCACAGAAGGGAAACGAAAGATAGGTAAGCAATTCCTCTTCTTTTACAGATGAAGAAAATGAGGCCCAGAGAGGTGATTTATTAAGGATTGGTAGCAGAATAAATGAGAATCCAAGCTTTCTAGAGTCCAAGTTTGGCATTAGAATAAGTTATAAAACTTTCACGTTGAGACAGCAGATGTGATATGGATTATACATACTTATTTTGACCTGAGTTTCTGGATTTTCAAGAAATTTCTGAATTCCAGAAAGCTGCCCAGTTAACCTCCAAAGGATACTTTCACATATCAGATCATGGGTCCTAAATTTGGGTTTGGAAAACATGTATTCTAAGGACCTCATAGACTAGGCTTATATTGCAGAGAAATCACAGGAAAATCTTGTGGCACATTTGTTTATCTTAAGAGCTGTGTTTTGTTTTATTGTTTTCCTGAAACACACGCAGTGCGGACATAGCTACGTACAGTAGCTCTCTGTAGAGATGCTAGAATAGCACAGGGAAAAGTGCCTGTGTCAACTCAAAATGATGTATTCAGTTCTCATTTGTTAGCATTTGCTGAATATCCAGGGCACACGGCAGTGACCAAGGGCATTTTATTTTACACAGCAGCCGTGTTTTTAATGTGTAAAGTGGTAGTGTTAACGATTACTTGAGCCAGATTTTAAGTACCCTGGGGAGGTCTTCTGTGGGCTTCAAGATCAGTGGTCTTCAAACTTTTTGCTCACATAACTCCCTGAAAGAATTCTGAAAAACTTGCATCCTTCCCGTATTTTTATGTTGCCACCTATAATTTTTCAACATAAGTTTGCAAAGAGTATCATTTCCAGAGTACTGAATGCAATTCATGATATTTTAAAATAAAGCTGTTAGCTCACTTTTTAAAAGTTACCCCAAGGAATCTAAATCCCACAGTACTGTTTTACCCAACATTGTTAATTTTAAATATACGTGACCTAGCTCTTCTTTAACAGCCAGAAAAGTTACATTGTTCCTTCTTCTTCTTGAACTCATATTTTCATTTCCATTTCATTTCCATATTTCCATTTCTCCCACAGAATGCTATCTTATTGCATATTTTCATGCCTGAAAAATTTGTGTTGATCATTACATCATTTTTTCAACTACATACTTACCTAATTTTACTTTCCGGTAACTCTAAGGTCCTAGGAGTTATGTCTCTGGATGGAGTTATTACTAAAATTATTAGTAGTACACTCTTGATCAAACAGTGGCTATATTACAAATTGACAACCATTTTTAAACATAAAAATAAGATTTTATTGAAAATGCATCTGTTAACAAAATGGAGGGGACTTTTTCTTTTCCAGTGGATTTGCGGATGAATATTATAGAGTGAGACTGAGTTCCACCCCAATTCTATTCATGCGTTTGACAAGCTTCTTATAAATGCTGAAGCATTTTGTTCACAAAATAAGTAGATGGGAATGTAAGGTTTTTGCTGTAGCCGTGTTACTCAATTCCTTTAACGCCTTTCAATTGTATGCCAAAAACCATGTGATGACCTCTCATTTAAACTATTTTTTCTTCCCATTGGTTGTCAAATGACCCTTTATTGAATTATGTTCCTTTGCAGTTCTTAACTAGCTGGGCATCCCACCGCACCACTCTTGTTGTCATTCATCTATGATGTCATGAGGATGATGGCAATCCACATCAGAGACCACAGACCTGGCAGTCCCCAGGATCTCTTTAACGGTCCCAGAGTATGCTCTAGCTAAAGACTGGTGTCTCATCTGCTGGGCAATGTTGACGATCTCATCAAAAGTGATGTTCCACTGTGCTTAATGTTTTTCTGCTTCTTTCTGTCTTTTGGTTGTTCCTTGAAGGCTTCGATGATCAGGACTGAGACACAAGGTACCACCTCAATCTGGGCCTGTGTGTTCTGAATGGTCAGTTTCACTGTAGTCCTCAGACCCTTCCAATCCCCAGTTGCCTTTGAAATGTTATCACCAACTGCTTTTGGAGACAGACCCGGGGGCCAATCTTGGGGGCCAGGGCAGACGTGGCACAGACTTCCCCACTGGTGCACCTCAGGTATACAAATTTGATCCCCTTGGGCTCAAACTTAGGCAACATGGTGAGGTGGCTGGTGTCAGATAAACCCGGGTTTCAGAGGACCGAAGAAAATTGCACCTTGGCCTCCTTCAAGCCGAATCTGAATGAAAGCCATTTAAAAAATTTTTTAGTGCGCTAGCAGGTGACACTTTTGTTCCCCAGTCATCATAGTCATTCCCTTTCTCAACACTAACACAGGCTTCTCATTTTCCATGTTTTGTGCACCTGGGGTGAATGCACCATGCTACGATGTGGAATTTGTGAGAAGAATGACTTTCTTTTTTTAAGCGGAAAAATGGCGATTGTAAAAAAGGGATGGAAAAGAGGCTGCAAGCACGTTCTCAGGCAGATAAGTTTTAGGAAAGTGTAGAAATGAAAGTTGAGAATGTGGAATTGATCCCCTTAAAACTATCCATGCTGTGTAGCACTACAGAGTCTTCATGTACATGGGCAGAACGTGGTTATCCCGGTTTGAAGATTTCTGTTCACTAATCGGCAGGCATTTGAACAAAAATGATTGGAGAGCAAGAAAGATTAAGGCAGTCCTAAAAAGACTGGGAATGACATGGTGGTTAAGAGAAGAGCTCTGTAAACCCTAACTCTGAAATTTACTAGCTGGGTATTTTTGGGCAAAATAACCTCTGCCTTCTTAATTCCTAGTCTAGAAATAAAAGCAATAATGATACCTACCTCATAGGGTTGTTGTGAGGATTAAATGAATTAATATGTAAAGCACTTAGAACACTGGTGGACAAATAATTATCACTCAATAAATCATTAACATTAATACTAGGAAATGATTACATATGACTGAAAATGTTATATATGGCTAACTCCTAAATAAGTTAACATTCCATATATACTTTGCTGTTAGCAAAGCTAACCCATTTAATTTGTAAATTAAATGAAAAATATAAGTACCCACAGCAAGTATGGGGCAGAGCCAAGATCCTTGCCCAGAGCTTGCATGCTTAATGATCAAGCTATGCTGCCTCTTGAAAAAAAAAAGAAAAAAGAAAAAAGCAACAAAAATAAATGGAACAGAAGGTGTATGAGTTGTAGTTATTCTTTCTAGGTCAAAGGGTAGCCTATGTTAGGCAAAATTTATAATATGCTTACTTTGGAGTGGCAAGAAAAATGTTTGATGTGTTCTTTCCTCATCTTCTGTAATCACAGAAAGTGCCATTACTTCCATTTAAGACATTCCCTCCCCCTACACATACACTAATTACTAAATATATCAACCACTTTTGGTGCTTAGAGGTTCAGGGGTTTTGCCTTGCTACTGTCTGGGGCTTCAGGCAGATCATGTTCAACAGTCCTATCTTTGTTAAATGAAAATTAGAGGTTTTTTTCAATATTATTTTATTTCTCCAGTATTTCTAATTGTCCCCACCCCTACCCCATTCTAAATTTGAGTTTTATGTTTGATAGCATATACTATAAGTCGTGAAAAACACAACAAAGAGCTTGAAAACCCTCATTTGAATAACATCGACTTTAGGAACAGCTGCTAAGATAAAATAAATCCAAGAGAGCTCAGCAACCAGAACGCAATTGCTTTTCTTTTTAAAGGGACAGGCAGATTCACACACGATTGTTAAGTCTTAAGCAGTTACTTTAAATCAATACCGTATTTTAATTGATATCTAAGTTTTTCAACTCTGAATTTTTATGTGGGTGTTTTACCCAGTATATAGGGATTGTATTCCACTATATTTCAAGTTGAACAATTATTTGATGACATCATTGATAGAGGTTTACAAAGCAGGACATAAAATCCACCAGAAATCAAGCCTTCAGATTTCTTCTTCCCTGAGAATGCAGAAAGAAAAACTTTGCCTAGTGAAATAGAAATAATGAAATCAAATGGAAATTTATTACTAAGATAAAATTGAATTGCCAGTTGCAGAATAAAAGGATAAGAACTGTTTTGTTGATTGCAACACCTCAGCCATCTCTATTGAGATTCATATTACAGAAAACTCTTCATTAAATAGTTACCCAAAAGTCTGGGTTTTAAATAAGGAAAGGTGAAACCCTTTTAAGAAAATCCACCATATTAAAATATAATCTTATAGAATGGACAAATAATGAGATTATTTGTTCTACGAAGGCATCATTCATCATGCGAATAGATTTATCGTAATTTTAAACATCTAGTTTCACTAGTACATTCAGATTATGACTTGATTTCTAAATGCATTATTTACACATGACTTTTGCTGGAATATACCTATAACATAAAGCAAGTACTAGCCAGAAAACATAGTGCTGTGGTCTGAAATTTTCAAAAGAGCAAATCATTTTGTGCAAAGTCATATTTATCAATGTGTCTTAATTTTTCTGGCCTAGTTAAATTAGTAAAGAAAGAAAATATAATTTAGAAAAATGTTAATATCTAAGATACATATTTATAATTCAAAGCATAGACACAGTCCCGCATTTTCCCTGCTTCTCGTTTAATTATTCCATTCAGTCCTCTGTAAATAACTCCTATACTTCATTTTTCCCCGACTTTTTTGCTCACTTGACTGTTTCCACATGTGGCACTTGAATATATTTGTGCCAATAAAATGAAATATCATACCATCAGGTCACTTCATGAAAATTCTTTTTTCAATGTATTATCAGGATGCTTTTGGCTGCAATTATCAAACAACCTAACTAGAAGTCACTTAGACCATGAAGCATTTATTGTTTACTAAACAGAATGCCCAGAGGAGGAAAGGTGGGTTTGGGAGTTCAGTGATGTCAACATGGACCCAGGTGGCCCAGCCAGTATTTCAGCCCAGGCAGTCAGACTCAAGTGTCAATGGATTATTCTGTGTTTCTGGGAAACTCTGAGTTCCTGTTGTGAGCAGGGGCTTAAAACCTCTCAATCTCTCACACAGTAATCATTCAATAAATATTCATTAAACTGTTAAGGAAATTTTCAAATAAGAGCAGGGAAACTAAGACTATGTGAAATAAAAGGGTGCTTTGGTGCAGAATTATATCACAACTCTTCAAGTTAATGCTGGATCTTTGTGCTCTGTGGTTTTTACATAGATTTCAGTATAACTAAAAAATATTTTGAGTCATTTATAGTCCCCCTACTTCCTTGGAGGGTCTTTTGCTGTCCGCTCAATGCTTGGGGTTTAAATTTGCAAGCTTAGAAGAGTAGACTGAGCCAAAATGTTCCATATGAGAAAGGTTTAGAGGCCACTGTAGTCCTCAAGGTAAGCTTTGTGCAGTGTTTCTGTGTGTGTGCGTGTGTGCATGTGTGTATGTTTTGCATGAACGTTCATTGCATTTCCTAAAGGAGGTATGCTTCTCCTTTGGAAATACAGGGTTTGAGAACTACTCTGGTTGGTACCTGATCACTTTTCTATGATAGCACCTTATTAACTGTTGGAGTGACTTATGCATAATCAAGTTTTATATGAAATATTTTTAAATTAATAAATCAATTTTGGGACAAATGGAGAGTTGGAAACCAAAGAGTTAGCTTGGTAAAAGTCATCAGGTTCAGAAAAAACAAAAACAAAAACCCCCAAAACAACCAACCAAACAAACAAAAAACACTTTCTAAAGAAATCGTAGAGCAAAACATTCAGCAGACCAGACAAAATCTAAAGCACTAAGAGCGAACCACCTAGAAGATGATCAAGCATTTTGGCCGCTGTTCTGTGTGTTTGTTTATGGTGGTGGGGCATGGGAGGTGGGGTAGGGCAGGGCAGCAGGGCGGGTAATGAGGAAGGATAGTTTTCTTTTCTGAGACTCTTCACCTGGGTGGAGGTGGGAGGAAGGGGGAACCACAGTGGTCTGCTTTTTCTGCAGACTCAGCCAACACGTTATAAATGGCACAGGACTGTTGTTTCAAGCTGAACCACTACTGGACCAAATCCAAAGGGACTGGCCAGAAATGAAATCATCTTTGGAAATGCAGCATGATGCAGAGATTCACTCAGATAGCTAGAGGAGCCAAGCCCAGCTAAGTGTAAGGCCACCTTTTAGACCCAGAAGCAGACCTAGTGGTCTGGTCTCTGCTTACTGCTAGGCTTGCAGAGTCAAGATTGCCCCAAGGCCCTACTCCAGTTCCCTCTCCTCCACTGAGTACTCCCTGACCACTCCAGCCCTCAGCGAGGACTCTAAAGTCTCATGGCCCTTGGAGTTTGTCCTATGCCATTTTGTAGTTAATTACAAACAGGCTTAAATTGATCTTGTGAATAAAATGAGGCTACGGATATGAACGTTCCTAGTACAGAATCCAGCAAGACTTTGTTTCTCCACCCTGCCACCCCTGGAAAGACAATCCTGGCCAGAACACAGAATTAATGAAAGTGAGGCCATTAAGAAGAGGTGACCCAGCCCCTCTTCTCATCTGTTAGAGCATAGAGGCCCTGAAAAGCAATGGTCTTCACTAGATCCAGAAATTGTTGCTGCTATTGAAATAATCCAGATGGTATGAATTACAGCAGAAAGCCTTTGTAAGGTGGCCCATTATTATCCAGATTTGAATATACATGGTATTAGAAGCAGTGTGACCTGAATGTTTGCTGGGGTATTTGAAACACTGGTTTCTGAGGAACACATATGAGTAAATAGGGGGTGGATTATTAACTTACTACATGTATTAAAATCAGAGCCTATTTATTTCAGCAAAATTAAAATATTTTAAAATTATAATAGTACATACTTATAAAAATTCATATGTCACTGAAGTTAATAAAATGTAAAGCAATCTAACTATTAACAGTATGGTTAGCAACCCTCCAGGGAAGGCATGAAGGGGCTGAAACTACAGAGGCAAACATGACCAACAAGGTCCCTGCCTTCATGGGGCTTACATTCTAGTGGGAGGAGACAGGCCATAAGCAAGCAAACAAGTAGACAAATAAACCAGACGTGGGAAGGTTGCTTTACATATGGAAGTGGGATCTGAATGACGAAAAAGAATCAGAGTCTTGAAACCTTCTTGGAAGAGCCTTGCAGCAGAGTGAATGGCAGGTTCAAAGGACCAGAGGAGAAAAAAGGGGGCCACTACGGCTGGCACTTTGCATAACCAAAGTAAGAGTTCTAAGAGGGGTATAGGGGCCAGATCATGCATGCATGACTGGGTAGGAAGTTCAATTTCATGCTAAATACAATGAGAGGCCATGAAAGATTCTTAATTGAAGATGGGGGGGGGGGGGGAGGGCAGCAGAGAGGATCTGATCTTCATTTTTGAAAAAAAGTAGGGGCAAGAATGGAAGCCTGCAGACAGGTTGGAAGAGATTCATTCACACATACACACAAACATGTAGAGTTTAAAATACATGTATACTTTTCCTTCAACTTGTTATTAGTGTGTATTTTTAGAATTCCTCTTTGAAATTATGTTCACAGTCATTTTACTGTCTTAGAAAATCAAACACATCTTGTTTTTTGACCTTTCCCTATCCACCCAAATGCAGTAACTTAGTTGGAAAACACAGGTTTTGGCATTTTAACATGACTCCAGAATGTGTTCATCAGATTTGGCTCTGAATAACTTTTGGATCATTCCAAAAATCAGATTTTTTATCAAAGAGAGAATTCTTTTCAAAAATTCAGTGTCTCCTAATGTGATACTTTTGAGCAGCATCATTGGAACATGTATATAGCCTGCCAAAGTGATTTATTTGAAATGAAAAACATCCATTTGAAGTTATATTCATTTATTCACAAATAATTATTGAGCACCAATCACTAAGTACCAGGCACTGTTTTAGGCACTGGGCATACATCAGTGAACAATCAGACAAAATCTCTGTCCCTGTTGGGCTTACATTCTAGTAAAGGGAAATGGACTAAACAAATAACAAATGAAAAAAAGTAAACTCTGTACTATGGTTGAAGATTACATAAGAGCAAGGTAAGAGATATTTAGGAAGCTGGAGGGGGTTCCAGTTTTAAATAATGTTGTTAGGTTGGGCCTCACAAGAGGGTGACTTTGGTTAGATTTGAAAGGGGAGAGATAAGTAATATAGACTTTAAGGGGAAGAACATTCAAACAGAGGGAATAGCGCAAAGGTCCTGAGGCAGGAAAGTGCCTGGCAAGAACGAAGAGCAGTGGCTAATGGAGAGAGTTGTAGGACATGAGGTCAGATAGGTAAGGAGATGGAGGGCAGGTCATAAGAAACTTGTAGCCACGGAAAGAAATTTGGCTTTAACACTGGCTGAGGGGGACCAAAACAGAAAGTCGTTATGATATGAATTATATTTTTAAAGAATTACTCTGACCACTGTGATATAGACTACAGAGGAGCAAGGATGGAAGTTTTGATGTGTTTTGGAAAACAGCAACACTTAATAGTCACATCCCCTTAATTTTGGTAGAAGGGGGGGAAAGTAGGCACAGTTAAGCATTAAAAAACATTCTAGATTGTGTCTTTCCCCTTTATTTCCTTTACCATAGCAAAGTTCTATTAAGCCCAATTCCTTTACCTCTGGGCCAAAAAGCATCCTTAGACTATTTTCAGGCTGTAGCCAAATTCTTTATCTTGTCCTGTACATTAGTCAGGATCTTCTTGGCTGCAAGTAACCAAATACCTGACCCCAAATGGCATAGGTGATAGGCCACTTGCTATCTCATATGTGAGCAGTCTGGAGGTATGCAGAGCCAGGGTAGGTTAACTTAGCCACTTAGTGACTCCTAGGTTCTGGGTTACCTTTCCTGTATTTTTCTTGCTCATTGTTGGGGGATGTGTCACCACAGCTCCAAACATGTCTTGCTTACTGGAGGATGGCCAAGGCAAGAAGTAAGGAAAAGACTTCTTAGGGGCTCTCAGGGATAAAACCCTTCCCCTGAAGTCCCCTTCCCCCCACTTCCCATTATGTACTCACCAGAATTAGGTCACATGCTTAGCTCCTAAACCAGTCATTGATAAAGGGGGACAAAGTATCAAGACCCATCTGGACCAGTGGCTCTCAAAGTATTAATTGGAGAAAGGGGTGGGGGGCACGGGGATTTTCGGAGGTGATCCCCAAGACCCTTTCAGGGAGTTTGCAAGGTCAAAACTATTGTTATAATACTAAAATGTTATTTGCCTTTTTTTCTCCCATTCTGAGTGTACAGTGTTTTCCAAAGGCTACCTGAAATAGTGCAATAGATTAAATGCAGCAGATTTGAAGATCCAGTTGCCTTCCATTAAGCCAGACACTAAAGATATTTGCAAAATTTTAAAGTACTATGATTCTTTTTACTATGTTAGGGAGAAATATAGTTATTTTCCATAAAAATTTGCTATTTATGATAAGATGTAATTATTATTATTCTAAAATAAATATTTTTAAATTTCTCAGTTTTAATTTCTAGTATGGTAAATATCAATAGGTATAACCCACATAAACAAAAGCTCTTTGGGGCCCTCAAAAATTTTTAGGAGTAGAGCAAAAGATTCTAAAGCACTGGTTTAATCAGACAGCTCTGATTCATCCTTGCGGCTGGGGGCGGAGCCGAACTTCCCGGAGCTCACCTCTGCCTGACCCAAGCCTTCTTAAAATCCTGCACCGTAAGTGGTTAGGTCTCAACAGGGAGTGCCAGGCGCTGCGTATCGAATCAACCGCTCTCAAAGCTTCTAGCTAATCCGAGAGTGAGCTCTCGCTTTTTGACTGTGAGGAGGTTAAAACGGTCAAAATGAACCTGGAAGTGTTACTTCAAACTGTCACACTAAGTTGCTTCTTAAGATGGGAAGGGGTGTGGGATTTTGGGGGGTGGACAGTTGAAATTTCAAAACCCCTCTCGGGAGCAGGGGTAACCCCCTTTACTCCCATCAGTTGTCTGGGTTAGCGATTAACGTAATTATTGGTAATAACCGGCTTTCCTCCCTACCAGCCTGCGCTAATAGTGTCCTTATAATGAGGGCCCTAACTGGCGATTCGGCTGTCATTCACCTATGCTTAACAGCATCAATCCAGGCCTCCTGATCGCTTAGGCCAAAGGCAAACAGGAGGATTACCTTGGTTTCTGAAGTTGCCGCCATGGCATGTTCGTTTTCTCGCCTTGATCTTTCATTCAGGAATGGGGATATGTGTGTGTAAATTGGAAGGGGGCACTCCTCTCTCCCTTGCTCTTCAGCGTTAATATTTCTTGTCCTTCTCTCATACTATTTTGGTTTCAAAGTGCTCTCAGGAGCCTCCTTAAAATACCAAACCTGTTTTTCCTTTCTTGAGTGAATTTCTTGGCTTCACTTAAAAAAAAATCTATCCAAGTACATCTTGTGTTTATAACTCAACTCATATGCCTGCGATTTCTCCATCTGATCTCTTTCCTTTCTCTGGCCTCTCATCTTCCCTGGAGAATTTTAGGCTGCCGTGGAACAGGGGAGGAGCCTGCATGACCCCGGCTACGGGTGTAGCAGGCATACGTTTTCTTTGCGCATATTTTGATCAGTGAGTGTGGGACTTTTTTGCATAAACGTCTAGTTCACAAGTGCCTTTTCTTAGTCTTTCCGCTGTCTTCCGCCTAGGTCCATTTCTTGCCCTAATTTTACATGAACTTTCTCCTTGGCATTCTCGACTCCCGGCGCTTGAACCTCCCTTCCCCTAGGCCTGACCTAATTCTGGGTGCCGGCTGTTGTTTGGTTTATTTCCCCACTTTTGCAAGCGCACGTGGCTTTTCTGGGCGCTTCACCTTTGCTCCTAGGGTGGGTGTTGGGGTTCACCGGGGCTCGGAACACGTGCTTTAAAGCAGCCACGACCCCCCTCCCCCCGCCCCCAGCCCCACGAAGCTTTGGGCCCCGAGCTCCGCGGTCGTGAGGAGGGGGTGGGGAGCAGGGCCCGGCAGGGTGAATCACAGGGCGTAACAGGTGCCGCAGCCGCAGCTGCGCCAGCATCCCGCTCAGGCTCTAGGGATAAGGTTTTCTTTTTCTCCGGGTTTTTTTGGAGGTAGGGAGGAGACTCAGGGGCCCCCACCGGGCCAATGCAGGCCGCTGTTGTTCATCGCCTAGCAACTGGCGGAGCCAATGGGAGGAGGCTGGCCTGCGGCGCCAGTGGCGCGGGGGCGGGGTGGGAACCTTGCAAACCTGCAGAGCCCGGGAGGCTGCAGCGAGGCGAGAGGCGGAGCCCGGCCGGAGGCGGGGAAGGCGGGAGCTGGAGGTGGAGGCGGGGCCGCCGGCCCGGGCGCTGCGTGCCGCCGCGCCTGTGCGGGCCCTCGGGGCTGCGCGAGCAGGTTTAGGACGCTGAGCGGTGCGTCTCCGCCGCACCCGGGGGCCGTGACGGTGAGAGCCTCGGCCCGCGCCGGGGATTGTGACGCGCTTGCCCGGGGAGGGGCGACGGCGCCGGCGGGGCCTGGGGCCTGGGGCCTGGGGCAGGTGGGCGGGGGGCGGGCGGGGGGAGGGCGCGGAGGTGAGCACCGGCACCTGGCGCGGCGCCCCGCTTCTCTGCGGGAGGCTCGGCGCGGCCGTTGGGGTAGGCGAGCGGTGACCCCCGGCCGCGCCTGGAGGAGGAGGTGGGAGGTAGGTGCCAGCTCGGGGACCGCTCCCGCTGGCGGTCGCAGCGCTAAGCCCCAAATCCTATCGGGGATGGAGAGAGGGTGGCGCCTGGCGTGGGATGACGAGCGACGCGGGGACGTGGGGGAGGAGGGGATGGCCAGTTTGGGGCTGAGGTGTCCGTTTAGCAGAGGCTGTGGGACTCGCGGTCTTGGAGGATTGTTAGCTCGAGCCGCAGGGGACAGCCGTTAGAAGTAGTTGCTGGTGGCCCGTGGCCACTGCAGAGGAAGAGAACCCCGCCAGCGGTCTAGTTAAAAGACGAGCTGAAGAATTTACATCATCTACAGGCAGGCATGTGTGAGAATATTTTGGTGTAGAATTTTGTGGTAAAGTACAGTAAACTGAATTGTGAGCTCCCTACTCTTTCGAGCCTATGCTGATCGCCCAGTTATGCAAGTCACTTGGGCCCAGGAAATGGAATCTGCTAAATAAAATAATTTGTTCTCAGCACGTATAATGTGGGGATCTTTAAGTTATTACCCCATTTCAAGGTCCGTAGTTGTGATTGCCAAGTTACCATTACTTGCAACGGGGATAATAGTTTTTGTTGAATCTGAGACTATTGACATATCCCTTTTCTGGACCCCATAGTGGGGCGGCGATTAGAAGAGGCACTCCTCCCAAGGGTGGTTCGGAGGTGTAAGAGGGACTGCCTGGAATTCGAAATTGCTGGGCTCCCCTAACAGTTCAGATTAGAGTCTAGATCTAGAGTTGGCTGTGATTGATGGGTGCCTTGGAATCAATCCTTCATGGCTCAGGAGGGATTGGTTTACTGTTTAAGTAGGAGAAAATTCTGGTAGCCTTGATCCTGAACTGAAAAGGTAGGTATGACTTGACACATTTAGGAGACTGACCAAAATTTGGAAAAATTAGAGATCTGGACAGAGAAAAAATACATGCCTTTAAAGTTTAGGTCAAGCTATGTCGAAATTTAGAAGTTTGAGGTAGATTTACGAATTTGGATTCAGTCAGCAAAACTTAATCCATCAAATCTCCTGTCCTAGAGCTATCATAACCTACAGGTCTAGGGAGCTTAGGTTATTCATTCAGATTAAACAAGTAAGAGCTAGTAACTAGTTTGACGCTCTCTTCTGCCTGCTGTCAGTGAAAGTTTCTCAAACAAAATGGTTCTGTGAAGAGAGGATGAGGGACTGATAGTTAAAATGAAGGCTCTTTTGGTGACTTGCTGGACCTCTTCAGCCAAGTCATTTTATATCCTTCCTTCCCCCATCTGTACAATGAAGATAATAAAGGCCCAGGATTAAGTAACATGGGTGAAGCAGCTTGAAGATAACTGTGAAGACTTAGTTATTCTGGGATGAGATGTGAAGATCTCCTCCCAACACATTGCGCCTTGTGACAGGACTTGTTAAAGCACATTGCGTTCCAAACATGCTGAGGCAGTGTATGAGAAAAAGAAAATGTTAACAGTTCAGATGATTTGCCTAAGGCCTCAAGGCTGACACATTATATTCTTGGGCTGTCTGGAAACCTGACATAGCTTCTCTTTGACCAAGCTAGCTGTGACTCAGGTTTTTTAAAAGTATATATTTGAGTGCCTTCAATTTGGTATGCACCTAGAGATAAAAAGATGCTGCCCCAGAATTGTGTCATTTTAATTCATTTCACACACTTAAATTGGAGCACTTCCAAAGCCTTTCAAGTGATGTTTTTTCATATCTTTTACCAATAGTTGTAAACATGCCTTATTGGTTCGACTGGGTCATAAGGAGGTTTTGGTAGTCCTTGGGTCTCTTTTGTGTGTTTGGTGATGGTGCTCATGATTAGCTGGTGATGAAGGTACAAGTTATCTTGAATTCACGAGTTTTGGGGATGAGACAGAATAGAAAAGTGCACCATTCATTATCAGTAGTGGAAAGCTACCTAAAATCTTTACTTTTGATAATGGATCAGTATTTTATAGTTCCTGCAGATTTACTGAATTATGCTTCAATGATTTACTCTTTTAACAAACATTTATTAAACACTTACTGAGCCTCTACTTGCCAGATCTGAGAATGAAAAAGATCAGTGTTGCCTTGTGGAGTTTGTTTTTAGGAAATTTACAGTATAGTAAGGGAGAGAGCGAAAATGAAAATTGCAAATATGAGAAGGCTTTAAAAAAGAATTTCAGGACTTCCCTGGTGGCTCAGTGGTTAAGAATCCGCATGCCAATGCAGGGGACACGGGTTTGAGCCCTGGTCCGGGAGGATCCCACATGCCGCGGAGCAACTAAGCCCATGCACCACAACTACTGAGCCCGTGTGCCACAGCTACTGAAGCCCGTGCGCCTAGAGCCCATGCTCCGCAACAAGAGAGGCCATCACAATAAGAAGCCTGCGCACCGCAACAAAGAGTAGCCGCTGCTCACTGCAACTAGAGAAAACCCACGCGCAGCAATGAAGACCCGACACAGCCAAAATAAATAAATAAATTTAGTTTTTAAAAAAGTAATGATCAAAAAAAAGAATTTCAGTTGTCTTGATGGAGGAGGAGACGTTCACCCGGTGAACACATATGTTGCAATGGACCATTGAAGAAGTATAGGTGGTTTGGTAGTTGGAACCAGGGAGAGTGGGTTAGGGTTAAGGTTGGAGAACAGGGCTATGACCTTTGACTAGTAGGTGATAGGAATCTTTAAAAGGTTTTATCCAGGGGAATTATATTTGATTTTTACTTCAGAAGGGTATTTCCACCAAAATCAGTAAATTGCTTGGTCCATAGACAATCCAAGTAATATCTGAGGCAGAACAGTCCTACACAGCGATTAAAGACTTTAAAAATATATTATGGAAGCCCCCAGAAACTTCAGAAAAGTAAAAATGATTATTCATACAACCAACCTTTACTGAGAGTCTTTCTTTTTTTAATTGTGGTATAATTGACATGTAACGGTGTTATTAGTTTCAGGTGTACAACATAATTTGATATTTGTGTATACTCAGAAATGGTTACTGCAGTAAGTCTAGTATCTTCTACTTTTAAGATTGAGGGTATAGAGATACAAAGACAAATAAGATACACTCCCATTTTCAAGTAACTTGCAGTTCAGTAGGAGAAATGACACAGTTGTAATGCAGTGCTGAATCTGAGTGTCATAAGAGGCATAAAAATGTCAGGTCTTAGCAATGTAGGATTCTGAGATGAGAGAAGACACAAATTCTTTCAAATTGAAAATAAGTTCTTGAATAGATATTAAACTTTGGCCGGTTAAACAGTCAGTACAGTCTTAACTATAACATTTACAGTTCTCATCTATTAACCCTCACTTCACACATTGCCCACCCTCCCTCTTACTCTTTTGTGTGAAATTTTGGGCTTGACTACCATACTGCTAGCTATGAGACCTCAGCAAGTACCGTATCTTCTCTGTGCCTTAGTTGTCACATTTGTAAATTAGGAATAGTAATACCTACTTCATAGGTTTGCAAGGATTAAATAAGAAAACATGTTAATATCCAGAACGGTGCGTGGAAAAACACTTTATATCTTTTGAGCGCTTAATATTTCTATTTGACATAAAAATGCTGTAATTGAATAAGAACTAACTTAAAGACAGGATTTTCTTTTTTTTTTTTTTTAAGAGTCACTCATGGATCTATCCCTGAGTGTCAGGTAAAGCCTGTACATTCAGAGAAGCTAAATATATTCTGTTAAACTCAGCTTCTCGAACAAGTGACCTTTGTTTATTATCTCCTTTTCTTATTTGCTGATCACGTTTCTGAAATCCAATTTCCATTTTTACCCCTCAGCTTTGTCATAAAGTCACTAATTACCAAATCCAATGTAATATTCTATTTAGCGCTTGCCCTTTTTATGGCATTTGTTGCTGTTCATCACTTCCTCCTCTTTAAAACTATTTTCCTTGGCTTTCCTCAAACTCCCCCCACCCCTGGATTTTTATCTCCTACATCTAGGTCACCTGCACTCACCTGTTACATGTTGATGTTCTTTAGGGTTCTTTCTGCTGCCCCTTTTTTTCTGTATAGATTCAGCTATCACATGTATGCTGATGACTCCTAAATCTGCCCTGATGTCTTGATCTCCAGGCCCTAGAGTTTATCTCCATTTGAATGTCTCATAAGGGCATATATAAGCCCAGTGAGTTCTACATGGAGGTTTATATCTCCACTCACTTAACCAAACCCACTGGTAGCCTTAGTCCTCTGTTCTCTTTACCTGTGTGACACTGTTATCTGTCTAGTACCAAAGACAGATTTTTACATGAGAGAGTAAATGCCTCCCTTTTGTATATTTGTCACCATGTTTGTCAGGCCAACTTCTGAAGTATTTCATATCTGTCCTTCATTGTCCTCATTGTCACTGGCTAAGTTAGCCAGCCAACCCCTGACCATTAATTGCTCTGTGCCATAATATTTTTGTGCCAGACCTGCTGAAAATGGGACCTATTTTGGAAACATAATGTGGGAGGAGATTTCTAGAATAATATTGTTCTAAAAGAATTGAGTTTAATGAGTGGCTAGTAGATATTTGTAACCCACCATTGCATATACACTCGGCCCTCCATATCCACGGATTCAACCAACCGTGGATTGAATTCAGTCAACTGAATTGAACCCAGATTGGTTGAATCCTTGGCTGTGAAACCTGTGGATAAGGAGGGCTGACTGTATTCATTGTACTGTACTGTCATTTTATATAAGGGACTTGAGCCTCCTGAGATTTTGGCATTCACGGGGGCTCCTGGAACCAATCCGTTTTGGAAACTGAGGGATGACTGTACTTTTTATCTGAGAGTTAGTATTGTTTAGGTTATAAAGTAGTTTAGGTTATAAAGGACACAGTCTTGAGTTTGTCAGTCTTTTGCCAGTTGATTTTAATCTGGTTGTTTGTGCTTCCTGTCTAAAAGATGGCACCTTCAGCATGATTCTTTCTACAGGTGCCCTCGGAGAAATAGTGGGCTTGGTTCCAGACCACCACAGTTTTATGAATATTGCAATGAAGTGAGTCACATGAATTTTTTGGTTTCCCAGTGCATATAAAAGTTATGTTTACACTATATTATAGTCTGTTAAGTATGCAGTAGCATTATGGCTAAAAAACAATGTATATACCTTAATTAAAAAATAGTTTATTGGCTTCCCTGGTGGTGCAGCAGTTGAGAATCCGCCTGCCAGTGCAGGGGACACGGGTTCGAGCCCTGGTCTGGGAAGATCCCACATGCCGCGGAGCAACTGGGCCCGTGAGCCACAACGACTGAGCCTGCGCTTCTGGAGCCTGTGCTCTGCAACAAGAGGGGCTGCGATAGTGAGAGGCCCGCGCACCGCGATGAGGAGTGGCCCCTGCTCGCCGCAACTAGAGAAAGCCCTCGCACAGAAACGAAGACCCAACACAGCCAAAAATAAATATAAATTAATTAAAAAAAAAAGTTTATTGCTAAAAAATGCTAACTATTATCTGAGTCTTCGGCGAATCCTTAACTTTTTGCAGTAGTAACATCAAGGATCACTGACTGCAGTTCACCATAACAAATACAATAATAATGAAAAAGTTTGACATGTTGTAGGAATTACCAGAATGTGGACAGAGACATGAAGTGAGCAAATACTGTTGTGAAAAATGGTGCAGATAGACTTTTTTGTTGCAGAGTTGCCACAAACCTTCAATTTGTAAACACAATATCTGCAAAGCACAGTAAAGCAAAGTACAGTAAAATGTGGTATGCTTGTATTCTGTATCCAAGTTTTAGAAATCTCCTCCTATGTAGGATCTAGCATGTAAAAGCAAGGAGACATTTTAGAAATCATCAATAAATGCAGTCTGTCATCAGCTGTGTTATTTTATAATGAGGAGATGGGCTCAGAGAATTTATATCATTTGCTCCAGGCACTTTTAAAAATTTTTATTTATTTATTTACTTATTTATTTATTTCTGGCTGCGTTGGGTCTTCATTGCTGCACGTGGGCTTTCTCTAGTTTCTCTAGTTGCGGCAAGCGGGGGCTACTCTTTATTGTGGTGAGCGGGCTTCTAATTGTGGTGGCTTCTCTTGTTGCGGAGCTCAAGCTCTAGGCACGTGGGCTTCAGTAGTTGTGGCATGTGGGCTCTGTAGTTGTGGCTCGCAGGGTCAGTAGTTGTGGCTTGGGGGCTCTAGAGCACAGGCTCAGCAGTTGTGGCACGCGGGCTTAGTTGCTCTGCGGCACGTGGGATCTTCCTGGACCAGGGATCAACCCGTGTCCCCTGCATTGGCAGGCGGATTCTTAACCACTGTGCCACCAGGGAAGTCCCTCCAGGCACGTTTTGAGTATCAAGAGGAAGCCAGGGCTTGTTAGGCTTTGGAATCAAATACAGACATACCTCTTTTTATTATGCTTCACTTTATTCTGTTTTTTATAAATAGAAGGTTTTGGGCAACCCTGTGTTGTCAGATGATGGTTAACATTTTTTAGCAGTGAAGTATTTTTTAAGTAAGGCATGTACATTGTTTTTTCAGACATAATGTTATTGTACATGTAATAAACTACAGTGTAATGTAAACATAACTTTTATATGCAGTGGGAAACCAAAAAATTTGTGTGACTTGCTCTATTGCGGTGATCTGGAACCAAACCACAGTATCTCCAAGATATGGCTGTAACTAATCTTTATTCTTACCTTGCAGGTAAAACAGCTGGGTTTTCCTTTCTATCTTCCAGGTTTGCAACTGGGTAAGGTATCTAACCTCCCTGAGCTTCATATTTTTCCATCAATAAAGTAGTGTTATATCTACTCCTTCCTAGGGCTGTTGTAAGGGTGAGTGACGCGGCTGGTGAATACATCTGGCAGGTAGTAAAGGCTCAGAGCAGCAGTTCTTCTCTCCTACCAGCTTCACATAATTAGCTAGAACAGAAGTTCTTAATTCCCTGTCCTTGATCCTTGGCAAATCTGTGGATGGCTTCACAGATCCTCTGAAACTGTGGCCAAAACTGCCTGTTTTTGTACTTTTAAGTGGGTGGCTCAGAGGCTTTGAATTCTGTGACCCAAAACAACTTAACCTCTGGGTTGGCTGTAGTCAGGCCTAGAACCCCAGGGCTCTTGATGCCTCACAGCCAGACTGGGTAGAATTTAGAATTGCTTGAAATATTTAAGGATGTGTGTGTGTGTGTGTGTGTGTGTGTGTGTGTGTGTGTGATTTCTTGGTCCCACCCCAAGTTTCTGAATCTGTAGGTCTGAAATGGGACTTGAAAATTTGCATTTTTAACAAGTTCTCAGGTGCTATTGTTGAGGCCTATAACCAGTGATTGAATTTGGGCTAAATCATTGAAAAAACTGTTACAGATACATGATTACATTATCACAGAACAGATTCATGAATTATGTTTAGTTTCTTTGTTATTTCCATTGCCTTTAGTAAATGTCATTACCTTTTACCTAATTTTGAGAATGAAATACCAATAAATGACATGTTGTTTTTTAAATTTTATTTGGACGTCTTAGCTGACTGTCAACTTTACAAAGTTAGATTAATGTCCTTTTTTGTTTTTTTTTCTTAATCCTCTTTTAAGAATGATTGCTGCTGTTCCTACCTCTGCCCTGGAAGAATTTGAAGTTGGTATACTGCCTCTAAATTATAATGCTCTTGATTCATACATCTAATTGCCTTCCTGCTTCTCTAAGCTGGCATCACTCAAGACTCATTTGAAAGCCTTTCTAAGTCACAGCATGGCTAAAGTGTTGATTCTTGTCTGTCATAATATTACAGTAGAATACCTCACACCAATACATCATTGAACTTAGTTGACATTCATTCAGCAAACTTTATTGGGTTCCATACTGACAGTGGGTCAGTTATGATACCTCACACCAAAGCAGGGTACAAACAATATGCTGACAGGCTTGCTGACCAGGAACGCAGCTTAGGTGGTGGGAGAGAAGTTTCATTACAGTTAGATCTGTACTACAGAGTTAATGCAAAGTGTTCTGGAAGCACAAAGAGAAGGGATGGCAGTTTGGGGAAAGCCTGGCAATTTGGGCTGTATATATTGACTAGATTTTTCAAAAAATTTTTTGAATTTCTGTAACATTTAATATTTTGTCTGCTTTAATACAGTTCACATTCCAGTTACTCAATTGGAATAATACTATTGGATTATACTTTAGTCTCAAGGCGAGGTGGTAGAGAAGCAAGAACCTGTGTGTGTGTTGGGTTTGAAAAAGCAGCTTACGTATTGTGTATTCCTTCCTCTCCTACAGTAAAGATAGTAGGGTGTGTAGTTAAATGTGCTGGACTCTTATGGTTTGATTCTTGACTTTGTCATATTCTAGCTATGTGACCTTGGGCAAGAAAGCTCTCTGGACCTCAGTTTCCTCATCTGTAGTGTGGGGAAATGATTATTTGAGTTATTGTGATATTGAATCAGTTAATACATGTAAAATGCTTTAAATTTACTTGTTTCAAGTAAATCTTTTATGCTTAATAATTCTTAAAATTAGGTAGACTCTCACTTGATAAACGTGGTTGTGAAGACAGTGTGTGTACATTCTGCTATAAAAATGTGAAGAAAATTTTAATATAAATAGCTGTATTCAATTCTCATATTAGGTCCCATGAGAAATGTAAAAATCGTAGTTAATAGAACTGAAGATTCTGTAAAGATCATGTAGCTCGACCTCCTGATTTTACAGATGTGGAAACTGAAAACCAAAGAAATCAGGGCCTGCTCAAAGTTGCTCAGCATATGATGGAAGTGGTTGTGGGAACCGTGGTCCCTGGCTCTTTTCTGGGGCTCTTTCAGAGCCTTGTGCAGCTTCCCTGAGGTGGCAGTGCCCTGAAAAAATGAGTTTAATTGGAGAGCCAAGACCAGAACAGATGAAAACATGAGCGGTAAGAAGTCACTGTGTAATGAAATGCCGGATGGTGTGGCGTAGGCTCTAAGAACATACTGTCTCACTTCACCAGCTGCTCTCTTGAAGCAGAGAAACACACTTTAGTAGTTGCCTGAGTCACAGAAGGTTGCTAGATTGAGAGCATTCTTTTTTGAAAAGAGTCTTAATAGTTATAAGTCAAAGTCAGCCTCCCTCTTCTTTCTTCCCACTGCGTTTAGATTGTAACTGAGCTGGAGGAAGAGTCCACCTTTGCCAGGCCAGCCGGTACTCTGTGTCTTCACTCTTCGCATCAGTGGGGGGAAGCCTCCCTGATGGGCTGGCTCCCCACAGACATGCTCTGACATGGCCGGGGTCAGTGTGAAGGCTGCAGCACCCTTGCCCACTTGTATGTGTGAACACAGGGCGGGGGCGGGCTAGGTGCTAGAAGTGTAATTGATCGATGGGGGGGTGGGCATTTATTATTTGTCTTCGCTGATATTTCCACTAAAGGGCAGGGTGCTGCTGTCTGGGATGGAGGTGGCAGTGTATCCATACCCGTTGTCTTAGTAACTGTGCCTGAATCCACTGCCTCTCAAAGTTTTACAAAATAATAAATGCCCTAGAACATTCCAGCGGTATAAAGGTGTGCTGTCGAGGAAGTGAAAACCCTGGCCCACCTCTCACTACGCCGAACCGTCCCATTCCCCAGGAATGTCCTTGGGAACAGTTTGTAACCTTTCCACACCTTTCTCCTAAACATATTTAGATAGTTTGATTTAGCAAAAAGTGGTGATCAAACTATTCTTGTTTTTCATAACTTTTTTTTTTCATGCTATACATGCAGGTCTACTTCACTGAGATTGTATCCCTCAGCCCAAAGGGAAACACATGAAATATTTTGCCGCAATTTGTGTCTTCACACTATTTTGTGCAGTCTTTGCCCAGTTGGGAGATACGATCTCATGAGTGGTGGTAGGAGATACTGTTCCTGGGCCTCTCGTCCATGAAGCAGCAACACATGATAGTTAAGAGAATGGACTCTGGAGTGTGGGGTGGGGAACATCCCCTGGCTCTGCCACTTGCCAGCTGCGTGACCTTGGGCAAATTACCTAACCTTTCTGTGCCTCAGTTCCCTTATCTCTGAAAAGGAAATAATGTGATAACACGTAGGGTTGTTGTGAAGGTTGCCTTCATGAAGTACGTAAAGCATTTAGAACAGCACCTGGCACGTGTTTGTTAGATCAGCCCCCTAGGTATTCTGTACTTAGTTTTTCACCCCTTACCCCATTAAATACCCATAACCACCCTACAGAGTAGATAGCATCACCCTGTTTTCCAGGTGAGGAAACCAGCTCGGAGAGGATATGACCAGCTCGATCAGGATATGACCTGTCTGACCCAGGCCTGGGCGGCTCACATGGTTTGCACTGCGCTCCCCAACTGTAAATCCTCCTCAGAGCCACAAACTCAGCAAGGGGGCAGATGATTAAAGGGATACCAGATTTTCAGTTTCAGCCATTCAGATATATATTAAAATTTAATTTATGAAGAAGAATTTATTTCTGTGGAAAAAAATCTATACTATTTTGCCACTCAGATGAAATCATTTAGATTTTAAATTTGTAAAAAGTAGGTTCTAAGAGGTTGAATTTAGTATTTATCTGTACTGATATGCATAGACGGATGGTTTTGTATTAGATGGCAGAGGTGTTTGTAGTGGAATTGAAAGCTATAGTCTCCTTTGGAACAAAATTATAGTAGAAGGTGGTAATTTTTTAAGTAATCATAATGTATTTGGCTTTTGAGAATAATAACATCTATTAAAGTATGCAGATAACTAAATTCTTAAGTTTTATGACTGAATTTGTAAGGACTAATGTTTAAAGACTTAGTTTTAACAATTTTATTTTCTTAACCCAACAGTTGGGTAACTCTAACTTTGTGAGATTTTAGCAAAGACTTTAGTTGGTTATTTGTGAAAAATCCTGTGTAATATTTAGAAGTCCAGATGGTATCATGTTACTACCTTCCTGTATAATGAAAAAACTATTATTTTCTGATACTTGATTGAAGTTTGTTTTAGAATTCTTATTAGGTAGGCAGTTGTGCCTTCTCAAGTTTGAAATTCAAGCGAACTTGAAAAGAACACTTAAAATAGTGTACTGTATGAAGGAAATCTTGTAATCAAGACATCACTTAGTTTCTGCCAAGCTCTCTTTCCGTGGGTAGAGGTATTAGGAGAGATTTGGGGGATGATGAAGAGTAGTACTTTTCTCTAAAGGACTCACATCTTGTGCATCTCTTCCATTGCTGTTTCGTTTATCCACTTTTGCTTGCTGGAATGAATATGCTAATTTATCATCAGTTATTTACTTGGGTATTTGTTGATTATTCTGTCTATTAAGATGGGTGGCCGGTATAGAAATGGAGAATGTGACTAAAGAGTCTAACTAAGAAAGATGAAATAAACTAGGAGGACCTAGAGAATAGAGTTTAATGGCCTGTGTGGAGGGGATGATGGTGGGTGAGCTGTGCTTTGAAGAAGAGTTAGTTTAGGGGCAGGTGAAAGAAGAAAGCACATGTAGAGCACACAGGCTGGAGTGAGTGTGCCGTATGTGGGACTCAGTTCATTTTATAAACATCTGCTGAGCACCTGCTGTGTTTCAGGAACTGTTGAATACAAAGATGAATGCATTCCCCACCCTGTCGAAGTTCATAAACTAGTTTGGGAGACATCCAGCTATAATAATATGGAGTGATTTGTTGTAATACTACATGATATCATTGTCATATACCTGATGAGTTGCTTTTGTAGTGCATGGTATCACTTTAGTTATGTTTCAGCAAGAAACATGTAATTATGGAAGGGACTCAGAAATGTAATATATATATGTAAATATATATAAAAGCTTATGTTATCTATTGCTGCATAACAAATTATTCCAGAGTTTAGCAGCTTAAAACAACTGGCCTTTATCTCCCAATTTCTGTCCATTGGGAATCTGGGTGCCACTTAGCTGGGTGCCTGTGGCTCAGGGTCTCTCACTAGGCTGCCTGTAGGTGTTGACCAAGACTGCAGGCATCTCAAGGCTTGACTGGGGAGGATCTACTTCCAGACTCACTCGCCTGGCTCCTGGCCGGCCTCAGGTCCTCACTGGCTGTTGGCTGGAGACATTGGTTCCTTGCCACATCAGCCTTTCATGGGGCTGCTCACAACATGACAGCTCTGACAGCTTGCTTTCCCTGGAAGGAGGGATCTAAGATACAGCGAGTGAGAAATAACCCCAAATGCAAGGCATGCCCTTTTTATAACCTAATTTGGAAGTGAAATCCAGTCCCTTCTGCTTTATTCTGTTTGTTAGAAGCTAGTCACGAAATGCAGCCCACACTCAAGGGGCAGAATAACCTAAAGGTGTGTACAGGAATAACTGGGGGCCATCCTAAAGGCTGCCTGCCCCAAAATTCTATAAGCGGTTAATATATATTGAGCAACACTGAGTCTTTGGGGTAGAAGGAAGAAGAAGAACTAGGCAAGGAGCTTTTCTGTTGGAAAAAAACATATATAATTAACCTGAATCACAAATGTTCTTGCTAAAGATCCGTAAACTTAGTTTTGATGTTGTCTTAATATTTATTCTAGGAATAAATGGTAAAGTGAGTGAATTCCACCCTCATTAAACTTTCTGTGGAAGTGATCTCATTTCTGGGAGTTGTTTTTATGCCTTTTTAAAGCAAAGTATTCATAAATGAGAAAAAAGCTATTGTTTGTGGCATAGCAGAGAAGTTTACAAGTGTACCTCAATTTAAGTAGTAGGTAAGGTCCTTTAAGAATTGCGTGTTCTGAGTGGAATCATTTAGAATGAATTATAGGAACTCAGTCTTTTAAAGAACCCTGATGGAAATCTTTTATTATATTCTACTTTTAATATAGATAGATTAATTGCTTGTGTGTACGGTGTTGAAAGGTTGAATGGTAGAGAGAAAAGAAGCACGGTTTTGAAGACTGAGATTTGTGTCCAGGCTTCACAACCAATTAGAAGTGTGACCTCAGGCAATCCTGTTGACTTCCCTGAGCTCAAGTTTCCTGTCTGTAATATAGATAAATACATATGAAAGAAAATACTTTGACATGAAGAGTGATAGATTTTTTTTTTTTTGAAACCTACTAAAATCTTCATTTTCTTTCAGAAACAGTATAATTATGTTCAGACGTCACACTACTTCCCAATTTTCTGTCAGGATCCTAACCTAGAAAATGCTACTCGGTAATTCTTAAGTTCAGCATAATCATTTTACTCAGAAAAGACGAGAGTACCCTTGCTTATTTTACACTCAAGTATGTGACGTTGTACTTGAGGCCTATAGCAACATAGAGGCATGCCAAAGTAGTTCTTCAGAAATAGTAAGATAACATTTTTACTGAAGTAATTGCAATTTTACTGAAATTAGTACGATTTTCTGTTATGAAGATTTACTGGAATGTACTTGAGAGAAATACTTGGAACAGGGAAGTGTATTATATGCTTATATACATGTTATCCACTAGGAGGGAACAAAACTATGTCTTTCTGATGTGTCGAATAGGAGATAAAATTCTTACTTATGGATTACTTTATAGATTTTTTTTTTTTTTTTAAGAAAGTCTGGTCTCCCTTCAGATGTTGATTCCACCTGGGTAACTTTTTTTTCTTTTTAATTTTTATTTATTTATTTATGGCTGTGTTGGGTCTTCGTTTCTGTGCAACGGCTTTCTCTAGTTGCGGCAAGTGGGGGGCCACTCTTCATCGCGGTGCGCCGGCCTCTCATTATCGCGGCCTCTCTTTTGTTGTGGAGCACAGGCTCCAGACGCGCAGGCTCAGTAATTGTGGCTCACGGGCCCAGTTGCTCCGCGGCATGTGGGATCTTCCCAGACCAGGGCTCGAACCCGTGTCCCCTGCATTGGCAGGCAGGTTCTCAACCACTGCGCCACCAGGGAAGCCCCACTTTATATATATTTTTTTCTTTAATTTATTTCAAGATTGTTCCCCTTCAATCTTGGACGAATGAAATGACTTTTACAAGTTGTTTAAATTCTTTAATATTCAGGTTTTGCTCATAAAGTTCACTCATGATTTTGGGAATTTGGGCAGCTACTCTGATTAATGGTATATAGAGAGAACTGGGGGTTACAGATGACTTGAACCAAAGCACAATTAACTGTTAACTGTTTTCCTTTCTTCTTCTGTGATGAACCTATAGTAACAGTGCTAGCATAACCAACCTTGTTTTTTACATGACTTATCGTGGATAATCATGTCCACTATATAATGGTTTGCTATGACGTGATTAATATGTAATAATAATAATTTTTATATAAAATATGGAACTTAATTCTGTGTTCCAGCACCAAGCTTTAATGGAGTCCTCCATGGCTGCTTTTAAAGCTTTCAAGTTGAAAGGGACTTGTGATGGTATTAGATTTATGCAAAGCAGAGAAACTTCTGTTATCTTTCTTATTTTGCTTTTGAAATTAATATTGACTTATTTTAATATAACATAATAATAGTTTGTAACCTTCATCAGTGAAATTTTAGCTATGATTGAGCTAGAATAGAATACTTTGCTTAAATTAGTCTCTTGGTTTTGGGATGCATATTGATGAGTCTTAAGTCTCTGTTCTTGGAAAGACTGGTTGGGTACCTTTTCTTTTATCACAAGCCTCATTGTGTGTAATTTGGTGCCTCACTGAACAGAAGAGGATACATAGAAACTTTTTAAATGGTGTGAAATCACATACTCTTCCTAAGTTTTGTTTCATAGCACTTCAGAATGGAGTTTTGGTTTTCACTTTGAACATTTAACTAGACCTGAATATTTTGCAAGGTTTTTTTGTTTTTGTTTTTTACAGGACAGGGAACAACTTACTGGTGAAACCTGTAGACACTGGAGAACTAAATTCACAGACTAAGAGTAACTGACTTAAATTACAGTTTTAAAGTATGGATATGTAGTAGACACATATTGGTGTTTAATAATCTTTCTGTATGAGGAGAAAAGGCACTTAGGCACACTGTTGTATTTTCTAGTGATGTCTGTCTCAGGTCTTCTAAGGATTTATGTTCAACCCTTATTAAGAGCAACAGTGCATTTTGTTACAGGTTTTAGAATCCTGTCATTTATACCAAACAGTCAGGTCTGTGTCTAGGTGATGACGATAACAACTGATATTAATTACATGTGTCCCACATGCCAGGCAGTGTGCTAAATACTTCACGTGCATTATCTCCCTTAATCCTTAGGGGATAATGGCAATTTACCAGTGAGGAAACTAGGGCTTAGAGAGGTTAAGTAACTCACCCAAAGCAGAGCCGGGTTAGAATAGTTGGATTTATTGTCCCTTGGGTCCTGTAACAGCTTACAGCTAATATCTCTGAAAACCAAAAGTAAGATCATTTGTCTTTCTGAATGCAGATTCAACCTTCATCCTGCTCTTCCTGTTGCTGAAGGTACCCATTTAAGGTCACTGGGAAGTGCCAAAGGGTTCAAGGTGCTCTTCTCAAGGCACATGAGTAGCAAAGTAGCAAAAGATCAGTGCCAAACTAGATAACCTTCTGTGTGTATGTGTGTGTGACATCATAATGTATTATATGACACATACAATCATTTGCACGAGTATGTATTTTATGTTGCTATGTAATCTAGGAACTATTTGTCATCTCTCTTTTGCTCTTTTGTCCTTGTTTCAATCCATCTGCAAGTCCTGAAGATTCTATCTCCAGGACACATCCCTAATTTATCCACGTGTCTCTGCTTCCACTGTCGGAGACGTAGTGCAACACTGGTCTTCTTGCCCGAACTGTTGCAGTAGCCTGATTTCGTCAGCGCCCACTATTGCCCACCTGTAATCTCACAGGGTAGATAGAGTGGCCATAATCTTTTTTAAAGCCTAAAAAGAGATCCCGTTGCTTTCCTGCCTGAACTGCTTTAAGAGCTTTTCATTGCAATTTAGAGAAAATCCAGCTTTATACATCTATTCTTGCTTACTGTGCTTCAGGCGTACTGGCCACTTGTATATTTTTCATATGTACCAAGTTCTTTCCATTTTGGGTTTTTGTACATGCTGTTTCCTCCACCTGGACTCCGCTGGTCATTGACCATCTTGTAGTTGATTCCGTATCATTTAGGTCTCAGTTCAAATATCAGCATCTCAACGCAGCCTTCTTTGACGGATCTAGATACCACCCCCCCACCCTAATACTCTCATTACGGTGTTTTATTTTCTTTATTCTCATCACTCTGAGTGTGATGTTACTGTAATTTATTGCTTACTTCTTACCTATTTCTTCCCTACCTGAATGTGGACTTCTTGAGAGCAGGGCTTCTCCTATGCCTAGAAAAGCATGCCTGGCACATAGTAGCACAATTAAAATTTTATTGAATGAATGAAAAATTTCATGTCACTTTAACATTATATTGTGAATATTTCCCCACAGTCTTAAATATTGAGAAGAGAGGTGGTAAACTCTTGATCTACAGTCCAGATCTGGCCTAAAGACACATTTTATTTGGCTTATTAAACAGTAGTGGTGTTTGAGGTGTAACTGCCGTTCAGTCAAGTGCGCAGGTCCTAAGTGTACAGCTTCATGAATCGTCCTGTTGTGTGTGCCGAAGTAGCCACCTCTCAGATCAAAGCATAGGTGGAGCTCTGATCTCCCCCTTCCAGCTGCTCCCCCTTCCACTGGGTAACTTGCGTAGTTACTCTTTTTAATTAGCTTCTAATATTTAAAAATTGGGAGATTTCACATAGAAATCCAGAATTTCAACATTTCTTAAAAAATGGAGAGATGTATCAGCACAGGAATTGCTTTCTCTTTTGGCCACAATTTATTGTGGCTGGGAAGCAGCTGTCCGAAGTGTTGACATGTGTTCTCCAGTTTGCCTGCAGTCTTCACCTCTCCTCTTCCTCTCCCTGACCTTGAAATCAATTTCCAGTTGCTGTTTATAATTTCATCTGAAATTTTTTTATGGTGGAGAAATAGTTACTACTTCCATTATCTCTGTAAAAAAGTAGAGGCATCAGTGATAGACTAAAACGGCTACGTGTTTCTTAGTCTGCTTTATTCACGTGCATTTCTTGCCTTTTGTGTATCTGTTAGCCACCCTAATTCTACATGGCTGTGTTTAAAGGTTACACGGTATTCCAGCATATAAATGTATTATTTATGTAACCAATCTCCTACTGTAGAACATATATGTTATTTCTGGTTTTTTTTTTTTTTTGGTATTGTAAAGAACAATATGTAGGTGAATCTTTGTGAAAATTGTTATTTTAATAGGATAAAATTTTAAAAGTGGAATTTCTGGATCAAAATATATTTTCATTATTAAGACTTTTGATACATATTGCCAGATTGCTTGGTAGTAGTATAAATTGATCTAAATTTTCTGGAGAGCAGTGTATGGGATTATTCATTTCACTACGTCTATGCCAACACTAGGAATTGTAATTAAAAGTTTTGTTAGTATAGTTAGTAAAAACAACAAAAAATGGGAATGCTGGCCAAAAAATTTTTCATCTTTTCATCTGTGTAAGTAGGAATTGTACTTTAAAGGGTATAGTTTGGAAATATTTGTTACTTAGTACAATTCTGTACCTTATATTGTGAGTCAGATCATGTACCGTGTACTTTGTGTATGAAGTAATGTGAATACCTTCGTATAACTCGAGAAGCCATTTACCTTGATTCTTGCACACACACACACACAGTTATTATTATTAAGCTCTACCATGTTCTGTATGAGAGTACAGGAGAGTAAATAATGCAGAATCCATCTGTTTTGAAGTACATACAACTAATTCTTACACATTGGCTTTATATTTGCTTTCATAGTTTTAATTGTATGCTGTTATTCTGTGATTTGTTTTCTAAGGAGATGCCTACATAGAAGAGTGACAGCAGCTGGGCTGAAAGTTTCACTGCTGAACTGGTTCCTCAGGTATCCTGGCTCTGGCAATTGCTATGGGAGATTGGATGACTGTTACAGATCCAGGTCTGTCTTCAGGTAACTGAGTTTAGAATAGTTGTAAGCAAAAGCAGTAATTACAAAGGTTAATTTTCAATGACACTGTAGTTACCAAAAATATTGAAGATGTAACTACAGAGAGACATAAATAGTTGTAAAATATATCATTTTCATCTTCAGTAAAATTATCAGGGAGAGCTAAGTATTGTGCCTAATCAGTGGGGTTAAGTGCTTTGGCTGAATAGTTGATTACTTGACGAGGAGACTTTTCTGCATTTGAAATAAATTCATTGGCTACTTCAGTACATTTCTCTGATTTATTCCTTTAATCACATAAACTTTGGGTGCATAGACAAGTGGGTTTTATCTATTAGTTTTATAAATCTAAAGTATTGTAAATTAAGATAGTATATTGTAGCTTAACATGCCTTTTCTAAGAGCACCACTTTATTAGTTGTACTTTTTGGAAAAAATTATATAGTTTTCATACAAAAACCAGCTTTGTCCTAATTTGAAAAAACTTAAAAATATTTCTATAATTCAAAATCTTTGGTAATGGAGATTATGTTGTTAGCTTTGCATGCATTTTTACAAATTATTTACATAAATGACTTTTACTGATTCTTTCAGAAAGCAAATACATCTCTCAATATACCTCAGAAACAAAGATGTCTCCATCAAGTTTATACTCACAGCAAGTGCTATGCTCTTCAATACCTTTATCAAAAAATGTGCACAGTTTTTTTAGTGCCTTCTGCACAGAAGAGAATATTGAACAGAGTATTTCATATCTTGATCAGGTAACATGTTTTGTTTTTGTAAGAAGCAATAAATAACATAAATCATGTTATATAATAGAACATATCAAAGGTATGAGAAAAACTTGTCAAGCACAAGTATGTTACATATTGGCCCGGGACTTATATTAGATTTGCAGAGAACCTTGGTGACCGTCTAGTCTAGATACACGAGGTAAACGTTTTTGTCTGGAGCAGGTTGGATCCCCCATCACCCCAGGGGCTCCTCCACGGGGAGTCTTACCCTTACTTTACTGATGCAGAAACCTAAGTGCCTTCTCCAGATCACAGGTGGTTGTAGAGCAGAGGCTAAAAGAGCCCAGTTCTCTTAATTCTTTGTCCTTTGGCATAGGTACTACTTTCTTAACTATCTCAGGATAGTTTTCTTTCTCAGAAAAGATTTCTGTCTTTTGTTTATTTATTAAGTTGTCCGGTAACCAACTTTTAGGAAAACATTTTCTCCTACTAGGAATTGACTACTTTCGGTTTTCCTTCATTATATGAAGAATCCAAAGGTAAAGAGACAAAGAGAGAATTAAATATAGTTGCTGTTTTAAATTGTATGAATGAGCTACTTGTACTTCAGCGGAAGAACCTTCTAGCTCAGGAAAATGTGGAAACACAGAATCTGAAACTGGGAAGCGATATGGACCATCTGCAGAACTGCTATGCAAAACTTAAGGTAGAAATTACATCTCAATCCGTATTTCAATGCCATTGTTATGTAGTTTGAAACTATAAATTTTCATTGGATTTATTTAGCAAACAAATTTTAGGGTTTTTTTTTTTTAAGTTTTAGGATTTTTTTAAACTGGAAAGTAAAACTGAATGTAATTTGTACAAATCAGTTGTGCTGCTTCCTAATACTATCTATATCGAAGGTGATGATTTTATGAACTGTTTAGTGTCTTGCTGAAACTGTAGAAAGTTAGATTAGGAAATACTTATATCTGAGGAAAATAAAATAAGGATTCTCCCACCCTATCCAGTCTTGCTTAATAAAGTAGATGCTTAACTTAAAATAGTCTTACTGTGAGAGATTGCATCAGTAAATTTCAAGAATATTCTTGAGGGCACCTATGCCCTCTAGGAAGAATCTTGAGAGAGTTTACTGCTTACGAGGCAGAACTGGTGTCATGCTGTAGTCCCACCCTTTTTGACCTGAAGTGTTCTACTTTGCTTGGTCACCTGTCTTCTTCATACTTAGCTCCAAATCATTTTTGGCTCTTTCTCAGAGTGTGCTGTAGAAGTGTTAAAGAGTATTGAAAAGAAATTATGAAAATGTTCAGTGGCAACATCACTGGAATAGGTGAAGAGTCTTTCACGGGATCCACTTTGAAGGTCTTTTGTATATACATTAAAAATTGGTATTTAAATTAAATAAAATTTGATATTCAAATTTAGGTAAATTTTGTAACACTACAGTATCAAGCTTTATAGTAATTGTTTTAAATAAACATTTTGTGTGCTGCTAAACTTCAATTTTAGGTAACAAACCCTAGTTTATGTAACTTGTTTTTACTAATCTTTTAAGGATTCAGTTGCTCTGAATCCTATGTTAATTTTAGTCAAAATTGCATATGAATGTTTTAGGAACAACTGGAAACCTCCAGGAGAGAAATGATTGGTCTTCAGGAAAGAGACAGACAGTTACAATGCAAGAACAGGAATCTGCATCAGCTACTGAAAAATGAGAAAGATGAGGTGAGTTGTCAGTTATTGCAGATAAAGTTTAAGTGAATGTTTTTGGGTTTTTTTTTTTTTTGGAATTTGAGGTGACCATAATGGTCACTTGACTTTAAAACAAGAAAGAGCCATTTGTTCACCCTGTGTCATATTGGTCTGGAGGAACTGTGTGTATAGTGTTGTATCGCATTTAACTGAGTGGCCAGGAGCCCTCCCCACCACCCTCTCCCCCAAGTGCATCCATTTGCCCTAGTAGGTTAGTCCAGAGCTCGTGACATCCCAGTGTCCTATACCATCTGTCGTGGACTCACATGCACTGTTAACTTTTTGTCAGACACAAGGGCGCTTTAAATGCAGATCTTTTATTCTCTGCTATACCTTTACTTATATCTGGAATGCCTCTTCTTGCACTGTCTTAAATGTCAACATTGTTCATCCAGTCAGGCAATTACTTGACTAAATGGACACTCAAGTTACTGTTTAAAAAAAGCAATTCAGATTAAAAATCTCATTTTTAGGCTGAAGACATCATAATTCTAATCTCATTTTTGCTTTAGTGATGACTTAGTATTTGGACCTATAGAGTTAATGCATTTGAAATTATCTTTCAGTTTATGTAAGAAGAAATCATTATGTTTTTATTGCTCTGCAGTTTGATTTCTGATCATGTGATAACTATAAAACCATAACATTTTCAGTGTTGTATATGTTGCTTTCACTATAATTAAAGACTTTTAAGGGAGCGTATTTCTTTAAGGACCTTGTAGTGATTTAGACAGATTTGTTTTACCATATTTGATTATTTAGTAGTATATTTAGTAAGTGGGTAAGAAGTGTCTTAACTAAACCACAAGGTTACTTATACTTTTCCTTGAGTTATTTCACAGAAAATTTTGACTTAATCCGTTGATTATACTTGAAATGGTTTGACTATAATTCTTCCTCAGTGAGGATTAAGTTGAACATGATCATCTCTAGCAGAGATAAAGAATGTCAGTATAGAACTTACTTCCTTTCCAGGGCTGCCTGAGAAGTCTTAGTAGATATAAACATTGACCAGTAGTGCTTGGCATATAATATGTACTCAGCAAATGTCTGAACTCTCTGCTGTTTGTCTCACTCTAATTTGAGAACTGTTTTTGATCAGAGAAAAATGAACCTGTTTATCTACTGCCACGTGTCATGACTTATTGGCCTTGTCACAGATTGATAAAGGATAAAGTGATTCAAGTCATAAGTAAAAGGAAGTCATTACAAATGATCAGATGAAATCTACTTGCTTCAAATGAAGCTTTAATCACATTAATACTTCCATAAGAGTTTGTGGTTTCTAAATGATCAGAATCTGTATGTAGGGTGAAAGGTGTAGACAATAATTTAGAGAGTTAGCAGCTCTGGAAATTTCATAATTAAAACATGAAAACTTTATGTGCTTCATTTAATGAAATCTCATTAAATCACTCATTTAAAGAGTGATTTCCAGTGGTCACAGAGAAGGAGGAATAATCCTAGAATTCTTGAACTATTATATGAGGAGCTGAATTCTAGGACTTCTTCTCTCTATTGAATTTGTAAATTTTAACTGGGTTTACCAGTCCTAAAGAGACTCACTTAATAGAAAATGCTTTTTTTAGGTGCAGAAATTACAAAATATTATTGCAAGTCGAGCTACTCAGTATAATCATGATATGAAGAGAAAAGAGCGTGAATATAATAAACTAAAGGAACGTCTACATCAACTTGTTATGAACAAGAAGGATAAAAAAATAGGTAAGGAGCAGCTGGCTAAGATAAAGCAAAGGGAATAAATAAGCTAGTATTACACTAAGAAATAAATGTAGAGGGACTGAGCTCAATAATTCACGAAGTGTACTTTTCATGCTTTATACAGTTGATTTTAGATGGTATATATACATGTAAACTAGAAATTGAGACAACTGGTTAGTTGAAAAATAGTAATTTTGCTTTGCTCCATTAGTTGCATATAAGAATTGCATACATATTTTTTTAACATGACAGATGTAGGATTAATCCACAGAGAAAAGCTAAGCCAGAGGACACTCTAACCTTTCATAGCAAAGAACTGATTATATTAAAAATCAGGATCAGTTTCTGAGTACCAAAAGTGTGATTTTTGAGTTAACTTCATAAAATGGTTCATCAGGCCCAGTCATTCATGTCAGTTTGAGTTCTTTTAAATTAGTTTAGCTGTGCATTTTTGAAGTACAGCTGACTGTGAAAGTTTTGTTTGTTAAAGTATACTTTTTTCTATTATTCTTTTGAAACTTAATTTACAACTTATTTCATTCAAGTTTGTGCATAATTTCAAGTAAATAGTGTAGATTAAAAAGTAGAACTACACTACTCAGCCATAGAAAAGAACGAAATAATGCCATTTGCAGCAACATGAATCCAACTAGAGATTATCATACTAAGTGAAGTAAGTCAGAAGGAGAAAGGCAAACACCATATGATATCACTTATATGTGGAATCTGAAATATGGTGCAAATGAACCTATCTACAAAACAGAAACAGACTCACAGACATAGAGAATAGACTTATGGTTGCCACGGGGGAGGGGAGGAAGGAAGAGGGGTGGACTGGGAGTTTGGGGTTAGTAGATGCAAACTATTACGTACAAAATGGATTAACAACAAGGTCCTACTGTATAGCACAGGGAACTATATTCAATATCCTGGGATAAACCATAGTGGGAAAGAATATAAAAAAAGAATGTATATATGTGTAATAACTGAGTCATTTAGCTGTACAGTGGAATGTAGCACAACACTGTAAATTAACTGCAATTCAATAAAAAAAAAAATAGAACTACACACACACAAAAGTAGAGCTACACAGATAAAGTTTTGCTGGCCTGCCAAGATTCAGGGAACAGGAAATATGTGCATTGATTTATTGAAGAGTGGTTTCCCAGTGGGCTATAGGCTGTCATCTAACCTACATTATACATTATTCTGAACTTGGACTTGCATACAACAGCTGATGAGCAGATGTTTCAAGCTGTCACATGGTGGGCTAAGCCTGTTTCCAGCAAGCAGTTCAGTGTTCACTGTGTCACTGTCATTCTGTACAGCAGCGCTGTTGCAGTTATTTGAACATTTTATTTTAAAATCATTGAAAAGTTTGTGATAATTAGCAGTTAAGACAAGGTTAGAAATCTAAGTATTCTGAGATTATAAATCTTAAACTTGGACACTTATTGGTTTTTAAGATTGGTTAACCTTGTGTTCATTCATAAAGGGAATAGCAAAATTAAAGAGCAGGATGAAAGGCTAGAAGTATAAAATGCAACACTTTGTTAGAGAAGTTTATTAAATATTTAACCCTATAGCAGAGCCCTCATATTATGGTCGTCTGGCTCTTTTCCTGGTCCAGACCCAACTGGAAGTGACAGTTCTGTAATGATTTTTATCAGCTCTAAAATTATAATAACTTATTCTCATCTTTTTTCCTTCTTATGCCAACTGCTTTCATCTCTGCCTGGGGCAGAAGAGACGTTAATACTGTCAGGAGCCTTGTCTCCTTTGATGATGACGATGGTGGTGGTCATGATACAGGGCATGGCAGACTTTTTCTGTAGTGATCCAAATAGTAAATATTTTGAGGTTTGTGGGTTCTGTGGTCTTTTGTCACTCTGCCACTGTAGTGCAAAAGTAGCTATAGAAAAGAGATGAACAAATGGTGTGGCTATGTTCTAAAAAAAACTTTATTTACAAAATCAGGCAGCTGCCCACAGGCCATAGTTTGCCAACCCCGATGATAAAATAAATAATGATAATTAAATGAACGCTTATTAAGTGCTTACTGTGTTAAGTACTTTAACATTTCTTTCACTCTTCACAACTCTTTGATAGATACTTTCATTATTCCCGATTGATGAAGAAACAGGCTTAGCAGTTAAGTAACTTGCCAAGATCTCAGGCTTATGAGTGATGGAACTGGAGCTTAAAATCTGGGCTGTTTGAGCCTAAATCCTAATTTGTATACCAGGTTGACTTACGTCCCTAATGCATATAGACCGTTAGGGTTTTAAACACTTAAAAATGTATGGTAAGAATTGGTTTTGTTCTGTGTGTTCATGTTTGTAGCTATGGAAGTTTTAAATTACGTGGGGAGAGCTGATGGAAAAAGAGGCTCCTGGAGGACGGGTAAAACTGAAGCCAGGTAAGGCACAAATCAAACTGACACGTTTAATCAGACTTCCCTTTCTATACTGCATTTTCATACTGACAGTTTCTTTCTCAGGAACGAAGATGAAATGTATAAAATTCTCTTGAATGATTATGAATATCGTCAGAAACAAATCCTAATGGAAAATGCTGAACTTAAGAAGGTTCTTCAGCAAATGAAAAAGGAAATGATTTCTCTTCTTTCTCCCCAAAAGCAGAAACCTAGAGAAAGAGCAGATGATAGTACAGGAACTGTAAGTGGCTCTTTCCTCTCTAATACAGTCTTCAGATCGCTGATTAGAACAATTAAAACAGTAGATAGGTATTCTCAATGGGGACACTGTTGATATCTTGTGCAGGACACTCACTGCTGTGCTACTACCCCCAGTCACCCTGACAACCAAAAAAATGTCCCTGTAAGTTTCCAGACATGCCCTAGGAAATGATGGAGGTGATTTTCTGGGGACTTAATCTGTGCCAAGCACCATGAAAAGCACTTTATAAGCATTGTCTCATTTTAGTCTTATAATAATTGATGCTTTGGGTACTATGATTATCCCTATTTTATAGGTGAGGAAATTGAGGCACAAAAGCTATCTCAGTATCACGCATGACAGAACTAGGATTTGAATCCAAGTCTGTCTCACTCCAGAGCTCATGTTTTTAACCACTGTGCCAAATATCCTTTAAGTAGCTTAAATGTTGAGTAACTTTAGCAGGCTCTACTTTTCAGAGAGTGAAACTTTTATTAACTTTGGGAACCAAGGAATCACTTAGTCCATAAATTTATTGAATGTTCATTATGTGTTCTAGTCCCTGGAGAGAAAAAGCTGAGAAGATTTTGACTGTTTCCTTTGCCTTAGTTCAGGCTGCTAAAGCAAAGTACCATAGACTGGTTGGCTTATAAACAAACAAAAATTTATTTCTCGCAATTCTGGAGGCTGGAAATCTAAAATCAGGATGCCAGCAGGGTTGGTGTCTGTGAGGGTCCTTTTCCTGGTTGGATTGCTGACTTCTTTCATCCTCACATGGTGGGAAAAAGTGAGAGAGCTCACTGGGGCCCCATTTATGAGGGCTCCACCCTCATGACCTAATCACTTCCCTAAGATCACCCACCTCCGAATGCCATCACATTGGAGGTTAGGATTTCAACATAAGAATTTAGAGAGAACACAAACATTCAGACCATTGCATCCCACAAGAGCCTTTTTTGAGAGAGACAGGCATATAGAGAAGTAATTATTATACACATTAACAGCTATAATAGGGTGGTACAGTGTGTAAAATAAAACAATTATGGCAATCAAGAAAGGCATCACAGAGGAAGTCACATTTGAATTGGCCCTTAGTAGGTGTTTTTTGAGGTAGAAAGCCTGGGGAAATCATTTGATGAGGGCATAACATGTAGAGGTCAGAAAAAAAAGTCACATAATGGTGAAAAGGTTTTTAAACTTAGTTCTTTACATATAAATTTAAATTCTGTATTCAAGCAAGTTCACATTAGTAACTAAAATCTGAAAATAACAATGTTGATGAAAAGTAGTAATTACCAGTAAGTCACCAAACATGTTTTATTAACCTATATTTGAGGATTATTTTGTGGTTTCACAAATCAGTCCAACTGATAAGCTCATCTCTTGCCTTTTTTTTTCTTCTTTAAAAAAAGAACCTGAATGTTCTTTTTAGACTCTCCAATTTGGAGTCTGCTTGACATCTTATATTCAGTTAAGTAACCTTTTCTCGCAAAGTCTATCACTTTGGGTCAGTTCTTAACACTCACTAATACCTTGCCAGAGTTAGCATAGTTTCTGTAACTCCTGTGGTTTCTTCAGTTTTGGACCCAGCCTTTACTAATGTCTCATTACCAGCTTTTAGTCAGCAAAAGTAGGTAGTAAATCAAGGAGATCTTTTTCAGATGATAGTATCCTGTATAATTTCTCATAATTCAGATGTTGAAGTTTGGAGAAACAATAATATCTTAAGTGTATTTCCTGTTTTTTAAAAGATCCTTTTTTTCTCGATACGTTTTCTCTTAAAATTTAAGTAATTCACCCATTCCTTACTTGTAAGGAAAGATTTTGGCCCATTATAGCAAGAAGAGTAAGACATAACCTTGGAATGCCTAGGTAGCATCCAAATTTTCATTTATTATCTTGCTTAATTGTAGCCAAAATACATACCCAAAATTCAAGTTAAATGAATTTTTAATTTTTTTGTGGTTTTAGAGTTTCACTCAATCTGGCAATTATTAATGTGCAGCAGTTAATTTTAATAATGAATTTGTAGTATTCTGGTATGCCTTGAAATGTATAGCAGAGAAGGTGTATAGCAGAGAATTCTCCTTGGAAGAATTACTGTCAGGTAGCTCCAGAGTGTTGATTGGCAAGAACCAGAGTCACAATGAGCCACACCCTGGGTTTTCCCTACCTACGCCCGCTGGGAGACCTAGACCTCTACCAACCCATTGCTGACCTCAGACTATTGATACCGTTCTTCAGACTCAGTCACTCCCTCACTCCTGCTGCATCTATCAGTACGTGTGGGGACAGTCTAATCAGCCCTTCTTTCTTTTCATCGTCTCTTTTCTTCTTTTTTTTTTCCCCAGCAAGATATATTGTTCAAATTAGTTAAGTATATGTATCTACTATCCTGGATGTTAATAACAAATTAGGACCATTTTATGTAGATGCAGGTTATTATGACTTGTATACATTTAGTATTGCTTCCCTATGTTCTTTATCCTGCTTTGACTTTATTTGATCATATCAGTAAAGGTTGCTACATTTTCCTGTGATTTAATGTCTTGGTAGAATACAGAGAAAAATATCTCCAGTTTTATAAAAAAAAAAATATATGAGAAAAATAGGATTAACAGTTGCTTTTACTTTGGAGATTATTTCACAGGTTTATTTGTCAAAGCAACCAAAAATTGGAGGCCAGTTAGACTGGAGCTGTGTGACATCAGGAAAGTTAGTCTGCTTCTCTAAGCCTCAGTTTCCCCACGTGGTAACATGATTTGAGGACTAATTAACGTGTGAAAGCACCTAACACAGCATGAGACAGGTTCCTCCTCCTCACACAGTTCCATGACTTTTGTCACTGACTACATTGGGCTTCAAATTCAGCTTTGAAGAGACCTGAGTTGAGGAATTTCTATCTTCAGTATTAATTGCTTTTTCTCAAGACATTTATGTTAAGGACTGGGTCATTTATGTTTCAGATACAGCACAGAAATGATTTTGATATGTGTCTCTGACCATCAGTCTGACGACTACTGCCTGAGTGTCTAAAGCCATTTTAAGATTCTGGTCTTTCCCTCTCATCTCTGGCCACTGGTAGGTTATCTCTGATATTGAAGAAGATGCTGGGGAACTGAGTAGAGAGAGTATATGGGACCTTTCCTGTGAAACTGTGAGAGAGCAGCTTACCAACAGCATCAGAAAACAGTGGAGAATTTTGAAAAGTCATGTAGAAAAACTTGATAACCAAGGTAAGTACTGCCTGAACACAGGTGGATTGAGCTGTGACACTCAGTAAGCTGACTTCAGTCAGTCACCTGGAAAGCCAAGTTACGGGCTCAGACTGAAGTCCTTAGCTCAGTCTGGTGGTTTGAAAAGCAAGACTCTGCCTACTTCCAGACATGCAGTTTGAACCTCGCTGAGAAAAAATGCTTTGCTCTCAGAGTGAATCTCTCCGAAAAGAGGACATCATATGTCCATCGGCTCTGAGTGCAGAAGACAATTGAATAAAGTGAACTGAGTCTCTTACTGTATCATGGAAATCAGGAAAATATTAATCATAATATAGTATAAATATGAACCTTTTGCTTATTATTCCTAGATACTTGCCTATTCCTAGGTTGCTAATAATTCATTTCTAAATTATTTTCAAAATAATAGACACTTGTTGCAAAGTATCAATTAGGAAGTGTTGGGTTGGCCAAAAAGTTCGTTCGGTTAATGAATACATTGTTCAGTAAGGTTCTTGGGTCACTTGTAGACATGTGGATGGACCTAGAGACTGTCATACAGAGTGAAGTAAGTCAGAAAGAGAAAAACAAATATTGTCTATTAACGCATATATGTGGAATCTAGAAAAATGGTATAGATGAACTGGTTTGCAAGGCAGAAATAGAGACACAGATGTAGAGAACGAACATATGGACACCAAGGGGGGAAAGCAGGGGCCGGACGATGGTGGTGGGATGAATTGGGAGATTGGAATTGACTGTATACACTGATATGTATAGAATAGATAACTAATTAAAAAAAAAAAGAAAATTCTTTAAAAAAAAACAAAATAATAGATATTCGATGCAAAGTATCAATTAGGAGGTATTGGGTTGGCCAGAAAGTTCGTTCGGTTAATGAATATATCGTTCTTGGTGGAAATGAAAAATGTCTTTTATTTTTACTTTAAAACCGAACGAACTTTTTGGCCAACCCAATATATAAAGTAGAATATTCAGGTCTCTGTTCCCTATGTGTAACACCTAATAGTTTGGTGCATACCTTTCTAGACCTTTCTCTGTGTGCTCACAAAATATTTATTTTAAGTGTATACAAACCAAAAATTGAATATTACATGTTTTTTGCCTACACTGTGCTTTTTTCACTTAACAGTCTATTATTTTAGATACCACTTCTTGTCATTATAGATAGTATAAATAGATATATGTGGATGAATATATCCTTATTTTATATTTGTTAAGATTCGCATGCTTTTAAATCAAGAAAATTAAGATTCCTGCTAAGTAAATGAAGTCTATTTAAAGAAAATTTATTCTAAATGGTCAAAAATGACACACTCAGTGCTAACTGTCTCCAAAAGTGAAGAGCAGTCAGCAAAATTATAGTATCAAAATTACTTTACATGAGATTTTATTGATTTCAGTCATCATTGTCTATTAGTAAATAGCAAGTATTTTTGGACTTCATATTTGTTGAATTTAATAACAGCAAGATTTGTAGCACTGCACTGATCTTTGGGGAAGTGTCAAAAGAACATAGGTTATGAATGTTAATTTTTCTGTGAATATAGGTTGTACATTTTTAATTAGGACACAATCGTGAATAAATATGAATTACAGATTAAATGTTGGCAGTAGAGCTCTGTAAGTAAGGATATCATTTAGTCCAGAAATAGCATGAATTTATAGTTGCCATGAACTCCTTAGAGCTGCTTTGTGCTTTTTAAAATTTTTTAGTGTTAAAATAATATACATTTTATTTTATTTTATTATAGCTTATGGAATTTTTAAAGGGCAAAGGAAATACCTACCTTTTAGAAAACCTGCAAGATTCCAGAAAGGGAAAAGTTCTGAGAGCCTTGATTTTTAAATATATGTCCCCAAACACCATAAACTAAAATGATGATTGTAACGTTTATGTCAAATTACTGGTTTTGTGTTAGTTTCAAAGGTACACGTAGAAGGTTTTAATGATGAAGATGTAATCTCACGACAAGACCATGAACAAGAAACTGAAAAACTTGAGTTAGAAATTCAACAGTGTAAAGAAATGATTAAAACTCAGCAGCAACTTTTACAGGTAAATGCGAGGCACCTTTTAAAACTGTTCTCCCCTGTGAAGGGTCAGAATTTTACTTAATCTTACTATATTTTTACTCCTTTACTTTATAAGATCTGTAGCATTTGACATTTTTCAGTCTAAACTAAGTTCTGTGCTTGCCCAGAGATAGACCACGTAGCACTCCTTAGTAGGGGCTTTGCCAGTTAGAAGCATTTGGGAAATGAGACTCCTCATTTCAGTTGACTTTCTGATTCTTTATCATTTCTCTCCTTCCCCTAAAGTTTGACCTGCTTTTCCCTTGCGTTCATTTCAACTTGCTGGAGTGTTGCAGGGACACTCTGGAACTTACTATGTTTTAAAATTTAATAGCAGCAGCTTGCTACTGCGTGTGATGATGACACCACTTCACTGCTACGAGACTGTTACTTGTTGGAAGAAAAGGAACGCCTCAAAGAAGAATGGTCCCTATTTAAAGAGCAAAAGAAGAATTTCGAGAAAGAAAGACGAAGCTTTACAGAAGCAGCTATTCGCCTAGGATTGGAGGTATTTTAAGCAATTGGCTTTCTTTGTAGAGCGTTTGAAGGTCCTGGAGAGGTCAGCAGAATGCATCTAAGTTCTGCTTTTTCTTGTTTCTTTGCTATCCATTTTTTTTCTCAAGTATTTTACCAGTGATTTCACAAATAGCTTGAAATGGAAGCTATAATAGAAGGATATCATTCTGCCTTTACCAGATTTGGAATTGAAACATTTTTGTATTGAAAAAAAATTTTTTTATTGAAAAAACTATAAGCATTTATCATCCCTTTTGGGTGGCTTTCTTTATTTTATTTTATTTTGTTTTGTTTTGTTTTGTTTTAAGTTATTTTTTTGGCTGCATTGGGTCCTCGTTGCTGCATGCCGGCTTTCTCTAGTTGTGGCGAGCAGGGGCTACTCTTCATTGCGGTGCATGGGCTTCTCATTGCAGTGGCTTCTCTTGTTGCAGAGCATGGACTCTAGGGGCACAGGCTTCAGTAGTTGAGGTGTGTGGGCTCAGTAGTTGTGGCTCATGGGCTCTAGAGCGCAGGCTCAGTAGTTGTGGTACATGGGCTTAGTTGCTCTGCGGCGTGTGGCATCTTTCTGGACTGGGGATCGAACCCGTGTCCCCTGCATTGTCAGGCGGATTCTTAACTGCTGTGCTGCCAGGAAAGTCCGTTGGGTGGCTTTCTACTGTTAAGGGTTTAGCTTCACACAAGAGATTTCTTTTGGGCATCTGTCATGTCTCCACTGTCAGTAGGTGTAGAGTCAGAAGAGAGTGCAACCAAAAACATGTCTTCTGTTTTAAAAAAAGGGGGTTAGGGGTAGAATACAGTAAAAATAAAGTTCTCCCCCTCTCTCTCTCCATCCCCTTACCCAGGGATGAATGCATTAACAGTTTGATGAACTGTGTGTGTATACACTTCGACAGGTCGCTTTTTTATTTAGCAGTGTATTACCTACATATTTCCTTTTCAAAAATTAGAGAAGTAATGTCTGAAAATGGTTTAAAAAAAGAAACTCAATCCATACAAAAAGCTACAAGGTAAGACAGTACCCTCCATTCTTATCGCCAGTTTCATTCCTCAGAAGTAACCACTGTTAAAAGTTTGTGATTCTTCTGGGAAGTACTATTTTAACTTGAAATAAAGTTCAACCTTTTTTCTTGATATAAGCCTATCGATCCCCCACTATGAAAGATAAGGAGTTTTGTGTTTTTAGCATGCCTCCCATCTACACTGTTTCTCATTTACATATGATTTCTTCATAATATTTTTACTTTTTTAAGCTACTTTTTAAAGAATTATTTCTCCTGGTTGACTTTTTTGCTTTAAGTAAATTTGTTTAATGCTTCCATTTCAGGTTTCCTCAACTTCAGACAGTATAGGTTTATCCCTGAGACAAAAGATGAGGACATCCTTGTAGTTACCCTTGTTGCACTGCTCTTACCCTTCGACTCCCCAGATTTTGTCTGTGATATTAGTTTTCATTGTCAAGTATTATCACGTTTATATTCTGTCTTTTAATACAATTCAGGTGTAAGTACTTTGTCTAAGATTGAGACTTAAGAATTAAAAACCAGAAAGAACTTTGGTAACATGGTGATTATGTAAATGTTATTCATTCTGTAGCCAAGTAATTTTTTTGGACACATAAAAAATATTCTGTTATTAAGATTTTGCCACATGGAAGAAAATCTTCCATGTATCACTGTGTAGTAAATACTTTGACTTTCTTTGTAGCTTCCTTTATGATTTCCTGAATCAGATTCAACTTATATCTCATGTTATTCTCTTTCTTCAGTTCCTTTTCCAATTTGCTGTATTACGTTCTTGAGTAAGTTTTTCATAAGTAGTGTGTGAGTGAAAAATATTCTGAATTCTGGAATATGTAAAAAATACATTCTTAGTTGATTGGTTTGGCTGGATATAGAATTTAGTTTTCTAACTTTTCCCCTCAAAACTTTTGAGTTATTCCATTTCTTCCAGTGTTTTGTTTTGCTCATGAGAAGCCTGGCTGTAATATAACCTGTATTACTTTGTAGATACCTGTGTTTTGTTTTTCCCCCTCTCTGGAAGCTTTTGGAATTTTATGTTCTTAAGAGTTCTGCAATTTTACCAGGATACGTCTGGGTAGCTCCTTTCAGCCTGAAGACACTATATTTCTTCAGTTTAGGGATACTTTCTTCAATTCTGTGTTTTTTCCTTCTTCTCTTGCATTCTGGAAATTCTGTTAGACAAATGTTTTGCCTTCTGACTACATCTATAGATTGACTTTATGTTCTGGATTCAGGAATATTTTCTCACTCTTATCTTGGGCATCACCAACCTGGTATTCAGCAAAGGTCAGTTTTATTATTCACTTCATCCACTGAGTTTTTATTTCAGAATTTATCTTTTAAGTTCTCTAATGTCCTTATTGTTTGCTTTTTTTGGTATACCATTATATTTTACAAATATTCATAAATCTGTCTGATAATTTGTGTTATTTGAAAAAAAAGTTTATCTTTAATTGTTTCCCTTGGCCAGTTCTCTTTATTTATCCTGGCCGTTTTTCTTTTATGCTGTTAGTTTTCTTCAAATGTCTGGTGATCCATGATTTTGTATTAATATTTATGAATGAAAGACTATATGCTATCTTAAGTAGCTGACATGACCTTCCTCTGTAATTATGAAAGTCTATGTCATCAATAGCTATCTTCCTCAGGAGCAAAAACAGTTTGCACCAGCATTTCCTCCTGTCTTATGGGATCACCTGTGTTTCTGAGCCCGTATCCCCCCCCCCCCCACCCCTGACGCTACTCCAAGAGATACTCTTGCTGCTTTGCATACCACTCCCCATTCTCTGCCTGAGACTCTATCTGCCTCTGGTCACTGAGGACAGTGGGGCCAGTGAAGGATGGGAAGGAAGTACGAGAGACCCGAGGGGAGAGGGAGAATTTAGGATTGCTAATTAGCTATTCAGAAGGAGGAGGTTTGACATAGGCCCTCTGTGGTCTAGTGGTGACGGCTGCTAGTACTGGGAGATGGTTGGAGGATGAGAGCAGTGCTTGATGAAGTCATATCTCCTTTTTTTTTTTCAAGTGATTAGTTTACAATGGGGTAAATGTCAGTTTTTCTGTTGTTTGTAATCTTATATTTACCATGTTTTGTGTGTTCAGAAGTTGTGCTCATATTCCATATGTTTAAAGTTATGCTAACATGCTTATTATTTTGTGTTATACACTTGAATTTATTCAGAATTGATGTGAAAATAGTTGGCTTGTCAGGAGAAATAGGTGAATTTTTATTTTTTAAACATAATTTTCTTAAATGAAATTTTTCTTAGTTTTCTAGGGTTAATTCCTTTGACTAAATATATAGAGATAATCAGAGAGCAGACACAAATAGCTAGAGAAATCGTGTGAAATGGCAATTGTGTGAATGTTGAAGTATTGATCGGTATTTCTTTGGTTTGCTTGTTATGGTAGAGAAAGGCATTTGAAGAAGAAAGAGCCAGTTGGTTAAAGCAACAGTTTCTAAATATGACTACCTTTGACCACCAGAACTCAGAAAATGTGAAACTTCTCAGTGCCTTCTCAGGAAGTGAGTACTTCATAAACTCTTTAATCTGAAAACGCATGTAAATAAAGTAGATAATTATTAATATATAACTTAAGCAGTCACCAGTAAGAACTCTCTAATTGGAACTAAAAATTAACTTTGATATTTTATTTACTGTAGTCAAAATAGAAATGACAGGAGGACTTTGCATACCCAGAGCAACTTATGTTGTGAGTGTAATAATGTCAAGTTTTGAAAATTCACAATCTAGAAATATTTTTTAAACTAGATCCTTCTAAATGTTTGTGGACAGTGCATAACAAAGATCACCGGATTAGCTAGACTAGACTCATAGGGCCACAGTGGATATTTAGATTAATTTGTTCTCTCACACCTCACTTAGAACTGCAAATGAATCTAGTCTAGGACCCTAGTTAATTACCTTCACTATATTTAATGCTTTTCCAGATGTAGTGCCTTTTTTCCTTCTTTTTTTTTCTTTTTTTCTTTTTTAAACAGGTTCTGATCGGGACAACCCTACAGTGCACTCGAGGCCACGGCAGAAGAAGCCTCACGGTGCGCCTAGTGGGTCTCCAGTTTGCATGTCTAAACTTACTAAGTCTCTTCCTGCTTCTCCTTCTACTTCAGACTTTTGCCAGACGCGTTCCTGTGTATCTGAACATAGGTACTGGTCTATAGGTGATCTTCTCACATGTTTGTTAAAGTGCTAGAGTTGCGTTGCAAAGGAAAAGTTGGCGTGTCTAGGACGAGCACCAGTAGAGACTCTGGAGAGGAATTGAGTAGATTGACTCATTCATTGTACAAATATTTATTGGGTATCCTATAGACACCTGTTAGGTTCTGGGAATACAGCAGTGAACAAGGTAGCTCTGGTCCCTGTCTTCTGCGAGCCAAGTCATATAATGTGATTCTTTTTACTTCACATGTAAAATACAATTTAAAATACAATCTTATTTCAGGAGTTACTTAATAATTTAATTGTATTGAATAGAAGGATATTGTTTTGATAGTTTCTGTAGAGTACCTATTTTAGAGTTTCTTGTGGTATGCCCATTTTATTGGTGTGGAAGGACAAAGACCCGAGAAAAGCCCCCTCCCCTTGACTGGTGAAGAGGATCTGTGCCCAAGGATGACAGGGTAGACAAAGTTGCTCCCCACCCCCAGGAGAGCCAGATACTGCTTTTGACTGATGCATTGTTGTATTTTCCTCTGTCTTAAGTTGTTACATCGTTTTCTAAGGTATAATATCAGTACTCTACCTCAGAGCCTATTCCAAGATTAATTTTGAACTAAGGAGATAGAACATTCCTAGGGAGATAGAGAGGAGTAACAAAGAGCAAAGGGACATGTCGCCAAGTGTGGTGGTGACCGCTCTCCTCTTCATTAACGTAGGAGACAGTGGCACGAGGGCCTTCCCAGGTGCCTTAGAAAGCGGGAGCCAGGGCTGCAGCACAGTTGGCCTGTTGTAGTGAGAGAGAGACTGGCGTGCAGCTAAGTGCTGAAGACGCCAGCTAGCCCTTGGACCAAGAATTGTTAAATAGTTAAATTTTTAAACAAAAATATGAAGTTTTAAAAAAGGACAAGGCACTCTCATTTGTAGTTGGCCTTTAAAAGGATTAGGACTCTAAGTAAACACTGGGGGGCAAAAAAGGAGCTGGGGGAAGAGTCCTCCAGGCAAGTGTAGGAACCCTGAGGCGGGACACGGGCGTGTTTGTGGATGGCGAGTGTAGTTAGTGAGCAGGACCCAGAGGTGTGAGGGTGGGAGGTAGCATTATGTAAAAGTTCACATGTATACACAGGTAGAGGGAATGAGGTCAGGGACGCTGCGTACCCGTCACCCAGGTTCAGCAGTTATCAACTCATGACTGATACTGTTTATACCCAGCCCGCTCTGCTTGTGCTCCCACACGCACTTGCGATTTCATTTGTCAACTATGTTAGTCTGTACTTGCAAGTCGGATATTGTTCTAAGGGCAATGGAAAAGCATTGGAGACCTTTTAAGTGAGATAATGATTTTTTTAAAATCCAAGTTTTAAAAAGATTACTTCATTTTATTATATGAGAAACAGATTGTAGGAGCACAAGCCAGGAGAGCCAGTTAAGAAACATCAGTGGAGTTGAGGTGAGAGATGTGGTAATTTGCACCCTAGGGTCATTACATGAAGACAGAACTGTGCTTGGATTTAGGCTGTGTTTTGCAGTTAGAGCCAATAGGTTGATGTGTGAAATATGGGAAGTTAAAGTTTGTTTAATTTACAATCAAAAGATAATATAAGCTCAGAGTATTTTCTTACATAGAATGTTATTGAAGCCCCCAAATTTGACCAATGAGAACTCTGTGTATAGATTTAGACAGACATTCTGCTCACCATTTACAAATACAGGCAGCCCTCGGAGATGTTGCAGATTCAGTTCCAGACCACTGCAGTAAAGTGAGTATCGCAACAAAGTGAGATACTCAAACTTGTTGGTTTCCCAGTGCATATAAAAGTTATGTGTGCACTGTACTGTAGTCTGTGAAGTGTGCAATAGCATTATGTCTAAAAAAACAATGTGCGTACCTTAATTAAAAAATACTTTATCACTAAAAAATGCTAATTCGTCTGACAACCCAGGGTTGCCATAACCCTCTGTTTGTAAAAAAAAATACAGTATCTGCAAAGTGCAATAAGTTGAAATGCCATAAAACGAAGTATGCTTGTAATGCATTCTGTACCTAAAAGAGAACATAGCTTAGTTGCCTCAATTATTTTTATGTATTTAAAATTTTTACTTTGTTACATAATTATTTTTAGTTGTAAAGTATTTAACATAAATATTCCTTGAAGACTTTGTTTTGTGTTTAATAAAAAGTCCAACAGTTAGTACCTGCACCATAGGGTACTGTGAGATTCGGTACCAATATATGTAAAGCACTTAAAACAGTACTTGGTCCATTGTAAAACTTCAATAACAGGCTATAAAAATAAAAATATATGTAAACATAAGTGGATTATAAAAATGCTTTTCTGTTTTTTGTGTTCAAGAGCTATACTGAACAATGTCAGTGGCATAGAAACAGAATTTTGGATCTTAAAGAAATTTCATTAAGCTGTTCACAGATACTGGCCACTGAGGGTAAAACAAAAGAGTCATGTAACTAGTTATCAGGAGAGAAGCTGTGCAGCTTGACATCGTTCTTGAAATTTTAAATTATTTGGTATATTTGGATTCCTGCTCCTAAAGCACCTTGGATCTGGGTTTGTAATAAGATTATGACAAAATAATGAGGAATATTTGTAGCTAATTTCTACAGCAACATCCTCATTGCTCCTTCACTGTAGAGAGGAATGTTACATACGGGCTGTGCCTGGATTCCCTGCAAAGTACCTCTTGTACTAAGTTACGTAGAGAACTTAGTTCATCATTGATCTCATCTCATCTGAGACAGCAGGGATTCTGAATCTGAATTATAAGCAAGTTCCTTTTTTTTTTTAAGCAAGTAAGTGTAAGTAAAATTGTCAATTATGTTTTTGGTTTAGCGTTTTAGAATTAAAGCAACTCAGTTTTTTTTAGGATTGCCACATTATAAGGTTGAGTTAGTTAACCAAAGTCACACCAAAAAATGAACATTTAGGCAAAAGAAGTTTTGTGAAAAAAATTACGTAAGATATTCAGTTGATAAAAATGTATTGTTCATTGGTTCAATCCCATGATTTGCAAGTAATCATTTAACTAAATTTACTCGTTTTGAGGCTGGTTGCAGAGCGTACCTCAGACTGTATCTCTGAAGCTAGGGACTGTGTCTGTGTTCAGACACTTCGATTGTTATTGTCCGACACTTGAAGTTAATTGCGCATCATCGTTAAGTGCTTAGTGTGTGTTAACTCATTTAGTTCCCACCCCAACCCTGTGAGGTGTAGGTTCTATTATTATTTCCATTTTACAACTGAGGAAGCTGAAGAACAGGGAGGGTTAACTTGCCCGAAGTGACGTAATAAGTGGTCCAGCTGGGATGTGAGCATAAACCATCTGTTCAGGGTCTGGACTCCTAACCACTTTGTAGGCACTCATTAAATATCTGCATGAGTGAACGGATGGAGGATGAAAGCATGCATGAACAGATGGATGAGTGAAGAAAGAAACTATAAAGAGATTAGAAACTAGTGACAGAAAGACAGGGGTGTGGGGAACATTAGCTTTCAAAACTCACGTGTTCTCTATCTACCTTAGGCTCTAGCTGGGTAGCATCCTTCACAGTAGACTGAACAGATAAATAAAATAAATAGATGGATAGATAAAAGTGACCATGTTGAAACACGTTTGTGTTCTTGACCAGTGTGTCCTCAAAATTTACTTAGCATGAGACAAGGGAGTAATCAGATTTTAACATTCAGGCATATCTAAGGTATGAAAGGAGGAGGAGATGATGATGAAGATCTCCCTTTTCTTTCCCCAACAGTTCCATCAGTGTACTAAATACAACCCCTGAAGAATCTAAGCCAAATCAGGTTGGAAGAGAATGTACAAATCAGAAGTGGAGCGTGGCATCAAGGCCTGATTCACAGGAAGGTGGCTATAGTGGACGCTCCTCGACCTACGCAAATTCTCACGTAGAGAAGGATGACTTACCTTAGACATGTGAACTGGGGTTTTTTTTTTTCATTAACATGCTCATCAAATTTCACATCTGAGTTGAAACAGGGTGTGTTATAAAGTCAATCATCTCTAATAATTTAAAATGGTCTTTGTTGTTTGTTTGGACTTCCCTGTTCCTCCCCCAAAGAGCTAAAATGTTAAATCTATTTAAAAGGATATAAAAGCTTTGGATATGTATTTTTAGTAACAGAAGCACCTGGTTCTGTGAATAAAGGAATGTATAAACGTTTGGATGGAAACAAAGCACTAGAATGAGTTTCCTCTTATAGGTATTAAAAATAGCACTTTTAGGAAACTGATTATTGTAAATGTTTAATTTTGTCTCATATAGAGTTGGCATTGGAAGTTTAGCCTTTTCCTTGAATGTATACTGTCGCTTTTTAACAAAGCAAGTTATATATTTATTATGTTTAGTGTGATTTGTAATACCCTCTTTCATATGTTTTAAATAAAGTAAAATTTATGTATGTTTTGTACATAGATATACATGATTATGTTAAGAGGCTTTAAGATTTAAAGATTTTACACATCCATAATTATAGTATTTCATGCCAATAAAATTTTTATTAGTGATATTCTGTTTACAGATGTATTAGAGCCATTGCCACATTATGCTTAAGAATTTTTTGAACCCATCTGAGCAATAAATACTGAAAAGCTATTCCATGAAGCCAAGTTCTTTAGATCATTAACATTACTAATGTTACATTTTGGAGATTTCTACAGCATTAGGTTTTTTTAATATGTAGGATATTACAATTTTTCAAAGGATTATTGATTTTAGCGTAATAGAGGTAAGACAAGAAGAGTACCTTTGGATGAAACAATTTAAGAATATTGGCTTAGGATATTTGGATGATAGAAGATTATTAAGGTATTTAAGATGTTTGGATGGTGATATTTTCTCTACCAGATGGGTACCCATACCGTAACACCTATACCAGCAAAGGCTTTGTATAGTTGCCAATAATTCATTAATAATTTTTCAATGAGATATTTACTGATAAGGAAATCTGATAGCATAAAAGCATCAGATTTTATAGTCCAGATACGATACTCTGGACAAACTTGCCGTTTCATTTTCAGGACTGACTGCATGTTTCTTCATGGTTGTTATTATTATTGATAGTAAGAATAATGTAAGTGTGGGCCCAAGCACTTTCTTAGAATTTTCATCAGAAAGCTTTAAGTACCAAACTCAATTTGTCTCTGCATGTAGAAGCCTACACATATCCAGTCCTTGCTGTAGGTATTGTAGTTTAGGCCCATCTGCCTTCCTATTTTCTAGCAGTTTAACCATTTGTATTCACTCGCCTGGTTGTGGCTGTTCAATTTAAATTTGTCATGTTAAAAAGTACTTTTGTCATCCACTCACTATATATATAACTCTTTGGGGTTGCGTAGCAGCAGCCATTTTTTCAGGGTTAATAGCATATTATTGAGTATCTTGTAAGACATTAGTGAAAGTACTCATGAGAAAGTACCACATTTATAGTCTCAAAAAGCTGGCTCTTGAGCAAAAGCACATTAGTCACCACATTCAGCTTGGTGCATGCCCCTTCTTTACCATTTAAAAATATTAGAAATGATGCAGAATTTCAGAAGTAGTACCATACTCCAAAGGAAGAAACAGCTGTGATATCCTTCTTTTGCTATTGAGCAATAACGTGATCAAAGAAAAGCAATCACATTTTCTAAATAGGCAGTGATATATTTGTCAGGAATTGGGGGGTTTTTTTCAGGGGTTTCCATGATATACTTGGCTAGAAACAGTGTTCTAATTTTTAGAGTAATCTCTTATTTTAGGAATATTGCATTCCACAATGATGAATTTCTACAAAGCAGCATCAGTTTTTTGTTTTTTTCATTTTAAAGTTGGTTGAATTCTCATATTGGAAAGAAAAATTCCCTTGAGACTTACTGTGAAATCTAAGGTGTGAAAGAAACAGGAAAATGAAAGCCAGGATCATTGTGCTTTTGATAAAAGATCTGCCAGTAGTTGTATGTTTTACTTAACAGCGTAGAGTTTGCTTTACATTCCAGCTCCAATGATGATTCCTAGTCTCGCTAAACTTCCCAGAATGTTGAAACAGTTTCCATGCTGGATAACTCCTGACTCCACACATAAGACTCCTAGATTTTATTTCCCTTCCCTCTCTAGGTGTTTGCAGTGTACTAGTAATACAGCCGTGCTGCAGTCTTGCATTTAGCCACGACGAGGTGAGAGCACCATGTTCACTTTTGCTTGAAAGTCCTCCTGACCATCTTCAGTGTCTTCTTGTTCATCAGGATGCAGATCTGAAACATTCTGTGCCTTATTTGTTTTTATCCATTTTGAATTTTCAAAGCATAAAAGTGGCAAAGAAAATTTAAGAGATTTTATTTCCTACTCTTAAATTTTTATATCTTCAATTTATGATGAGAAACTTAATAGAAGAACAATCCTACCAGAAAATTAAAATTAAACTTAATAAATAGGTACTTTCTTGTAGAAGCAATGTATTAAATGTTTAGATTCACGGAACAATCCACGGCAAATTGTTTTCCTCATGGTATAATTAAAATACTGTCGTACTTAGAGTTGCATTTTTCGTACCTTTGCTGACCAGACTTGTTCATACGCCTGTGGTAACACTTTTTGTGGGGAAACATATTCCATGGTGCATGGTGAGAAGGAGAGCGCCCTAGAATCCAGTTTTGACCTGTCCTGGTGGAGCATTTGAAAACGCCCAGAATGCCAGGAGAGGTTTTGCAGTGTGTACGCGCAGAACGCTGTGAGCTAGCAAACCCCTTCTGTGATTGCCCTGTTGTAAAAGTCTTGAACACCTGTTGCCTGATGTAAATCATGTTCTTATTTCTAGATTGGATTTAAATTAAGTATGGGTCTTGGAAGTCTAGTAAATATACTTCTTCCTATGTTTGTCCTTAATTTTTTTCATTCTTTTCATAAGCATATAAAGTAGCTGCTGTGTGTCAGGACTTATTACTACCTTCTAGTTACTGGGGAGAGAAAGACAACTAAGCATGCTCCCTGCCACTGAGAATCTCTGGGTTGAGTGGAAGACCAGCTATATTAACCTAAATAGTCATAAACAATGGGAGATGCTGTTCAGACATTCGGTCTGGTGATAAAACTTGGACTCATTGTTCTGCTCCAGGACCACGTATCCATCTCCCAACAGTGACGTGGCAAGCTTCTAGTTAAAGAGTCTTTGCATTATTTCCTATGGGAAGAACTATGTAATTAATATATTACTGTTTTGTTTTTGTTGGGTGTTTGGTTTTGTTTTTGTTTTCTACAATCAAAATACCTGCAAAGCAGCATTAAGAATTTCTGCCCACAGGGCTTCCCTGGTGGCGCAGTGGTTGAGAATCTGCCTGCCAATGCAGGGGACACGGGTTCGAGCCCTGATCTGGGAAGATCCCACATGCCGCGGAGCAACTAGGCCCGTGAGCCACAATTACTGAGCCTGCGCGTCTGGAGCCTGTGCTCCGCAACAAGAGAGGCCGCGATAGTGAGAGGCCCGTGCACCGCGATGAAGAGTGGCCCCCGCTTGCCGCAACTAGAGAAAGCCCTCGCACAGAAATGAAGACCCAACGCAGCCATAAATAAATAAATAAATAAATAATAAAAAAAAAAGAATTTCTGCCCACAAGAACATGTATTATTATCTAATAGGAAAAGAATTTACAAAGATTTGGGCCATGTAGATAAGGATAATGAGATAGGTTAGTCTAGTCATTTCTCTAAATATGATGTTTTTTTCAGGTTGGATGTAGATTAAAGTGGAATGGACTGATTAAATTATTTGATTTATATAAAAATACTTCACTTGACTCGTTGGTTTTTTTGTTTTTTGTTTTTTTTTTAACATTTACAAATACCTGATTTCAGAGGTCTTAGGAGGTACTGTAATGCCAGTGATACATAAAGATCCTGGTAGAGATCCTCTTCTATTTTAGATTCAGAAATACTTATACCTCATATGATGCTTAACCCATAGTGAGCACATAACATTTATTAATGAGAGAGATGACATACTAATGAAACAAGTAGCACATCACTTCATTGGCATGAATGGACTAAATTTCAGGTCAAAATCCTGAAACTCTTCTTTCTCAGGAGGGTTAGGAGCCTTTTTTTTTGGTTGATTTCCAGCCCTATCTAGCTTGGTTCCTCGCACAGAAAATTGGAATAGAGTAGGCCATTCTACAATGAAAAACACCAAACTTGTGTGGTTCAATACAAAAATTGAATTCTTGCTCATGACATGACCAATGTGGATTGGGCGGTCTGCTCCATGGCCCGCAATGTTGTCAGATCGGGGAAAGAGCAGACTGGCAGGTGATGGTGGATAGTAAGAACCAGATCTGAAAGAGACACGCACATTGCTTTGTCCACAACCTAGACCTACAGCCTCAACCTAACAACAAACAAGACTGGGAGATGCAGAAAATGAGGCTATTTGGTGAGCACTGATAGCTCTGCTACATAACGTGCTTGATGTGTTACTTACTTAAAAAAAAAATAACCAGCAAAACATATTACTCTGTGCAAGGGATTTATTACTGATTATTAAAGCTTCAAATCATCTTAATTTTTGGAAGGAATGTATTTTAAGACTTCTCTTGCCTTCTCTAACCTTTTCATAATATGAAGTTTTTTAATGTTTAAATGGTAATTTTACATGTTTACTAAAATATAGTATACTGAACACACATTTTCTTTTTATTCAACAACCCTGCCAAAAAGAATATTAACCTTCCTATTTTTAGAGAGTTGGTAACAGACTCAGATGTCAAGGGACAAATGCGAGCTCACATAACTATAAGTGACAAAATCAGAACTGAAAAACCTAGATCTTCTCATCCCTAAATTTCAACTTATTCCAGCCTGCTATAGTGCCTTTTGGTATGGCTTTCTAAGTGAAATTGTTCAATTCTTAACCCATAATCTGTCACCCTGTCACCTTCTACACCAAAGGTATTGATCGTTTGATCCGCATACGAGGCTCACCCTTGTTTTTGTTAATGGTGACCGTGGCAATCCTATTCAGAACTGAATCTCTCTACCTTTTCAAGTTTAGGGCATTAAGGATCTAATTGAGATAGCTAATTTAATAGCAAATAATACTCTTAACGAAAGGCCACTGAGTAATGCCAAGATATACCTAGACAGCCTGCTTTTTCTGCCGTGTCTTTTGTTCTCTCGCACTGTGTGCACCATGTCCCTCTGTGACTACAGTCACGGTGACCAAAAACATTGTTTTGTCCAATGGTCCAGTAATCTTTGGCAGATATCACCATGAAAAATGAATGTTAAAGTAGTAGAATTAAGTAACGTGTATGAATATTTTTACTCAATTTAGAAAGAACAGCTGCTTGCAGGGCAGCTGGAGATTTTCTAGTTTCCCTGCTGTGTCTGCATTTAGATATTTAGTTTTCTTGTTTCTGGTCTGTCAAGACAGTTTCCTGGTTACAGTGCTCTGTTAAAGCAAACCACGCCCCAGCCCAGTGTACTGATTAGAAAAAAGCAGACTTCTGCACGTTCCCTAAAGCCCTCAGACTGAGACCCTAGAACCTGCCCTCCATTCCGGTTCTCTGGACCCAGTTCTCTAATATACCTGGTGTCCAGCTAGGGATGGGGTCAGACACTGCTGGTTCTCAACCCTAACAAGTGTCTGCACCTATTCCTCTCCAGCCCCTAAGTGTGGTCGTTACTTGATTACAACATCATAATTAATTTACCCCAAATACCTGTAACTCTAACTCTTTCAGAATAACCTTTTTTCCTGATTTTATATCAGTGAAAAGGTTCAATGAAACAGTTCTGAAAGAGTTGCCCAGGAGTGCAATGCTTTTATGGAGGATCAATTAAACTCTTTTAGCCTTTTTCTTTATCAGTTGCTTTTACCTTGAAAAGTAACTAATTGATAGATTATTTTTGGTGGTTTCATTCCTTTTTAAGCAAAAGGAATTAAATAGTGAAAATCTCTATAGAGTATGTGAAATCAAACTTTCCCAAACAGTTATTTCTTCTAGGCTTAACGCCCTAAAGAAAAATAGAAATCCGTCAACAACTAGCCATACAAAACCACGTCCTATGTTAGTTCTAAGAAACTATTTTGATCTTAAAGAAACCATGGAAAATTTTAACTCGAATTAGAAAATTCAGCTTTGATCCTTTATTTCTGACACAGGATTGCTCATTTTTATCAAAGGCAAAGATCTGAGGAAATGACAAATTCAATTCATGCTTTTAATTTAAAATCTAGAAATTATTGTCCAACCTGAGAAGTTTTCAGTAGTGAAAGGGGAGCTGTTCTTAATGAGGCCCATACCAGAGGTGTAAAGTGGGATGAACGGTCACCTTACTTGTGGCTGAAGGCTCCTCCAAGCAACCAGAACTCTGACTTGAGTTTCGACTGTTGAACCCTAATCCCTTCAGAACTACTCCCTTTAATTCATGCCTCAGGTATGGTTTCTATCAATAAAAGATGGAGTCAAGTTGTAGTCTATCTTAATGTACAGTCAGTTCTCCTAAAACACTTGGTTTAGAAGTGCAACGCAAAAAATCAAATTTGTCCCAGTGTGATTGATACGTTAGGGGACGGTTTAAGCATAGTGCAAAATTCGCGTTTGCTAATGTGTGATTCTGTCTGTGAGAAACACCAGGTGGATACGGAAAACGACCCCCAGCTGAACTGAGCTGGGTAGGGACACATAAAACGCATAGACACCTCAAATATCCACCAGCAACTTCAGTTTACCACGTGTGTTACAAGCAACACCCACCGCTATCTGGCATTACAACTTCCCCTTCCATTTCAGACAACTTCCTGCCGCCACTTTACAATAACTCACAAGCTACAACCTTCCAACACTCCTTCCATAAACAAACTTCCAGTCTTTTCCAAGGTCAAGTGCCGTATTCGTTGTGGTGTTTATGTGTTTCTTAACCATTTAACATGTATAAAACTCTGCTGCTGGTTGTATTAGGATTTTTTTTTTTTTTTTTGAGTCACTGATGAAGGTTTTGAGTGTTGTGCCCATAATCCTATTTTCTCCAAACACCCTGTGTTATTTACTGTGTGATTTTGCACATGGTGGTCTTAGGAGTGCATTTGTTGTGTGAGAGCAGAGCTGATAGAAAAGAGCAGCCTTCTGTCGACTCATTTATAACTCAGGCTGCTGGAGAGCCTCTCAAAATTCCATGCCAACTTCCCTCAACCTACACATCCGTGACACAATCAAACTGCTTTTTGTGGGTAGACACTTACCACATTTCAAACAGCCCTTGCTGTGTTCCAGACACCACACTAAAGCCATAATAAGTAATTTCTTTTATTTCTCCCAACAACTTTATAGGTAGGAGCTATAATTATACCCACTTGACAGATGAGGAAACTGAAGCAAGGAGAGAGCAATTTGCCCAATGCCACACAGCTAATATATGGTGGAGCTACAGTTGAGCATAGGAATCATATTAAAATTATTTTATGGCATTTTCTCTCAATCTGATAACATCTATTTTCCTTTAATAGTAACTTAAATGTTATGTCTATAAAGCTTTTTCCCTGATTCTATAAGCAAGCAGTCACCTCTCTGCTTTCAGAGTTGAACTTTCTTTTATTCTCTCAGCAAATGTTTATTGAGTTCCTAGTAGGATTGCAGTGCTAGGTGCTGGGGCTGTAACATTGAAGGTGACTTGGTCATTGTTGTCAGAAACTAACAATCTACCAGGGGAAACAAGTGAGTGAACTATTGAAGGCAGTGGGACAAGCACTACAATAGAGGTGTCAGAGCGCTCACAAAATCAGAGAAGGGGGGCAACGTCTTTGACTGGGAGGTAGGAGATCAGAGAGGCTGTTTGAGCTAAATATTGAAGAGTAGACATTCCAGGTAAAGGAAACAGAACAGTTAAGGTCAAGGGTGTGAAACCACAGAACCTTTATTGAAACTACAAGTGGTTCTGTTTGCACAGAGTAAAGGGTATAGGAGACCAGTGGGAGAGTAGGCAGGGGCCGGGTTAAGAGGGTCTTGGATACAAGGGATTCTGAATTTATCCTAAAGGCTTGGTGATGCTATTGAATAAATCAAGCAGGAACGTGACACAAGCAGACTGTTCCTCCTCTCTCCTTGTCACAGCGCCATGAGCATTCCTCTATTATAGCATTTATTACAAATGCCTTGATTGTGCATACCTCCATCATAGAATTTATCACGATCTTAATTTCCAGATGGAAGCAATATGGAGAATTGCTGGAAGGAAAGCAAAGTGGAGATGAAGCCAGTTTGCAGTAACCCAAGCGAGAAGTGATTGAGAAAGGGGATGGATTTACAGGTAGATCTGATTGGATGTTGGAGTTAAACAAAGCACTCTGGGCTGATTTCCCACTCAGGTAATGGCAGATGATAGAGTGTAAGGGAGAACAGCCTTGGGAGGTCATGTGGGCAAGAGTTAACTCAGTAGCCCTGGGCTACCTGTACATTACTCCCAAGAAAGTTCTGTCTTTAGGGTTGGCCCTTGGCTGGCTCCTGGGAAATAACCTCTGAGGCCTTGGAATAATCTGCCCGATAAGAATGTTTTTATATGCCTGAAGCCTTGGGCCGTGCTGTACGGTGTGACCACATAAGTTCATTCTCACAACGTGACTCATGGTGAATGCCTGCTTTTGCCCCATGGGGCTGGCATCTGAGTAGCTGAGGTCATTCACATGGGTTCTCCATGCCTATGTGACTGACTCGCAATAAAACCCCTGGATGCCAAATCCTGGGTGAGCTTCCCCGGTCGACAACACTTCACAGGTGTTGTCACACAACAATGTGACTCCACTGGGAGAGGATACCTGGAAGCTCGTGCTTGATTTCTCCTGTGCCTTTGGATTTTGCCCATGTGCCTTTTCCCTCTGCTGATTTTAATCTGTACGCTTTTGCTGTAATAAATCATAGCCATGAGTGTAACAGCTTTTCTCAACTTGCGAGTCCTAGTGAATCATCAAGCCTAAGAGTGGTCTTGGGGATCCCTGATGCAGGGATAGTGAATTGTTCTGGGCATGCTGAATTTAAGGTGTCTGAAGCATCCAAGTTCATGTGTCCAGTAGGCAACTGGAAATATGGGTTTGGAAATCAACAAAGAGATCTGGGCTAGATACTGAGTTCTAAGAAAACATATAGGCACAGATGAGGTCAAATAGGAGAAAGAATGAAAGGCAGAAGGTAGAGACTTGGATATCACTGGCATCTAAAAGGCACGTGTGTAAGCAGAAGAACCAGGAGTTTGGTTATCGACCATCCCTAGGAAGGAGAGAATTTTAACGAAGTTCAGGCAAAGAGGTTGAATTCATTGAGAAACATCAAGTCTTCAGCAAAAGTGAATTTACAAAGCCATTCAGTATTCAATAACAGTGGATGAAGGTGGTTCCTCCTGCTTTGAAAAGTTTCAGTCTTGGTCCTGTGCTCAAATAATCACAATGACACTTATCCCTGCTAAGCCACCAAACTGCTGTGTGGCCAAGAAAGTTGGGATAGTCAGTTCCTAATGCCGACAAAAATTCACAGAATTGACAATGGTTAAGTCCATGTGAATGAAGGAAATTCACCACTGGGACCACTGGTTCTATAACAAAACAGCTCTTGTGTCATTGCATAATAAATTCAAATAGATTTACATCTTTCTGCAAAGTACCTGCTGCTTCACACATTACCATCACTTGTCTGAGCAGATTCCACTTCGAATTGTACTGAATTCGTGTTTTCTCAATGTCTTTGAAAATGTCCTCACCTGTAATTGTTCCAGGCCAACTATTCAGAGGCTAATTCTTCCATCACTTCAAACTTGCTGTTGACCCCTCAAATAACAACTGGGCAGTATTGGTAACATATGTTGACTCATCAAGAGCCACGGAAGATCACTTGCCTTGGTTTTTAAAATTTACTGTCGATGTTTCTCATAATGTCCTCAGTTCTTTAAGTAACTTCTTGCCAAAACCGAATAATCTTAAACAAATTCATTTCGTCTGGACACATGTCTTCAGCTGCAGTAATCAAATACTATCTGATTAACTCATCATTGGTAAACAGTTCTTGCTTGGATAACAAATGAACTCCTTGGAAACTTAGTTTGCTTGCAGACTCATTTTCATTTTTTATTTTTGTGAAGAAATTCTGCTATAATAAGAGATTCCATTTTAAACTTAAAATAATTTCTGACCGCTGCTTTCCTGTGATGAACGTTTATCTAATAATGTTAACATACATTGTATTCCTTCAGCACAGCTCATATCCTTGCATAATAAAACCATGCTTTTTTAAAAAATATTTTTGAAAATTGAAGTATAGTTGATTTACAGTGTTGTGTTAATTTCTGCTGTACAGCTAAGTGACTCAGTAATACACATATATGCGTTATTTTTTATATTCTTTTCCATGATGGTTTATCACAGCATATTGAATATAGTTCCCTGTGCTATACAGTAGGACCTTGTTGTTTATCCATTCTATATATAACAGTTTGCATCTGCTAATCCCAAGCTCCCAATCCATCCATCCTCCATCCCCCCTCCCCCTTGGCAACCACAAGTCTGTTTTCTATGTCTACGAGTCTAAAACCATGCTTTGATATCTAATTTGATAGCAAAATTCTGTTAAGAATACAACATTCAAAGTTCACTCCTCTCGTCTCAATTTGTCATGATGAGTGTACACAGGTAATACAAAGAATTTTTAAATGTCACTGTATGGTGTAACCTGTGCCACTTGAAATGTAGACGAGGTGTGACTGCAGTTTGCTGCGCACAGTTATGACCAAGCAGCCACGCAAAGAGACGAGGGCATCACATATGGCCCATCACATCTCCTTGACTCTGCCATGTTAGCATGGGAGCAGTCATAGATGGTGGATAAATGAATAAAAATGGTGGTGTTAGTATAAAACTTAGGTTATGGTCACTGAAATTGAATTTCATTTAATTTTCACATGCCTCAAAATATTCTTTTCAGGGAGACAGTAGTGGGCTTGACCAGGTTTGGGGTCACCATCCCAGCTGCTAGACTGGTCCTCAAGGGGTGTCACCAGCAGTTCCATCATGGCAAAGTCATGTCTGATCCTGTCTATAAATGATGGAAACCCAACTGGAAGTGACTTAGGCAAAACAATTTGGCAACTCATGTATGCGTTGAAAAAGTGTTAGCAATGTGCCCCAACGGAACAAGATGCCAGCCTGTAGTTGGAAATACAGAGCAAGGGGTCCACCCCACAGGGAGAAGGAGTTGGCAAGGCCTATGGATGTGGTCAGGACCCCAGGCCTATGGGCAGACTCCAGTCCCCAAGGCATCTGAGCAGAAACCCAATCCCAGGGACAGGTCAGTGGTTCTCATCCACAGCTATGTGGCAAGAAATTAGTTACAATAGAGTATAAATGCTTGCAAATGAATTCCGTTTAAAAATGTTATTTGGAGGAAATTTAAGCTCATCTTTACTATCATTCCCATGTACTTGCATTTCCTTAGGTTTCTTGAGAGCAATAGAAGGGTGTGTGCTGTGTATGTGGATGTCACCATTCCTGCTGGGCAGCAAGATGGCTTTCAAGAGGAGACCCACTGTGGTAATCCATCCCGTGGGAGCCCAGAGCCCACTGCTGCAGAGACTGTGGTGACGGAGATGCAAGAAACTCTAACCCCCAAAAGCCCTTGATCTCAGGCTACCAATGGGCTGCCGGTATTGGTCAGGTTTGCTCCAGAACTCGATGGTTCTCAGCGGACAGGTTGAAGTTTATCACTTCTGCCTCTAGGTTAAAAAATATTCTTTCCATTGAGGTTTGGAAGGAGTTATCCAAAGCTCTTCTTCTGCCTGCATTTTCTCCTAGAGTTCCTCAGAAAATGTTCTGCCTGATCCATTGCTGCCTGACCCTGGAAAGGGGTCAGAAATGAGGTCCCCAAAGCCAGGATATATTGGGATTTACTTTCTGGAAGCTGCCTGTGCGTGTCGCCCTCCTGGGAGACCTTTCCTAATGCACTGTGGCAAAGTAAAGTGACAAGAATAGGGGCGATAATACTGATGCCAAGAGTGACAGAAGCAGCCTTGGCACTTCTGCCTTCAAACTCTACCTTTTGCTCTGCCTACGTGCAGAGGGAGAGGAGGGCTGTCTCCTCAATCTCCTGTGCAGAAATCATATCTCCACCTCCCCAAAGCTAAGTGAATTTTCAGAAGATGAATTATTGTGTTATGTAATTGGCTCCATTTAATATCTGGGGAAATAGGGGGAAGTAGTATTGGCTCAGTTTGGTGGGTTGTGTACTCCATGACGTCTTTGTGCGGGCAGAGTTCTCCCTCCCAACTGTCACCGATCACAGCTAGAGAAGGAGCTCAGGAGAGGGGCTGCTCCCAGAAACCAGCAGCGGAAGGGCTGCCCCCAGGGACCCTGCAGGGTGGCTTGAGCTCCATTTCCAGTGGCTGGGTGTCCCAACTGGTCCTTGAACCCGTGGTCATCAGACAGGAGCCACAGCCTGCACGATGCACCCCTGAACACAATGGAGCCCTTGACAGGGGAGTAAGAAAGCCGTTTATCCTCCCCTGCACCTGGGAACGAACTTACATTTTCTGTTTCACAGACATGACTCCTAAGGTGAAAACCCTCACTTGAGGTGAGTTAATGAAATAAACAGGCAAAAATAAAATCCCCAACAGGATTACAAAAGAACTCTCATGTCTATTTTTGCTCCCAGGGCATTGCATTTTCACCTTATTCTGTTCCCCAACGGTCACCTCGAAACGTTTCCGGTTCTTGTTTTCAAGTTTGGAAGGCCTGTCTCCCCCTGTCCATGTGCACCCCAGGAGAAACGTGGGTGTGGGGGAAGGTGGCAGATTACAGGTGCCCTGGTGGTCCAGTCAGACTGCCCTTTAGGATAACACGATCAATCATGCTAACAGGAGGGATGGGATTCCCGTATGTTTGAGTGTGTACTGTAGGAACAGCCACGATATACATAAATAAGAATGAGGCAAGGCATAAATTATGTGGCTTAATAGAAAAATTCTTACTGGTTGCTCAGGCAGGTCAAAATTAGATGATCTCTTCTGTGGGATCAAGTGTAAATATTCAGGTCTTACAGATTGCTTCCATGTCCTAACCCAGCTCAGGGCTTAGTCTCTGAAACTGATCAAGAAAGCTGCAGTCTATAGACTGGAAAGTATTTAGCGTCAAACTGGCCATTCAATATTTATGATGGTTCAGGTCAGAGCATCTCCACAAACACTCCCTGACAGAGATAATCATCCCACCAGTTCTGAAAAATAGAGTGTTAGTTTCGAGTGACTCATTTAACATCAAAGCAAACTATTAAGTTGTCTATTTTGAAATTCCAGTATATAAAATTTTCAAAGGGCTTTAGAAGCCATTTAGGATGCATGTTCAGCTCTGTTATGGAACATGAAGAGCATTATTAAAAAGAAAAAGATTCTAAATGCATAAAGAATAAGGAGCTCATCCTCCCACTCCTGAACATTTCGAGCAGAGTCTGAGAACCTCTCTCCCTTTCTCCGTGTCTCCTGCATGGGGAGAAGCACGCCCTGGAACAATTCCAAGGAGACACTTCTTCCCTCTCTTCTTCTATTGGAGATGATTCACGGACAGGTGGGTTAGAAGCTTATGGGCTGCAGTCCAGTCCTGTCACGGTCAAGCTGTGTGCCTTTGCGCCAGTTGTTCAGTCTCTCCAAACCTCTGCCACTACATGGTGGAGGGATTGTCTAGTTGTTGGGAGGCGAAGATATTGAATAATATTCTTTCCTCCCTCCGGGAGTCTCATGACCATTAACCATCTGTGTTAGCAAAAGGCATTCTTCCAGTTTTCATATCAGATGAAGGTGAGGGTAAAAGCTGATAGTGAACTCATCTGGCTTGGGCACAATCCTTGTGACTAGGCTAAAGTTTAGTGCTCAGGGAGGGGGCAGGACTGGGGGCCTGAGACGGAGCTGACAAACTGGTCAGCCACACACTAGTTCAATGCCGAGTCATGTCCCCCATCAAGCTCCCCATCCTGCTAGCGGGGGAGGCTTCAACACCGATGGAGGGGGATCAAACATAAGGAGGTATAGCATTTCCAAGGTTAGAAAATTTGCAGATGCAGCTTCGAGATTCATTCGAGTCCCACAGCAATCACGGAAGCCTAACCTCCAAGCAAATATTACTCTTCCTTACCGGAGATGAACAAACTGAGGTCAGGTAATTTCAACAAACTGGGTAATGCTATTTGAGGAGTCAGCCTTGATGTTGAAACGGGCTCGTGAAAGAGAAGACAGAAAGGCCAAACGGCAGAGTAAGGGCCTCCAGCCCTTAGCAACCAGGCCTGGCTGCCTCTTGGCTTATCGTATACATAATATCGTGTATAGAAAAAGACACTGGAAGAAAAGAAGTACTTTAATCATGTGCTTATTTCTAAAATGATGGGATTAAAGATGTTTTATTTATTTTCATCTTTACGATATTTAAATGTTTTCCAAAATTTTTTACAATGAATAAGCATGACTTTGGAGAGGAGAAAAAAAAAGTGGTACTGCAAAATACAAAAAACAAAACAACACAAGTGGAGGGAAATATGGATGGAGGGACAAGAAGGTGGGAAATGAAAATCAAAACCCAAACCAAAAACTGGTCTCAGAAAACCAGGGCGGGCCCACTCTGACTCGCTCCACGCTTGGGGAGTCTGAGGCCCCTCCGCCGCCTCGCCGCGCACCCGCGCGCCCCTCCCCTCGCCCCCGCCAGAGGGCGCCCTGGGGCCGGCCCGCCGAGTCCTCGCCCTTCGCGTTTCCCTGGGTGCTTCTCCGCTGGGTGAGGAGAGAGCGCTCCCCGGCCGCGGGCGAACAGGAAGCGCCGGGGCACAGTGACGCGGGATCGGGATGCGGCACAGCGCACCCGCGCCTCACCCGCCGAGCACCGCGGCTCTGCACCGTCCAGCCCGGCGCGCGCACGGCCCCGCCGTCTCCACGCAGAGAGCGCAGCGGGCAGCCTCGCCCGGCCTGGGTGCGATGCCCACAGCTGCGGGTGGCCCTCGGGGCAGATCCCGGCCCGGGCTGCCTCCTACCCGTCCTCGCCAGGCTCCTGCGCCCGATTCCCCTCCCGGGCGCTCCAGCCTCGCCCAGAGGCCACCCTGGGTCACCTCTGCGCACCAGGGCACACCCAGGGGAGTGCATGACAAGATGCCACTTCCCCCAAGAGTGATTGCATTGTTTTTCACACTAAAACAAAAACAAAAACAAACTTTAACAAAAAGGGAAGTAATACACACATAGTAATATGTAGTTGTGAAAAATCCAAATAACCCATGTGTGTATTTTAAAAAATCAGTCTCCCTTCACCACCGTCTTACCAACTCCCTTCTCCATAAAGAGCTACTATCGATAGGTTCTTAAATGCATTCATATACATATAATAAGTATACTGTTGTGGATATGAGTGTGTTTGTCCATCCGACCATCAGTCCATCCATCCATACTTTAAGGCATGCATCCATCCACCCCTGGAAGAATATTAATCAAAATGTTAACGGTGGTAATTTTTAGGTGGTAGAATTAAAACGATTCTTATTTCCTGAATGTTCTACAATGAAAATATGGGTGCAGGGGGAGTTGTTACTATTTTTAAATCCATTTTCTCTCTTAAGGTTGTCCTCACCTCTACAATAAATGAACTAACTCTCAGGGGCATCTCTGAGTCTCCCCATCTTACTGGAGAGATCATCATCATCACCATCTCCCAGCTTCACCAAGCAGCGCTCTGGTCTCCTAGTAACAGACATGAAGGTTTGTGCCTCGGTGATTAATGACTATGATGGACTTGGCTACTGCCTACGGTTTTACCAGTTTCAAGAGCAGATTAATCGGAAGATGTTCGCTGCTGGCTTCTGGGAAATAGCAATAGAATCACGATGATAGTGTTATCTGTGGATTAAGAACTTATACGAAAGGGTATGTTTTTCTTTGTGATTCTTGAAAAGTGATTTTGAAAATTTTCTTTGATTTTTGGAGGCCAGAGAACCCAAGTTCTTATTTAAAATCTTGTTCTAACCAATCCTGAATCTTTACTGTCTTTGGGAGTTATGTAGCTTAGCCATTACAAGGCTCCTCCTTTCCTTGCCAGTGTTTGAAAAACAGCAAAGGGGTTTGGTGCTCTCACCTGAACACATGGCACCCAACATCCTTTTCTGGGATGTTTGTGAGAGGCAGACATACAAAGCCTGAGAGGGTCCGCTGCAGTGTTGCCACGCAGGGGTAGTTTGACTTTTGTATGTGTAATAGATTTATTAAAAATACATGTGCTAAAAATCACAATTTTAAAAGTAAATCAAAATGTTTAACATTTTGGTAATAAATGGAGGAAACAAGTAAGAGCCCTGTTTAAGCCTTTGATTCCCTGTGCATCAACCATTTCCAATAAATTATTATTGAATAAGCACCTGCTTCACCACCAGCCAATATGATCTGGGCAGGGAAATAGAGGATAGGAAAGCAGACCCACCCAACCCTCAGCGAATTGACAGAAATCCCAGTGTGTTTCCAAGCTTGTGGGAAGTGCATTACTCCAGGGATTCCTAGACTTTTACATCGCACAGACAAATAAAACTCCAAAATAAATTTAGGGATGGAGAAGCATGCCAACTTTTAATTTTGCCAAGTAAGGTCATTCAAAAAGAACCTGTCTTCTACTGGCACTACTGTTTTTTATAAAAGAAAGGACACACTGACAACAACAAAAAGGACATGACCTCAGAATAAAGGAGTGTCTTTTAAAAATTAATTTTGCATAATAAAATATTTTACCATATTTTCCTTAACTTTTCATTTTTTGCCCATTTTCCTACCTTAGTTCCAAGAGCACAAGGATGGTAATTTAACCTTTGTTTGATGGGGGTTGTTCTTACACTGTTCTAGGGCCATCATGATGACTATTAGTGAACAATATAGTACACTGAGGTGAGAAATATTAGCTATTTGGCCGAATTTATACTAATCCTGAATTTATACTAATCATAGGATCCTGTACTAATCCTGCACCCAAACTTTCCAATTTGGGTAAGCATACCACCATTTATTTTAATTTTAGATTGTTTTTGTTGTTTGTGTTGAGTTTGGATTTATATACTTTCTAGATAATTGAAGGTCCTTTTACTTGGATTCTTGTCAGTTGAAAACTCTCTGCTAGTGACCACCCAAAGAACTGAGCACTTTGATATCATATTCTTTGGCCTAAAGTATTTTCCAAATTATAATTGTTGAATTTCAAGAAACCAATGCTCCAAAGATGGGTTATACTAGCCAACGCCTTAAAATGAAATGGGGGAGGAGGAGACGATGGGAGGGAGGGAGATGGGGAGGGCAAGGAAAGAAAAAAGGGATGGAGGCAGAGGAGAAGGGGAAGGACAACAAAAATCAATTGAGATGAAAGGGGTGCTGTATACAAACAGATTTTTTTAAACTGTCCTAGAATTGCAGCAGATCCTGGGACCAAGAATCAACCTCCTATTTCTTGAAAGCAATCAGAAAGGCATTAAATCACCCAGAAGTTGGAAGCGGTTTGTCAGAGAAGATTCCCTGATCTGTCAGTGTTTATGACATATATCTCAACCTGCTGACATTGTCCAGCCCCAGGCCTGGTGGAATAACTACAAGGCAGCTCCCTGGATAATGAGGGGGCAGGAGGTTTTCTGGGCACAGGCTGTACTGTATTACAGAGTAGTAAGGGAAACCTCAACCTTGAATATGACTTTTTTTTTTCAAACTGAAAAGTTAAAGTATGTCAGCCAGGGAAATGAAAAGCCGTTAGTGGTTTTACCTCGTCTTGAAACCCAGAGATTTGACCCAGGTCCTGGATGTCTGGGAAAGGAATTCATTTGCAGCCTCAAATTTCTTGAGCTGCAATTCCCAAAGAACCTTCCATCAGAATGGACTTTTCAGAGAATTCATACAACCTTGGCACTTCCCCAAGCTTCATCCTTGACTTGGTTCCCCGATTCTTTTCTGGTCAAGTTATCCCAGATCTGTGTCTGCAGCTGTCACTTAGACGCACACTCTACAGCCTCTGACTTCTCTCCAGAGCTCCAGACACATATTTTTGTCTCCCATCCAACAGGCGTCTTAAACTCAGCAGATCCCCAATCAAATGGACCGCATTCTCCCCCCCAGCAGCACCCTCCCTCACTTGCTGTACTCCTTTCTTTACTTTGGTCAGCTGCGCTGTCATTTACCAAACTGCTCAAGCCAAAACCTCGGCGTCATCCTAAGCTCCATCTTCTTCCTTCACTGCAGTCTCCCCGTGGTCACCGAGGTCGGTCCTCTCCTGCCCTACCGCGCCTCGCTCTTCCATCCTCTTTGCTCCATTCCCCTGTCCAGGCCCTCAGCCCCTCTCACCCGGACCGGGGCAACTGCTTTCTAACTGGTTTCTGGGTCACAGTATCACCCCACCAGAACCTGTCCACATAGATGTCAGGAAGATCTCTGTAAATACTTGCCATGTCAGATCAGGTCCTTCCCATCTGACTCCCATCCACCCTAGTGTCCTCCTGGGACCTTCTCCACCAGGCATCCTGCGGGAGAGACTATAGATAATCCTCTGATTTACATTCTCCCCTCCTTCCTGATTAAAATAATAATTGTTAATTATATTTTCAAGTCCTTTGTGAGGTTTGATGTGGCCAAGTGAGAAGTTCTGGATAGTGGAATGTTAACAAAAGTATCATGAGAGAATTTCCAAAAACTTTTTCAGGGGGCGCTGGTGAGCATCCTTTGCTCCATTTCTTTTGCTCATTTCTCCACCCTACAGCCTGGAACTCAGATGTGATGGATTCCATCCTGGACCACGAAGATGAGGGACACACCCCAGGGGAGGAAGAGCAGCAAGCTGGATGGTGCCATGGAGCAGGACTGCCAGAGCCCTGACTACCAACCTCTGGAATTTTCTGCCAGAAATAAACTTCTAACGTGGTTAAGCCATTGTCATTTTGAGTCTCTGTCCCTTGCTGCTGAACCTAATCCTAGCTGACCTAGAATTTGGTACCGGATAGGGGATGCTGCAGGTAACGCCATGCTTATCTTTTTCTTTCTTTATGCTCCAGAGGGACTCAAGGAGCCAGCCAACCCCCCAGTGTTTAAATTCTTCACTCTCACCATAAAGGTTTATTACCATAGCCACTTGGCCTTCCAACGTTCTGGTTTCCATGATACTTTTTTCCCCAGGTGACCACAATGATAATTTGTGTAACTGTTCTGCCGCTGCATATCGCACACTGGTAGGTTTTGCAAGTGCATCTGATTGGCAGAATCACATCCAGAACCATACCTTCAAGGCATTCTGGAAATATGGCTTTATTTGCAGTTCTGCAGAACAGGCAGCACACTGGGAAGGCATGTGCAGTGCATCAGTCCAGACTATTCAATCTGCACGTGCTGCTCAATCCAGCCCCACACGGCAGCTCTTCTTCAGCAGACTTGCCAGGACATGCTTGCCTTCTTTACAACATTTCTGCAATTCCTTCTGCCTTGAATCTTGCCTCTCCCCCTCCCTCACTCCTCTGCCGGTGAGTTTATGCTTATGTCTCAACCCCTGGCAGAGCAAATCCATCCTGCCTGCTGTGGGATCTGTGCAGCACTTGGAATAATCCACTCACTGTCCTGAAGTGAAATATATTATTGGCTCACAGATCCCTCTTCTCCACTAAAAGGTGAGCTTCTCAAGGACCGAATGATAAGCGACTGTCGCATCTGTGCCCTCTTCTGCCTCCTACTTCTATCCCAGTCTGGCAGAGGCACTGAGGAAATGTTTGTTGAACTAGTGAACACTGACAATGGCTCCAAACTAAGCTACCTCCTCCCTCAGACTGCAGGGTTCAGAGTAGATTCCAGAACATGTATATGTATGGCTGAGTAGCTTTGCTGTGTACCTGAAACTATCACAGCATTGTTAATCAGCTATACTCCAATATAAAATAAAAAGTTAAAAAAAAAAAAAAAAAGTGGACTCCAGAGTAGAACCAGCTGTGTGTGAATCTCGGCTCTGCCGGGTCCCAGCTGGGGCATCCCGGGCATCCTATGTGACATCTCTGTGCGTTAGTTTCCTTCTCTGTGACATGAGTTCAATAACACCCGCAGGGTTGTTGGGAGGATTAAACGCCGGCGCCTGGGCAGCATGTGGTACAGCACCCAGCGCACAGATGGAACTCAGACATCAGCTGGTGTCATTCTGTGTGTGTCGCTCTCTTGCATGCTCTTCACTTTCCCTTTTTTTCTCCTCTCTCTGTACTTTGCTTATCAGTAACATTTCGACACAACGACCACTTTCCGAGCCACAGCACTGTGCCAGGACAAACACAGCCTTGGGGAGCTTGCTGGCTTTTAGGGAGGCAGACGCAAACCATGAGCCCCAGCAAAGCATGGCACTTGAATGATAGGAGTTTTCACCAGTTTCCATGGAAGCACAGGGGAAAGAGGCAGTCGCCGATGTGGATAGGGGCTTGGGGTGGGGGGAGGACTGGTCAGGAAATGATTTACAGAGGGGGGTGGTGATTCTTGCGATGGCTTTTAAAAGAGGTGCGGGAGGAAGAGGAGACTTCTGGGCAGAGAGAAGAGCATGTGTAAAGGCAGGGAGATGTCCAACACACAGTGTGGCTTAGAGGACTACCAGTAAAACTAGACCAGTGGTTCTCACACTTGAGCTTCCATCGGAATCCCCAGGAAGCCTGGATAATATGCAGATTGCTGGCCTCCTCTCCCAGAGTTTCTGCTTCACTAAATCTGGGGTTGGGCCTGAGGTCTTGCACGTCTAACAAGTTCCCAGGTGGTATTCGCGTTGCTGGTCCAGGACCACACTCTGAGAGCACTGGGGGGCCAGAGCATGATGGGGGAGTGGGGAGCAGGGAATAGTGAAAAGGAGAGTTGGGCTTCACAAGCTAGCTCAGGTGTTTAGATTTTATAAACACTGACAACAATACTTAAAGAGAAGAGTACACAATCAGATCTATGTGGCCTGAGTGGATGTTAAGGGCCTACGACTGCAGAAGGGTAGACTCGCGAGGAGTAGAATCCAGGTGAGCTGTGGAAGCAGAGGAAGAGGTGCTTCTCTCATCTCCAGGGTTAGGGCTTCTGCTCCTGTCTTCCATCCCATCACCATCTCCTCTGGACTCATCCTCTTCCAAATATCTTCAGCCTTTTTTTCTGCACACCCCTTCCTGTTGGGCATAGTTTAAGCCAAACCTTTAAACATATAGCACTCCAGGAATCACACTACCCAGCTCCTTTTGGCTGCTACTATTAATACATTTAAACCAAAATCATCTCAGTGAATGATCATCACCTGCCCCATTTCCTCACACTCGGTTCCTACCCCCTGAGTCTCATTCTGCACCAGCCTAAGCAATGAGATAGCACCTTGCTTTTCTGATTTACTTTACTTGCATCAGCCTTGCTTCTACCAAAAAGTCTTAAGAGAACCCTACATCAAGAGCTCCCGTAAACACAGTTAATAAATGTTGAAAATGCCAAAACAGAACTGAATTTTTAAGCCTCCAAGACTTTATTAACCTTTCTATTTCAAGACAGCTTATAGGAAATCTATGTGATAGAATATATTATTATTTTCCTGTTAGGAAGAACATAATCCAATTTGTCTAAACTGATGGAGTCAAAAAAAATTTGAGACTTATGTAAAGTATAATTCCATAGAGACGTATGTCTTAAGCTTTCCTGATCTGTCTAGAGCTATGTTCCTTAGAAACAGGATTTATCCACCTTTGTATTAATTACTGTAAGAAGTGTCCATGAATTATCCATCCCTTGTTTCTACATTTTAAATTTTTTAAAGGCTTGAGATAGGGGAATTCCCTGGAGGTCCAGTGGTTAGGACTCTGCACTTCCACTGCAGGGGGCACAGGTTCCATACCAGGGCACGGCCAAAAAAAAAAGAAAGAAAGAAAAAATAATAAAGGTTTGAGATTAAAATGGGGCCTGTTGGGTATTGGGAGCATAAGCAAAGCCTACTCTTAAAGGTTCTTTATTCAAATGTTGTAAACAAACATGGAACATCCATTGAACCCAGTTCAAGCCCTTGGATGTACAACAGGGATTGGTTTACTTCCTGAACAGGCAGTTTTCTGAGTGTTGCTTAGAGCCAGAGATCTCACACTTCTGTTTGAAATTTTCCCTCTCTTCTGGACCATTTATATATCTGCTGCAAATCCTTGATGTCAAATAGTCTTTTCACAGGTACCTTCCAAAAGTGAGGGAATTGAAATATCTCCAAAATCAATTTCTAACTCAGGCAGAATGCCTTTTATAATGTCAATAGTCAGAAGAGCTAGGAAATTCTAGAAACAAACAGAGGCCCATTTCCTATCAATAAGTTTGCTCCTTTTTAAAAGTTTTTTCTCCACTTTATTCCTGCTGTGACTTTGCAAAAACACATAGCTTTCTCAACTTCCCTGAGAGCGAAACTAACTTTATTTTTCTAATGAGTGGGAACACCACCAATTCTTCCATGATTATCAGAATCTTCTGAGGTTAAGGGCTTCTCTCTTTTTAAAGCAAACAACTTCTTCTTTTAGACATAGTTCCAGGTCCATTTACTTGATTTGATTAGGGGCACAGAGCAGAAAGCCTGTGATCTTAGCTCCCATGCTCCCCTTCCCCTGGACCCCCCGGAGACTAACCCCCAGTGTGCAGGTAGAGCCGAGCCTGTGCCGCAATCCTGAAGGAGCCCAAGATGCCCAGTGAGATGGAGCTGGAGGAGGGGCAGGAAGAGGAGAGGAGGAGGCCTCTCTGTGTCCCCAACTCCAGAGATCATCCCCAAGCCAAAAGAAAAAATTGGCTGTGTTATTTTTACACTTGAGGCAATTCAGTGAAGTCCAGGCCTTTATCTTACCGGTTTCGTTGCTTTCTCAAGTGCAGAATCTTTAGTGGTCATTTAAAAACCACCGGAATATTTTCTCCTTAACACTGGTTCCTGCCAACTTGAAATTGGCTTCTCTTTTTGTCTCCCGTCCAACAGGCGTCTTAAACTCAGCAGATCCCCAATCAAATGGACCGCATTCTCCCCCGCAGCAGCACCCTCCCTCACTTGCTGTACTCCTTTCTTTGGTCAGCTGCGCTGTCATTTACCAAACTGCTTGAGCCAAAACCTCGGCGTCATCCTAAACTCCATCTTCTTCCTTCACTGCAGTCTCCCCATGGTCACCGAGGTCTGTCCTCTTGTGACCTTGTGAATGCGGTCCAAGAGAAATTAGTTCTCTCTTTCTCATCTGGGAGGAACCCAGTCGGATTTCTGCCTACAGATGATAAAACCCTGCCCCATGTCCACACCAGATCTGTCCTCCTAGTGCAGGTCGGGAGGCTGGCTGAAAGCAAGGGTGACCATGGGGCCAGGGGGATGATCCCAAAGAGCAATTAGGCTGCTGCCCGGGGCCTGGTGTACCTGAAGCTCATAGCTTTTCAGAACTGCAGTGGTAGGGAATTGGCGAGGAAACTATGGTAAGTGAAGACCTAAAAGGACCTGAATGTCCTCAGGTTTAACATGGAAATGTTCTCCAGCTCTCTGAGAGCTATCCCAAGGTTAGCACATTAGGGCCTGGTACCAGACAGATACTGGATAAATACTTATAGGATGAATGAATAGACACACTGCTAGAATGAACTAAACATAAATACTAGGGATGTTCTTTATATTTTCTTTCAAATGTTTTGATTTGAAAAATGTCTTAGCCATTTCCCCCATCTTGTTTCCAGATTCATTCTCCCCAAGTTGATGAACATGACGGTTACTGGCCCAAAGACCCCTTCATACCATCAAAGCTTCATACCATCAAAGCTTCATCCGCCTTCATACCATCAAAGCTGACTGCTATGATGGCATCCCATCTCTCTGCCCCTGTTAACTTTGAGCACACCAGTGGGAAGGTTGGAAATATTTATGCCCCTGAAAATATGTCGAACACTATAATATTCTCAGTGCTCTCTACCTGCTGCATGTGACCACCAAGAAGATAGTCTATGAACTGCAGAGGTGGGTGTGAACGCTACCCTGTACTTGCTGACCTTCCTCACAGCTGTCAGATGGAGATGATCAGATGACAGGACCTCAGCCCTTGCCAACAGAAGGTTGTGAAGCCCAGTGGGACTGGAACATGAATGGCTTCTCAGTCTACACTCCGGGGGTCCCAGGACAAGAGCTTCCCAGCACCTTCCCTGGACCAGCACCCCAGGGGGCATGACACTCAGTGCCCACTCTCTTTAATCAATGTTGTACTGATTTGATCAGTGGTTTTCAAACTCTGTCCTACACAATCTGAGATGTTCTGCCCAGGAACCATGGTGAGGGACGGTGTGTGAGCAAAAATTCAAGCATTCCCTCTTCTAAATTGAACAGCCCTACTTTTTGTTTTTTAATTGATTTTGTATGTTAAGTTTCTACTCTTTTATGGGAAGGTAATGCTCCATTCTTCAAACAACAATGATAGCTTACGAGGCCAAATATTAGGGTTCTAATAGTTCTAACATGGGACTCTGCTTCCTATAGGCACTTAACCCATGCTCATTCAATTGAAGCGGCACTGCCTTCTCTGAACTTCATTTCCAAATTGAAACATTTGGGACTGAGTTTCCATTCCTGTGACTCACTGTAGGAAAACTGAAAAGAACCTGAAGTCAACCATGTCTTTCTGCTGTTGTTTACCCAAATCAACACCTGTTGTTTACCAAACACCTAGCTTATAGTAAGCACTCAATGCATGTTGCTGAATAGATAAATGACTAAATGAATGATGTGTGATCCTGCACAAGTTACTTGTTGTCAACGGTAAAATGAGCCTAAATCCACATTTTTTTGCAGTGTATGGTGAATATATAATGAAAGAAGATGGGTAAGTTGTTTATCACATAGTAGGATCAACAAATATTCACTTTATTCTCTTCCCCTTCATGTAAACAGTAGATCTTATTCTCTTTGACCCTCTTTTCCTGCCAGGAAATCACTTAATCTGATGGAAATAATTGATGGACCAATCACATCTGATTTCCATAAACAGGGTAGGAGGCCTACCCTTCAGATTTCTGTCCATACAGAACTTGGCCAGATGCCAATGTAACTAATAAATATACTGAAATACTGTACAAGTTTGGGATACATAAGATCTTTGAATGACTACTTTGATGATGGAAAGTTATCATGTGATACCACAGCAATAAAGAAATTTAATTACTGTTCTTCATTTAAAAAAATAGATGGTGGAAACCTTACAACATTTAGATGAGAATAACCACCATGGAATCCATAAAGGTGTTGTACATAATTACCTAGAATTGGTTCTTCTCACTCACAGATCTACCTGGGAGACCTTAGATAATATTTAGAAGCAATTTGGCGATAAGATTCAATATAGGTAAAACTAGATTAGGGTTATATCACTTGATCAGGGATTCTTGTAATGGACCATGATGAGATAAATTAACAGAATTCTCCAGATGTGGAGGCATTGACAGCTGAGTGCACAGCTAATAGCAGGAATTTGGGACCCATTCAAAGCTTTGAAAGTTAAGCTACATGGTGGTGAACTTAACAACATGGAAACAAGTTTGCTCTTCTCCATGACCTACAATCTTGTCAAGGCTGAGGATCAACTGCTACAAGTGGCCACAGTGGATAAATCCTCATTAGGCACCTTTTCAAAAAAGTATAGGCTAACAGGGAAACCAATAGTTCTTTTAGTTTTGAAATGGTTTTTAAATGAGAGTTCAAAGCCAAGTGGACAAAATATGTTTTCTAGCTAACTCTTTAAAATCATGCTCTATTCCAAAGGACACTACATCCGTATGAGGATAAGTTATGCTGTGCTTTGAATTTTGGAGGTATTGAGGTTGCAATATTGGGAGAAGATTATTGTTCGAAAAATTTTAAGAAGAACTAGGGAGAGGGGACAGCTACAGAGCTGTTCAGACCAACCTTTCTCTGACACATTTACCTAATTGGGCTAACGTCTTTCCAAATTGCCCCTGTGAATATAAAAGACTGTCAAGTGCCTTGCTGAGAGCCAGATGCACCCTATCTGCTTCATCCTCCTGACCTAGAAACCCCATCAGAAGTGGAAATGAGCAGACCGCCTATGAACTGCAGCCAGTGGACCCTTGCTGGTTTTGAGTGATTATCTCTGAAATGCTCTGAAACCATCAGCTTCAAAATCTACCCCAGATTTTTTGTGAGGGATGGATGTTGTGCTTGATGAAATAAAATTCATATTTTAAAACAAGACAAGAGAAATCTAAACAGAAAATTTTTTTCTCTGCCCATTTGGGCCTCCTCCCTTCCCTACAGTGTGCATTGTTCATCTGCATTATTCATTAACCAGACTTCCCCAATGGCAGAAATACCTGCTCTGCCACAAAGATCAATTTTCTCCTTTCGCCAGCCATGTAACTCCTTAGAAGATAACATTCCTTTCTCAATCCTGTAAGGGGTCATGATGACCCACCACTCACCTTGTGCGTGCAAACTCTTTGGTGAACTTTATGTACACTGCCAACATCTCACTTCCCTTAAAGATAGTGATTGGTGCAGAACAGACGGGTGAGATGACCTGGGGAGATACGGGGCCACATCTTTTGGATGGTCTTAGCTTAAATACTTACTTATGACCTTATGGATGTCACTAGCTATATTACTTGTATTCTGCCTATTTTGCAAGATTATTGCTCCTTGCATTATCAGCTTGTGACTGAACCACCGATAAAAAAAATAATGACTAGAGGACTTGAAATGATTGACCAAATATAGAGTTCTATAAGATCAATGATTTTAACAGTGTACCTCTAGTTATGGGAAGAAGCAACAAGAGGGAAACATTTCCTAGACCAAAACAGGCTAGGAAAATAGGCTGTCCAGGGGCTTTTAGTTACTGTTAATAGGGCCTAGTCCAGTAACAGCACATTGAATGACCTATCAATGAAATCCTTGCCTGACCTGGGAATGAGCATTCTTAGCACTGTGGGACAAACCTTTCATAAAATGTTTCCCAAACCTTGATTGAAATAAAGACCGAAAAGGAAGAAACTGTAAAATAAAGACTATTGCCCACCATCCAGTTCTACAAGAATCAAGTCATTAGCCACTGCAGTCACTGACCTATAGCACACCCTGAAAGAATTCAGAGCGAAGATCAGGATGAGGCAATTTGTGTTCTGGGAAGAATGGAAGAACTGGCCCTCACATAGATATATTCAGGAGAAAATCTTATGAACCCAGTTTTTTGCATCTTCCCATAATTAGAAAAGCACTAAAACCTTTAAAGAAGATATCTGTTCCTTGCGAGTAGCAGTAACCTTCTACCAAGACGTGTGCTTGATCGTACATACCCCTTCTCTGAAATCACATATATACTGGCCTCCCCCTTTACATCTTTGGAACAGTCCTCAGAGCTTTCTGAAAGATTGTCTCCTTGGTTATAATCCTCAGGTTGATGTGAATAAAATTTTCCATTTGTTTTTTAGATTGACTGTTGATTAATTGTTCATTGATCTGTTAAATCTCCCAAACTCTATCTTTTATGACTTAAAAATATTTGTGATATTTGCTGCCTCTGGCACAGCTTATGCTCCCGTGATTTCTTAAAAGCTCACCAACAGTGGTTCGTCATCCTTTACATAAGATCCCTAACAATAGCTTAGCGCATATTGAGTTCTTAATATAAGCCGAGTACTGTTCTAAAAGTGTAATACACTATTAACATATTTAACCCTGTGAACTAGGTACTATTATTGTCCCCATTTTATAGATGAGTCACGTAGTGTATGAAGCACATAGTATATAAAACTTGCCCAAAGGCACACAGGTATCAATAATAAGTAAAGCAAATATTTGAAGCCAGGCAATCTGGTGCTGGATCCTATAAGGTGAGCCTTTACACTACACCGCCTCTGTTCAGAAACCTGGGGCAATTGTTTGGCCCTTGACCTCTGTCATATCACCTCCTCCACTGTACCTGCGTGTCCAGCTTTCTTTCCCTCCACCTGAAGTTCGGTGTGAAGCCTTCCTGATGGATGTACCAGTGAATTTCCTTAGAAACACGTCCATTCAGTTGTCTTCTCAGATCAACCTTCTTGTCATCCGTGCTTTACCAAATGAGCCATCTGCAATTCACCCGAGTTCTTCTGGTTCTGACTGTACATTGCTAACTACCATGAAACAATAAAATAGTATCAGTTCATAGCCATCATTGTTAAGTATGGGTCGGAAAAGCTAGTGTTTCAATCAAATTATCTGTGTTATCTAGTTAAGAGTGACCATGAGTGAGCCACTCAAGGCCCTTCTTTCAACCACCCTGCTCTCTCTTCGGTGGGAATTGGCGACTACCCCACTAATTTGGAAAGACTCCATTTCACACACTGGCTCTTCTAGGATATGGACCCTCTGTGTTCAAGTATTGTAAGGTGACTTCGTCCTGTCCTAACACTATTCTTTGGGTGATTGGTATCATTCAGATATCAATCATAGATTTTTAAAAGTGGTTGTGAGTCTTTGGAAATCCAGATGTAGAGTCCAGAACTTGCTTCATCTCTAGGGTCTTTTCTCTGAATTTCCAGAAACTGGAAGCTCACAGAATGATCTCTGTCCTACCAAATCTGTACAGTGCTCACCCAGTGTAGCCAAGGCACGGTCCCTGATTTTTAACTAATTTTGGAGTCTATCTTTAGCTGTCCATGCCAAGAAGATCAGAGAAAGCAGGGTTTAGCCTAACATACTCATTCAAAGACTCTCTTGTTTATAAATGCAAATTTCTACAGACATCAAACAAAAGCAGGGCATTTGAAGGCTTTAAGATGATTTGTATTGCATCTATCCATATTTCTGCAATTTGTTCTATGGCTGCTCTAAATGTTTCCTAATGTTCCAAGTTATATTTTTTTCTTATATGTGCATTGAAGGGGAAGGGTGGATGTGTGTGTGTACACACACACACACACACACACACACTCACTCACTCACTTATAATTGTCACCTGGAGGTTTGGGGTTGGTCCTGGAGTAGGGCATCACTTGGTATTTGCTTCATGTCTCGTTGTGTCCCAAATACCCTTTTTATTCTTTCCTTCTCCAAAATCTAATCAAGCTTCTTCAGAGACCTAGAGACACCTGCTGGTAGATGCTGATACTATACCAATACTACTCAAGACAGATGACCCAAGACAAGTCATTCAAAATTAAGCCACAGAAGAGCTCTAGAAATGGGGGAGTGAGAGGTGGGGTGCTGTACCTAGGCTGTGGCTGTGGAGATAAAATAAAAACCCCTGACTTGAGAAAGATTTGTATTGCTAATCCATCTGTCAGTTCACACCCTAAACACTGACTTGGTTTCCTTCCCTTAGAATTAACTAACAACTAGTGTCATCAGCACAGGCAAAGCCATATTTAATGGAGTGCAGATTAGGGCTAGCCGGAAGCTTATGACATTTATTTTGGATAAACTCTGATCCATGTATTACTTATGGGTATTTGGGGGGCCTTTTTAGAGAATTCTAATGGGGGATAATAATAGCATTACCACAAAAGGTAGTTTTGCTTTTTTTTTTTTTTTTTTTTTTTTAATGACTAAATCAACAGTGCCTGGCACATAGTAAGTGCTATTATGATTTTTTTTTTTTTTTTTTTTTTTTTTGGCTGTGTTGGGTCTTTGTTTCTGTGCGAGGGCTTTCTCTAGTTGCGGCAAGCGGGGGCCACTCTTCATCGCGGTGCGCGGGCCTCTCACTATCGCGGCCTCTCTTGCTGCGGAGCACAGGCTCCAGACGCGCAGGCTCAGTAGTTGTGGCTCACGGGCCCAGTTGCTCCGCGGCATGTGGGACCTTCCCAGACCAGGGCTCGAGCCCGTGTCCCCTGCATTGGCAGGCAGACTCTCAACCACTGCACCACCAGGGAAGCCCCTATTATGATTTTTATTGCCTGATGATGGGCTTGCTTTGCCAGTTTCCATGACTTTGCAGCTGTGACACTGAGTAAATGCTATGAGGATGACATGGTCCTAGTTCTGAAGGTCAGGGGCAATGCTGGGCAGCTTACCAGCATCAAACTTATTCTGAAGTTCCTATTCAGGATTTCTTTCTTTCCTTCCTTCTTCCTTCCTTCCTTCTTTCCTTCCTTCCTTCCTCCTTCCCTCCCTCCCTCCCTCCTCTTTCTTTTCTTTCTTTCTTTCTTTCTTTCTTTCTTTCTTTCTTTCTTTCTTTCTTTCTTTCTTTCTTTCTTTCTTTCTTTCTTTCCTTTCTTTCTTTCTTTCTCTCTTTCTCTCTTTCTTCTTTCCACATCTGCCTTTACTGTGAGCAGCAGGTGGGACACTTCCAGCAATAGTTAAAAAAAAAATTAATTTACAAAAACCAAGATTCAATCCACCTGGTTGGATCCCTTAGGAGCTCATATGTAGATGCCAACCCAGAGCAACAGGAAGAGAACTCCAAAGTCAATGAATAGCAAGGTCACCAAGGAGATGAGAAGCTTTTTGTACATATCATGAGTGTGCTTGGTGGAGGTGGCTTCATAAACAAAGTACCAGCGAGTGAAGAACCAGCCAATAGCCAACAGCCCCATGGTCAGATAGGGGAAGATAGCCAGGTTCCCTGGGATGGTGTATCTGTTCGTGGCCTTGAGCTCCATTTTTCTGGACACAGAGTAATCCACCAGTTTGCCCCGTCTGGGTTTGCATCTGCTGCTTTGGACCTTCCTGTTGGGGTACAGGCAGAGGCTGTGATGGCATCAGGAAGACTGCCCAGAATGATCCTATAAAAAAAAAAAAGTGAGCTCTGAATGGGAAAGATGGTAGACAAGATAAAAGTTGTCTTTCAGCATACAGATGGCCGACAGGCACATGAAAAGATGCTGAACATCACTAATCATCAGAGAAATGCAAATCAAAATGATGATATCACCTCACACCTGTCAGAATGGCCATCATCAAAAAGACCACAAATAACAAATGCTGGCAAGGAGGTAAAGAAAAGGGAACCCTTGTACATTGTTGGAGGGAATGTAAATTGGTACAGCTACTATGGAAAACAGTATGGAGGGTCCTCAAAAAACTAAATATAAACCTACCATATGATCCAGAAATTCCACTCTTGGGTATATATCTGAAGAAAACAAAAACACTAATTCCAAAAGGTATATGCACCCCAATGTTCACAGCAGCACTATTTACGCTAGCCAAGATATGGAAGCAACCCAAATGTCCATCAACAGATGAATGGATAAAGAAGATATGGTATACATACACGCACACACACACACACACACACACACACACACACACAATGGAATACTACTCAGCCATATAAAAGAATGAAATTTTGCCATTTGTAACAACATGGATGGACCTGGAGGGTATTATGCTAAGTGAAATAAGTCAGACAGACTTATAACTAGTAACTCACTAGTGGTTACTAGTGAGAAGAGGCAAGGGGGAGGGGCAAGGGGAAGGGGCAAGATAGGGGTAGGGGGTTAAGAGGTACAGCTAATATGTATAAAATAAATAAACTACAAGGATAATGTATAGCACAGGAAATACAGCCAATATTTTATAATAATTATAAATGAAGTATAAGCTATAAAAATGCTGAATTACTATGTTGTATACCTAAAACTATTATAATGTTGTAAATCAACTATACCGCCAAAAAATGTTGTCTTTCAGTGAGTTGTTTTTAAAATCCATAAACGTATTTCTGGGAACTTTGAGCGGAGGATTTGCACAGCAATTTTTAAAAGTCTGGATAAATATATGAACACATAAGTAACCTGGTGTATGATCTTGCTGCAGACCCAGGGAAAAGCATGGAAGCCACAGAAAAGCAGAAAAAAGTGATCTCCCTTCTCAGTAGAAGCTTCTCCTTGCTCTGGACCCAGCCATTCTTCATGCTCGACGATATGATTTCTACGTTTCAGGGTTTCCCCTGCAGCAAAGCTTACACCCCCTTGTCATATTCTAGGTCTCAGCAACGGGTGAACAGAGATATTCACGAGAAACACAGCATTTCTTTGCTACTGAATGTTGCCGTTTTTAGACAGTGTTTTTTTCCCTCAGTTAAACTTAAAACATTGCTCTTGATCAGCGAAAGCTTCTTCCTCTCAGGGCTGCTTGCATCTGCCTTGGATGTGCATTTTAATGTTACTTCATGGTGAGGAGAATTGGAGGCATTTTCCTCCTTGTCCTAAATGATTTCCTAAGAGTTTTAAGATCATTGTGCTTTATGCATAGACTCTACATCTAATCTGGATGTAAAAATTGCTATTATCTATGCATCATGACAACAAGAGGGGTTTTATAATTTGAGAGGGCTAGAGTAGCTTAAGCTACTGAGATAGAAGATATTATGTATATTTGAGATACGACGTAGGGATCTAGTTGTTCAGTTTAAATTGGGTCAAAATGCCAGTGAAATATAAATGATGTTCATATGATATTTTAACATGCCATCTTTTTTCTCTTTTGAAGATGACATTGGCACACCATTGTAATCATGTCTGTCAACAAAATGACCTTGAACTCCATTAAAAAATGCAAATAACTTTGTCCATAGAATTTGATGCCAAGATAAACATGCAAACAAAGAATTTCAAGTTATTATTTCCTGTACCTCAGGATCAGTGATGCACTGATAAATGGTTCTCAAAAAATACATAAAACAAAACACGAAAACAATGCTGATTGAATTGTAATATTTGCCGACTTTCATAATATAAATACTTCTGTTGTGGCCACTTTTGAGCTACCAACAGTTACTAGCTTACAAAATTCCTGAATACTTAACAGTTAGATCTGGTGAGCTGGCATGAGCTGCTTCCGGGGCACCACTATATCTATTTCTCTTTCATGCTCTCTTACCTCTGGGCCTTTGCACCTGCTGTTCTTTTTGCCTGGAATGCTCCAGTGACCTCTCTCCTCACTTCACAAATTGGCTCTTCACTTAGCATCATTGGAATCCTTAAATGAATTAAACAGTGGTATAAAGCACTTGGAATGATGTCTGGCATACAGTGAACACTATTTAAGAGATGTTTATTAATATTCTTTTCCTTCACTGACCACCTAAGACTGAATTAGGTGTTCTTCTGTGTGCCCAGCCTGCTGTACTTCTCCTGTGGTACCTCCCTGACTCTGTTGTACTGGCTCCCTTTCCAGCCCTTGTTGGATCAACCTCCATAATAGACGGACTGGCTTTGTTTACTGTTACATCCCTGCCTAGCAGAGTGCCTGGAAAGTGGAAGACTCTCAATATGTGTTTGTTAAATAATAACCTGATAGATCATTGAATCTGTTATGTACTACCAACTTGAATGAGGAATTAAGAAGGTCCATGTGGATGTCAAGAAATGGTTATAAGAAACAGGTAGAGGGGAAGATTTGGTGATAGCTAAAGAAACTATATTTTCTGAGGATGTCTAGACTCTTATTTGTGCTGACAGAAAGGGTGTTCTTTGTTTGGACTAACCAAAGTGGAGAAAGTTTCAGTTAGGGTCTTCCGATGTTTCCATAGACAATCCCATTATCATGTGGGTGTGGGGACTTCTACACTGTGCCAACTGGTGACTTTCTCCAGCATTACAAGAACACTTGTAATCTCAGGGGCTCTCTCCCAATTTTTATTTTATTTTATTATTATTATTTTTAACATCTTTATTGGAGTATAATTGCTTTACAAGGGTGTGTTAGTTTCTGCTGTATAGCAAAGTGAATCAGCTATACATATACATATATCCCCATAGCCCCTCCCTCTTGCGCCTCCCTCCCACCCTCCCTATCCCACCCATCTAGGTGGTCACAAAGCATTGAGCTGATCTCCCTGTGCTATGCAGCTGCTTCCCACTAGCTATCTGTTTTACATTTGGTAGTGTATGTATGTCAGTGCTACTCTCTCAGTTCGTCCCAGCTTACCCTTCCCCCTCTCCCCATGTCCTCAAGTCCATTGTCTATGTCTGAGTCTTTATTCCTGTCCTGCCCCTAGGTTCATCAGAACCTTTTTTTTTAGATTCCATATATATGTGTTAGCATACGGTATTTGTTTTTCTCTTTCTGACTTACTTCACTCTGTATGACAGAATCTAGGTCTATCCACCCCACTACAAATAACTCAATTTCGTTCCTCTTCATGGCTGAGTAATATTCCATTGTATATATGTGCCACATCTTCTTTATCCATTCATCTGTTGATGGACACTTGGGTTGCTTCCATGTCCTGGCTATTGTAAATAGAGCTGCAATGAACATTGTGGTACAGGACTCTTTTTGAATTATGGTTTTCTCTGTGTATATGCCCAGTAGTGGGATTGCTGGGTCGTATGGTAGTTCTATTTTTACTTTTTAAAGGAACCTCCATACTGTTCTCCATAGTGGCTGTATCAATTTACATTCCCACCAACAGTGCAAGAGGGTTCCCTTTTCTCCACACCCTCTCCAGCATTTATTGTTTGTAGATTTTTTGGTGATGGCCATTCTGACCAGTGTGAGGTGATACCTCATTGTAGTTTTGATTTGCATTTCTCTAATGATTAGTAATGTTGCACATCCTTTCATGTGTTTGTTGGCAATCTGTATATCTTCTTTGGAGAAATGTCTACTTAGGTCTTCCAAAGAGCTAACACTTATCCTTCTCAAACTCTTCTCCCTATTTTTTCAAGATCCTTATCTTACACTGGGAGGAGAGGGGTGGTGCCGGTTGAGGGAGGTTATCTCTAAAACAGCTCTAATGAAATCTTGCAAGCTGTTCAGCCAAGGCTCCAGGTGACTTCATTATCCCATTGCTAAGATTTTACCATTCTTAAGTATGATTTGTTTACTGCTACAAAGTGACATAGAAGCGAGTCGTAGAACATAGAATTAACAAAAATATCTGGTACTATGTGAGTGAATGAGATTCTCCCCCTCCTCCCTGAATACACAGTTGTACAGTATATGCTGTCTTCAGGAATGGGATTTAGAGAAAACTCCTATTGTTCCTGACAGCATTCAAAATTATATTCTGTATGATCCTTTTTAATCAGTAGAATTAACTTCTAGAGAAAAGAAGCTTGATCGTATATTGTACTCATTGATATTGCTACTGTTTTTAAAAAGTCACACGTTATCTCTCAAGATGCTTATAACATTGTCATCTTCAAAATATATTCAGTGCAGCAATGTGTGTCTGCTATAGTGATGCCCCCCAAAGGTTCTGATTCTGGCAAAGAGGTTATTTTTTACTTTGCTCTTAGAAAGTCATTCACATGGATATTTTGTTTCAAAATATTTCATTTTTTGCATGAAATATGCATCATTATATAAAACCTTAGTATTTCATTTCTTAAATCTCTACTTTTCTACAACATTTTTGGAAATCATTTCTCTCACTGTTGTTGTGAAACTTGGTAAGAGATTGAGAACAGAATTTTTTCATATTTAATTGCTAAAGTGCAAACAGTCTGAAGAACATGTTTAATCCTGGTTGGTTGGCCTCTTTCCGCCTTCCAGAACCCTTCTGAGATAGAATCAGACAACCATGGGATGTTAGAACAAAAGAGACACTGGAAACTCTAAACTTAGTCCCTTATTTTAAGGATGAGATGACTTGGTTCCACTGGCATGGTTTATTTCCAGGGAATAGAAATCCATCAAACTATTCACATGGGCAAGAAAAAATTAGGAAAGGAAACCAGCTTTTAAAATGGACTGCAAAAATAGAGTAAATTTTTTTTTTGTTAGTCTCCTCTGCATCACCCCACCCTCCATCAGCAGAAACATAAGAAAGTTCAGAGAGTGATTATTTGCTAAAGCCTGTGTTGGGTGTGCAGTTCTTACAGATTACAAAATTGAAAAGACTGAATTTGACATAAAAGTTGGATATCAGGCCACTTTAAAACTTATCCAGTTGTCCACTTGCAAGGGTGAGACCACTGAACACAAGAATGATGACGATGAGTCCCAAAGTAGAGATGTTTAAGAGACCACCTCATAATAAAGGCAAGTTCCCTGAAAATAGCACTTCAATTTCCAGGAGTGGTCTTGAAACAGAGGAGACCTATGTCGAGGCCTTCCTGGTGCAGCTAAGTAGTACAGAGACAAAGATAGCACAGTCAGGCAGAGAAATAACCATAGCTTAAACAAGTCATCCCCCAAGGACTCCCAGTTCTGTCTCAGGTAAAGGTAAAGTCTAATACACATTCCTCAGTTGTTTTGCAGAAACCAGATCCTAACCAGATGAAGAGTCGTGACCCTGAGCACATATACCCCCCAGACCAGCTGGAGCCTGAAGATTGATAATATTAATCGCTGTGGCCTCACCTGGTTACCTCACCACCCACTAATCAGAAAATTGTGCATGAGCTGATTACTTTCCCCACAAATGTCACTCCCCTCATTTTGTCTTTAAAAACCTATTCTTAAAAGTCATCAGGGAGTTCGGGTCTTTTGGGCATTAGCTACCTGTATTCCTCGCTTGGTGCCCTGTAATAAATGCTGTATTTTCCTTCACCACAACCTGATGTCAGTAGATTGGCTTTGCTGTGTGTTGGGTAAGCAGACCAATTTGGTTCAGTAACAGTCTCTCTGGCTGCCTGGGGATGTTATTTATGTAATCCTGGGCAATTATGTAATTGCTGCCAATGATGTAACCTGGGCAAATGAGCTCATCACTCTATGTTCTATCCCTACCAACTTCAAAGAAATTCCATGAAGATGAATCAGACAAAATGCACGAGGACAGGAGTTTTAACCTGGGGTTCTTTGGAATTCACAAGTGAATTTCATGTAAGATTTGTGTATATATGTGCACAGTGCATTTTCCTAGTTAGAAACTTTTATCAAATTCTTAAAGAAATCTGTAAATCTGAAGTGGTTAAGAAGCATTTACAGTCAGTTGATCCTTACTACTTGCGAATTCTGTATTTGTGAATTCACATACACACTAAAACGTGTTTGTTACACCAAAATCAGCACGCCCAGTGCTTTCACAGTCATTCACAAACATGTGTGAAATATTTGAGTTGCCTGATGTGCACATTCCCAGCTGAGGTCAAACAAGGTGATGCTCTCCTATCCTGTATCATTTCTCACACTGTATCCTTTCCATGGGCTATTTCATGCCACTTTTTTTGCACTTTTGTGCTTTATGTTGTTGATTTTGCTATTTAAAATGGACCAAATCATAGTGCTGAAGTGTCATCTAATGTTCCTGAACACAAGAAGGCTGTGAAGTGCCTTACAGAGAAAATATGTGTGTAGATAAACTTCATTCTGGCCTGAGGTATAATGATATTGGCTATGATTTTAATGTTAACAAATCAACTATATATTAAAAAAGGAGTCTTTAAACAGAAACACATAAAACAAGGTTATATATTGATTTATTGAAGAAAATGTTGTGACCAGAGGCTTGCAGGAACTTAACCCTATATTTCCTCTAAGAGCAATGATTTACTATTTGCTAATTCAGTATTTGTGGTGACTTTATAAAACAACTACCACAAATAAGGAGAAGCAACTGTATGTAGAAGAAGGGTGGGGAGAAAACATGGAATAATGCTTAAGAGTAGCACTTTGAGGTACATATAAACAATGATACTACTCAGCCATAAAAAAAGAATGAAATAATGTCATTTGCAGTGACATGGATGCAACTAGAGATTATCATACTTAGTGAAGTAAGTCAGAAAGAGAAAGACAAATACCATATGATATCACCTATATGTGGAATCTAAAATATGACATGAATGAACTTATCTATGAAACAAACAGACTCACAGACATAGAGAACAGACTTGTGGTGGCCAAGGGGAAGAAGGGGTGGGAGGATGGATGGATTGGGAGTTTGGGATTAGCAGATGCAAGCTATTATATAGAGAATGGATAAAACAACAAGGTGCTACTGTATAACACAGGGAACTGTATTCAGTATCCTGTGATAAACCATAATGGAGAAAAATATGAAAAAGAATACATATGTGTGTGTGTGTATATGTAACTGAGTCACTTTGCTGTACAGCAGAAATTAACACAACATTGTAAATCAACTATACTTGAATAAAATAAATTTAAAAAAGAGTAGCACTTTGAAATTGGAGATAATTAGCTTAGAGTTACTGAGAGTTGAGCAAGTGACACCTGTTACCACCAACAGGGAGGAGGGCCCTGCATGGAAGATAGCAGAGATGACAATGCCTTCCACCAGGAGCAGCTGTCCCAAGATGTCAACCCACTGCATGGTTTGCAGGGCCCATATATTAATAATATTAATTTATTCATTTAATTATGAAACCAAAACTTATGTAATATTTGTATGTACAAAAACACACTATTAGCTGTGTGTAGAATATAATACTCCAGTAATGGAAATTACTATTACTATGTGTCAAGTAGTATACAAAGTGTTTTACATGCACTTCCTTTCTTTCATGGGATTCTCATAGCGCCCTAGGAGAATAATGCTATTGTTGTCTGTTTCACAGAGTAGAAAAAAAAATTCAGAGAGTTAAATAAGAATCTCATGGTCAAATGATTAGAATTGGGCAGAACTGAGACTTGAACTCAGCTGTCTATTATTACAGAACTTGAGCTCTTACTCTGCTCTGTGGCCTGTTTATTAATCAACAACATCATCATCATAAATCTCAATTTTACTTACAGCATAAAACTAAAACCAAGTTTGGCTGACATAAGCATGCATCTCCAAAGGAAAACATGACAATGACTGAAATTCAATTGAGGCTGGAGGAAAATCCCATCCAAGTCTCTATCGAAAATGTTAACATTTTCTGTGACATCTTCTGGAAAGAGCAAGACAAAAACTGGGACAAGGACCTCCAAACAAAGAGCAAACACAGCACAGGGGCAGCATAGGCAGTGCCCCAGGGAGGACCAGGGTTCAGCTTTCCCACGAGAAGACCCTCAGCAGCGAAGTCACAGCCGTGGCAGCCTCAGCATCTCCTCTGCGGCAGCAAGACGAAGAACACTCTTGGAATTAAACAGAAAGAAAGCAAAGCCCAACAAAGAAATGATTTTGGGCAAAATGAGCAGTAAGTGGAAGCAAGAGCAGCAACAGCAGCGATGCAGTCAAGGGGGCAAATGCAGCCTCAGCAGCACTAAGCACAGAGCCAATTAAGCAAAAGCATCCTTGGCAGCAGTGAGAGTGAGGAGAAAAAGGGAATTCTCTGGCATCTTCACAAAGACAAGGGATTACAGTTGGTAGTAATCATGCCACCAGGTTTAAGGACTGGGCTTCCAAAATCTATTTGGAATATACTAGATAGATACTATGATCTGATTCTGTAATTATTCACTAGACATGTTTTAATGAGATAATATACAAATATATTAAAAATCTAGTATATATAATCTACTTATATTAAAGCGTTTTGTAAACAGCAACATGCAATTAAAAATAATTATTTATATTGTTGCTATTAATGATCATTATATCATTAATATCAAAATGATCACAAATAATATTTAAAAGTGTCATTTAAAAAAATCCATACTAAAGAGGCTTTTGGTCATTTGGCTATTATTCACTTTCTAGGTAATTTAAATGGGACCTGTTTCCTACCCTATAATTCTGTTAATAATCACCATTTGGTTAGGTAAACCTTATGAAGATGACCAATGGAACTTTATCAAATAAATCTGGGCTAAATGAGGCTAATCATTCTGTATATGATCCCATTACTTTGTTTTGCCCCATTCCAATGCTTTCCAAAATGAGTCTGCCTGCTTTCAGAATTCTTCAAATGATCATTTTAATTGCTTCCCTTTACATCCTATTTTAGTTTTTGTTAGATGGCATTTAATGAAGCTTCACTTGATTATTAACTGGAGACTATTTTTAAATTTTACTTCATTTGTGATGTCTTGGGCTCTGTTTCCCCACTTAAAATTACAGCAGTGTAGAGTTCTCTTTTATCCAAAGATATTATACTTATTAGTTTATTTGCCTTAGTTCAAAGATTCTACCAGAAACCTACCAATTTAAATTCACATTGTCCCCCAAATATAAGACAGGTCTTATTCCTCCAGTGAATTCTAATTCTGAAAGGAACACATCTTTCATTGATGAAGAAAGCAAGCTCTGGCTAGGATCACCTAGGCAATAGAGATGGGATTTAAGGGAAGTAAATTAATGCCATTGCTGTCTAGTTCTTGTTCATGCCAGAACAACTTATGGTAATTTTTTTCTTGCACTGGAAACGAACACGAGGGAGAAAAAAAACCAGCTATAAGCCAGGATTGGATAAATTACTTTTTTTAAAAACATCTTTATTGGAGTATAAATGCTTTACAATGGTGTGTTACTTTCTGCTTTATAATAAAGTGAATCAGTTATACATATACATATATCTCCATATCTCTTCCCTCTTGCGTCTCCCTCCCTCCCACCCTCCCTATCCTACCCCTCTAGGTGGTCACAAAGCACCCAGCTGATCTCCCTGTGCTATGCGGCTGCTTCCCACTAGCTATCTATTTTACATTTGGTAGTGTATATATGTCCATGCTACTCTCTCACTTTGTCCCAGCTTACCCTTCCTCCTCCCCATGTCCCCAAGTCCATTCTCTAGTAGGTCTGCATCTTTATTCCCGTGTTGCCCCTAGGTTCTTCATGACCACTTTTGTTTCTTTTTTTAGATTCCATATATATGTGTTAGCATATGGTATTTGTTTTTCTCTTTCTGACTTACTTCACTCTGTATGACAGACTCTAGGTCCATCCACCCCACTACAAATAACTCAATTTCATTTCTTTTTATGGCTGAGTAATATTCCATTGTATATATGTGCCACATCTTCTTTATCCATTCATCTGTCAATGGACACTTAGGTTGCTTCCATGTCCTGGCTATTGCAAATACAGCTGCAATGAACATTGTGGTACAGGACTCTTTTTGAATAACGGTTTTCTCAGGGTATATGCCCAGTAGTGGGATTGCTGGGTCATATGGTAGTTCTATTTTTAGTTTTTTAAGGAACGTCCATACTGTTCTCCATAGTGGCTGTATCAATTTACATTCCCACCAACAGTGCAAGAGGGTTCCCTTTTCTCCACACCCTCTCCAGCATTTGTTGTTTGTAGATTTTCTGATGCTGCCCATTCTAACTGCTGTGAGGTGATACCTCATTGTAGTTTTGATTTGCATTGCTCTAATAATTAGTGATGTTGAGCATTCTTTCATGTGTTTGTTGGCAATCTGTATATCTTCTTTGGAGAAATATCTGTTTAGGTCTTCTGCCCATTTTTGGATTGGGTTGTTTGTTTTTTTGATATTGAGCTGCATGAGCTGCTTGTAAATTTTGGAGATTAATTCTTTGTCAGTTGTTTCATTTGAAAATATTTTCTACCATTCTGAGGGTTGTCTTTTCCGCTTGTTTATGGTTTCCTTTGCTGTGAAAAAGCTTTTAAGTTTCATTAGGTCCCATTTGTTTATTTTTGTATTTATTTCCATTTCTCTAGGAGGAGGGTCAAAAAGGATCTTGCTGTGATGTATGTCATAGAGTGTTCTGCCTATATTTTCCTCTAAGAGTTTGATAGTTTCTGCGTGTAGGTCGCCTGAGGGCGTCTGTTCTTCGCTCAGACAGGATGGGGTTAAAGGAGCAGCTGATTTGGGGCTCTGGCTCACTCAGGCCGCGGGGAGGGAGGGGTACAGAGGAGGCGGGGCGAGCCTGCAGCGGCAGAGGCCGGCGTGACGTTGCACCAGCCTGAGGCGTGCCGTGCGTTCTCCCGGGGAAGTTGTCCCTGGATCACGGGAGCCTGGCCGTGGCGGGCTGCACAGGCTCCCAGAGGGGAGGTGTGGATAGTGACCTGTGCTTGCACACAGGCTTCTTGGTGGCTGCAGCAGCAGCCTTAGCATCTCATGCCCGTCTCTGGGGTCCGCGCTGATCGCTGCGGCTCGCGCCCGTCTCTGGAGCTCGTTTAGGCGGCGCTCTGAATCCCCTCTCCTTGCGCACCAGGAAACAAAGAGGCAAGAAAAAGTCTCTTGCCTCTTCAGCAGCTGCAGACTTTTTCCCGGACTCCCTCCCGGCTAGCTGTGGCACAGTAGCCGCCTTCAGGCTGTGTTCACGCAGCCAACCCCAGTCCTCTCCCTGCGATCCGACTGAAGCCCGAGCCTCAGCTCCCAGCCCCCGCCCGCCCCGGCGGGTGAGCAGACAAGCCTCTCGGGCTGGTGAGTGCTGGTCGGCACCGATCCTCTGTGCGAGAATCTCTCCGCTTTGCCCTCCGCACCCCTGTTGCTGCACTCTCCTCCCTGGCTCCGAAGCTCCCCCTCCGACACCCGCATTCTCCGCCCGAGAAGGGGCTGCCTAGTGTGTGGAAACCTTTCCTCCTTCACAGCTCCCTCCCACTGGTGCAGGTCCCGTCCCTATTTTGTCTCTGCTTTTTCCTTTTTCTTTTGCCCTACCCAGGTATGTGGGGAGTTGCTTGCCTTTTGGGAGGTCTGAGGTCTTCTGCCAGCGTTCAGTAGGTGTTCTGTAGGAGTTGTTCCACGTGTAGATGTATTTCTGATGTATTTGTGGGGAGGAAGGTGATCTCCGCGTCTTACTGTTCCGCCTTCTTGAAGCCTTCCCCTGGGTAAATTACTTTATTCCGAATTTTCAAGTACTAAAAATAACTTTAAAATTGGTTTTGAAACAAAACCAGTATGATATAACATTATAAAATATTTTTATCACCTAGTAAAGGCCAACCATAAATTATAAGGTGTTTTCTTAAGGTTGGATCTTACATCAGGTAAAAGCCCAATTATTTTCAAGGAGTGTGTCTTCATTCAAAATAAGGGAAAACACACTCAAAACTTTAAAAGCAACCAGCTCCCCCACAAGTACACATAAACTGTGTCAGAGACATATTTGCAGATCATTAGAGGCACTTCTGTAAATTCTATGAAAAGATTTTGTGTCCTATTCTCTTCTTGAAATTTATTCTGGTCGTTTCAGGATTCAAAAATTAAAGCTCTGGAAAGCAAGGAGAGTGGCAAAAGCAGTAGTTGCAACAGGAGCTGAAGCATTAGTAGCCACAGGGACGCCTCAAGTTCTGACACGAGCAGCAGTGGCCATGCCGACAACATCCCGACCCCGCAGTCAGACACAGGAGGCCGCCACAGTAGCAGCCAAGCCTCAGCAACAGCGGAAGCCCATTCTTCAGGGGTGGCAAAGCAGTGGGGAGCTCAGGCTGTAGCTTTGTCCAACAAAGGTAGGGAGGTAGCATTTGAGTAAAAGACCACCGAACAAAACCAAGAGTTAAAAAGGTGGTTTGTCAAATTTACATTCCCACCAACATAAGGGTATAAACTTGTACCAAGTAGTAAATAAGTCACAGAGATCTAATGGAGAGGATAATGAATATAGACAACAATATTGTACTGTTATGATGTAATGTGATAAATACTGCTACAATGGCAATCATATTACAATATATATGTACCAAAATAACATGAGCACACATTAAATTTATAAAATGTAACGTCAAATGTATTTTAAAAGTAAAAGGTGGTTTGTCAAGGTTAACAGGATGCCCAGTTGCCCTACAGATTTCAAAAGCACTGAAAGCATTTTTTAATATCTAATATTTCTTAACATAATAAAGACATAATAGGGAATATTACAATCCAAATTTTCTACTTGAACTATTTTTCTTCTTCATTATAGAGCCTAATGTACTGGTTGAGCCTGTGAAAAATAGTCTCACACTAACAGCCCATGATTATGTCATTGAGCTTTTTCATTGTGGAAAAACATGCCAAGTCTATTACCGTTACCATTATGATTAAATCTTATCATTATTACAATTGCTTATTAAAAATACAGAATCATATTCTTTCCTGTTGTCCTTTATTAAAAACAAAGATCCAACTTTCTTTTTGGATTACTGGAAAAAATCCATGGTTTGTGGAAACTCTGAGGCTGAAAAAAAAATTACATTCCAAATGCCCAATAGCTAAAGATTCAGGGAGCTCTGCTCAGTCATGAATGTTAGCAGGTAGTCCTGTAATTCAGGTATGAAGGGAAATGTACCTCTTTCCTCAGCCTTGAGTTGCCAATATTCCCCAAATCTACTTTTATATTAAGAGCAAATTAACTTTCCTGAGTAACATTAGTTTAGCTAATATAACAGGGTCCTTTACTAGTTTATCACTATGAACTTATGCAACTTGTCTCACATGCTGATAGGATGTCTCCAGCATAATTCAGTTGAAAAAGGGGCACCACCAGTTTACAGAAAACACACACTGAGAGAGAGTGAGCATCCTTGTGGTGAGATGGGTGCAGTAGGCTGCCTCAAGTCTTGTGATCTTTAAAAATCTCCCTGGAGACTTGGGGTCAGTATCAGCAAGGACGTCCTGCTTATTCTCGGGCAGAGGCAGAGTGGGCAGGCGAGTGGCTACTGCCCCAGGCCTGGCCTTGGCCTTGCTGATGCCTCAGCTTGGCTTCCTCAGTTACCCCAAGTTAACAGCTTCAAAGGGATTGACTCCTGCAAACCATATCTAGGAATGACTGAGGCATAATCTAAAATGCCACTTTCTTTCTCTTTGTCCACCTTCCACTAACCAGTGAAGATAAGGGAAGCCTCTAGGGCTACATAACTGGTAAAGACATAGGCCTGGGGGTAGAAGTCAGGGCTTTTGATGCTGTCCAAAATCAAAAGTGCTGAAAGGCCAGCACTGACACCAATGGCATCATAGTGATGATCAGGTTCAATATGCTAAGGACCAGAATTGTAGTCAGAAGGACACATTAGCTCCCTACAAAACGAAGTGTTGTTTATCTGGTCCTGACTTATGGGAATATATGTTTCCATTGAAGAAACATGTGGAGCATGTTGAAGCATGACAGTTTTTTGGTGCCACCATTATACTAGTTCATGCACAGTACTGAAATGCAATTGTTCTTAGTAAAATTGTCACCACAATTACCATCCCCACCATGGTCACCATCACCATTAACGTCACCATCATTATAGTCTATATGAATGACCTTTAAAACAGATTTCTTTTTTTTTTATTAGTCATCAATTTTATACACATCAGTGTATACATGTCAATCCCAGTCTCCCAATTCATCACACCATCACCCCCAACTCCCGCCGCTTGATGTCCATACGTTTGTTCTCTACATCTGTGTCTCAATTTCTGCCCTGCAAACCGGTTCATCTGTACCATTTTTCTAGGTTCCACATATATGCGTTAATATATTTGTTTTCCTCGTTCTGAATTACTTCACTCTGTATGACAGTCTCTAGATCCATCCACGTCTCAACAAATGACCCAAGTTCGTTCCGTTTTATGGCTGAGTAACATTCCATTGTATATATGTACCACATCTTCTCTATCCATTCATCTGTCGATGGGCATTTAGGTGCTTCCATGTCCTGGCTATTGTAAATAGTGCTGCAATGAACATTGGGGTGCATGTGTCTTTTCGAATTACGGTTTTCTCTGGGTATAAGCCCAGTAGGGGGATTGCTGGGTCATATGGTAATTCTATTTTTAGTTTTTTAAGGAACCTCCATACTGTTCTCCATAGTGGTTGTATCAATTCACATTCCCACCAACAGTGCAAGAGGGTTCCCCTTTCTCCACACCCTCTCCAGCATCTGCTGTTTGTAGATTTTCTGATGATGCCCATTCTAACTGGTGTGAGGTGATACCTCATTGTAGTTTTGATTCGCATTTCTCTAATAATTAGTGATGTTGAGCAGCTTTTCATGTGCTTCTTGGCCATCTGTATGTATTCTTTGGAGAAATGTCTATTTAGGTCTTCTGATCATTTTTGGATTGGGTTGTTTGTTTTTTTGATATTGAGTTGCATGAGCCCAGCCCCACCCATCAGCAGTCAAGCAGATTAAAGTTTTACTGAGCTCTGCCCACAAGAGCAAAAGTCAGCTCTACCCACCACCACTCCCTCCCATCAGGAAACTTTCACAAGCCTCTTAGGTAGCCTCATCCACCAGAGGGCAGACAGCAGAAGCAAGAAGAACTACAACCCTGCAGCCTTAGGAATGAAAACCACATTCACAGAAAGATAGACAAGATGAAAAGGCAGAGGACTATGTACCAGATGAAGGAACAACATAAAACCCCAGAAAAACAACTAAATAAAGTGGAGATAGGCAACCTTCTAGAAAAAGAATTCAGAATAATGAAAGTGAAGATGATCCAGGACCTTGAAAAAAGAATGGAGGCAAAGATCGAGAAGATGCAAGAAATGTTTAACAAAGACCTAGAAAAATTAAAGAACAAACAAACAGAGATGAGCAATACAATAACTGAAATGAAAACTACACTAGAAGGAATCAATAGCAGAATAACTGAGGCAGAAGAACGGATAAGTGACCTGGAAGACAGAATGGTGGAATTCACTGCTGCGGAACAGAATAAATAAAAAAGAATGAAAAGAAATGAAGCCAGCCTAAGAGACCTCTGGGACAACATTAAATGCAACAACATTCGCATTATAGAGGCCCCAGAAGGAGAAGAGAGAGAGAAAGGAACAGAGAAAATATTTGAAGAGATTATAGCCGAAAACTTCCCTAACATGGAAAAGGAAATAGCCACCCAAGACCAGGAAGCATAGAGAGTCCCATACAGGATAAACGCAAGGAGAAACACGCCGAGACACATAGTAATCAAATTGGCAAAAATTAAAGACAAAGAAAAATTATTGAAAGCAGCAAGGGAAAAATGACAAATAATATACAAGGGAACTCCCATAAGGTTAACAGCTGATTTCTCAGCAGAAACTCAACAAGCCAGAAGGGAGTGGCATGATATACTTAAAGAGATGAAAGGGAAGAACCTACAACCAAGATTACTCTACCTGGTAAGGATCTCATTCAGATTCGATGGAGAAATCAAAAGCTTTACAGGCAAGCAAAAGTTAAGGGAATTCAGCACCACCAAACCAGCTCTACAACAAATGCTAAAGGAACTTCTCTAAGTGGGAAACACAAGAGAAGAAAAGGACCTACAAAAACAAACCCAAAACAACTAAGAAAATGGTAAAAGGAACATACATATCGATAACTACCTTAAATGTGAATAGAGTAAATGCTCCAACCAAAAGACACAGGCTCACTGAATGGATACAAAAACAAGACCCATATATATGCTGTCTACAAGAGACCCACTTCAGACCTGGGACACATACAGACTGAAAGTGAGGGGATGGAAAAAGATATTCCATGCAAATGGAAATCAAAAGAAAGCTGGAGTAGCAATACTCATATCAGACAAAATAGATTTGAAAATAAAGAATATTACAAGAGACAGGGAGGACACTACATAATGATTAAGGGATCAAACCAAGAAGAAGATATAACAATTATAAATATATATGCAGGAGGTCCTCGGGAAGATGGCGGAAGAGTAAGACGCGGAGATCACCTTCCTTCCCACAGATACAGTAGAAATACATCTACAGGTGGAACTGCTCCTACAGAACACCCACTGAACGCTGGCAGAAAACGTCCGACCTCCAAAAAGGCAAGAAACTCCCCCCGTACTTGGGTAGGGCAAAAGAAAAAAGAAATAACAGAGACAAAAGAATAGGGACGGCACCTGCACTAGTGGGAGGGAGCCGTGAAGGAGGAAAGATTTCCACGCACTAGGAAGCCCCTTCGCGGGCGGAGACTGCGGGTGGCAGAGGGGGGAGCTTCGGAGCCACGGAGGAGAGCGCAGCCACAGGGGTGCGGAGGGCAAAGCGGAGAGGTTCCCGCACGGAGGCTCGGCGCCGACCAGCACTCTCCAGCCCGAGAGGCTTGTCTGCTCACCCGCCGGGGCGGGCGGGGCTGGGAGCTGAGGCTCGGGCTTCGGTCGGATCGCAGGGAGAGGACTGGGGTTGGCGGCGTGAAAACAGCCTGAAGGGGTTAGTGCACCACAGCTAGCCGAGAGGGAGTCCGGGAAAAAGTCTGCAGCTGCCGAAGAGGCAAGAGACTTTTTCTTCCCTCTTTGTTTCCTGGTGCGCGAGGAGAGGGGATTCAGAGCGCTGCCTAAACGAACTTCAGAGACGGGCGCGAGCCGCAGCTACCAGCGCGGATCCCACAGCAACAGGGGCGCAGAGGGAAAAACGGAGAGATTCCCGCACAGAGGCTCGGCGCCGAGCAGCACTCTCCAGCCCGAGAGGCTTGTCTGCTCCCCCGCCGGGGCGGGCGGGGCTGGGAGCTGAGGCTCGGCTTCGGTTGGATCGCAGGGAGAGGACTGAGGCTGGCAGCGTGAACACAGCCTGAAGGGATTAGCGCACAACAGCTGGCTGGGAGGGAGACCAGGAAAAAGTCTGCAGCTGCCGAAGAGGCAAGAGACTTTTTCTTGCCTCTTTGTTTCGCGGCGCGCAAGGAGAGGGGATTCAGAGCGCCGCCTAAACGAACTCCAGAGAAGGGCGCGAGCCGCGGCGATCACCGCAGACCCCACAGCAACAGGGGCACAGAGGAAAAAAACGGAGAGACTCCCGCACAGAGGCTCGGCGCGGAGCAGCACTCACCAGCCCGAGAGGCTTGTCTGCTCCCCCGCCGGGGCGGGCGGGGCTGGGAGCTGAGGCTCGGGTTTCGGTTTCGGTTGGATCGCAGGGAGAGGACTGGGGCTGGCGGCGTGAACACAGCCTGAAGGGGTTAGCGCACCACAGCTGGCTGGTAGGGAGTCCGGGAAAAAGTCTGCAGCTGCCGAAGAGGCAAGAGACTTTTTCTTGCCTCTTTGTTTCGCGGCGCGCAAGGAGAGGTGATTCAGAGTGCCGCCTAAACGAACTCCAGAGAAAGGCGCGAGCCGCGGCGATCAGCACGGACCCCAGAGACGGGCGTGAGACGCTGGGGCTGCTGCTGCCGCCTCCAAAAAGCCTGTGTGTGAGCACAGGTCACTCTCCACATCGCCCCTCCCGGGAGCCTGTGCAGCCCGCCACTGCCAGGGTCCCGTGATCCGGGGACAAGTTCCCCGGGAGAACGCACTGCCCACCTCAGGCTGGTGCAACGTCACGCCGGCCTCGGCCGCCGCAGGCTCACCCCGCCTCCTCTGTACACCTCCCTCCCCGCGGCCTGAGTGAGCCAGAGCCCCCGAAGCAGCTGCTCCTTTAACCCCGTCCTGTCTGTGCGGGGAATAGACGCCCTCAGGCGACCTACACGCAGAGGCGGGTCCAAATCCAAAGCTGAACCCCAGGAACTGTGCGAACAGGGAAGATAAGGGGAAATCTCTCCCAGCAGCCTTAGAAGCAGCGGATTAAAACCCCACAAACAACTTGATGTGCCTGCATCTGGTGAATACCTGAATAGACAACGAATCATCCCAAATTCAGGAGGTGGACTTTGGGAGCAGGATATATTAATTTTTCCCCTTTTCCTTTATTTGTGAGTGTATATGTATATGCTTCTGGGTGCGATTTTGTCTGTATAGCTTTGCTTTACAATAGCTTTATTTTACTTCACTATATTATAGCCTCTTTCTTTCTTTCTTTCTTTCTTTCTATTTTTTCTCCCTTTTACTCTGAGCCGTGTGGACGAAAGGCTCTTGGTGCTCCAGCCAGGCATCAGGGCCGTGCCTCTGAGGTGGGAGAGCCAACTTCAGGACACTGGTCCACAAGAGACCTCCCAGCTTCACGTAATACCAAACGGCAAAAATCTCTCAGAGATCTCCATCTCAACATCAAGACCCAGCTTCACTCAACGACCAGCAAGCTACAGTGCTGGACACCCTATGCCAAACAACTAGCAAGACAGGAACACAGCCCCATCCATTAGCAGAGAGGCTGCCTAAAATCATAATAAGGCCACAGACACCCCAAAATACACCACCAGACGTGGACGTGCCCACCAGAAAGACAAGATCCAACCTCATCCACCAGAGCTCAGGCACTAGTTCCCTCCACCAGGAAGCCTACACAACCCACTGAACCAACCTTAGCCACTGGGGACAGATACCAAAAACAACAGGAACTACGAACCTGCAGCCTGTGAAAAGGAGACCCCAAACACAGTAAGATAAGCAAAATGAGACGACAGAAAAACACACAGCAGATGAAGGAGCAGGGTCAGAACATACCAGACTTAACAAATGAAGAGGAAATAGGTAGTCTACCTGAAAAAGAATTCAGAATAATGATAGTAAGGATGATCCAAAATCTTGGAAATAGAATAGACAAAATGCAAGAAACATTTAACAAGGACGTAGAAGAACTAAAGAGGAACCAAGCAATGATGAAAACCACAATAAATGAAATTAAAAATACTCTAGATGGGATCAATAGCAGAATAACTGAGGCAGAAGAAAGGATAAGTGACCTGGAAGATAAAATGGTGGAAATAACTACTGCAGAGCAGGATAAAGAAAAAAGAATGAAAAGAACTGAGGACAGTCTCAGAGACCTCTGGGACAACATTAAACGTGCCAACATTCGAATTATAGGGGTCCCAGAAGAAGAAGAGAAAAAGAAAGGGACTGAGAAGATATTTGAAGAGATTATAGTTGAAAACTTCCCTAATATGGGAAAGGAAATAGTTAATCAAGTCCTGGAAGCACAGAGAGTCCCATACAGGATAAACCCAAGGAGAAACACACCAAGACACATATTAATCAAACTGTCAAAAATTAAATATAAGGAAAACATATTAAAGGCAGCAAGGGAAAAAAAACAAATAACACACAAGGGAATCCCCATAAGGTTAACATCTGATCTTTCAGCAGAAACTCTGCAAGCCAGAAGGGAGTGGCAGGATATACTTAAAGTGATGAAGGAGAAAAACCTGCAACCAAGATTACACTACCCAGCAAGGATCTCATTCAGATTCGATGGAGAAATTAAAACCTTTACAGACAAGCAAAAGCTGAGAGAGTTCAGCACCACCAAACCAGCTTTACAACAAATGCTAAAGGAACTTCTCTAGGCAAGAAACACAAGAGAAGGAAAACACCTACAATAACAAACCCAAAACATTTAAGAAAATGGGAATAGGAACATACATATTGATAATTACCTTGAATGTAAATGGATTAAATGCTCCCACCAAAAGACACAGGCTGGCTGAATGGATACAAAAACAAGACCCATATATATGCTGTCTACAAGAGACCCACTTCAGACCTAGAGACACATATAGACTGAAAGTGAGGGGATGGAAAAAGATATTCCATGCAAATGGAAATCAAAAGAAAGCTGGAGTAGCAATTCTCATATCAGACAAAATAGACTTTAAAATAAAGACTATTACAAGAGACAAAGAAGGACACTATATAATGATCAAGGGATCGATACAAGAGGAAGGTATAACAATTGTAAATATTTATGCACCCAACATAGGAGCACCTCAATACATAAGGCAAATACTAACAGCCATAAAAGGGGAAATCGACAGCAACACAATCATAGTAGGGGACTTTAACACCCCACTCTCACCAATGGACAGATCATCCAAAATGAAAATAAATAAGGAAACACAAGCTTTAAATGATACATTAAACAAGATGGACTTACTTGATATTTATAGGACATTCCATCCAAAAACAACAGAATACACATTTTTCTCAAGTGCTCATGGAACATTCTCCAGGATAGATCATATCTTGGGTCACAAGTCAAGCCTTGGTAAATTTAAGAAAATTGAAATCATATCAAGTATCTTTTCCGACCACAACGCTATGAGACTAGATATCAATTACAGGAAAAGATCTGTAAAAAATACAAACACATGGAGGCTACACAATACATTACTTAATAACGAAGTGATCACTGAAGAAATCAAAGGGGAAATCAAAAAATACTTAGAAACAAATGACAATGGAGATACGACGACCCAAAACCTATGGGACGCAGCAAAAGCAGTGCTAAGAGGGAAGTTTATAGCAATACAAGCCTACCTCAAGAAACAGGAAACATCTCGAATAAACAACCTAACCTTGCACCTAAAGCAATTAGAGAAAGAAGAACAAAAAAACCCCAAAGCCAGCAGAAGGAAAGAAATTATAAAGATCAGGTCAGAAATAAATGAAAAAGAAATGAAGGAAACAATAGCAAAAATCAATGAAACTAAAAGCTGGTTCTTTGAGAAGATAAACAAAATTGATAAACCATTAGCCAGACTCATCAAGAGAAAAAGGGAGAAGACTCAGATCAATAGAATTAGAAATGAAAAAGGAGAAGTAACCACTGACACTGCAGAAATACAAAAGATCATGAGAGATTACTACAAGCAACTCTATGCCAATAAAATGGACAACCTGGAAGAAATGGACAGATTCTTAGAAATGCACAAACTGCCGAGACTGAACCAGGAAGAAATAGAAACTATGAACAGACCAATCACAAGCACTGAAATTGAAACTGTGATTAAAAACCTTCCAACAAACAAAAGCCCAGGACCAGATGGCTTCACAGGTGAATTCTATCAAACATTTAGAGAAGAGCTAACACCTATCCTTCTCAAACTCTTCCAAAATATTGCAGAGGGAGGAACACTCCCAAACTCATTCTACGAGGCCACCATCACCCTGATACCAAAACCAGACAAAGATGTCACAAAGAAAGAAAACTACAGGCCAATATCACTGATGAACATAGATGCAAAAATCCTCAACAAAATACTAGCAAACAGAATCCAACAGCACATTAAAAGGATCATACACCATGATCAAGTGGGGTTTATCCCAGGAATGCAAGGATTCTTCAATATACGCAAATCAATCAATGTGATACATCATATTAACAAACTGAAGGAGAAAAACCATATGATCATCTCAATAGATGCAGAGAAAGCTTTCGACAAAATTCAACACCCATTTATGATAAAAGCCCTGCAGAAAGTAGGCATAGAGGGAACTTTCCTCAACATAATAAAGGCCATATATGACAAACCCACAGCCAACATTGTCCTCAATGGTGAAAAACTGAAACCATTTCCACTAAGATCAGGAACAAGACAAGGTTGCCCACTCTCACCACTATTATTCAACATAGTTTTGGAAGTGTTAGCCACAGCAATCAGAGAAGACAAAGAAATAAAAGGAATCCAAATCGGAAAAGAAGAAGTAAAGCTGTCACTATTTGCAGATGACATGATACTATACATAGAGAATCCTAAAGATGCTACCAGAAAACTCCTAGAGCTAATCAATGAATTTGGTAAAGTAGCAGGATACAAAATTAATGCACAGAAATCTCTTGCATTTCTATACACTAATGATGAAAAATCTGAAAGTGAAATTAAGAAAACACTCCCATTTACCATTGCAACAAAAAGAATAAAATATCTAGGAATAAACCTACCTAAGGAGACAAAAGACCTGTATGCAGAAAATTATAAGACACTGATGAAAGAAATTAAAGATGATACAAATAGATGGAGAGATATACCATGTTCCTGGATTGGAAGAATCAACATTGTGAAAATGACTCTACTACCCAAAGCAATCTACAGATTCAATGCAATCCCTATCAAACTACCACTGGCATTTTTCACAGAACTAGAACAAAAAATTTCACAATTTGTATGGAAACACAAAAGACCCCGAATAGCCAAAGCAATCTTGAGAACGAAAAATGGAGCTGGGGGAATCAGGCTCCCTGACTTCAGACTATATTACAAAGCTTCAGTAATCAAGACAGTTTGGTACTGGCACAAAAACAGAAATATAGATCAATGGAACAGGATAGAAAGCCCAGAGATAAACCCACACACATATGGGCACCTTATTTTTGATAAAGGAGGCAAGCATATACAGTGGAGAAAAGACAGCCTCTTCAATAAGTGGTGCTGGGAAAATTGGACAGGTACATGTAAAAGTATGAAAATAGAACACTCCCTGACACCATGCACAAAAATAAACTCAAAATGGATTAAAGACCTAAGTGTAAGGGCAGACACTATCAAACTCTTAGAGGAAAACATAGGCAGAACACTCTATGACATACATCACAGCAAGATTCTTTTTGACCCAGCTCCCAGAGAAATGGAAATAAGAACACAAATAAACAAATGGGACCTAATGAAACTTAAAAGCTTTTGCACAGCAAAGGAAACCATAAACAAGACCAAAAGACAACCATCAGAATGGGAGAAAATATTTGCAAATGAAGCAACTGACAAAGGATTAATCTCCAAGATTTACAAGCAGCTCATGCAGCTCAATAACAAAAAAACGAACAACCCAATCCAAAAATGGGCCGAAGACCTAAATAGACATTTCTCCAAAGAAGATATACAGATGGCCTACAGACACATGAAAGAATGCTCAACATCATTAATCATTAGAGAAATGCAAATCAAAACTACAATGAGATATCATCTCACACCGGTCAGAATGGCCATCATCAAAAAATCTAGAAACAATAAATGCTGGAGAGGGTGTGGAGGAAAGGGAACACTCTTGCACTGTTGGTGGGAATGTAAATTGATACAGCCACTATGGAGAACAGTATGGAGGTTCCTTAAAAAACTACAAATAGAACTACCATACGACCCAGCAATCCCACTACTGGGCATATACCCTGAGAAAACCATAGGTCAAAAAGAGTCATGTACCAAAATGTTCATTGCAGCTCTATTTACAATAGCCAGGACATGGAAGCAATCTAAATGTCCATCGACAGATGAATGGATAAAGAAGATGTGGCACATATATACAATGGAATATTACTCAGCCATAAAAAGAAATGAAATGGAGGTATTTGTAATGAGGTGGATGGAGTTAGAGTCTGTCATACAGAGTGAAGTAAGTCAGAAAGAGAAAAACAAATACAGTATGCTAACACATATATACGGAATCTAAGGGGAAAAAAAAAAAAAAAAAAAAAAAGGCCATGAGGAACCTAGTGGCAAGACGGGAATAAAGACACAGACCTACTAGAGAATGGACTTGAGGATATGGGGAGGGGGTGGGGTGAGATGTGACAGGGTAAGAGAGTGTCATGGACATATATACACTACCAAATGTAAAATAGATAACTAGTGGGAAGCAGCCGCATAGCACAGGGAGATCAGCTCGGTGCTTTGTGACCACCTAGAGGGATGGGATGGGGAGGGTGGGAGGGAGGGAGATGCAAGAGGGAAGAGAAATGGGAACATATTGTATATGTATAACTGATTCACTGTTATAAAGCAGAAGCTAACACACCATTGTAAGGCAATTATACTTCAATAAAGATGTTAAAAAAATAAAAAATAAAAAATAAATAAATAAATAAATATATATGCACCCAACATAGGAGCACCTCAATACAAAAGGCAACTGCTAACAGCTATAAAAGGGGAAATTGACAGTAACACAATAATAGTGGGGGACTTTAACACCTCACTTACACCAATGGACAGGTCATCCAGACAGAAAATTAATAAGGAAACACAAGCTTTAAATGACACATTAGACCAGGTAGATTTACTTGATATTTATAGGACATTCCATCCAAAAACAAAAGAATACACTTTCTTCTCAAATGCACATGGAACATTCTCCAGGATAGATCACATCTTGGGTTACAAATCAAGCCTCAGTAAATTTAAGAAAATTGAAATCATATCAAGCATCTTTTCCGACAACATGAGATTAGAAAATCTCTTTTCCACTATGAGATTAGAAATCAATTGCAGGGAAAAAAACATAAAAAACACAAACACATGGAGGCTAAACAACCTGTAACTAAATAACCAGGACATCACTGAAGAAGTAAAAGAGGAAATAAAAAAATACCTGGAGACAAATGACAATGAAAACACGACAATCCAAAACCTATGGGATGCAGCAAAAGCTGTCCTAAGAGGGAACTTTATAGCAATACAATCCTACCTCAAGAAACAAGAAAAATCTCAAATAAACAATCTAACCCTACACCTAAAGGAACTAGAGAAAGAATAACAAACAAAGCCCAAAGTTAGTAGAAGGAAAGAAATCATAAAAATCAGAGCAGAAATAAATGAAATAGAAACAAAGTAAGGAATAGCAAAGATCAATAAAACTAACAAGCTCGTTCTTTGAGAAGATAAACAAATTTTATAAACCTTTAGCCAGACTCATCAAGAAGAAGAGAGAGAGGACTCAAATCAATAAAATTAGAAATGAAAAAGGAGAAGTTAAAACGGACACCGCAGAAATACAAAGCATCATAAGAGACTACTACAAGCAACTCTATCCCAATAAAATGAACAACCTGGAAGAAATGGACAAATTCTTAGAAAGATATAGCCTTCCAAGACTGAACCAGGAAGAAATAGAAAATATGAACAGACAAATCACACGTAATGATATTGAAACTGTGATTAAAAATCTTCCAACAAACAAAAGTCTAGGACCAGGTGGCTTCACAGGTGAGTTTTATCAAACATTTAGGGAAGAGCTAATGCCCATTTTTCTCAAACTCTTCCAAAAAATTGCAGAGAAACACTCCCAAACTCATTCTACGAGGCCACCACCACCCTGATACCAAAACCAAAGATATGACAAAAAAAGAAAATTATAGACCAACATCACTGATGAATATAGATGAAAAATCCTCAACAAAATACTAGCAAACAGAATCCAACAACACATTAAAATGATCATACACCATGATCAAGTGGCATTTATCCCAGGGATGCAAGGATTCTTCAATATATGCAAATCAATCAATGTGATACACCATATTAACAAACTGAAGAATAAAAACTATATGATCCTCTCAACAGATGCAGAAAAAGCTTTTGAAAAAATTCAACACCAATTTATGATAAAAGATCTCCAGAAAGTAGGCATAGAGGGAACCTACCTCAACATAATAAAGGCCATATATGACAAACCCACGGCAAACATCATTCTCAATGGTGAAAAGCTGAAAGCATTTCTGCTAAGATAGTGAACAAGACAAGGATGTCCACTCTCGCCTCTATTATTCAATGTAGTTTTGGAAGTCTTAGCCATGGCAATCAGAGAAGAAAAAGAAACAAAAATAATACAAATTAGAAAAGAAGAAGTAAAACTGTCACTGTTTGTAGATGACATGATACTATACATAGAGAATCCTGGAAATGTCACCAGAAAACTACTAGAGCCAATCGATGAATTTGGTAAAGTTGCAGGATACAAAATTAATGCTCAGAAATCTCTTGCATACTTATACACTAAAAACGAAAGATCAGAAAGAGAAATTAAGGAAACACTCCCATTTACCATTGCAACAAAAAGAATAAAATACCTAGGAATAAACCTATCTAAGGAAGTAAAAGACCTGTACTCAGAAAACTATAAGACACTGATGAAAGTAATCAAAGATGACACAAGCAGATGGAGAGATATACCATGTTCTTGGATTGGAAGAATCAATATTGTGAAAATGATGATACTACCCAAGGCAAACTACAGATTCAGTGAAATCCCTATCAAATTACCAGTGGCATTTTTTACAGAACTAGAACAAAAATCTTAAAATTTGTATGGAGAGAGAAAAGACCCCAAATAGCCAAAGCATTCTGAGGAAAAAAACAGAGCTGGAGGAATCAGACTCCCTGACTTCAGACTATACTACAAAGCTAGAGTAATCAAGAAAAAATGGTGGAGAGACCTTCAAGATGGTGGAGGAGTAAGATGTGGAGATCACCTTCCTCCCCACAAATACATAAGAAATACATGTACTTGTGGAACAACTCCTACAGAACACCTACTGAACACCAGCAGAAGATCTCAGACTTCCCAAAAGGCAAGAAACTCCCCACGTACCTGGGTAGGGCAAAAGAAAAAAGAAAAAACAGAGACAAAAGAATAGGCATGGTACCTGCACCTCTGGGAAGGAGCTGTGAAGGAGGAAAAGTTTCCACACACTAGGAAGCCCCTTCCCGGGCAGAGACTGCGGGTGGCGGAGGGGGGAAGCTTCAGAGCCATGGAGGAGAGCGCAGCAACACGGCTGCAGAGGGCAAGGCAGAGAGATTCTCACACACAGGATCGGTGCCGAGCAGCACTCACCAGCCTGAGAGGCTTGTCTGCTCAACCGCAAGCTGGGACCGGTGGGGACTGGGAGCTGAGGCTCGGGCTTCGGTCGGATGCAGGGAGAGGACTGGGGTTGGCTGCGTGAACACAGCCTGAAGGGGGCTAGTGTGCCACAGCTAGCCGGGAGGGAGTCCGGGAAAAAGTCTGGACCTGCCAAAGAGGCAAGAGACCATTGTTTCGGGGTGTGCAAGGAGAGGGAATTCAGAGCACTGCCTAAATGAGATCCAGAGATGGGTGTGAGCTGCATCTACCAGCGTGGACACCAGAGACAGGCATGAAACACTAAGGCTGCTGCTGCAGCCACCAAGAAGACTGTGTGCAAGCACAGGTCACTATCCACACCTCCCCTCCCGGGAGCCTGTGCAGCCCGCCACTGCCACAGTCCCGTGATCCAGGGACAACTTCCTTGGGAGAACACACGGCATGCCTCAGGCTGTTGCAACGTCACCAGCCTCTGCTGCTGCAGGCTTGCCCCGCATTCTGTACCCCTCCCTCCCCCGGGTCTGAGTGAGCCAGAGTCCCCTAATCAGCTGCTACTTTAACGCTGTCCTGTCTGAGCGAAGAACAGACACCCTCAGGTGACCTACATGAAAAGGCAGGGCCCAATCCAAAGCTGAACCCCGGGAGCTCTGCGAAAAGAGTAGAGGAAGGGAAATTTCTCCCAGCAGCATCAGGAGCAGTGGATTAAATCTCCACAATCAACTTGATGTACCCTGCATCCCTGGAATACCTGAATACACAACGAATCATCCCAAATTGAGAGCTGTGTGGCTGACAGGGTCTTGCTGCTCTGGCTGGGTGTCAGGCCTTTGCCTCTGAGGTGGGAGAGCAAAGTTCAGGACATTGGTCCACCAGAGACCACCCGGCTCCACGTAATATCAAACGGCGAAAGCTCTCCCAGAGATCTCATCTCAAAGCTAAGATCCAGCTCCACTCAATGACCAGCAAGCTACAGTGCTGGACACCCTATGCCAAACAACTAGCAAGACAGGAACACAACCCCACCCATTAGCAGAGACGCTGCCTAAAATCATAATAAGGTCACAGACACCCCAAAACACACCACCCGATGCAGTCCTGCCCACCAGAAATAAAAGATCCAGCCTCATCCACCAGAACACAGGCACCAGTCCCCTCCACCAGGAAGCCTACACAAGCCACTGAACCAACCTTAGTCACTGGGGGCAGACACCAAAAACAACGGGAACTACGAACATGCAGCCTGCGAAAAGGACACCCCAAACACAGTAAGTTAAGCAAAATGAGAAGACAGAGAAACACACAGCAGATGAAGGAGCAAGGTAAAAACCCACGAGACCAAACAAATGAAGAGGAAATAGGCAGTCTACCTGAAAAAGAAATCAGAGTAATGATAGTAAAGTTGATCCAAATTCTTCAAAATAGAATGGAGAAAATACAAGAAATGCTTAACAGAGACCTAGAAGAACTAAAGAGCAAACAAACAGTGATGAGCAACAGAATAAATGAAATTAAAAATTCTCTAGAAGGAATCAATAGCAGAATAAATGAGGCAGAAGAACGGATAACTGACCTGGAAGATAAAATAGTGGAAATAACTACCGCAGAGCAGAACAAAGAGAAAACAATGAAAAGAATTGAGGACAGATTCAGAGACCTCTGGGACAACATTAAATGCACCAACATTTGAATTATAGGGGTCCCAGAAGAAGGAAAAAAAAAAAGTGACTGAGAAAATATTTGAAGAGATTATAGTTGAAAACTTCCCTAATATGGGAAAGGAAATAGTCAATCAAGTCCAGGAAGTGCAGAGTCCCATACAGGATAAATCCAAGGAGAAACACACCAAGACACATATTAATCAAACTATCAAAAATTAAATACAAAGAAAAAATATTAAAAGCACCAAGGGAAAAGCAACAAATAACATACAAGGGAATCCCCATAAGGTTAACAGCTGACCTTTCAGCAGAAACTCTGCAAGCCAGAAGGGAGTGGCAGGATATATTTAAAGTGATTAAAGGGAAAAACCTAGAACCAAGATTACTCTACCTAGCAAGGATCTTATTCAGATTTAATGGAGAAACGAAAACCTTTACAGACAAGCAAAAGCTTAGAGAGTTCAGCACCACCCAACCAGCTTTAGAACAAATGCTAAAGGAACTTCTCTAGGCAGGAAACACAAGAGAAGGAAAAGACCTACATAACAAACCCAAAACAATTAAGAAAATGGTAATAGGAAAATACATATCGATAACTACCTTAAGTGTAAATGGATTAAATGCTCCAACCAAAAGACATAGACTGGCTGAATGGATTCAAAAACAAGACCCATATATATGCTGTCTACAAGAGACCCACTTCAGACCTGGGACACATACAGACTGAAAGTGAGGGGATGCAAAAAGATATTCCATGCAAATGGAAATCAAAAGAAAGCTGGAGTAGCAATACTCATATCAGACAAAATAGATTTGAAAATAAAGAATATTACAAGAGACAGGAAGGACACTACATAATGATCAAGGGATCAAAGTAAGAAGAAGATATAACAATTATAAATATATATGCACCCAACATAGGAGCATCTCAGTACATACAGCAAATGTTAACAGCCATAAAAGGGGAAATCAACAGTAACACAATCATAGTAGGGGACTTTAACACCCCATTTTCACCAATGGACAGATCATCCAAAATGAAAATAAATAAGGAAACATAAGCTTTAAATGACACATTAAACAAGATGGACTTAATTGATATTTATAGGACATTCCATCCAAAAACAACAGAATACACTTTCTTCTCAAGTGCTCATGGAACATTCTCCAGGATAGATCATATCTTGGGTCACAAATCAAGCCTTGGTAAATTTAAGAAAATTGAAATCGTAACAAGTATCTTTTCCAAACACTACACTATGAGACTAGATATAAATTACAGAAAAAGTCTGTAAAAAATACAAACACATGCAGGCTAAAGAATACAATACTAAATAACCAAGAGATCACTGAAGAAATCAAAGAGGAAATCAAAAAATACCTAGAAGCAAATGACAATGAAAACATGATGACCCAAAACCTATGGGATGCAGCAAAAGCAGTTCTAAGAGGGAAGTTTATAGCAATACAATCTTATCTCAAGAAACAAGAAACATTTCAAATAAACAACTTAACCTTTCATCTAAAGCAGTTAGAGAAAGAACAAAACAACCCCAAAGTTAGCAGAGGAAAGAAATCATAAAGATCAGATCAGAAATAAATGAAAAAGAAATGAAGAAAATGATAACAAAGATTAATAAAACTAAAAGCTGGTTGTTTGAGAAGAAAGAAAACTACAGGTCAATATTACTGATGAACATAGATGCAGAAATCCTCAACAAAATACTAGCAAACAGAATCCAACAGCACATAAAAGGATCATACACCATGATCAAGTGGGGCTTATCCCAGGGATGCAAGGATTCTTCAATATATGCAAATCAATCAATGTGATACACCATAATAACAAATTGAAGGAGAAAAACCATATGATCCTCTCAATAGATGCAGAAAAAGCTTTTGATAAAATTCAACATCCATTTATGATAAAAACCCTGCAGAAAGTAGGCACAGAGGGAACTTACCTCAACATAATAAAGGCCATATATGAGAGACCCACAGCAAACATCATTCTCAGTGGTGAAAAACTGAAACCATTTCCTGTAAGATCAGGAACAAGACAGAGTTGTCCACTCTCACCACTATTATTCGACATAGTTTTGGAAGCTTTAGACATGGCAATCAGAGAAGAAAAAGAAATAAAAGGAATACAAATTGGAAAAGAAGAAGTAAAACTGTCACTGTTTGCAGATGACATGATACTATACATAGAGAATCCTAAAGATGCCACCAGAAAACTACTAGAGCTAATCAATGAATGTGGTAAAGTTGCAGGATACAAAATTAATGCACAGGAATCTCTTGCATTCCTATACACTAATGATGAAAAATCTGAAAGAGAAATTAAGGAAACACTCCCATTTACCATTGCACCAAAAAATATAAAATACCTAGGAATAAACTTACCTAAGGAGACAAAAGACCTGTATGTAGAAAACTATAAGACACTGATGAAAGAAATTAAAGATGATACAAACAGATGGAGAGATATACCATGTTCTCGGATTGGAAGAATCAATATTGTGAAAATGACTATACTACCCAAGCAATCTACAGATTCAATGCAATCTCTATCAAACTACCACTGGCATTTTTCACAGAACTAGAACAAAAATTTTCACAATTTGTATGGAAACACAAAAGACCCCAAATAGCCAAAGCACTCTTGAGAAAGAAAAACGGAGCTGGAGGAATCAGGCTCCCAGGCTTCAGACTATACTACAAAGCTACTGTAATCAAGATAGTACGGTACTGGCATACAAACAGAAATATAGATCAATGGAACAGGATAGAAAGCCCAGAGATAAACCCACGCACCTATGGTCACCTTATTTTTGATAAAGGAGGCAAGAATATACAATGGAGAAAAGGCAGCTTCTTCAATAAGTGGTGCTGGGAAAACTGGACAGCTACGTGTAAAAGAATGAAATTAGAACACTCCCTAACACCATACACAAAAATAAACTCAAAATGGATTAAAGACCTAAATGTAAGGCCAGACACTATCAAACTCTTAGAGGAAAACATAGGCAGAGCACTCTATGACATACATCACAGCAAGATCCTTTTTGACCCACCTCTTAGGGAAATGGAAATAAAAACAAAAATAAACAAATGGGACCTGATGAAACTTAAAAGATTTGCACAGCAAAGGATACCATTGACAAGACGAAAAGCCATCCCTCAGAATGGGAGAAAATATTTGCAAATGAAGCAACTGACAAAGGATTAATCTCCAAAATTTACAAGCAGATCATGCAGCTCAATATCAAAAAAACAAACAACCCAATCCAAAAATGGGCAGAAGACCTAGATAGACATTTCCCAAAGAAGAGATACAGATGGCCAAGAAGCACATGAAAAGATGCTCAGCAACACTAATTATTAGAGAAATGCAAATCAAAACTACAATGAGGTATCACCTCACACCAGTTAGAATGGGCATCATCAGAAAATCTACAAACAGCAAATGTTGGAGAGGGTGTGGAGAAAAGGGAACCCTCTTGCACTATTGGTGGGAATGTAAATTGATACAGCCACTATGGAGAACAGTATGGAGGTTCCTTAGAAAACTAAAAATAGAATTACCATATCACCCAGCAATCCCACTACTGGGCTTATACCCAGAGAAAACCGTAATTCAAAAAGACACATGCACCCCAATGTTCATTGCAGCACTATTTACAATAGCCAGGTCATGGAAGCAACCTAAATGCCCATCGACAGACGAATGGATAAAGAAGGTGTGGTACATATATACAATGGCATAGTACTCAGCCATGAAAAGGAACGCAATTGGGTCATTTGTAGAGACGTGGATGGACCTAGAGACTGTCATACAGAGTGAAGTAAGTCAGAATGAGAAAAACAAATATCATATATTAACGCATGTATGTGGAATCTAGAAAAATGTTACAGATGAACCATTTTGCAAGGCAGAAATAGAGACAGAGATGTAGAGAACAAGCGTATGTACACCAAGGGGTAAAGCAGGGGTGGGGCTGGTGGTGGTGGGATTAATTGGGAGATTGGGTGTGACATATATATACTAATATGTATAAAACAGATAACGAATAAGAAACTGCTGTATAAAAAAATAAAATAAAATAAATCACAAAAAAACACTCAAATACTTAAAAAAGAAAAAAAGAAACAAGGAAACAGACAAACAAACAAACTCCTCTCATAGTTTTGAGCCCACAAGACAGGAAGAACAGTAGTACGGTGCCAAGTATCACAAAGGGGACTTCAGGATGAGGAAAAGAAATCTGGTTTCCTTTCAGAAACAATATTTCAAACTAAGCTTTTCAAATTCATGTAAAGTAGAAATATATTCATTTATGTTTGTTTCTAGTTAGCTAAAGTATTGTCTTCTCCTCAGAGACCTGGATTGAGATCATCCTTTTGATAATATTTTGATTCTGGAAAAGGAATTTACATCATTTTAAATTTTACTGGTGTTCAGGGGGTTTAAAATAAATTGAAATTCGTATGATTTAATTAGTGTCTTAATTGTTATTATTTTATGAGCTCTGTGGTATTCTATTTTCTTCCCAGTCATGAAAAGAATTTGTGTGCCTATTGATGTTTAAAAAGGAGAATCCCTAAGACACAAAATACTTTTCAAAATGTACTTTTCTTCTAGGATCCACTGGTACTCATAGCAATGTAATCTAGACCACAAGTGTGAGGATCTGGTGAAAACTACTGATGCTCACACATCATGTTTCTGTAGTAAAATGCAGTGCTCTACATGAATCTATAATCCACAAGTTCTGACCATTGGACCACTGTCTTTAAAGTTACTTTATTTTTTTGCTGGGAGATCACAAATCATACTTAACTGGATATATGGTAACGTAAATATATTATCCCAACTAATTTATAGTTTTCTAACAACCTGTTTTGAGACTTGGAAAAGAATGTCCTTAAGCGTATCAGACCCAATAAATTTTAAATTTTAAAAAGAAAATGTGAGTGTATAGAAATGCCACTGATTTTTGTATGTTGATTTTGTATCCTACAGCTTTAGTTAATTCTTTTATTAGTTCTAACAGTTTTTTTTGTGGAGTCTTTGGGATTTTCTGTATGTAAGATCATGTCATCTGCTAACAGAGATCATTTGGCTTCTTTTTGATTTGTATGCTGTTCCTTTTTCTTGCCTAACTGCAGTTTTAATTTACTTATATCTTTTAACACCTCTTTCAGTAATGTTTTATACTTTTCTAGGTAGAGGTCTTGCACAATTTTTATAGATTTATTCATGGATATTTGATATTTCATGTTTCTAAAAAGAAATGAGCTATCAAGCCATGAAAAGACATGGAATAATCTTAAATGCATATTGCTAAGTGGAAAAAGTCAATCTGATAGGGTATATACTGCAGGATTCCAACTATATGACATTTTGGAAAAGGCAAAACTATGAAGATAGTAAAAAGATTAGTAGTTGCCAGGGGTTAGGGAGGAATGCAGGATGAATGGGAAGATTTTTCGGTCAGTAAAACTACTCTGTATTATACAATGGAGAGTACATGTCATTATAACTGCCAAAACCCATAGAATGTACAGCACCAAGAATAAACCCTAATGTAAGTTGGGTGATAATGATGTGTCAATCTAGGTTCATTGATTGTAACAAATGTACCCCTCTGGTATGGGATGTTGATATTTGGGGAGGCTCTGCATGTGTACGGACAGGGGGTATATGGAACTCTGTGTTTTCTGCTCAATTTTTCTGCAAACATAAAACTACTCTAAAAATGTTATGTTCATTAACTATTTTGTATTTTGCTTTTATATTTTAATATAAAATGTTGACTATTTTAGAATAAAAATAACTTTTTAGAAGCATAAAATAATTTTAAATTTTTGTTTAACATTGAGTTTAATCTACTTTTTAAATATATATACTAAAATTTCATGTGTTCTGAATACAACTTACTATACTTATTTTGAATCTTTAAGATCTTACTCTCAACAGAACAGAAATTATGTGAAAATCTTGATTATAACAGCATGATTTTGCTGAAATAAAGACAAGATAAACAAATTTAATGAAATAATAAAAAACACAAAAAATCCAAACAAATCATTAACGTCTTTGTAATAATAATTAAGTGTAATCATCTTAATAGTTCGTTGATATTCAGTTATAAAAACTATAGCCTCGGACTTCCCTGGTTGCCAATGCAGGGGACCTGGTCTGGGAAGATCTCGCTGCGGAGCAACTGGGCCTGTGTGCCGCAACTGCTGAGCCCGTGCGCCTAGAGCCCGTGCTCCGCAGCAAGAGAAGCCACCGCAATGAGAACCGCGCACACCGCAATGAAGAGTAGCCCCCGCTCGCCGTAACTAGAGAAAGCTGCACTCAGCAACGAAGACCCAACGCAGCCAAAAATAAATAAATAAATAAATAAATAAATAAATAAATAAATAAATAAATAAATAAAACAAACTCAAAACTGTAGCCTGCCACACACACACACACACACACAGAGATACATTTATCTATTTAGTCATTATGAAGTATATTTTTCAAGATAGAGAAGAGTTTGTTGGCTTGGCTATAACTTTGAAATATTTAGACTTGGACGAGGGTGAGGTCCAGGATCCCTGGTCTGGGGTCCTGGTTGGGAGGGTTCAGGCCTGGCTTCTGGGGTCTGGGCTTCCAGCAGGAAGGTGGCCCGGGGACCCATTTTCTTGCACTGGCTGCACCGCGGGGTCTGTCATCTCGGCCAGGAGTTGGTATGCCACTCTGGGGGCTTGAAAATGCCGCCAACAGCTTTACCCCTGCTAAGGGACTTCTCGCTGCATTTCTAAGCCGCTTTCCCAGAGCTACTCCCCTGAGGATCTTCTTCCGCTCACGTGGGAGGTGGGAGCCCAGTGGAACCAAAGCAGGTTCCAGTAACCCAGCTTCTAAAGCCCTGGTGTCGCACATGCTTGTGCTAGGGAGCGTTTGGCGGTTTATAAATGACTTAGGAGTGCTTTCAAAATCTCGTGTGTGCTGTGCGACAGCCCTGGGAAGTATTCAGAACAGGTATTAAGTCCGTTTAGAGACCTTTCATCACCTTTGGCCAAGAGGGCTTAATGGACTTGCCCAAGGTCACACGGCTGACTTGTGATAGAGCTGCGACTACAAGGGCCATTCTTTGATACTTAGTTTTATACTTTGGGCCATTCGGAAAAAATAGGTTAGGGTCAGATTGCTGAAAATGGCAGATTTAGGACTGTTCGGAAGTAAAACCGGCCACTAGTTCCCCAATCCCCCGACCCTCTTCCTTTAACAAAGAGATGTGCCCATTATTAAAGGAAAAAAGAAAAGACCCGTTCATCCATTTCATAAACTGCAGGGATCGTAATGCCTGAGGGTTGAGGCAGGTAGAGTGAACGTGGTGTAAGACGTTCAGGTTGGTAAGGAACGGGAAATCATAGAACGTGTGTAAACAGAGCAGCTGATTCTCAAATCCAGCCTGCTTTCCCCCCATATGAATAAAGGCCCACTGTGGCCAAAGGTTCCGTTTCTTAAGAGAAGCCAGAAATCTGGATTTTTTAATAATACGGCATTTCCCAAATTTCTGAAGTGTAGGCCAAATAAATTTGCCTGTGGGACTCCAGTATGCACCTTCTATGAAAGTAGATGATGTGGTTCTATCCCCACCCCTATTCCTTTATCCGGCTTTTAATGAGATGTGGGCAGAAACGTTAGAAAATGTGCTTAGGCAAAAGACTTTGGGCTTAAAATCTTCCTTTTTTTTTCTTCCTGTCTGCTATTTCAAGAGAAGCTATTTCTGTCAACATTAAAACAGTGCTCTGGGTTTGGGCATTTTTGTTGCATAACCCACTAAGCTAAAATTCTTTGTCCAGAGACCTGATCTTTAAAGTACATTCCAGCTCAGTGGAAGTCAGATTATATGTCAGATCACTGATGTAGTGTGACAACTGGGGATTTCCATTTAGAAGTAAGTGGACCATTCTCCTTACTGTGGGGATTCACTGTGGAGTCTCATTTCCACAATATTTGAATTGTATTTTTTCAAGCTAAATAACTGAGAAATTTAGTCATTTCATACAATTCAAAACTGCAATCAGCCTAACATACAAAGTTAGGGCCTAATACATCTTCACCTCATGACAACACAAGAATAAATGAAGTCTCCCGTGATCAGTTTGGGAGCCAATTTACCGCAATTGCTGTGGGTTAAAAAAAAAATCACTTCTGGGTACCCAAATAACCTGACGTGATATGGAAGTTGTTAATTAGTTGAAAGCATAGGCCCCCTCTCAAAAATTATGTGTAACACTAAGCAATGTGTTCTTTAATTTTTCACCAGCACATAATAAAAATGTGAATATTGTTTGATCTTCTCAGAATGCTAACTCTACAATATTCTATGACAAACATGTTACTAATAAGAATGCAAAAACATTGTATTACTAATAACGAGAATGCCAAGCATTTACAAACACTACCAAAAGATGTTGATATTAACTGTCAGACTGTATCCTCCCAGCAACTTTGTGAGTTAAAATTTAGTGTCCTTAAACCGATTTGTAGGCAGAAAATGAGATACTAATCAGTGGAAAAACTATATTGAGACTTCTAGTCTCAGTTTTGCACTCATTTCACTTTGGCTTCCTGTTGAAAAATAAAATCTCTAGGAAAAAAAAAAAAAAACCTTCAGGTGTGTGGACTTCCATTTGTGCCCTTGCCCTGGGGCCTGCAAATGCTAGGGGAGGTTCTGGAGATGTCAGGAAGCCTGTGATGTTGGAAACCATCTTTGCACCATAAGGAGAAAATCTACCTGATAACAGAGCCAACTCAGAGAAAAGCAGAGCCAAGAAATGGAGAATGAGACTGAGAACTAGTGATATGATTAATGTCTCCGGGTCCTGAAGATCTACCCATGAAAGTTCAGTTCCTTAAGATAATAAATTCCCACTTTTTTTGCTCAAGTCGAGTTTTCTGTCATTGGTATCAAGTGTCATTCTGATTTGGTTCAGGAAAATTCGATACTTTTAAATGCAGAGTTAGCAGCAGGAGTGACAAGATAGCAGTAGGTAAGGAGAATGGGAAGGAGCCGAACTGAGGAGCTTTTGAAAAATGGGGCATGAGTGAACTGTGGCAGTAAAAGAAATATGAATGCCAGTCCAGGAATGTCAATGTAAAACATCACTTCTTAGCCTTATACCTAAGAGCAACCTAGTGGTCCACAGATAAACTAAAAACTGGTTCACAAAATTTGTATGAATATGTATATGCTGTTTTCTGGAGAGAGAGTTCATAGCTATTCACAGATCCTCAAAAACAAAACAAAACAAAACTGTGAGCTCCCATAATAAGAAATACTGCCCTACTAAATGGGGAAGTCTTCTGAAATAGTGGTGAGATGTAAAATCGAAAAGCTGTACTTTAGAGAAATTATAAAATCACTAATTATGGCAGTGACTCTCAGATTACATACCACAACCACCTGCATCACAGTCACCTGGGGCTCTTGTTTCACATTCACAGCCCCCATCCAGACTCAGTGAACCAGAATCTCTGGGGGCAGGGCCTAGAACACTCCATTTGGAGTGTATGATAGGTCAATATTTTGAAATTTTACATGACTTTCCCACTTGATTGATAATTCTGCAGAATTTTATGTGGAATGCATATTCTTTCAGAATTTCAAAGGCATTGTTTCATTATCTTTGAGCTTTAGATGTTACTGTTGAGAAATCTGATGACATTCTGATTCTTGATATTTTGTGATTTTTTTTCTCTCTGGAAGCTCTTAGGATCTATTCTTTGCCCTTTCCTTCTGAAAACTCCTGTCCTTCATTCCTGGAATTTTTCTTGAATTACTTAATTGATGATTTCTTCCCATCTGGACTGCTCTTCCAATTTTCTTTCTTTTTGAAGAGTATTTTTGTGTTACTTTGCTCAAATCTTCTGTGATTTTTCCCTCATTTCTGTGATCTTCTTTCTAATTACCAAGAACTCTTTCTATTCCCACCCCCCTTTTTTAAAAATTTCATCCTGTTGTGGCTTCATCTTCTCTTGCCTTCCTGGGGATATTACTAAGAGTTTTTTTTTTTTTTTTAATGTCCTCCCTACAATGTTTGTTTCCTCCCATATTCCTTTTTCTGTTGTTCCCTTTATATTATTCAATTGTCTTGTTTGTTGTCCATGATTAAATGCAAGAGATAAAAAGTAAAGAGGGAGCTCTGAGTGGGTGCCTGATGTTTCTGACTTTAAATTTTGCTGTAGGATGATCTGCGGGCATGTTGCCAATATCTTTGGTCAGGCACAAAGTCAGTTATATCCTATTTTAGGTATGGTACCCGAGCAAGTACCAGAGAATTCACCCTCCCCAGAGCATTAAACCTCCAAACTTCAGCCTGGGTGGGAGAGGGGCAGCTGCCCAGAGACATAAGGCTGGAGAAAGGATCTAGAGATTTCACTGCTTCTCAAGCAGCTTTCACCTATTCCCCTTTATTTTCGGACATCCTAACCTCCATCTCCCCTTCACCCCTAATTCCTGAGGCACTTCTTGTAGTTCCAGAACCTTTTGAAGATTCTGTGGTTTAAATTGCGTTGTTTCTCAAGTTTCCGCACTGTTGAGGCCTGGGGCACTTACCCCTCATACTTGTGCTTTCAAGCTTCCAAAATGTTGCTGTCATCTCCCTTCCCTTGTGGGTTGAGGTTTTCACTGGAGTTTAAGCATGGGAGGAGGCGAAATTAGAGGCTGTATTCGAACCGCTGTCTTAACTCAACAGATATCTGTATCTTCAAAATCTTTGGGCCATTCCAGCCATGTAGCACCGTCATCCCTTCCAAGGCATCCTACTTCTCCATTTTGAGGACTCCCTCCAGTTTCAGACTCCACAAGGAGGACACAAACAACTGACACAGAGCCAAAGAGAGGCACATAGATGGTAGGCGATACACACTTGAGTCAACTGTCTGCCGGGCACCGAGGCCCTGGCTCCCTGGGCTCGACGTGCTAGGGGCACCGCGGCCTCGGTCCCTCTCTCCCGCAGCCCCAGATCCCCCGGACTTGGCGACCGCCCAGCTCCTCCCCTGCCCAGCCGGGGAGCTCGGCCCGGCCCCTCCCCTCCCCTCCATAATGCAGGCGCCGCCCGGGAATGCGGGACAGCTCTGCTGATTGGTGAGCCGCTAGCACGGCCTGGCCGCAGCTGCGGAGCCGGCGCCTGGTTCCCTCGCTGCGCGGGGTCCCGGGGCTCGCTCCTCTGCTGCTGCCGTTGCCCCTGGCGCTGCACGTCGGGCTCGGGGCCGACCGCCCGTGCCAGGCCCCAGCGCTGTGCCGTCCCATCACCCATCGCCCCGACTTCGAGGTCAGTGGCCTCTCTTTCCCCTGACGCTCCGGGTCTGGTCCTCAAGGCCCTAAGAGGAGTTACAGTAGAATAACCGAGCCCGAGAATGAGGTGTTGGGGGCGCAAAACCAGCTTTGACCGCTCGCGGAGGGGCCTTTCTGTCCACGGATTTCCTTCAGCCTTAAAGATGAGGAAATTTTGGCTCAGAGAGGTTGAGTAACTCCTCCCAGGTCTCACAGTAAGTATTCCAACCCAGATCTGACTCCAAGTGCAAATTCCTTGCATTGCCCTGCTGTGCCTCTCCCCGGGGGCAGTCTGGCCAGACAAGCAAGGAGGCTGGTAAGGAGATACTCCCTAAGTAGCAAGACCCATTGGTTTCCAAGAGAATTGAGGATGAGTTTGAAAGAATCTCAGCACTCCCACGGTCCAGTGGAAGACTGAACGTTCTGCTTACTTTGCTTTTCTATACCTGCCACACAAGAAGGGGGATAAAAATAGGTCTTTAAGTAAAAATTCCGTCTACCCACCTAAGAATTTATAAGGCCTTGGGCAGCTTTAAGCAAACACCCTTTCGGAGGTAATGTGAAGACCACTTGTCTGCCTAGAGTTTGATGACTGCACCGGGAACTGGACACACCAGGCAGGTGAAAAAGTTCAGTCCAAAAGAGCAATTCTTGTGTAAACATAGCGACAATTGCCAGTTCTTAATCTAGCAGATTATGTTTGAGGCAGGGACATTTAAATGTCCGTTAAAAAAAGTAATATAAATTGCTTAGAAGAAGTAAAAACGGTCGAAGTGTTTATGGAGAACCTGCCTAGTGTGTAAGCCTAACATCTGAAAGACTTTCTGTAGCACCCAATACCTCTTAGTCGGTTAGGCGGCATCTGTGGGCATTTAGAAAACCAATTATGCAAAGAAGCCAAATTTTGTTCATTTGCATGTTGGTGGCTAATGGTCTTTTCTCTCTACTGACCTATATTTTTCAAAGACAAAGACTAGACTGCATTACTTTTTCCCTTATATATTCAATTGGTTCATCAAGCTATTTTTTAGGATTTCTATTATATCACAAGCTCTCTGTATATTTTTAACATATTCAATCTTAGTTATCAGAATTGAAATAGGGGTAAGGTTTGTGACATAAATATGATTCTAAGAAGTCTAAAAACAATGGGCTGTTCAGTTTCACATTTTGTAATTTTTATTATTTCAGTGGGTAACTGCCTAGTAGAAAAATGGGTTATGCACAGTTAATTCTGAAAAATAAACAAAAAACCAAAAAGGAGACAGAAAATTAGGAAAAGCCTGGTTTAATTTTTATAGCTAGCTCTCCAAACCCTCCCCCATCCATTCTCCTCACAGTGGCCCAGTGATCATAGATATCGCTCTCCCTTTCTCTCTCCCCCTCTCCCTGTGTGTCTGTCTGTCTCTCTCATTTTTTAATGCAAATCTTATGATTCTCTGCTTAAAATACTTTAATGCTTCCCATTCATCTCAGGATAAAATAGAAACTCCTCAGTGGTCTACAAAGCCCTACTTGATCCTGCCACCACCTACCTCAGTAGTTTCATCAGTTTCATCTGTTTCCATGTACTTTCAGGATTTCTGTGCTCCTCACTGACCTTCTTTTGGCTCCAGAAATTCAGAATTCTCCTGAGGTACTGAGACCTTTGCCCTTTTTTGTTCCCTCTTCTGAGAATGCTTTTTTGTGCATTGGTACCCCTCCTCTGTCCTGTCTAGGTCATTGCCCAGATTTCAGTCCTCCCCTAAAGAGTGTAGTCCTCAGGGAAGTTTTCCTGCCCTACCAGGGTCGCAGGTCCCCTTTACATGCTGTCATGGCGCCCTGCATTTCCGTGTAGCCCTTAACACTATTGCATTAAATAACCAATGGACCTGGTCTGTGTCACTAATGCCTAACAATATACCCTGCCTATACCTTATTGGGATTCAATAAATATTTGCTAAATCAATGAATTAACACCTTATTTGGGATAAAGTAAAAATGATCAGTGCTTCTAATATTATCTGTGGAGAAAAAAATACGGGAGAAACATAACATCCACCACCTTAGTATTTAACTTGAGCACTAGTCTAAGAAGTAAGGCTCACCAGAAATCATTCATAGTAAATGCAGCATCTGTGAGTCCATCTGCAGCGGCCAGAAACTTGAGTATTTTCAACCTCCTCCCTTTCTCTTACCTTACTCATTCAGTGGGTCAGAGTCCTGTTAATTTTGCCTTCTTAGGATCTTCCAGATTTATTCATTTATCTCATAGTCTCCGCTGCTCCACAACTTTAGTTGAGGTCACCATCATCTCTTGCTTGCATTCTTCCAAAGCTTTCCTATTAGATATTCTGCCTCCAGTTTTGCCTCTTTAAACCATTTCCCACTTCAGCTGAAGGGATTTTTCTAAAATGAATACCTAAAATACGTATATTCTCTTTTTAAAACCCTTTCTCTTGGGATAATTTCTCAAGAGGGCTTCAAGTCCTTTCATGATTTAACCCTGCCTACCACCCTCAGGTTCTTCACTGTTGTCTCCCTCCAAATTTTAGGCGTCAGCCATACAAACCTCCATGCTCTGCCTCCAGGCCTTGACACTTGCCACCATTTCTTCCTAGCCTACCCTCTCCTACTTTCCAGGCCCCACTAATTTCCTCCGCCACCAATTAATTGGGACCCCTATGTCTTATTCACTGTTGTACTCTCAGTGCCTGGCATATGATCAATGTTTAATTGTTACTTTGGGTGGTCAGCATGATATTCTTCTTGGTTTAAGTGAGGGTGCTTATCCCTGTTATTTTGGCAGGTCTTTGTGTTTGATGTTGGACATAAAACTTGGAAATATTATGACTGGTCACAGATTACAACTGTGGTACTTTTTTCAAATTATGACTCAGAACTTATGTGCTATGCTCATTCAAAAGGAGCCAGAGTAGTGCTAAAAGGTGAGTTACAGTTTTTACCAGATGTGTCTAAGCCAATTGGTAAGTTATACTTGCATCATCTGCTATCTTGAATTTCCAAAAAATTCTCTTTTCATGTTTATATTTTTTAGCATCCTAAAATTAATCTTAGATACTGTTTAATTCATTTCTCCGGTAGAGATATTTTAGAAGAATTAAGTAAACTACTGTATGGTTTTGAGCAAAATATGAATCCTAATTAGCATGATGACCCTTAGCTAGCCATAGTCCATGATTTTTTCTTTTAATTTGAGAATATTACTAATTATTCATAATGGTTATTTAGAAGATTAATGACTAATGATTTTCTGTGATCTTGATATATTATTTCTTCATTTGGAAAACTTAATTTGGGGCTTAGTATTCCAAAATTATGAGATGTTTTAAAGACATTTGGATCTCTTTGGAAGTTTGTGAAGTAAATTTTATTAAACTGTGAAAAGCATATATGTACAAAAGATGTATATTTCTTCCATAGGAGATGTATCCATAAGGGATATCATTAATGCTACTTTCAGAGCATCCTGGATAGCTCAACAAGTTAAGCTGGCCAAAACACAATATATGGATGGAATTAATCTAGACAAGAAGTTGCTCGTTCATCACCTGAATATTATGTGTTAACTGCTTTGGTCAAAGAAACTGCAGACTCTTTCCATCGTGAAATTGAGGGATCACAGGTAAAAATTCATTTGTTGTTTTTTGGAAACCCCTTACTTTTCCTATCAAAATGTATTCACGAAGGTATGACAAATAGAATCTCAGTTTTATTGAGTAGGAAGAGTTTCAGTACATCCTAAAAAATTTTCTGGAACTTTTGAGGTTCTTAACTAGAGAAGTTTTATAAAATTTTAAGGTGTCAAATCTGTTCTTTATTCACATCAGGATACAATACTGGAATTGCCCCACCTACTTGCCTTGCAGCAGAGTTAGAAATATTAGATAGGCAATGGGAATCAGGAAGGATTTAGCTGCCCAGGCTCTGCTTTCATCAGTGCAGGACAGAAACAGCTCTTGCCTAAGAGTAGAGGTAGTTCTGGGGAAGTGTCTCACTTGCTCCATAGACTCTGAATTACTTTGCAAAGCACCCAAGGCCCAGTAAGGCTCAAAGCCTAATTCCATAGAACTTGTCAGTGCTATGACAAAAGGCAGTATTCTTCCCTACTACCATAATGAGCATGATCAGAGAGAAGATCACAACATAAGGCATCTTGCCAGGCAATGTGTGAGTAACAGAAGGACAGTGTGGCCCCAGATCAGTGATTCTCAAAACTGGTCATACACCAAGATAACCAGGAATCTTAAAAAAATTAAACACACACACGTACACTGGATCCCACTCCCAGAGATTCTTATTCAGAGAAATGCAAACCAAAACTACAATGAGGTGTCACCTCACACCAGTCAGAATGGCCATCATTAAAAAGTCTACAAATAATAAATGCTGGAGAGGGAGTGGAGAAAAAGGAACCCTCCTACACTGTTGATGGGAATGTAAACTGGTGCAGCCACTATGGAGAACAGTATGGAGATTCCTTAAAAAACTAAAAATAGAGTTGCCATATGATCCTGCAATCCCACTCCTGGGCATATACCCAGACAAAACTATAATTCGAAAAGATATATTCACCTCAGTGTTCATAGCAGCACTATTTACAATAGCCAACACATGGAAGCAACCTAAATGTCTGCTGACAGGTGACTGGATAAAGAAGATGTGGTATATATACACAATGGAATGATCACACTCAGCCATAAAAAAGAACGAAATAGTGCCATTTGCAGCAACATGGATGGACCTAGAGATTATCATATTAAATGAAGTAAGTCAGAGACAAATATCATATGTTATCACTTATATGTGGAATCTAAAAAATGATACAAATAAACTTATTTACAAAACAGAAATAGACTCACAGACAAAGAAAACAAACTTATGATTACCAAAGGGGATAGCGGTGTGGGGGAGGTAGGGGGGAGATAATTAGTAGTTTGGGATTAACATATATACACTACTATATACAAAACAGATAAACAAAAAGGACCTACTGTATAGCACAGGGAACTATATTCAATATCTTGTAATAACCTATAATGGAAAAGAATCTGAAAAAGAATAGGTATATATATATGTACAACTGAATCACTTCGCTGTACACCTGAAACTAACACAACACTGTAAATTAACTATACGTCAATAAAAAAGTATATTACAGAAATTATAAAGGAACACATTAGGATGTTTCCTTCTTAAAAAAAACTATACAATAATTTGTTAGTGGACACACATAAAAAATGATGTAAATTTTGACATCCAAAACATAAAATGTTGGGTGGTGGAGTATAAAAATTTAGAGCTTTTGTATGTGTTCTAAGTTAACAGTTTAAAATAGACTGTTGTAACTATAAGATGTTTTAAAAAATTATTTTATTTCAATATAATTGACATGTATAGTATTATATTAGTTTCAGGTGTAAAACATAATGATTTGATATTTGTATATATTGCAAAATGATCACCACAATAAGTCTAGTTAACATCCATCACCATACATAGTTACAAAATTTTTTTTAATGTAAGCCACATGATAACCACAAAGCAAAAACCTACATTAGATATACAAAAGAAAATCAGAAAGGAATCAAGCATGCCACTACCGGGAATCACAAATCACAAAGGAAGAGAGCAAGAAAAGAAGAAAGGAAAAAAGGAATTAGAAAATAGCCAGAAAACAATTAACAAAATGGCAATATTACATAGAAACCTATCAGTAATTACTTTAAATGGAAATGGACTAAATTCTCGAATCAAAAGACACAGAGTGGCTGAATGGATTAAAAAAAACAACAAGATCCAACTATACGCTGCCTATAAGAAACTCGCTTCAGCTTTAAGGACACACATAGACTAAAAATGAAAGGATTGAAAAACTAGTTCAAGGCAAATGGAAACCAAAAGTGAGCAGGGGTAGCTATATTTATATCAGACAAAACAGACTTTAAGCCAAAAATGGTAACAAGAGACAAAGTTCATTATATAATTATAAAAGGGTCAGTTCATCAAGAAGATATAACAATTGTAAATATTTATTGTGGGTGCTCCACATCAGAGCACCTAAATATATTAAACACTAAGATATCTGAAGGGAGAAACAGACAGCAATATAATAATAGTAGAGGACTTCAGTACTCCACTTTCAGCAATGGACAGATTATTCAGACAGATAATCAATAGGGAAACATCAATAAGGAAACTGTAGTTAGATACAGTTAGGCTGGTAAAAGGTATAAACTTTGTTGTAAGATGAATAAGGTCTGAGGATTTAGTGCATAACATGATGACTATAGTTGATTGTACTGTATTGTATAATTTGAAATTTGCTGAGAGTAGAATTTTAGTGTTATCACCAAAATAAATAAATAAATAATAAATAAATAAAGGTGATGGCTATGTTAATTAACTTGATGGGAATACTTTTGCATATATATGCATATCATTATGTTGTACACTTAAAATATATTACAATTTTACTCATCTATTATACCTCAGTAAAGCTGAGAAAAAACTGCTAGGCTAGACAGTGAGTTTTTTGAAGGCAGGGACCAGTTCCTTGATGTCTAACACAATGTTTAAAAATTACTTATTGAATATATGAATGATACCTGCCTTTCAAAATTTTAAATCTAGTTAAGTAGGATATATATAGTATAAACTAATGACTCTAAATCTATCTCAGAATCACCTGGAAGTGCTTGTTAAAAATATGCCCAGAAGTTGATTCTGGCATAGATTCTAGGAACTGTATTTTTACCAAGTGTTATAGGTGATTCTGGTGTAGTTGGTCAACATGAATTTGAGAATCACTGGAAAAATAATAAATGATGTAACGATCAACATCTCTATGGCTTTATACAAGTAGGGAAGGTTTGTCAGTGTGGAATTCAGCTTTTCAAATGAGTACAATTTAGATCAAGGATAGCAAATACCTGGTATGCAGGCCACCATACTCCTCTCCTCACACATTTTGGTCTCAGACACTTTTCCTTCATTCTGTAGATTGCTGTTGTTAATAGGGTAGAATTAATGTATGGGAACTTATTTGCTAGTCCTGATTAAGCTATAGTGAAAGAGCAAGGGGGAAGAGACTGAGCAAAGACTTTGCAGTAGGAATGTCTATTTCCATGTTTGAGGGGCAAGTAGAGCAATTTGGGCTACTATGTCAAGTTCATGTTAGTTAAGTTAGTGGGAAGTACAGTTGCCAAGATGAACCAGATTGTGGAAGATCCAGGATGTGACACTGAAGAGTATGCATTTTATTCTGTATGTAATGCGTAATGTGTATAGAAAGTATTTGGGGAAGATTATTTATGGTAGTACGTAAAAAAGTCTAGAGGAGAAAGAAAGACCTGTAAGGACTAAGCCAGTAATCCAATAACTTGGAATTTATGGTTTGAATTGGGATGATGGCATAACCCTAACACTCAGCAAGTGTTCAATATTCATTGAATTAATTAATTAATGGAAAGGAATGGGCAGAACAACTGTGAGAGGCCACCCAAAGAAAAATGTGAGATTAGTTATGGGGTGTGAGGGAAGAAGAGTCAGAAAATGGCTCAAAGGTTCTTAAACTGGTGACCAGAAAAAAATGACTAATATAGAGCCCCAGGAAGGAGAAATGAGTTTTTGGGAAAAGACGGTAATTTAGGATTATAGAATTTGTGATCACAGAATTAAAGAGCTAGAAGTGCTCTTGAAGAATTCTTTCTACACCTTCATTGTTACATGTGGGAAAACAGATCAGATATTTAAAATGAAATAACCTAGTTATAAGAGAGCCAAGATAAGAACCAAAGTCTTTTGATTTCTTTTCTAATATACTAATGCTGCCTTCTCAAAAATATGAGATTAACCATGACAGGAAACCCAGGTGAAAATATTCTCACTGCTCAGGAGAGAGGTAAGGACTTACAAAATGGATTTGAAATTTACCTGCTTAGAGGTAATCACTTTCTCTATTACCTTATTATACTTCCATTTTCTAAGAGGGGACAGCGATAAAATGAAGTCCAATATGTAAAAATTTCACTTTATAACCTATTTTGCTGGAGAGCTTTGGGGAAAGCCTATTCTTACAAAGCAGAGCTTCCTTTAGTGTTAATAATGAAAGAATTACAGAGAGAATTTTGAGAAAGTCCTAAAAAGAGTTATAGTAGAATAAATTAGCCAAAGTGTAAATATTTAACTAAAATACCTCAATTTTTTGTAATATTAATCAATACATTTATTGAGAGCCTAATTAAGAAGAAAACTTTTAATGAAGATTTAGAATGTTTGCAGACATATATTAACAAAATAAAGCTAATTAATATTCAGTTAAGGCAATAAATCTTTTTTTTTACATTAGGTCTCAGAACTTATTTATTTTATAACTGAAAGTTTGACCCTTTGACCAACATCTTAAGGCAATAAATCTTTTAAAGAGATTCATCCTTATTGAGGACTGGCTCACTATTCAAAATGAAAGATAATTTAACACTCAAGTTTTATTTGAATATTTACATAAAATAAGACCATTTAAGTGATTTGTTCAACATTTTGAGTTGATTAATTTATACTTGTAGCCATAAAACACCACTACTCTTTAACTATAATGTTGGACTAAACTTACCATGTGAAGTAATTGTAAATCAAGGGCTCAAACTGCCAACACAGTCCAGTAAGCTTGTGCCAAGAGATGACCTATTTAGCTTGCACAGTATTTTTAAGAACTTTTGTATTTGAATTCTTTTAGTGTGCTTTTACTCTCTAGTTGCTTATAGGCCCTACCACACCCTACTGTGATTATACCAGTTTCCTTCAATCAGTCGAGTTGCTAGTCTGTCCTCTGAAGGCATGTGACTTTAAAACTCCTCTTCTACACAGTGCCTGCTCCTGGTCATTGTATATGTCCAAATATGCCTGGGTCCAAATATATGTCCATTACCTAAATATATGTCCAAAATATATGTCTGGGTCAGTCCGTGTAGGCAAAAAATATATTTCTTAGACTTGTTCTAGTTCCATACATGTCAAACCTTACGTCAGACACATAAGTGGTTCTTTTTGAGGGGGGGAGTAATATGAGGCAAGAGAATATATAATCAACAATACATCTGCCATAATATGCATATTTGATCATGTTACATAAAATGGTTTTCCCACAGGTAACCTTTGATGTATCGTTGGTCTCCAAACTGCGTAGGTAGGAGGTGCTATAATTATACCGGAATTGCATATGCTTGTGACTTTCTCTTTGTGATGTCTTATGGTGAACGAAGTCTGGTCTGGTCACAATGTATTGCAGGAGCCAATTCTCCCTATACTAAGACATTAACTGGTAAGAATTCACAAAACAATCATTTATCAGCAATATTAATTCTATAACCTCAAACATTAAGATATATTTTAGTATTTCTAAGTCATTTGTATACCTTTTCCGTTTGTAACGCTTTCTTGAAACATATTAAAACCTCTTAATTTGAGAGCTTTAAAGTTTACAAAAAGTTTTAAAGTTCTGAAGTTTTCAATTACCTCTAAAAAATCTTGGGAGGTAGGTGTATTATATTAACCCTCTATTATAGATAAGATGAAGGGTGTTAAGTTCTCATGATTGCACAGCTATTAAGTATTATATGGTTGGAACTCAAGCAGGTGTTCTAACTTCAAGTCAACACTCTTGTCAGAAAGTTACACGAAGAAGATATTTGCTTACTTAGAATTTGATAGTTTTGTTGAAATAACCAATGTTAAATAATTTAATAGCAAAGGTAGCTATAAAGTGAGTACCTATTATACATGATTGATAGGATTGGCTTTATCTTATTTGGCATTTACTATTAGTACCCATACTACATTAAAAATTATATTCCTATTAGAATTAAGAGTACTTCTGTTCTGTCATTCATATGATGTGGCCTTTGCATTATCCTTTCCAAAGTTTGGATTGGTTTGTATCCCATCAACCAATTGAATTAAAGATTGCTTGCTGTCTTTTGGACTTAAGTGAGATTTTCTGGGATAGTTAGCATAGATTTAAGTGTTGAGTAATAAATAAAAATTATTTTCTTTTTCATATAGAGGTAAAATCATAGAACCTGGCCTCATTTTATCATGTCCTAATTGTCTGGATAGAATAGTCCGATCATAAGCATATACTATTTAAAATTTGAAAAATAATTTGTGTTATAATACAAAATAATTATTTAACCCAATGTTTGCCAACTGTGTTTATGAAAGAGATGATAATTATGTATATCAATAAAAGGTTCATTATCAAATATGTTTGGGAAATGATGCATACTCCACCCCTCTCTTGGATATTTAACAGTACACAATAACTTTAAAGCCTCTGAAAAACAGCGAATTTACTCAACATTCTAGCTAATCTTGGAACATATCTTGGTGGGAAAACATAATCTGCAGCACGGGCAAGAAAGGGATTGATGATAGTACCAGGAATTTGTTCATTTTTCTCTTTGTTTCCTATAACTACAGATTATCTGCTACAGAGTAAGATGGGGTCATTCCTTATCCCAAGCTGTAATCCATGCTTATAGGATATTGAGAAAATGTGGAACACTTGTGTGTTCTGTAAGTTACTGTGAGACCACACCTGCCAGAAAGTTTAAGACTTATAGAACTTTTTTAAAGCTTTAGAATCTAGAATATCAAATCCATGCCTTAGCAGTTAATAGACACAATTAGCATGCTTTCCTAAAATGTGTCATTGTTACTAAAATATCATTGTTCCTAAAATTAAATTTTGTGAATTTTTTGCTTCAATTTGACCTAAATTGTTTTGAATGTTTTCTATTATTCAAAAAGAAATTGTTTAGAAAGTGATACCAAATTTATAGTTCTTAAGGGATGACTTTTATAATATATTCAAAAAACACCATATTAGTATTTTACATAAATGTACCTGTTGTTACAAACTTGGATTCTGAGTGGTTGCATAGCTTGTATGAACACATTAGTAGACATATGAAGAGAAAAAAATATGCTTTTTCTGTCCCTATTTGATTAGGATATGATGACTACATCAAGATAGGCATTAACCCTAAGAAACTTGTAATGGGTATTCCCTGGTATGGTTATGATTATACCTGCCAAAATCTATCAGCGGTAAGAACAGATCATTTCTTATGTAATTTTTTTCTCTTTCTATTATATTTTTTAGAGTCTGTTTTGTTTCCTCTCTATAAACTTCATTTTATTTAGAATTTAGAAATTTCTCTCTATATAGAATATATATACTATATTGAGAATTTATTTAATATAGTTTGAGACTAAAAAGTAGACAGTTTATTTTAAATAATTAAATCCCATACAAGTTTCTGAATATTATATTTCTATTTAATAATGAAATTCAACTTTTATTCCATATAGTCAGGTTGTCTATTTATAGTATATATTTTATGTCTAATAAATAATTTTATTATATTTTTGGATTTGCTTATGCTTAAGATTTGCTTAATTGATAATCTATAACATGAACATTTTTGCATTTCTAGAATCATGTTTGTACCACTGCAAAATACCCTTGTAAAGATGCTGTATACCGTCAGGTGGCCTATCAAATGGTCATGGAGCAAGTAAATAGTTCTACTTCTGGAAGACTGTGGGATAAAAATCAGCAGTCTCCTTATTATCACTGTGAAGTAAGACTTTTTACAAGTTATCAATCTTTAGTTTTCATAATTGCATATTTTCATAATTACATATTTGAAAGTAAGATTTTGTATCAGTTTTCTTATAGGGTACAACATACAGACTGTTGTTTACATGAGTAGACTTGCCTTTGAATCTGTGTAATCAGGAACTTTACTTCCCTTGTGAGCAATTCAAGTTATACTAATAGTGGAACTGCTCTGCATGGGCCACTTGTCATTTTAGATGATATAATAAAAACATGTGTATCACAAACAGGATTTCCTTAAGAGTTGACAATTATAAATGATGTCTGTGGCTTTTGAAAGAGCTTTGGGCCAAAATAGGTTATTTGCTCTGAAAACCTCTATTTCAAAGTAGCCTCAAAATTCTGATGAGGCTCTTATATAGGGAGGAATGAGGCTGAGAACAGAGGTGTCATCAGGGACTTCACAATGGAAAATGGTACCATTTCAAATTTATTCCACAATTCAAACTATGTGATATTCAACAAAATTAAAAATTAGAGACAGAAGAATATTACAAACAGAGTAAATGACTAGCAGTTCTGTCAGGTAGTGTTTGATAAATAGGAATTGCCATACCAAAGGGACAAAGAAAAGTTATCTTTTCCATAGTTTACCTTTAGCATAATAAAAACTTTTTCACACCTCAAAAATCTAAGTACAAACCATCTTTAATGTACCTTGAATTATGTTACTACAAAAGGAACCCTAAAATGATATGATGAACATTAATTCCAGCAAGAATTTATATTTCTTTCTAATGGTCTGGTACCCATCTACAAAAGAATGACTGCAAATATACATATTTAATAAATTATAATTGATATACATGTACATGCCTGTATATCAATTATGTAGAAAGCTTTAGTGTAGAGCTTTTTAAACTTTAGAATCTAAAGTATAAACATTAAACTAGGGTATCCTGTGATCCTGTCTTTACCAAACAGTATTTATAGAACTCTGTTCTGGGAACTGTTAATAACACATAGACACACACACACCCACACACACTAGTGGTTACCAGTGGGAAGAGTGGGGGCGATGGGCAAGATAGGGGTGGGGTAGTGGGAGGTACAAACTGTTGGGTATAAGATAGGCTCAAGGATGTATTGTACAACACAGGGACTATAGCCAGTATTTTGTAATAACTGTAAATGGAAAGTAACCTTTAAAATTGTATAATTTTTTTTTCATTTTAAAGAATATACTGAAAAAACACAAACACACACACACAAACACACACAAATACACACGCATGTGCCATGGCCAAATATATTTGGAAAACACTACAAACTGTAAGTCTCTCTTGGAGCTTTATAATGTATAACATTATATTCAAGGATTTAAGATGTACTACAGTACATAAAGCCATTTAATTGTTTAACATAGAACCCTGTTTCCTAGCACTCTTAGAAACATGCAAGGGAACAGTGTTTCATGGATATCAGTTTGGTAAAGGGTTTGTTTAACCAATTATACATAGTTTGGAAATATGTAATTTAGAATAAATAGTTTACCCTATGATGTACTGCTTTTTGTAATTCCTGACTTATTTTTTCCTTAATGCATAAGAAGACACATTCTTTAAGATTTTAGAACTCAGGAAACATTTTGATGAGCCTTGAAAACCATTCATTTAATGGCACTTCAGACAACCATCTATTTATAACCAATTTGTTCTTCTTCATTCATTGTAAAATTCCACAGCAACCCAAATCAAGTTTTTGTCTTAACGGAGGAGAATCATTCTGCTTTCTTATGCTGTCTCAGCAATAGCAGCTTCATCTTGCACTCAATATTCTTGGAGGCATACATTCCTTAACCAGGCATCTGTCAAACTTACATATACTCAGTTTTTTATCCTTTGATCCTTCACTATTTGAGGCACTTGAAATTTCTTAACATATCAAAAAAGCTCAAAGTACTAGCTAGAATGATGGCAAAATTCAAAGGTGCATGTCTTTGGGTTTGCCCCTGACTCTACAAAAATAAATCTTTCTAGTTGCCTTTTAATATTGAATCACGATTGGAACTAGAGCATGTATAGCTTTTTCTAGTTCTAAAGATTTTAAAGAATGGAATATAAGATACAGTATGAGATATGCTTGTATGTAATGAATCTACTGTACTTAAATATGCCATAGCTTATTCATTTACCAAGTGACTATTGTCCTTTAAAGCAGTCATCTTAGGAGATGATTCTAATTCTCGTGGTGCTACCATAAATATAAATATTACTGGTATTCATTGAGAATTGTCTTTAAAGAGTTCCCCAGACGTATATAAAAATCAGTGAATTATTTTAAATCAAAGATCATTCTATTTTTACTTCCTATCTTTTTCTCTTCCTTTACCCTTTTGCCTAATTCTGCTCCTTTCCTCTTTCTTTTATCCTTTATCCATAGCTTATATACCTTCTAAAAGAGACTGTGTTTAGTACTAGATAGAGGCAAGTGATGCTGGGGAGAAGGACTTTACAGGGTGGAAGGTGAGCATAAGACTAGTTTCTAGTTTGTGGTCCTTAGGTGTGTGCCTAAGTCACCCATGGGGTCCAGACCCAACAGGCTCTTAGACTCAATTCTGTAAGACCTAGAAAAGGAGATGTTTTCTTTGTCCACTGCCATTCATCATACACAAAATCACCTGTTGACCTCCTAACTAGGCACATTTCCAGGAACTGTAAGGAAATCCAAAAAAGTATATAAGCTGTTTTTAGAGGACAAAAGCAGTGATTCTCCTTAACCTTGGCTACATATCAGAATTACCTAATGGAACATTAAAACATAACATAAGGAAACAAATAAATATATGTTATAGCACTAGCCCTGGAAGATTTTGATTCAATAGGTTTCATGTGGTGTGGGTCCCAGGAATCTGTTTTTAAAAGCCCTCCCAAGTGATTCAGATGTGTACAGTACATCTTGGTTGATAATCATCAGATCAGAGCAAGGAAAGAATCTTAGGGCATGAGAAGGACTTTAAATAGGATATACTGGGAGGCTCATTTGTGTGATCTCTATTGTTGTAAAAGTGCCACAAGCAATGATATCTAGAAAGTATTACATATAGAACCATGGAAAGTATGTATGCCCTAAAATTTTTATTATTTCATTGTATCCTTGAATCATTGGATTTAAGAAACACCTTTCCCTCTTATTGCACTGAATACTTTAAAGTTACATTTTAATTTATTTGTATAGGATCAGGCTGGACATTTTCATCAAGTGTGGTATGATGACCCTCAGAGCATTTCTCTAAAGGCAACATATGTACAAAACCGTGGCTTACTCGGCATTGGCATGTGGCATGCAAACTGTCTTGACTACTCTGGAGATGCTATAGCCAAACAGCAAACTGAAGAAGTGTGGAAAGCCTTAAAACCAAAGCTGTGACAGAGATGAACATCTTTTGTTAAACTATTAAGGTTTAGAAAAATGATCTGTTTAAACAGATCTAGTTTCTTGAAGAGATTAAAAAATATATACCTTTTTTCACATTGCTATATATTTTAGTTATTAGTGTACTCAAAAACAGATAAAGAATAAAGAAATGCTTTGATTGTTTGAATTTGAAAAATACATACCTATTTATATCTTCAGTGTACAACAACATAAAGGTAAGAAACAAGTCAACCTACCATATCAAATATTCCTCTGTATGATGTTTAATATTATAGTTGGGAACAATTGCTTTCACAATTTTATTATGCTAAAATTTCCCCCATATTAAAATATATGCTTACCAATCAATGCTGATTTTTAAAATATGTATAATTTGAAGTAGAAATTTTTTGCTTAGAAATACATTTTTAAAAATTTAGTCTTTGGGGGCTTCCCTGGTGGCGCACTGGTTGAGAATCTGCCTGCCAATGCAGGGGACACGGGTTCGAGCCATGGTCTGGGAAGACCCCACATGCCGCGGAGCAACTGGGCCTGTGAGCCACGACTACTGAGCCTGCGCCATCTGGAGCCTGTGCTCCGCAACAAGAGAGGCCGCGATAGTGAGAGGCCCGCGCACTGCGATGAAGAGTGGCCCCCGCTTGCCGCAACTAGAGAAAGCCCTCGCACAGAAACGAAGAGCCAACACAGCCAAAAATAAATATATAAATAAATTAATTAATTAATTAAAAAAAAAATTTAGTCTTTGGGAATCAGTTTGCTCTATATTTTTTATTCAATAAATCTAAATTTAAAACCTGCAATTTTGTGTCTCTAGGTTCATTTGATGCAAATCATTTTTCTCCTTCCTGATTCCATATAGCACTCATGTTCTCTGAGTCACTTGAATTAAACTCACTTATGCCTCCAGAGGTGGGGAAAATAATGAATATAAAGGATCAAAATACTTAGAAAATACAAGAAGATAACTTAGTAGTAATATTTTGAATTAGTAGGTTACAGCCACCTAATATTTTCCAACTAAATTATTTTTTTGAGGTTATATCTGAAATGTTTATGAAAAACTTGGTGTTGAACCCAATTCTATTCATTGGCATTTACCCAATTATTAATATTCCTTCATTTATGGACATCTATAATATATTTCTTGGTTAGTTTTGTTTCCATGGTTAAATTTTTTCATTTTCTATATCTGCATTTTACTTTTAATTATCTAAAGACATTGGTTTCTCAACTGTTTTTTTCTTTCTAAAAGAGACATTTTGTGCAAAGAAATGTACAGAGGTCTCAGTTTCCTTTCTCAAGGCAATTAAGAAGAATATTGTGTAGAACTTATATTAGTTCCTATAAATACTTAGATTAGAAATCTGCATCCTTAAACTCTGGATTTACATAAATCCTGCCTTCCCTGTACATTTTCCCCTCTCCAAATTGGAATAAATGACAGTTCAGTCATCTGTTATGAGAATATTTCATTTCCTACTTGCACAATTATTTATGGCAAAGTAAAACCAACCATTTTCCATAGTACTTGCTGAATTACTATTGTCTCTGTATTTTTTAAATAAATTTTAAAAATTTAAATTCTTAGTACTAATCTCTACATAGCTGTAGATGCAAGTTAGATTCATATTTATTAAAATATATGATTTTTCATATTACAGTCATTCTAGGTATTACATTTTAAGACTATTAAAAAATGAAAATAATGCAATATAGTACTGTAAAATAATATGTAACACATCTGAAACCTTCAAAAATAGTCAAATAGACACCATTTTGCTTTTTTACGTCTAATATTTCCTGAAACACTGTATAATAACCACATGAAAAGGGAAAAGATGTAAAACTTATAATTTATATGAAAACAAGGAGAACAACGGCTAAACAAATCTGTTCAAGTAAGTAAATTTTTTAACAAATAAAAATTTTAAGTTAACATACCTTATTGAGATTGAAAAGATGTATTAAATTTCTTCTGGGCCAGTTCAGCTTTCAATGTGCGTAAATCTGAAACTGCTTGTTTTCTCACCTATAAAAGAACAATTGACTTTCAAAAATGAACTTTTATCTTACCTTTCTAAAATTATATAATCGTCATATAAATAAGGGTTTTTATAACGGCTTTCATGTCTTCTCTCATTTGCCTTCAATGCCTTCACTTGCACTGTATTACTATGGTAAATGTGTAGTTCATAAGTCCCTTTGAATAAGCATGCTAGATATGCTACCAAATAATTTCATTTATTAGTATATAGGCATGATAAAATTAAACGGTTCTAAAAAACTAGAGTGAGAAAGAATTTTATCTTTTGCTTATTTCAAAATCTGTTCTCATTGTGCAAAGAAAGTAGTAAAAACAAAAACAAAAAACCTCTGCCTCCTAAAAAAAATTCCAAAAAACCTTAATTCCCAGCCCTTAGAAACTGAATAAGTACTTAAGAAATATAAGTGTGGCAAGAGCTCTTCTAAGTGTACTTTGATACTTTCAAATTTTTAATTGAAGCAGATACTGTTATTTCTCCCCATTTTACAGTTGAGGAAACTGAGATGCCTAGAAGTTAAGTAACTTGCTCAAGGCATAAAACTAGTAAGTGGCACAGCCAGGATTCAATCTTAAACCATCTGGTACCAGAGCTCTTGCTATTCCAAATATTGTCTGTAGACCAGCAGCATAAGCATCACCTGGGAGTGTTAGTACTGAAGACTTTCAGGCCTCCCCTCAGACCTACTGACTCAGATCCTGCTAATTTTAACAGGATCCCCAGGTGACATTACATTGAACTTTGAGAAGCATTGATTGTGCTATATTATCTTGAACATGGTTGCAACAGTCAAGCTAGGTTTTCTGCCCCTTAGTTCTGTATCTTATGGGTAGTTGGGGTAAACCATTCAGAAATCAATAATAAATTCTTATAATGTCTACTATGTGACAATTAGGCACTATGGTTAAATGTAGGACTTTTTCCCCCCAGTGCGTAAGCTGAAAACTTGGTTCTCTTTTTTTCCATTTGTCTTTCCCGTTTTTTCACTAATAATTCTAATTTGGGTTCAAACCATTTATATGTAATATTTATAAAGTTAAAATATACAAAAATGGTAAGAACTAATTTGTATGCTTTCCAGAAGAAAACAGCATTGAGAGAGTCATAAATGAAGGCGCTGGGGGTATTTTTATTACTCCCTTCTACCCATCCAACTATCCTTAAGTGGACAAGCTTCCACATTTGATTTCTCTCCTTTTTTCTGAATGCACAGGAGTTTTCATTCACTGAACGAACTACTTTTTTGAGTGCAGACTGTATAAGAATGTTAAATAACTCCTTTTTTTGGTTTAAAATTGTCCTTTGCCTTTTTCCTTTTCTGTAGTTTAAGTTTTAAGCTTCTCAGTGCTGAGCCAGGATTTAGCCTTGAGTATGCTGCTAGTGAAAAGAATCTAGAACTGCGCTGTCCAGTAGAGTATCTACTTGCCACATGTAACTATTTAAATTGAAATTAACTAAAATTAAATCTAAAATTCAATTCCTCAGTCACACAACAATCTACATTTCAAATGCTCAACATCCTTATGTGGCTAGTGGCTACCTTATCAGACAGTGCAGGTATGAAACATTTCCACCATCACAGAGAGTTGTATTGGACAGTGCTAATTCAACATAGGGGTCATTATTCTGGGTCATAAAGCTACTTCTGATAGAGGTGAATCGAGAGCACTCATATAACTTTATATATATATATATATACACACACACACACACATATATATATATATATATATACACACACACATATATATATATATGAAAATAACCAGAGAGAATGAGATAATTACCCAAGAGAGGACAAAAAATGAAAATTAAATGGGAGCTCAGAGAGCTCAGTGGTTTGTCAGACTTATTTATGAACAACTCTAATGTAGGAATACTACTTCTTTCAGAATATTTTATGGAGACTCTATACTGATTCACAAGGTTCTTTTACTTTATTTCTTAGTGAAATTTTATTCAATTTTACTTTGGCCTTGTTAGGAATCTTTTCACAGAATTTCATTATTATTGTATTTTTTTCATTCATGCTTTTTTTAATTTTTATTTTTTTTTGAATTTTATTTAAAAAATTTTTTTATACAGCAGGTTCTTATTAGTTATCCATTTTATACACATTAGTGTATACATGACAATCCCAATCTCCCAGTTCATCCCCCCCACCACTTCCCCCTTGATGTCCATACGTTTGTTCTCTACATCTGTGTCTCAATTTCTGCCCTGCAAACCAGTTCATCTGTACCATTTTTCTAGGTTGCACATACATGCATTAATATAAGATATTTGTTTTTCTCTTTCGGACTTACTTCACTCTGTAAGACAGTCTCTAGATCCATCCACGTCTCTACAAATGACCCAATTTTGTTCCTTTTCATGGCTGAGTAATATTCCATTGTATATATGTACCACACCTTCTTCATCCATTCATCTGTCGATGGGCATTTAGGTTGCTTCCATGTCCTGGCTATTGAAAATAGGGCTGCAATGAACATTGGGGTGCATGTGTCTTTTTGAATTATGGTTTTCTCTGGGTATATGTCCAGTAGTGGGATTGCTGGGTGATATGGTAATTCTATTTTTAGTTTTTTAAGGAACCTCCATACTGTTCTCCATAGTGGCTGTATCAATTTACATCCCCACCAACAGTGCAAAAGGGTTCCCTTTTCTCCACACCCACTCCAGCATTTATTGTTTGTAGATTTTTTGATGATGACCATTCTGACCAGTGTGAGATGATATCTCGTTGTAGTTTTGATTTGCATTTCTCTAATGATTAATGATGTTGAGCATTCTTTCATGTGCTTCTTGGTCATCTGTATGTCTGCTTTGGAGAACTGTCTATTTATGTCTTCTGCCCATTTTTGGATTGGGTTGTTTGTTTTTTTGATATTGAGCTGCATGAGCTGCTTGTAAATTTTGGAGATTAATCCTTTGTCAGTTGCTTCATTTGCAAATATTTTCTCCCATTCTGAGGGTTGTCTTTTGGTCTTGTTTATGGTTTCCTTTGCTGAGCAAAAACTTTGAAGTTTCATTAGGTCCCATTTGTTTATTTTTGTTTTTATTTCCATTTCCCTAGGAGGTGGGTCAAACAGGATCTTGCTGTGATTTATGTCATAGAGTGTTCTGCCTATGTTTTCCTCTACGAGTTTTATAGTGTCTGGCCTTACATCTAGGTCTTTAATCCATTTTGAGTTTATTTTTGTGTATGGTGTTAGGGAGTATTCTAATTTCATTCTTTTACATGTAGCTGTCCAGTTTTCCCAGCACCACTTATTGAAGAGGCTGTCTTTTCTCCATTGTATATTCTTGCCTCCTTTGTCAAAAATAAGGTGACAATAGGTGCGTAGGTTTCTCTCTGGGCTTTCTATCCTATTCCATTGATCTATATTTCTGTTTTTGTGCCAGTACCATATTGTCTTCATTACTGTAGCTTTGTAATATAGTCTGAAGTCAGGGAGTCTGATTCCTCCAGCTCCATTTTTTTTCCCTCAAGACTGCTTTGGCTATTTGGGGTCTTTTGTGTCTCCCTACAAATTTTAAGATTTTTTGTTCTAGTTCTGTAAAAAATGCCATTGGTGATTTGATAGGGATTGCATTGAATCTGTAGATTGCTTTGGGTAGTATACTCATTTTCACAATGTTGATTCTTCCAATCCAAGAACATGGTATATCTCTCCACCTGTTTGTATCATCTTTAATTTCTTTCATTAGTGTCTTATAGTTTTCTGCATACAGGTCTTTTGTCTCCCTGGGTAGGTTTATTCCTAGGTATTTTATTCTTTTCGTTGCAATAGTAAATGGGAGTGTTTCCTTAGTTTCTCTTTCAGATTTTTCATCATTCGTGTATAGGAATGCAAGAGATTTCTGTGCATTAATTTTGTATCCTGCTACTTTACCAGATTCATTGATTAGCTCTAGTAGTTTTCTGGTGGCATCTTTAGGATTCTCTATGTATAGTATGTCATCTGCAAACAGTGACAGTTTTACTTCTTCTTTTCCAATTTGTATTCCTTTTATTTCTTTTTTTTCTCTGATTGCCGGGGCTAGGACTTCCAAAACTACGTTGAATAATAGTGGTGAGAGGGGACATCCTTGTCTTCTCCCTGATCTTAGAGGAAATGCTTTCAGTTTTTCACCATTGAGAATGATGTTTACTGTGGGTTTGTCATACATGGCCTTTATTATGTTGAGGTAGGTTCCCTCTATGCCCACTTTCTGGAGAGTTTTTTATCATAAATGGGTGTTGAATTTTGTCAAAAGCTTTTTCTGCATCTATTGAGATGATCATATGGTTTTTCTTCTTCAGTTAGTTAATATGGTGTATCACATTGATTGATTTGCGTATATTGAAGAATCCTTGCATCCCTGGGATAAATCCCACTTGATCATGGTGTATGATCCTTTTAATGTGCTTTTGGATTCTGTTTGCTAGTATTTTGTTGAGGATTTTTGCATCTATATTCATCAGTGATATTGGTAATTTTCTCTTTTTGTAGTATCTTTGTCTGGTTTGGTATCAGGTGATGGTGACCTCATAGAATGAGTTTGGGAGTGTTCCTCTCTCTGCAATTTTTTGGAAGAGTTTGAGAAGGATGGGTGTTAGCTCTTCTCTAAATGTTTGATAGAATTCACCTTTGAAGCCATCTGGTCCTGGACTTTTGTTTGTTGGAAGATTTTTAATCACAGTCTCAATTTCAGTGCCTGTGATTGGTCTGTTTATATTTTCTGTTTCTTCCTGGTTCAGTCTTGGAAGGTTATACCTTTCTAAGAATTTGTTCATTTCTTCCAGGTTGTCCATTTTATTGGTATAGAGTTGCTTGTAGTAGTCTCTTAGGGTGCTTTGTATTTCTGCAGTGTCTGTTGTAACTTCTCCTTTTTCATTTATAATTTTATGGATTTGAGTCCTCTCCCTCTTTTTCTTGATGAGTCTGGCTAATGGTTTATCAATTTTGTTTATCTTCTCAAAGAACCAGCTTTTAGTTTTATTGGTCTTTGCAATTGTTTTGTTTCCATTTCATTTATTTCTGCTCTGATCTTTATGATTTCCTTCCTTCCACTAACTTTGGGTTTTGTTTGTTCTTTCTCTAGTTCCTTTAGGTGTAAGGTTAGATTGTTTATTTGAGATGTTTGTTGTTTCTTGAGGTAGGACTGTATTTCTATAAACTTCCCTCTTAGAACTGCTTTTGCTGCATCCCATAGGTTTTGGATCATCGTGTTTTCATTGTTATTTATCTCAAGGTATTTTTTGATTTCCTCTTTGATTTCTTCAGTGATCTCTTGGTTATTTAGTTACATATTGTTTAGCCTCCATGTGTTTGTGTTTTTTACGTTTTTTTCCCTGTAATTGATTTCTAATCTCATAGCACTGTGGTCAGAAAGATGCTTGATATGATTTCAATTTTCTTAAATTTCCCGAGGCTTGATTTGTGACCCAAGATTGGATCTATCCTGGAGAATGTTCTGTATGCAGTTGAGAAGAAAGTGTAATCTGCTGTTTTTGGAGGGAATGTCCTATAAATATGAATTAAATCTGTCTGGTTTATTGTGTCATTTAAAGCTTGTGTTTTCTTATTAATTTTCTGTTTGGATGATCTGCCCGTTGGTGTAACTGAGGTGTTAAAGTCACCCACTATTATTGCATTACTGTCGATTTCCTCTTTTATAGCTGTTAGCAGTTGCCTTATGTATTGAGGTGCTCCTATGTTGGGTGCATGTATATTTATAATTGTTATATCTTCTTTTTGGATTGATTCCTTGATCATTATGTAGTGTCCTTCCTTGTCTCTTGTAACATTCTTATTTTCAAGTCTATATTATCTGATATGAGTATTGCTACTCCAGCTTTCTTTTGATTTCCATTTGCATGGAGTATCTTTTTCCATCCCCTTACTTTCAGTCTGTTTGTGTCCCTAGGTCTCAAGTGGGTCTCTTGCAGACAGCATATATATGGGTCTTGTTTTTGTATCCATTCAGCCAGTCTATGTCTTTTGGTTACAGCATTTAATCCATTCACGTTTAAGGTAATTATTGACATGTATGTTCCTATGACCATTTTCTTAATAGTTTTCAGTTTGTTTTTGTAGGTCCTTTTCTTCTCTTGTGTTTCCCACTTAGAGAAGTTCCTTTAGCATTTGTTGTAGAGCTGGTTTGGTGGTGCTGAATTCCCTTAGCTTTTGCTTGTCTTTAAAGCTTTTGATTCCTCCATCGAATCTGAATGAGATCCTTGCCGGGTAGAATAATCTTGGTTGTAGGTTCTTCCTTTTCATCACTTTAAATATGTCATGCCACTCGCTTGTGGCTTGTAGAGTTTCTGCTGAGAAATCAGCTGTTAACCTTATGGGAGTTCCCCTTTATGTTTTTTGTTGTTTTTCCCTTGTTGCTTTCAATAATTCTTCTCTGTCTTTAATTTTTGCCAATTTTATTGCTATGTGTCTCGGCATGTTTCTCCTTGGATTTATCCTGTATGGGACACTCTGCGCTTCCTGGACGTGGGTGGCTATTTCCTTTCCCATGCTAGGGAAGTTCTCGACTATAATCTCTTCAAATATTCTCTCAAGTCCTTTCTCTCTCTCTTCTCCTTCTGGGACCCCTGTAATGCAAATGTTATTACGTTTAATGTTGTCCCAGAGGTCTCTTAGGCTGTCTTCATTTCTATTCATTCTTTTTTCTTTATTCTGTTCTGCAGCAGTGAATTCCACCATTCTGTTTTCCAGGTCACTTATCCATTCTTCTGTCTCAGTTATTCTGCTATTGATTCCTTCTAGTGTAGTTTTCATTTCAGTTATTGTATTGCTCATCTCTGTTTGTTTGTTCTTTAATTCTTCTAGGTCTCTGTTAAATATTTCTTCCATCTTCTCGATCTTTGCCTCCATTCTTTTTCTGAGGTCCTGGATCATCTTCACTATCATTATTCTGAATTCTTTTTCTGGAAGGTTGCCTATCTCCACTTCATTTAGTTGTTTTTGTGGGGTTTTATCTTGTTCCTTCATCTGGTATATAGCCCTCTGCCTTTTCATCTTGTCTTTCTGCGAATGTGGTTTTTGTTCCACAGGCTGCAGGATTGTAGTTATTCTTGCTTCTGCTGTCTGCCCTCTGGTGGATGAGGCTATCTAAGAGGCTTGTGCAAGTTTCCTGATGGGAGGGACTGGTGGTGGGTAGAGCTGGCTCTTGCTCTTGTGGGCAGAGCTCAGTAAAACTTTAATCCACTTGACTGCTGATGGGTGGGACTGGGTTCCTTCCCTGTTGTTTGTTTGGCCTGAGGCAACCCAACACTGGAGCCTACCCGGGCTCTTTGGCGGGGTTCATGGCGGACTCTGGGAGGGCTCACGCCAAGGAGTACTTCCCAGAACTTCTGCTTCCAGTGTCCGTGCCCTCATGGTGAGACACAGCCACCCCTCGCCTCTGCAGGAGACCCTCCAACACTAGCAGGTAGGTCTGGTTCAGTCTCCTATGGGGTCACTGCTCCTTCCCCTGGGTTCCGATGTGCACACCACTTTGTGTGTGCCCTCCAAGAATGCAGTTTCTGTTTCCGCCAGTCCTGTCGAAATCCTGCAATGAAATCCCTCTAGCCTTCAAAGTCTGATTCTCTAGGAATTCCTCCTCCTGTTGCCGGAACCCCAGGTTGGGAAGCCTGACCTGGGGCTCAGAACCTTCACTCCACTGGGTGGACTTCTGTGGTATAAGTGTTCTCCAGTTTGTGAGTCACCCACCCAGCTGTTATGGGATTTGATTTTATTGTGATTGCACCCCTCCTACCTTCTCATCGTGGCTTCTCCTTTGTCTCTGGATGCGGGGTATCTTTTTTGGTGAGTTCCAGTGTCTTCCTGTCAATGATTGTTCAGCAGTTAGCTGTGATTCCCATGGTCTTGCAAGAGGGAGTGAGAGTATGTCCTTCTATTCCACCATCTTGAACCCATCTTCCATTCATGCTCTTTTTTTTGTTAAGGTAACAATTTTAAGACCATCAGTCCTTTCTACCATTATGCTACTGACAGCCAAAGTTAAAACACCAAAATATTTTATTTCAAGATAAATGTTACAATCTAATTAGGGGAAATGCAAAATACCTTAATTTCTGTTATCAATTTCATTTTGTCAGTATCCAATTTTCTCTTAAGTTGGTCAATAGCATGCTGTACTTCAGTGATCTCGATGATAAGGTAATTCTGTATGAGACATAGAAAGACATCTTTGTTTAGTATAACATCTATTCATTTTTAATTTTAATTGCCTGCTAATGTAAACTACAAAGTGTTATCAAATATCAAAAAAGGAAATCATGAAAATAACCCATTCCATAAAATAAACTTATTGCTTTGGAGTAAATTACTATTGAACTGTTGATTCTTATGTTTTAGGGACCACTTTCCTTTCTGTTTTACTACCATTTTCATGTATTATAAAAATAAATAGGTATTTGTAAAAGTTATCATTAAATTAGCACCATAAAAACCAACAACTATTACTATAAGAGGAATATACTAGATTAAGATACTTAGCAAGGCTTTAGAAACTGGCATAATGGTTTATCAGTGGAATCATATTAGAATTACTTAAAAATATTTAATAATGAAATACTGTATTTTATAAGAAAATCTATTTAATATGAGAAAACCTATTCTAGAAGCCTTTTGATTACTTTTGTTCAGAAAAGTTTGTGAGCTGTAATAGTCAACAAAGAAATTATTTAAGCTGCTTTTGTGAAAATAACATTAGCATATATTGAACTTGAGAAAACAGTAAGATAAAAAGTTTCAATAATGCTTAAAAAAAAGTATCAGCTAATAAGAAGAAACTTTTACTTGAACCTATTTGGATTTTATATTAAATTGATCTAAAATAGTAAACTTTTACTCATAGAAACAGAAGAGGTTAGTGGCTCTGTCAGAAACAGGAGGTGGGGATTAGGGGAAATGGGTGACGGTGGTCAAATGTATAAACTTGTAGATACAAGATAAGTAAGTTCTAGGGATGTAATATACAGTATGGCAATTATAGTTAACAATGCTCTACTGTATATTTGAAAGTTGCTAAGAGAGTAGATCTTAAAAGTTCTGATCACACACAAAAAAAACTATGTGAGGTGATGGATGTTAACTAAACTTATTGTGGTGTCCATTTTACAACATAAACATATGTCTTAACATTATGTTTCTACTTTAAACTAATACAATGTTATATGTCAATCATATCTCAATAAAACTGGGGAAAAAAGTAAACTTTTAATATTTCATCATGTCTAAAGTTAAATCTACACTCAATTATAATTAACATATTATAAAATCTTTTTTGGATAAGTGGTATCAACAAACAAAAATTAAACTGATAAATGGCCTCTGGAATTTGTTGTTTAATTATATGGTGGAATTACTCAACTAAAAAATAAACTTCATGTCTCTCATCTGTCAAGATTGAAGACTATCTCAAGAAAATGAATTGATCAAAATTTAATATAATTTATAATTTATTTAGAATATCACTACCTATAGATTCTGTGCTTATCACACTGCACTTCCCACCCCCAACTGAAAGAAAAGGAATGTATTGCTCACTATTACTCCCTTGCCATACTTCATTAGGTATTTCTCTCTTACCCATAGAATCTTGACCCTTTCCCCTGGTACAGAGGTAGATCCTAATTAGGCTAAGTCAGGATATAGCATTCCCTGGTAACTATGATCAATCCAGGGTAGGCTTGGTTGATTCCCAACCAGGTCAACGGGAAAGTTTTATATAGTCCATGTGTCTGGAAGAGGTTGTCTCCTGTTTTGGAGGCATATATCCCTACTTGCCATTGGTAACTCTGTTGCTACCCTGAGGAAAAGCAGTCTTAGAATGAAGCCAACACTGAAAATAATAGGGAGGAAATATCAGAAGTACCTAGGCCCTTAAAGACATCATTAAGCAGCTGATTGTATCTCCTCAGCACCCATTACACGAGATCATGAATTTACTTATTGTTTAAGCCAGGTTAAGCCGAGGTTTTGTTACCTGTAGCCCAAAACATCCTAGATATGATCATACTAACAATTACAAAGCATGTATTTTAAATAGAACTTCTCTAACAGAATGTGAACATATTTAGTAGTACCTTAGAGTTTGTGATGGTTGCCAGATTCTTTGGTCTCATCTTGATCTCCCTGGCTTCAAGCTGAATGAGCAATTTTTTATAGTAAAGTTCCAAATCTTCTCGAAGTTTTGTTAAAACCTCCTCCAATGATGCTGCAACTTTCTTTGTTTCAAAGTACTTTTTCTTCCAAACATCACAGGCTATTTAAAAAAAAAAGCAAAGGCTATAGTTTGTTTAAACTTTTCAACCTGCAAAGGACCCTAGAGTTAATTTAAACCATTCCTCTCTCCTCTCCTTCCTCTCTTATATTCTGAGGAAATTAGAGTTAAGAGTAAAATGTTTATTGGATAATAAAAGGACTTGCTTATAAATACAGTAAAATACTGATAAATCCAGGAACCAAAATCACGTTCTTCTTTAAGCTTGTAATTTGTTTAGAAAATCTTTCTTCAAAATACTACCTATAGCAAGAAGTGTATACTTTTTATTTCAATTACTTTTATCTATAATCTGAGTTGAATTCACTATTTATATAATTAAAGCTATGAAAGAAAAGGCAAAATATATTTTTTCAGATTTTCCTTATTTTTCAGCCCCAAAATGACTTGTTTTGTGAAATCAGCTGATTCTGATTCATCATTTATCAACTTTATTCCAGGTATATCCCCAAACTTCTGTAGGGTAGAATTTCTTAAACCTGAGACTTCTGGTTTAGAAAATTAGAAATTAAACTCTGCCAGTTTAGGAAATCACTTTGACACCAATGAGATTCTAAATATAAACTTAATTGGAACACAAACTGCATGCTAGTATACCAGAATATGCTTATGTTTCTTTTTTTAAGATTATCGAAGAAACGAAAACACCAAATTTTTAAAATCTATATTATAAAGTGATTTAATTAAATATATAAAACTATATGGAACTTTTAACTCAAGATTTTAACTATTTTCCTCAGCCCTATATCCAATCCCTCTGCAAGTTTTACTGGTACCACTGCCAAAATACTTTGAGCATCTGGCACATTCTCCCTTCTTCAATGCTACATTCCTAGGCAATCCACTATCATCTTTTGAAAGCTGTATTATCTTTCTAACGGTCTCTCTGCTTCCATTCTTGCCCCTCTACAGGCTATTCCATACCGCAGTCATCCTCATCTAAGATATTTTAAAAATCACATAAATCCCTAGTTTAAAAATCCTCTGATGTCTTCCCATATTACTTGTATTGATAATAAAATCCAAACTCCTTGAATTGGCCTATCTGTTCCTTGCTGATCTTTTGATTTTCTCCCTCTACATTCCTCCTTATTTATCACTCTCCAGCCGTACTGGTCTTAGTTCAGGTCCTAATTCTGCAAGCTTATTTCTATCTCTGTATCTTGATTTTTAGTGTTCCTCCTGTTTGGACTCTTTTTACCCTGTCTCTTCACGTGCTTACCATTTTATTAATCAAATCTTAGTGATATCTCCTCAAAGAAGCCTTCCTTGAAAACCCTAGCTAAACCATCTCTCCTGCCCCACCACTCTTTACTGCACTCTTTTAATTGACTTTTAAGCTCTAATCAGTAGCTGACATTGTCTTACTTATTTATTGTCAGTCTCCTCCCATTAGAGGCAAGCTCCTTAAGGGCAGGGCCATGTTTGCCTTATTTACTGCTGTATCCTCAGCATTTAAAACAATGCTGAGGTATATAGTAGGCTCAATAAATATTTGACAGCTGATACATACCTTTTATCTTGAAACATTCCTGTTGAAATAGAAAGTGACCGATGATTCTCATTTTATAAATAGAAGGAGTGAGGCACAAAGAGGAGAAATAACTTGCCTAAGTATAAGATTATTCTAGTATTAGAATCCTTGTCCTGTGATTTCTAATCCATTGCTCAAATCTGTCTGATAAAATTGCTCTTTTAGCAGCACAACAAGGCCAAATCATTGCCACCACTTCTGGGATAACACTTTAATATTATGAGGTAGAACATTAAGAAATACCTCCTGACACTGTATAACCTCTAGTCAGATCTAGTACTGAAGCAATAATTTTGCTGTAAATTGAGAATCCTAAAGGCAGTTAATTCCATATATACCTTTTACCCTTTTTATCCTCAAATACAACCCAAAATGCAGGCCTCTCAAATTATTTAACATCTCTCAAACCATTATCCTATACTTTCTCCACCCTGGCTCATTTTTCCATTTCTACCAGTTCTAACAACATTGTTTCTAATTCTATTGCAAGGAAACTGTCTATTTTTCCTACCTCATTTCTCTCATTCATTCACTCATCCAGTCAGTTTAGCAAAGCAGACACACACACACACCAAAAAAATTGAGCACCTAGGGGACACTAAGGGACTCAAAGAAGGCTTCAAGAGTGGTATCTTAGCTGAGATTGAATGACTGGTAGGAAATAACCAGGAACTGGGAAGAAGGGGGTAAAAGGAGAAGATAGGAAAAGAAGATTTAGGTGGCAGAGGGGAAAGAATGCCTGAAGGCCTACAGCCAAGAGGAGGCACACTTCAGATTCTTGTACATCTACCACTTTTCCTGCAAGTCTTTCTTGACCTCTTCCATCTAATTTAGGTGTTCTTCCTCTGTACTCCTATGCATAGAATTTGTAATTCCTTTATCATAGCAGTTATCAGTATGTATCACTACTGCTTAACTTGATCATCATTTCCCCACAGGACCATAAGCACTTTGAAGGCAGGGACAAGATTATGTTGGCCTATTAGTATCACCTCAGCCCCTGGAACAGTGACTAAGTTCAGTAGGCCCTTAATAAATACTTATTTAATAAATGAATGTTGAAATGAATAAACAAATGTCCATTTTAAAAAATAATTGAATTTTAATAAAAAGCATGTTGCATTTATTGTATAGAGTTGAACAATGATTTCATCTTTCCTATAGTGAATTTATATAAGTAGTGTACCACTTAAACTACAACAGTAAAATGGTAAATATTATCATTTTATCATTTATTCCAAAGGCATAAATTCGTAAAACTTGTTTCCTTTATAGTGATAAAAGATATATAATAAACTTTACCATGATATCGCTTTAATTTGCCTTGTTCCAATAGCCTTTCAACTTTTTTTATTAGTTCTTCTCTAATTCTTTCCAGGTATCTTCTTTCTTCCTTTACTTGTTTCATTTGTTTGATAATATTCTCTCCTAGAAGATTATAACCCATACTCATCAATGTCTAAAAGCTAAAAGATGGCTCATATCTTAAAATATAGAGTATAAAACTAAAAAATGCTTACAACAGCAAGTATGAATTTTACCCCAAACTCTGGTTTTCTGGCTGCAGTACAGCATGTGCCATGATGGAAAACAGAGTCGTCATTTCAGTATCTATAGGGGATTTATATATATGTAAACAATACAGTATGTCTCTTCTGCATTTATATATATGTATGGAAACGAGGCAAAGCTCATGTAGTTATAGCTCTTGTTTTAATTCTTTAAGTAAATTTATCTTGGGACCGAAGTTATTGTACTTAAATCTTACATGGAAAAATGTATATTTTAGAGTACATATTTAAAAAGCAGAAATAATATTAGTGACACACATATGCAGTAATCAACATAACAGTCATAGACTTTAAAGTACTTTAACTTCTTGTGGTAAAACATACATAATTGACCATTTTAACCATATTTAAATGTACAGTTCAATGGCGCTGCATGCATTCATAATGTTACGCAACAACCACCACCCCTTTATCGCCAAAACTTTATCTTCCCAAACTGAAACTCTGTATGCATTAAACAATTAACTCCTCATTAACATTATTTAACTTTACCTCACAGAATCATCGGTACTTACATCTGTACCTATGGTATCATCATACTTACTCTCTATCTGTAATAACAATATATCAGTTATTCCTGGAGAAAGAGCAGGTTGACAAGGAACTGAAGGAAAATCAATAAGGTCTGGTAGGCTGATGTACTCTTTTTTACCTAGCTGTAAGCAAACATGAAAATCAGTAAGATCTGGTAGGGTTACACATTATTTTTCACCTATTTGTAAACATCTGGTAATGCACAACAGTAATGCATTTTTTTACTTGTATGGTGATGAACTCCCAAATCTGTCTTTATAACTATAGACCCTCGTGCTCTAGCTTCTCCATTCCACTGGACATTACTTGGACATTATACTACAGGAGCTTCAAACTTAAAATTCAAAAAGAAGAAAAAAAAAGAATCCATATTCCTTTCTAAACATGATTTCCTTCCAAGATTTCTGATTTGTTACTTGTTATGACAACTTTTAAATGTTCCTAAGATGGTTATTGAATTTTTTTCATTTTGAGCCAATTTTGATTATTTATATTTGCTTAGAAAATTGGAGATCTTAGCAATTTTCAAATTTTAGCATACATTTTATTCTCATAAATTTTATCACCTCTGTATTTGTGTTATATCGCCTTCATCTCACCTAATTTTTGTGTTTCTATCCTTTTCTTGATAAACCACCTCAAGCCTTACCAATGTTAATGTTTCTGCCACTACCACTTTATAGACATTGAATTGTTTTCAATTCTACCAGGCTCTTAACTTCTGTAACTTATTAGCTTCTACTTTTATCTTCATTAATCCCTTACCCCTACTTTGTTTTATTATTCTTTTTCTATTTTATTGCATTGACCTTAACTTATAAGGTCAGGTTCCCACAGGATAATGGCAGCCACTAAAATCTCTCCACGCATGCTCTCAACTACTATAAAAAGAAAGCAAATACAATCACCCATAACTTATGTCTGGAGAATAACTAGGACACAGAATCCTCTAATTTACATATACTTTAATTTACATGTAAGTGGGGAAATAAACACCCTAGACCAGCAGAGTGTGCTTCGGAGCTCACATCTGAGCAGAGTCTTATGGGAGCTATGCATTAAAGAGCACAATACACAGATAACACAGTAAACATCAACCACAATTTAGTCTTAAAGGAGAAGGTCCTGCATGTGGTGGAAGAATACTGAGTAAGGGTACCAAATGGTAAATCAAAGCTCTTTCTATGAGGAATCTAAAAGAAAGGGGCTTTTAAAATGTAGGGGGCCAGAGGTGGCAATTATGGGAAAACACAGCTACTGGGTGAGAGGAAAATTCTTTGGAAGCAAGAGATGTTTGTCAGGGGTAGGTGGTAAGAGAAAAGAAGGTGGTCAAGTTAAGAGCTCTGCTGAATTAAATCAGCCGGGAAGAATACAAAGAAAAAAGACCACTTCCCTAAAGGCCCCATTTATTTAAAAATATATAAATAAATAACTGCATTTCACTATAACAACAGGAGAGAGCTTTCTTAATCTATTGATACAAGCTAAAATAAACCACCAGAACACCTGTTTCTCTATAAGAACACCTGTTACTGATTCAGAAAAATCCAACACAAATAAACATAGACAAAATCTACAACATAATCTAGCATCCATACAAAGTTACTTTTTGAAAACCCTCAAAACTGAGAACTAAAACAAAACAAAACCAGCAGCCAAGAAGCAGAGAAAAAATTAACAATATTCCCAACATAGATTAAATTAAATTAAATCAAATCATTTTAGGTATTAATGAACACCACAAATCACAAATTTAGAAACTCAGAATAAAAATGGAAAAATAACAGGAAGATGTAAAATGGAAATTGACCAAACTGAAGAAAGAAATTAAAGAAAAAACAAAACTGTCTCAAAAATGAATAACAGGTATCCAAAAAGGAACAGATATGACCAAAAATACAGTAAGCATAATGGAGAACAGAAATAAAAGGAGTAAAGAAAATTAAACATAAAGAAAATAGTAAACTAGATCAGAGAGAAAGTAGTAGAGATAAAAGGTAAAGAACTAGGATAAGACCAACTGAGGTCCCTGAAAAAAAAAACAAAAAAACAAAAAACCATGGAATGGATCTGCTATTTATATTGTTTTCTAGAGTTATAATTTCTTGAAATAAAAGAAGTCCTGATTTTCATACTGAAAGGGCCCACTGGGTACCCATAAAAACCAGACCTAGACCTCTCAACTGAAATATAGTCTGATAAAACTACTACACATTAAAGAAATCCTCTGGCCTTCCAGACAAAAATAACCAACCCAGTTTACAAAGAAAAGAAAATCAGTTTGGCATCATACTTCTTAACAGTAACATATAAAACAAAACATCAGTAGAGCAACATTTTAATAAACTCAAGGAAAAATTGTGTAAGCCAAGGATGTTACAGCCAATCAAGCTATCCTTCAAGTATCAAGGCTCTAAAGCAGGGATGAGCAAACTTCTTCTGTAAAAGGCCTCAGAGTAAATAATTTAGGTTTTGTGGGCCACATATGGTATTTGTCATAATTCTTCTTTTTTTCAACTTTTTAAAAATGTAAAAAACATTTTTAGGTCCCATGCTTCACAAAACAAGCTGTGGGCCTTGTCTGCCTATTCCTGATCTAGACAAAATTTTAAATATGTAAGAAGTAAGGGAATATCATACCTGGGAGCTTTTTTTTAATAAGTGGAGCTTTACCCAATGAAGAAATGATTGAAAAATCTTGTGCAAAAGAACTGGCAGTAAGTGTTGAACATATTTAATTATAGATCTAAGACTAAAACAAAGGTGAGGAGGATAAGACAAGAAGCACAGCCCATAAATGTTCTGTTCTTTAACAAAGTAGAAATAACACAACTTAAAGTACATGAGAGGAGAAAGGAGGGGGAAAGATGACTTTTTAATTGCCTTGAATTTAAAGATAGGAGTCAGAGGATAATTTTAGAAGTAACAAAGCAAAATCAGAAGCATAAATTTTAAAAAAAGGAAAAAGGAGGGCTAGGAATACTAGCATAAATTTGTATCCATATAAAGGTAAATACTAGAAAGAGATTCAGATTTCCTAAATACCAGGAGCGGGGGGGGGGGGGAGTGCAAATAAACCACGTAGTAACACATAGTAACTATAACATAAAGTAAAATGAGAAATCTGATGTCAAATGTATCAGTCCTATCAAAAACATAAATGGACATAACTCATCTACTAAATGAAAACGACTTTCAGACTGGCTTACAAAGGGAAACCCAACTCTAGCGTGTCTGTTAAAGACATACCTAAAACAAAGCAATTCAGAAAAGTTGGGAAAAAAAGTAGGGGAGGAGTATAGGGGTATACCAAATAAATGTAAACAAAAAGAAAGGATAGGTTAGTATCTTAATATGCAGTAAGGGAGAATTCAGGTCAAAAAAGCATTTAATGAGTCAAAGAAGGGCACTTCATAATGCAAAAGTGATAATATTACTATTTGCATGAGAACAACTTTGTGTCAGATAATACATAGAAATCTAAATAAATCAAAAACCACAGGAGATGTAAGGATAAACAGTAACATACTAATAACAGAAGATTCTAATATACTATTCTCAGTCCAAGACATAGAAAGAAAAATGTAGAAAAAAAATAAGGATATGGAACACTTAAACAACATATTAAACAACAGATTATAGACGAGGCACAGAGTAGGGGAAGGTATTTGCAATGCACATAAGCATCAAAGGACTATCTTCCAAAGTATATTAAAAACTCTTACTAATCAGAAATATATGGCAGACAACACAATAGAAATACTTGAAAAGGTAGTTCTCCAAAAAAGTTATCAAAATGAGGTCTATAAAATATAAAAATATGATTAACTGTATGGGTAATCTGGGAAATGAAAATTCAAACCACAGTGAAATAGCATTAAGCACCCACCAGCTGGAAAAATTTTGAAGTGTGAAGACAGCATATTTTATTAATATCTAGCAACAATAAAACAATTATTTGCTGAATATGGCATGCCTCTGCTCCAAAACTCAAAGGCTCTGAGCTGTGATTCTCCTATCAGGACTTGTCTCAGACTCCATTCAGCATTCCAACCAACATATCATATATAATCAACAACCAACAACCAACATATGTATTCTAACATATCAAGCATCACTGGACCAGATGGATATTAGCACACAACTGGCAGCACTGCTTGCTGTGCCCTTGGATCACCTTGTGAGCCTTCTCTTGCTTTGGGCCCACTCAAAGTTGTCAGTCTTTTAGATTACTTGATTAAAAAAAAAAAAAAATTGGAGCCATGCATCCGAATGCAGTAAATCTCCAAATTCCAAAGAGGTCCATCAAGTGACTCATTCTTCATGGTAGCTGGGGCAAGATACAAAAACCTGGTTTTTACTTTAAAGGGCATACCTCAACGTGTCCCAGATCATGAAACTCCCAGAAATTTCACTGAATTGGCAGGCTCCTGAATTTTGAGGTTTATCTCCCCTACTCTAACATTTAAGGTTAGAAAACTTAAGACATTTTAATCTGCAGTTCCATTTCAATTTCAGTATAAATATTATGGTGCAATACCACATCTAAAAAAATGCAGCACTATTTACAATAGCCAGGTCATGGAAGCAACCTAAATGCCCATCAACAGACGAATGGATAAAGAAGATGTGGTACATGTATACAATGGAATATTACTCAGCCATAAAAAGGAAAGAAAATTGGGTCATTTGTAGAGATGTGGATGGACCTAGAGACTGTCATACAGAGTGAAGTCAGAAAGAGAAAAACAAATGTCGTATATTAATGCATATATGTGGAATCTAGAAAAATGGTACAGATGAACTGGTTTGTAAGGCAGAAATAGAGACACAGATGTAGAGAACAAACGTATGGACACAAAAGAGCGAAAGCGGCGGGGGGGTGGGGGTGGTCATGGGATGAATTGGGAGATTGGGATTGACATATATACACTAATATGTATAAAATAGCTAACTAATAAGAACCTGCTGTATAAAAAAATAAATAAAAATTTTTAAAAAATTTAAAAATCATACCTGATTGTCCTCTCTTCTAATGATATTAGTTCTATCATCTTCAGTTTTCCAAAGAAGCTGACTTAAAGGGGAATGACAGATTTGAAAGTCATATTAAAAAATGATCCCATGAATATTAACTTTTCATGTTTTTTATTTAATATTCTATAAACACAAATATAACATTAAAAAATTTTAAAGTCTGCTTGAAACCATTATATTATCTTTCAAAATCATTAATGATCAACATAAACTACATTTAGCATGAGTTATAAAATAATATTTCATTATATTATAGCTAAATTCAAATCATAGTCCAATGTCTATAGCAAGGTAAAATAACTGGAAAATTTGAAAACATACTTTGCTTATAGTTCTTTTGTGAATAATTGTTTATAAAATTCCTTATCTTAATTTCAAAAGACTATATGCAAAACTGTTGTCTAAGTACTATAATTTTGAATGAAATGATACCAATGTGAAACTCAAGCATGATTAGTTTACTCAAAACCAGGAATATAAAAGAGGCAGAAAAATTAATCCTAAGAAAGGCAAATGAAGACAGAAATTTTTCTGTCATTAGGTTGCCCCTGATGACAAAAGGATTACAACAGAATAAATTTAAGCAATAAATTATCCCTCATTATGTTGGAAGGAAATATTAGTATATAACAGTAAACATCAGAATCAAGGTAATTTTAATTAAAAATGTCACTAACTTCACTCATATCTTTGTTCTAATTAGAAGTCTTTATAACAGTACCCTGGATATCTCACTCTTTTTCTTATAGTCTATATTATGACATGTAGAATCAACATCCATATTAATTACCTTTTTTTGCCGCTAAAATAATCATCATCTGAATCTTCCTGTGATCCTGGCAATTCAGCATTTCCAATTTGATTATTTCCAGTCTGATTTTCATTTGGAGTGGCTTTTCCCCTAGCTGATGTTGATGTCCATCCATAGCAAAGAAAGTTCATAATATTAAGAAAATACTAAAATAAAATTTTGTTTTTTAATGTACATACTATACACTCTTGTCCCATGTTTCAGAATCTCTATGAACTTTACTCTTCCAAAATGAATTTCATGAAACTTTAGTTTATGCTAAAGGAGAATTCTTTGGTAAATTCAGTTTGGGAAAAATTGGATTAAGCAATCCTAACAGAACACAAATCCCACCCCCCACACACACCCCTATTGCAGGATTTCTCTGTTTCTATGTACAATACGAATCTGCAAGAGGGGGTAAGTTGGGTTTTATTCAAACTTTGTTGTCTTCATAAAGCTTTTGCCAAAAGCATCTTTTAAAACAGTATTCTGAGGATCCTTCTCTGGAAAGTGCTGGGTATAAATACAGAGCATATAATGCCATTTGTTATTTCACATACATTTTCATTTATAAAATCTCCCTTCATTTTAACAGAATTTCTCCATATAAGAAAACCATACAATGTCTTTAAAACATTAACACTAATGTTCCACATGATCTATATGAACAAGAGATCAGTGAACCTGGTAGTGTTAATGCAGATTTTTTTCCCTTGGGGAAATCAACTTTTTTTAATTTAGAAAAAATTGGAGTCATATTAGTGTTTGAAAAGTCATTTTACAAGAGTTGCCACAGTATTTTGCAACCTGAAGCCCATATTGGTTTAGTTTTAGTCAGGTTTCTACCACTTATTTCCTATCTGGCACTGGACTCAGTCATTTAAAGACAACAAATAGGGATTTTCTAAAAGATATATTCAAGGCAAAGGAACAAAAAATAGATACATCAGCTGTTTAAAACTGATAGTAAAATATCACTCCCCCTACCTGCCCCAAAAAGAAACAACAGAAAACTCAGTAGATTCTGAGTGACATTTTGATAGGAATATATGACATGTATCTCTTATTCCTAATAACGGTTTAGAGAATGATGCAATGCACCATTCAATACCTATGCAACTTAATAAGAAAGCAGGCCTATTTACTTTTGAAAAAACATAGTGTTTTGAGACCTAGAGTAGATGTACATATAAAATGTTATAGATTCATAGAAAAAGGAGTGATAACTGTGAAACTATGTTTTTAACTGTGAGATGTTTGCCTGGCAAAGAAGAGAGAAAGAGGAATTTAAGCAAAGAAAATGGCATTTGCAAGACAAAGTATTGTACTAATGTATATAGCATTTTTGACAATAGTGAAAAGTTCAGTGTTACTCTAGAACAGTGTTGTAAAGCATGGGCTTCAGTCAAACACACAAGAGTTCAGGTCCTGGCATTATCACGGCGGGTGTGACCTCAGGTAAGTTATTTCTCTCGCTTCAGTTTCCTTATCTCTAAAATGGCATAGTGCACGTAAAACACTTTCAGCACAGTACCCAATCCTTAGAAGTCTCTAGACTTCAAGTTCTGATTTCCATTCCATTGCATTTCCTAATTCAGGTCTTTATTACCTCAGTCTAGTCTCCATATTGTCACCTACATTGTTTCTCTAGAACTGAAATCCAATCAAGCCACTCCTGTTAAAATCTTCAGATGGCTTCCCATTGCCTACAAAATTTTTTAGCTTTGCAAACAAGGATCTTGCAGTTAAATCCCTACCTACCTCCAGTTGTACTACCTGGTACTTCTTCCTCCCCCTACCACCAAACTATAATAATAATAGTACTAATACTAACAACAGCTAGAAATTATTGAACCAGCTACCACATTGAGCAAATCCTGAAAGCTCCATTCATATCATAATCTACGTGAAGAAAGTCTTCTGGAGTTAGGCAGTGAACAACATACATGTACCAACATTTGCAACTCTGGGTTCGAAGTCAGAGTATGAAGAGTTCTCTATGCCATCTTAAGGATGTGGGCTTTAAGTAGTAATCAGTGAATCTTTAAAGGGTTTTTAAGTAGGGAGATAAATAATCTAACTCGTAACAAGAAGAATGATGCTGACGGCACTCTAGAGGACAGATTAGAAAAAATATAAGCAAGGAGGCTACTTGAGGTGGCTTTTAAGGTTCTTTTAACCTAACAATCTATCATTCTATTATACAATAAGGAAAATTTCAAAGCTTGAAGTCTGAACACCTGGAAGAATGATGAAACCAAAGAAATAAGTCAAGAAAGTATACTGGTTTGGAGGCAACAACAGAGTCAAGGATTAAACATGTTAAAGTTGAGGCGTGTCAAAAATGTAGAGATGTGTAGCACTGGGAAAGAACAAAAGATAACTCATGAAAGGGACTATCAATTTTAATACATAAAAATAAGTAACACAATACTTCTTTTCTTCTTCATTAAAGGACCTGTAAAACATACTGTGCATATTTTTACCAGTCATATTTGATAATATCACAATGTTAGAGCTCAGATATTTTGAATTTTCATGCACTACTAAAGAGCAATCTGACAATTTTTTAAAACTGCACAACTGTCATCAATAAATGGTAGTGTACATATGGAAAAAATTAAGGAACTCTATCTCACATCACACATAAAAATTAATTCCTGGTATATTAATGAACTAAATGTGAAAAGCTAACCATAACATATTTGTAATATAATACAGGGCCCTATTTTCATGATCTCAGGGTAGAAAAGGGATTTTTAAAGAAGACATAAATAGCACTAACCATAAAAGAAAATGCCAGCAAACTTGACAATATTAAAGAACTGCAGTTCTACTTTTGCTGAGGATGTAGAAAGACAAACAGTGCACCCACCCAAACAAAGAGAAAAACATAAATAGTCTATAAAATAATAATTCTTCTTGAACTCATCAGAGTTGAGGTTGCAAGGAATCAGATTCCAATTCCCTCCAAGGAGAAAATAAACTAATTGTTTCATCTTTGGCAGAGCATAGGAGGAAGAGGTAACTCCATTAAAAGAAGTAAGAAGAAAACAGCCAAAATTTTAAGGAATTCTAAAGGCTAATGTGGGCTACTAAGATAGTCTGGAATCTCTAGGATCCCCAGACACAAAAGGCAGTCAATACTTAACAGCAAGCTCCTTTCCATGTACCTGTATCATATGCTCTCAAGAAAGACTGAGGGCAGGGCAGGAGACTCAAAAGAGCCATCAATGGCACACAGTTATGAAACCCCATCCTTCTTAACACTCTTCTCTCACACAAAGCAAGAGCTTTAAGCCAATGGGGAAGGAGCAGGAAACTCTCCCATCACAGGGCTCAGACAAAAATCCACTGGCTTTGAAGGAGGAATAGAAGCAAAAGCCACCAAAAAAGCAGGTAACTCCCCTCCCACCAATCTTAGCCTTGTAAAGTCTTACTACTGAGGCCTTGTAAACTCTTACTACTGAGGAGGGGGTTAGGAAACCCTCCCACCACCAGTCTTAGGCAAAGGCTAAGGAAGGGTAGAAGCAAAAGCTGGCAGGATCATCGTGAACCCAGGATCACAAACGTACACATCATGGGCTTACTACCACTGGGTTAGGGGAAAGAAATTCTCTCCTAAACATAAAAAAGTCATTTTTCCCTTATTTTTTTAAATTTTAATTAAAATTTTTTTTTGGCTGCGTTGGGTCTTTGTTGCTGCACGTGGGCTTTCTCTAGCTGCAGTAAGCAGGGGCTACTCTTTGTTGCGGGGCACAGGCTTCTCATTGTAGTGGCTTCTCTTGTTGTGGCGCATGGGCTCTAGGCACATGGGCTTCAGTAGTTGCAGCACGCAGGCTCAGTAGTTGTGGCACGTGGGCCCCTAGAGAGCAGGCTCAGTAGTTGTGGCACATGGGCTTAATTGCTCCATGGCATGTGGGCTCTTCCTAGACCAGGGATCGAACCCGTGTCCCCTGCATTGGCAGGTGGATTCTTAACCACTGTGCCACCAGGGAAGTCCATTTTTCCCTTATTTTTAATTCCTTTAAAAGATAACTCACAGTATAAAGTAAAAATGGTAAAAATGTATTATGGAATTTATAACATATATAGAGGTAAGATGTAGAACAACAATAGCACAAAAGATTTGAGGAGGAATTAGAAGTATACTGCTGTAATGTTCTTATACTATATATGAAGTTGTATATAATTTGAAAGTGTACTTCAAATTAAAGTTGTATAATGTATATCCTGGAGAAAATTTTTCTTAAAGGGCTAGGCAGTAAATACTTCAGGCTTGTAGACCATTACAGTCTTTGTCACAACTACTCAACTCTGTCACTGTAGTGCAAAAGCAGTCACTGACAATATGTAAGTGAAAGGGCATGCATGGCTGTGTTCCAATAAAAGTTTATTTATAAAAAACAAGCCATAGAGTATGGATTAAAATAAAGCAAAAAAAAAAAAAATAGGTGTTTGCTGACCTCCACCCTATGGTAACCACTAAATGCTTTTTAAAATGAGGAATAACTAATGAGCTAATGGGGGAGATAAAATTGAATTATAAAAAACTACTCAATCAAAAAAAAAAAGCCAAGAAAACAAGAAAAACAGAGAAAATAGAAGAGATGAGACAAATAGAAAACAAATAATAAAATGGTAGATTTAAAACCAATAAGTACATTAAATATAAATGGTCTAAAGACCCCTATTAAAAGGCATAGATTGTCAAACTGGATTAAAATTAAGATCTAAATACATGCTGTCTACAGGAAACCCATTTTGAATATAAAGTCAGACAAAAGTGAAAGAATGGAGAAAGATATACCATTTACCAAAATAAATCCAAATGGCCATGAAATGTATGAAAAAATGTTCAAGCAAAGAGAACCACTAGAAAAGAAAAATAAAATATTTGGAATTAAAAATTCAGTGTAAGCATTTAATAGCAGATTACACACAGCTAAAGAGAGAATGAATAAGGTAGATTTGGAAGAAAGATGTGAACAAATTGTCCAGAATGTAGTCTGACAGAATGGCAAGATTATGGTTCAACAGGAACTTTCAGACATTGCTGCTGGGTACAACCACTTTGGAAAACACATGGAAATTATACATGTGCACACAATGCTAATCCTAGGTATACTCTCTTGAGATCCTCTTGCACACGTACATTTAGGAGTCATGTATAAGAATGTAGAAAATAGAGTATTTGTAATAGCCCCAAATTGGAAACCAACTGTCCATCAGCAAAAGAGGTAAATAAATTATGATACAGTCATACAATAAAATGTTATACAACAATAAAAAGAAATGAAATAGTATTATACATGACAACATGACTGAATCTTACAATTACAATATCAAGGTAAAGAAGAAAGTCCCAAATAAAATGCTTTCAATATGATTCTGTCTAAATAAAATTCAAAAGAGACAAAACTAAATTATTGTCAAGGAATATATATCCAGGTTGTAAAACTATAAAGAAAAATAAGAAAATAATTATCTCAGAGAATCAAAGTGGTAGTTATCTCTATTGGGGAAGGAAGAAGATGTGACCAGAAAGAGACACACAAGGTTAGAAAGTTCTTATAAGAAGCGTAGTGAAATATGCCAGTCAGAGAAAGACAAATACTGTATGTTGTCATTTATATGTGGAATCTAAAAAATAAAACCAATGAATATAAGAATAACAAACAAACAAACACATTACCTTAGAAACAGCCATTAAACTCCAAAAAAAAATAACAGGATAAATGCATGAAGCTGTATTTAGAAAAATGTTGCTGCAGCACTATTCATAATAGCAAGAACATTAATACAAGGTTATATAAACAAATATACCACAAGGGAATTCTATAATGATATAGATCTATATTTATTGGTATGAAATGACTATGTTATATTCTAAAATAAAAGAAGAGGATTTAAAAGAGTTTGTATGTGTCCTCATTTTTTAAAAATTAAAAAATATTTATTTGAGCAAGAACTGAAAAAAATTGGAAGAATATATACCAAAATACTAACAGATACTAACAGCTATCTCTGGATGGTGGAATTATTGTTAATCCTTATTTTCTTCTTAATACTCATTGATCTTTCTAGAACTTTTAAAAATGAGCATACACTAGGCTCTCACTTAAATTATAGTTTTTTTGGTGTGAAGCACCAAGAAATTAATACTATTTAAAAATTACACTTACACAAAATTCATAGGATTAAATACTCTCAACAAAATATTTTTTTGGGTTTTGTGCAAGTATCAATAGCATAGTTCAAGATCTTGGCCAGTAGCCCAGGGTATAAAATATGATACTACTCACAACTTTATGTAGGGTAATTGCCTACTTCATTAGCTATCTCATCTTGTACTTTTCAGGACTAGTGGGATTCTACTCTGAATTTTTTCCCAGGTGTTTTTTCATTTAATCTCTAATTGATACCATGACTAGAAAGCCATATTTAACATTGCAGGGACATACCTAGATAAAGAAGGAGGTAAAGACTCTCACTGAGCATATTAAATGTACCTATGGTTAAAGAAGGGGCTAGGTTTGGAATATCACTAGGTATACTATAAACTTAGAATGTAATAATTTATAATTGAAGATGAAGAAAAACTGGTTAAGAATAAGTGTATTTTGCAGCTATAATGAATGTTGTCATTATTTTGGGGGGGAATTCATTTAATTCATAAATGTTTAGTATATTTGCTTTTCCATCACAATTTATTTGCTGTATGCAATATGGTAAAAAAATTCAACTGACTTTTTTTCAGTCGATTCTTAGAGTGTAGTTCCAGCTTTATTTATATGTTTATAAGTTTAATTTTGATTTTTTCAATTACCTACCACTTTTTAAGAACTGAATTATCAGTAAATTGGTGGGTGTAACCATATAAAAAGTTTTAAATCTTTGAAATACAAATGTCTCCCAACATTAAAGTTGTTTTGCTTTGGTTTGATACTGTTTTCCTGGCTAAGATACTTCTGAACTATAATAATAATACGAAAGTTTTATGAAACAATAACTTCTCTTCTTTTCTCCTTCAGCCTTAACTTTATCTGAAACTATTATAAAAGGTGGTAGACTTTATTTAAGTGCTGTAAGTATTTTGACTTTATTTGATTTTTAAATTTTATTTATTTTTTTTTGCAGGCTCTAGAGCACAGGCTCAGTAGTTGTGGCACATGGGCTTAGTTGCTCCACGGCATGTGGGATCTTCCCAGAACAGGGCTTGAACCCGTGTGCCCTGCATTGGCAGGTGGATTCTTAACCACTGCGCCACCAGAGAAGCCCTGATTTTATTTTTATTTTCGAACAGTACTTAAATTGTCTTTTTTTCCTCCCAACTGGTGAAACTATTTTTTAAAATCCCCATAGTGAATTGTAGCTTTCCTTTTATACTGCCTATATTCGTAAGGCTAGATTTGCCCAGAATTTGCCCAGACCTGACTCTTAAAATGTACTATAACAACCTCTTTGTCTTTCCCATTCCAGTTGAAATCACCTTCTTCCTGATTCTTGTTAAGAAGCTTTTTCAAAGTGTTTTCTAAACAACTGGGATCTGTTCCAGGTTCTTCCTTTGACAAAGTTACACTAAGTGGTCTGTGTATTATTCCATCAGCCTCAGCAACACCATTATTAGTCTGTTGCACATCTAAAGAAACTGCTGATGATGCTGAATAAATATTTCCTAAATGATCCATTATAGGAAGCAAATATAATTCTGGTTGAAGAGCCTAAAACATACAGGAAATTTAAAAAAATTAGTTTATACTTTAAAAAATAAGTTAAAAAATTAGTATAAGTTTAAAATGTCACGTTGCATACATATGGAGGAGCAAATGATTTGAGTTTCAGTTCTGATTCTTGCTTTGCCTTCACCTGGAAATAAATGAGGAAATAATTAAAGCTTCTGTAACATTTTTCAGTTACTTTTACCCTCACTTTCTTGCAGACGGCATATTTCTGTGACATAAAAATCAAATCAAAAAGCTAGTAACTAAGGCTATATTCTAGAAAATGTAGAATATAATCCTATTTCTATTCACTGTACTAAACATAATAGAAATTCTATGTCATTTAATAATAATAATTATGGCTATCACTTGCATGGACTTACTATGTGCCAGGCACTATTCTAAATGCTTTACATATAAAGCTCAGTTAATCCTCACAATTCCATGTGATAGGCACACATATTGTCTGTAGTTCACAGACAAGAATGAGGCAAGGAGAGGTTAAGCATCTTGCCCAAGATTTTATAAATAGGAAGTTTTCAAGTTGGGATTCAAAACCAGGTAGTCTGGTTCTAGAATCCAACTTTGTAAACTTTATTTCCTAAATATTCAGCCCATAGAGTTAATTTGTTATTCATTCATTCTTTCAACAAATATTGAGGTATACTATGTGTCAGGTAGTGTTCTACATGGTGGGGATACAACTGTAAACAGTGCAAAGTCCCTGCTCTCATGTAGCTTATATTCTACTTGGGAGAGTAGATGTTAAATAAATGTGATTTAAGATAGTGATATGTGATTTATGAAAATAAAACAGAGTGATGTAATAGAGAGGAATTCAGAGAAAGAATATCTAAAACTAGGTGGTCAGAGAAGGCCATTTTTGAAAGATAATAATTGAGCTGAGAACTGAATTATGAAAACAAGAAGCAAGCTATTTGAAAATTGGGGGAAGTGATTTCCAGGCAAGTACAAAGATGATAAAATAGAAATGAGTTCGCTGTATGTGAGGACCAAAGGAAGATTTTTGTGGCTAAAGTGTAGAACCAAGGAGAAAATAGTAGTAGATGAAATCTGAGAGGCAGCCTGTTCGTGAGACTCTCCTTACCTCTTGCCTAACCACTGCAAAAGTCTCCTGGTTACAATTCCTGTCTCTAGTTTCTTAAGGCTCTCATCATGTCATCTTTTGCTCAAAAACTCCAAAGCTTCAGAAAAAAAAAATCCAAATTCATTAATCTGGCATTCAAGACCTTCAATAAACAACTTTTACAACTTGTTGTCTACTATTCCCTTTCACACAGTCAATGCCCTAGTAAAAACCGAACCACTCACTTTTCCCTAGAGTTGCCTCCTTTGCCACTTCTGTGCTCATTGTATTTTCTCTGCTCAGAAAGCTTCTCCCACCCAACATCTTTGCAAGATCAAATATTTATCTGTCAAAATCTAAACTGATGATCACTTTTTCCTTAAAGTTCTCCATCTCCCCTCTTGTCCTGCTGGAAGCAGTCTCTTTTTCTTCTAAATATACAGAATATGCTATTTTAATTATTTATGTATTTTATCTTCACCACTACACTGAATATTCTTTAAGAGCAGGATCCATAGTCAATTCTTTTTTCTCATTTTGTATACAGAAGAACATCAATAAACATTTGTTGAAAATATTATAATAAAATATTGATATTAGAAGCATTTTAGAAGTTGTCTTAAATTGCCATTAGGTCCCTTCCAATCTAGAATTCTGTGATTGGTATTTTGTAATTTTACATATCATGAAAAAGAACAAAAAGTTATGAGGGTTGTTCCTTTCCTTCCCTGATTAAGGAAAACTAACTTAATGATCAGCAAATTAATATTCTGCTATACTAAACAGAACTCTAATGACAAAAACTTTAAATCTACCTACTGAGCCCAAGAATTCCACATAGCAAATTCCTTTATAGTTCTACTTTGGGGGGAAATGTTTTTTTTCCCCATTATCATTCATTATTTACTTTTTTCAATAAACATTTAAATGCCTCTAAGTGCTAAACACCTTGTTAGGCACTGGTTGTAAATACAGTAGTGAATAAAATAAAGTCTCTGCTCACAGGGAGCTACAGTCTAATGGCAGTTATGTTAAACAAATAATCGCATAAGCAAATACATAATAATGATATGTTAACTAGCATAGAATAGGAATATACTGCATTTTAAAGGGTTTAAATATGGAAAAATATGATTAAAGAAATAAACCTTATATAAATACAAGAAACCAGAAGCTTTGAGATCTCATGGTTTGCTGGTTGAGAATTTCAGCTTGGAAAACTCTCTATTTAGAAAATTCTGCCACTCAAGCTACAAATAGGAGTATTCAACAGAGAATAGCTGGTTCCCGTCCCCTCAAATGCAGTATGTTGGAGTCATATCATTTCATATCAAATAAGGCTAGTTGTGACCTCAACGAGAATCCATTTTTTTCCACAACCTAAGTACTTGTTTAAAAAGCTTTTAAACGCTGTTATTTAAATTTAAAAATACATGATCACATTTAAAATTAGTCTTTCTTTTCTTCCCAAGGAAATCACACAAAAAAATACTCCCATATTTTAGTGCCCCATAATATGCCAGAAAGGACCATCTTTTCCTGATGACCTGTGTGCTTAATATTTCCATTTCATTATGATTGAGATCACATATTGCACAGTATGTTAAAGAGTTGAGTTGATAAGCATTTAAGAAACAAAATTTAAGGTATGCTTTTCTTTAATCAAAAGGAAAAAAATTAAGAAAACTTACTACAGCTAGATTATTTCCAATGCATTTCAGAAATAAAAATTTTTCTGCAACAGGATCTTCACCAAGGAACTCACCGAGTCGCTCCCTCAGGGTTTATAAAGTAAGGTGAGGAGATACTCTGAAATATCATGACATTTCCTTATAATGTAAAATGAAATAGGTTTCAGCTGTACTAAAGATTTAATAACTTTAGTCACCTACTGTGAACCCAAAGACTAATTTTATGTATCATATATAGCTTAATATATTGTGTTTCTACATTGCCTGGTACTTTGTAGCCCTGAAGGCTGTAAATATTTTTTAAAATAAATGACTAAAAGTCATTTAATCAATAAAATCATTAAGTTTTAAAATTATGCAAATGAACACTGTTTATAAAAGTCCTTTTTGTACTAAAAAGGAAAATGCTTGTCTACTTTTCTCATCTACCTTCAAATTTTTTGTTAAAATAAAACTTTGCAATGAAATTTATATAATTTTATACATATATTAAAGAAGGATTTAGCCACAGATATTTTGGAAGTTTGACAGGATTAGCTAGTGCTTAAAATTTTCTTTGATGATCAAATGTTGTCAGATTCCACATCTTTGCTCACTGGGGATACGTCATTCCTCAACAACTAAAATTTAAAGCCATCACTTATGTTCTTGTTCTGAGTTCTTATTTTTCTAGGATCTTATAGGAATATTACATAATTAATTCATTCAATTAACAAATACATATTGAGCCCCTCTTTGTGTCAGACATTATTCTAAGGGCTGGGGATAAGGCAATCAACAAAACAAATATCTTTGCCCCTACAGACCATACAATCTAATGGTGGGAGTGAAAAATTAACAAAATAAGAGAAAAAATTTAATTCATGAGACACTGCTAAGTACTATAGAGAAACATAAAGCAGGGAAGGGAGAGTAACTGCAATTTAAAATACACCGATCAGAGAAGATATAAACAAAAAAGTAATATTGGAGCAAAGACATGAAGGAGATGAGATAGCATATGTAAAGGCAAAAAAAGCATTTTAGACAAAATAAACAGCAAGTACAAGGGTTCTGAGGTAGGACCATGTCTAATGTGTTCCAGAACAGAAAGGAGGTTAGTGTGCTTGAAGAAAATGATAGGGAAAATTAGGAAGATTGAGGTGTCTTCAAGAAAAATAACAGGCAGTTAGATCACATAGTGTCATGTGTGTTTCTGTGAATGTGAAAAAAAAAAAAAGTGTATATATATATATATATATATATATATATATATATACACACGTGTGTGTGTGTGTGTGTGTGTGTATTCTGTTTCTATTTTTAAATAGTTCAGTGAAAAAGTCATTGTAGATATACTGGTTTAATCACTATTCACAGCTCTTCAACAGGTTTCTAATTTCAGATAATTTCTCTCTTAATTCTCTTTGGGTATAGCCATAGTAATACACAGGTTATACTCTGTTTCCTAGGTGGCAGTACTATGGCTAAGTGACATCTGTTCCTATAGTACTTTTTAACTGTTATATAGCACTACTTATTGATAGTATTCATTAAGTCAGGGACTGGATCCATCACATGAATAAGATATTTTTCACTTAGAATTTTTGAATTTCCAGAAAGCATTTTTCTCTGCAGAAAAAAGAAAATTGCTTTTTCAGGCACATTGTAACATGACTACAAAATACTTGCCTTATAAATCCAGCTAAAATTAATTTGTTAACAACTTGTATTGAAATGGTATTAAACTGATAGTTCCAAGATCTTTCAGGGACATAAAAAACATGAAGTTCCACCAACTGAATAAATTGAGAATAAAATCAGTTAAAATATTTTTAAAGTGAAAAAAATCAGCTGATGTCCTACAGAATTTTAAGTTTAATAAACATAATTGAAATAAACATGGAATACATGTATCCTTCTGAACAAACATAAAAAAACAAAATGAAGAGCCAAAAATTTGTTAGGTTGGCCACTTGGCACTTGGAGCATATTTTCCCTTGGAAACAATGTCATGGCTGTGGTCCTAGAGTTCCTTAACATATCCGACATACAATGCTTGTTTTGTGGCTTGCAGTAAGGATACTAGATTGCCAAGATCAGTTTTCTCATTACCAACCTTTCCCCCTTCCCTGACCTCTACCTACACAGTTTCATTGGTGTTATCTTGTGGAATCCTTATCCTTTACATATTGTCTCCCTAACACTGCTGTGATGATTGCTAGTTCTCAGCACCTGCTAAAGTGTGAATACTAGGGCTTGGGGAATATTTCTGTTTCCCAGAATTCAAGGAAGAACCTATTCCTGACCAGTGATGGGGAAAGGAATGGTTGTTTTCACATAGGGCATGTCTGTAAGCTTAGCTTGTCTGTGCTTATATGTACTACCCTTTTTCCTATTAGTGTTTTATGACCTCAGTTAGAATTCATCTATTGAGAAGAATATTTAGATTACTACAACAGAACAATTACAGCAAATAAAGTCTTATCTTTTAGTCTAATTAAAATTTGCTATTCATGTATATTAAAAGTCAAAGCATTGAAATGATTATACTCTATGATATTAAGTATCTGAGAAAAATTTTAAAAATTTTAAGTAAATATGACCTTATTAGTAATTTTTATAGGAAATGACAATGGCTCTTGAACTGAGTATTTTGCTCAAGTTGTTTTTATAGACCAAGCAGATTACTTGTATAGTTCTGATGTCAGAATATTAACCAACAGTTTAAGATGTTTGAATAGATGGAATAGTGAAGTTTCCTATATGTTGTATTTTGAATATCAGGGCATTTAAAAGATTATTCTCTAACTATGCCCTCCTATTAACAGCTAAAGCTATACTATATATTAATACTATAATATTAAATATTAAAGCTATACTATAAATACTATTACTATATATACTATATATACTATATATATATATATACTATAAATACTATTAAATATTTGTAAAACCTTCAGAAATCTGAAGTAAATATGGCCTTGCCCATTATATAAATGCATTAATATTTTACAGGAGAAAAAATATTTCTTGAACTAAACATTTTACTCTTTTATAGATGAAGTAATTACTTCTATATATTTTATAACAATTCATGAATTATAATTCAAAGTGTATAGACTTTCATTCTATAATGGAAAGAGGAAGCAATACAAAGAAAATATAGTTGACAAAACATTTCCTGGCCTTTGACACATTTTGTGAAGTAAATCAATTTATTGGGAATTTGGATTTATTAATTCATTCAACAAATATGCCTACTATGTGCCAGCACTGTTCTAGGTACTATGAATATGTAGTGAATAAAACAAAGATCCTTGCCTGCATGCAGCTGATATTCTAATGAGGTATCAGGACAAGAAGAAGGGTGAGGGAAGTGAAGCACTCACCTCAGGTACAAAATTTAAAGGGGTACCAAAACCTCAGTAATCAAGATAAATAATATTTTAAAAAATCTATTCAGGGACTTCCCTGGTGGCTCAGCAGCTGGGAATCCGCCTGCTAACACGGGAAGAATCCCCCTCGAACACGGGTTCGAGCCCTGGCCCGGGAAGATCCCACATGCCATGGAGCAGATGGGCCCACGTGCCATGACTACTGAGCCTGTGCTCCGGAGCCCACGAGCCACAACTACTGAGCCCGTGTGCTGCGACTGCTGAAGCCCGCATGCCTAGAGCCTGTGCTCCACAGCGGGAGGGGCCAGCGCAATGAGAAGCCCGCACACCACAAAGGAGAGTAGCAGAGTAGCTCCCGCTCACCGCAACTAGGGAGGGCCCATGCGCAGCGAGGAATACCCAACACAGCCAAAAATTAAATAAATAAATAAATAAATAAATAAATAAATCTATTCAATGCAAAAAATTCATGATGAATAAAATATCATAAATTTAAAGACAGAATGGTACTATTAGAGCCTGAGTAGAAAGGAAAAATATGAACTGCTATATACATATCTTTTTAAAAAATACATTTCTTAATGGTTAACTTTTTCCAGAACAACATAGTTGAAAAAATATTGAAAATTTTGAAAGCCTGTATTAAAACTCACAACATCATTTTAAGGTTAAACATTCTATTTATATCAAAACCCAACTTTATCCTGGCTTTAATGGAAGCAAATTCATCAATAATATTCTTACTAAAACTATTATTTTAAAAATACATTAAATTGGACAGGGAACTATCAATATTATACAATAACCTATAAGAGAAAATAATCTGAAAAAGAATATATATATATATTCATATATATATATATATCTGAATCGCTGTGCTGTATACCTGAAACTTACATGATATTGTAAATTAACTATACTTTGATTAAAAAAATTTTTTTAAATAAGTAAAAATAAAAATAACTATTTTACAATAAATAAATAAATAATAAAAATACATTAAAAGGTATACAGACGGGCACATATTTTGCCTTTTGCCTCAGGCTCCAAAATGGCTAGGCATAGCACTATTAGATCCTGTTTCTATTTAAAATGTTGGTATCTTGTTTGTCACAGGTTTTTGCATTAATTTTTCATTTTAAAAATCTTTTATTAAAATATTTATCTTAATTACTTAATTTTTTGGTGCCTGCTTAAGTTTTGCACCAAAGGCAAGTGACTCATTTTCCTCAGACTAGTCTCCGTCCTGTGAGGGACACAGACAATGAACATTAAATATAAAACACTGGTAAGTGATATAGCAAATCAGAAAGTGGGCAGTACTGGGAAAAGAGAATAAGTAGAGCAGGGCAAGGAAATTGGGAAGATAAAAGAGGGAGTAGTTTTCAGTTTTAAATAGAATAGTCCGGATACAAATCTAAGAAAATTAACAATTCCTTAATGTCAACTAATATCTAGTCCATATACAAATTTCGCCAATTGTCCAACTGTCCTCAGAATGTTTTTTCAATCTAGAATTCAATCAAGGATAACATATTGCATTTGGTTGTTACGTCTTTTTTTTTTTTTTAATTGAAGTATAGTTGATTTACAATTTGTGTTAGTTTCAGGTATACAGCAAAGTGATTCAGTTATTTTCTTTCAGATTATATTCCATTAGAGGTTATTATAAGACACTGAATATAATTCCCTGTGCTATACAGTAAATCCTTGTTTCTTATTTATCTTATGTATACTAGTATGTATCTATTAATCCCGTACTCCTAATTTGTCCTTCCTCTCTCCCTCTCCCCTTTATCACAACTTTTAAAAAGCTTAATTTGGAAGAGTTTTCCAGACCTGCTTTTTTTTCTCTTCATGGCACTTTTTAAAGAGACTGGACCAATTGTTTAACAGGCTGTTCTGCATTCTGAATTTACCTTATTAACTCCTAAGGTGTCATTTAACTTATTTCTCCAATCCTTCTCTCTCCTGTAAAGAGTTGACTTTATAGCCCTCAATTGACACGTGTTAATCAACCGGGGTAAGAACACTTCATAATACCCTGTATTACATATTACTTCACATTTGGGCATACATAATGCTCTACTTCCAAATATTTGTATATTTAATAATTATTAAAGGGATAATAGAACAGACTATAAGGGACAAGAAAATGGAACCTGTTATAAAGTTATTTGAATAATTAAAGTGTGAGGTGATAGTGGCTCAGACTAACATGCTAACAATATAGGTGATGGGAAGTGGTCAGATTTTGTATATAATTTGAAGCTAGAGTCCAAGAAGTGAAGTTTGAGTAAGGTGTGAAGTATGACTCCAAGGTGTTTGGCCTCAGATATCGAAAGGATGGATTTGCCATCAACTGAGATGGGTAAGGTCATGGTTAGTACGGGTTTGGGCTGGGGGGAGAACTGTAGTTCAGTTTCAGACATACTGAGTTTCAGCTGTCTATTGATTATCCAAGCGGAGATTTCAAGTAGGCAGCTGAAAATATCAATCTGGAGTTTGGGAAAGAGGGCTGGGATGGGGATATAAATGTGAGAATACTTAGCATAAAGTTGGTATTTAAAGCTACTAGACTGGATGAGATCACAATGAGTGCAAACAGAGAAGAGAACAAAGAGCTGACCCCTGAAATTCCCCAATATCAAGAGATCAGGAAGAAGAAAACGACACAGAAAAGAAGACTGAGAATGAATAACAAGGAATGTAGAAGGAAAACCAAGATAATGTGTATGCTAAAAGCCAAGTGAAGGAATTATGTCAAGGAAGACAGAGTGATCAACAGTGTCAACTATTGTGCACACACAGATCAAGCATATGTGGAATAAGAATTAAGCAATAGATTTAGTAATGTAAAGGTGAATTTAACGGAGCAGTTTTGGTGGAATAGTGGAGTGAAAGCTTGACTGGAGTTGATTTAAAGTGAAAATGAGAAGAAGGTATTGGGGGTTTGAGAAGGTATGAAATAGTTATCTAGAATAGTGGAAGAGTGAATGAGTGAGTGGGAGATAGTCTTATTGCCTACTAGCAAAAAGTTCCACTTGAGATTCATGGTCATTAATTTAAAATGAGAATAGTCCTATGCTGGTGTATTTTTCTCCAGCCATGTTCCACTGTAGGTATATGTGAAGAATAGGTGAAGACGATTAAGCAGGGTTTTTGTTTTGTCAAGGAGTACAATGAAATGAGAGGGCAAGGAGTCAAAAGTATGTGCAAGAGAGTGATCAAGAATGCTCCGTGAGTTTGCAGGGCAGAAATAGAGACACAGATGTAGAGAACAAACGTATGGACACCAAGTGGGGAAAGTGGCAGGGGGGTGGGGGTGGTGGTGTGATGAATTGGGCGATTGGGATTGACATGTATACACTAATATGTATAAAATGGATAACTAATAAGAACCTGCTGTATAAAAAAATAAATAAAATTCAAAAATTCCAAAAAAAAAAAAACAGTGCTCCGTGATATTTAAGCCAGCCATGGAAGGCATCCTGAGAAGAGGAATAAACAAACAAACAAAAAAAGGTGATAGGATCAATGCATTGGAGGTCTCAGTATAATTGGGGTCCTTAGAGATACGAGAACTGTAATCAAGTACTGGGATACACAAAGTTGGGTTCACAGTGGAGTTGGTATCTAATACTTTATATAATCCATATTTTTGCTTTATCAAAACTTTTCAAAACCAATGATAAGCAGGTTTTTCTTATATTTTAGTGTAAAAAGATTTTCTTACCTCTGATGAGGAAGGTCGACTTGGACTGAGGGACATATTCACCAACGTCTGAATGGGGTAATTTTGTAGGGTTTTTTTAATCTTTCTTCATTGAAGTAGTATTTAATAAAGGTTATAACAGATTTTTGGCTTGTTTAAGATAGCATTCCACTCATTTCTGGTCTTTGATTCATTCAAAAAATAAACAGAAAAACACAAAAGGCTTTAGACTCAAAATGAAAACTTGATAAGTACACAATCTTATCATCATAATTCAAAAAGATATACTACTAGTAAGTAGGGCTGGTAACTGCAATGAAATGAACATATATCCCATACAACTAAGTAAAGTGGTAAATTATAATAGACTTGTGACTAGAACATTTTTTACTATTCTAAACAATTCATTTTCTCTTGGTCAAAAATTAAGGTTAAATATATATAGTATTTTACACAAAGTAGAAATATACTTTTGGAAGTAGAAAGACTAAACTTATACAAATGGCTGTAGAATGATGAAAATTGTTTTATCCTTTGCATTTCTTCCTGGCCTTGGATACTTCAATAATAATAAATGTGAACAATTATTCCAGATGAAAATATCAGTCTTTAAGTATATCAGGTTTGTGTACCTATGTTTGTGTATTATTTCTTGTGTTTTTCCTCAGAAAATGTATGACAGTTTACAAGAATACACAATAAAATTCAAAGTATATAAATATATAATAAAAGTTAAAAAATAAGGTAGCAGAATTACTACTCTAAAAAAGAATTATCAAAGTGGGACAATCCTTAGGGATATACTATAATACCAATAGTAGAGAAGTTTTTTCAAGATTCCAAAGCTTTGTTTTATATTAAGATAGTGATTTAAATCTGACAAAACTTAAAATTCAAGCTGAGGGTGCCTGCAGGATAGGAATGGAAAGGAGAAAAAAAAGAAAATTGTCTGGCTACCTTTAAAAATGAGATCACATGAGGCTGTAGGCAAGCCTCCTCAGATCAAAGGCCTGACTGAGGGCTATAATTAAAAAATTTCTTAAACCCAGGGAGGATCCCCAAAAGTGTTGTAAATAGCATAACAAAATGGGAAGCCACTGGTCTAAGCTAACCGTACCTGCTAGAAATTTTGGGGGAGGCGTTCTCCCCTAAGCTAAATGAGGAAAGTAAAACATTCCAACATAGGTTAAAAGGTATATCGGTCCTTCAGTATCATTGAGGTAGCCACCCAATTATTTAAAAAAAGAAAAAAAAAACCAAAACTGCCCTTGTTTTACAAATCTGGTCTCTACAGGATCAGAGGTATGGCTCCAAAAATAATCCAAAGCCCACCAATCCTTTTATCACTTCCAAAAGCTTCCCTATTTATCTTAAGAGACTTGTAAGTGTTAAAGGAGAAACAGTCATACTGGGAGGAACTTGCCTGTGCCTTTGAGATGCAAATATCCTACCTGGTTTTCTCCAGGAACCCTTATCTCTGCCATCTTTTTAAAATGCAGATTTTGAAAAAGGGGGTAAATTGGAACTTGTCAAGGACAAATAAAAATCTTAAGCATCTTTTCCATAAATATTATTAACAAGGGTTTAGCCATTTAGACAAGTGAGCTTGATTTGTTACATCGGCCAGAAACCCAATTTTAATCCAACCTCTTTTGCAGACTGATGGGTTTTACATTGCTGTACCTGGCTCATGGCTGAAATTCTGGAATGGGAACAATGAGGTCTCTGTGTTTGTTTGTGTGTTTGTATGTATCTATGTGTGTCGTAGATGTATGGTATTGTCGAAAAGTAATTAGCAAAAGAGCTCTATTTCACTGACTTAAAGGAAATTAGCGCTTATATACTCAGAAATAGAAAATAATCTGGCCAGAATGAATTTCACCTGGTGGCACAGTGGTTATGAATCCGTCTGCCAATGCAGGGGACACGAGTTTGAGCCCTGGTCTGGGAAGATACCACATGCAGAGGAGCAACTAAGCCTGTGCGCCGCAACTACTGAGCCTGCGCTCTAGAGCCCACGAGCCACAACTACTGAGCCCATGTGCCACAAGTACTGAAGCCTGCATGCCTAGAGCCCATGCTCTGCAACAAGAAAAGCCACCGCGATGAGAAGCCCGTGCATTGCAACAAAGAGTAGCCCCAGTAGTACTGGAAAATATTCAGTACTAAACTGATATCTGGTATTGAAGGTGGCTTAAGCTTGTTGGCTTGATTAATATAGACACGTCTTTAGAATCATCAATGTTAAGTATAATATTGTACAATATTTCTGTTGTACTTAGGTTTACTAGACTTTATTATATCTATTGCAAATTTGTCAGTAAGAAAAGTAACCCAATGTGGAAAAATTTTTAAGCAAAGTTAGATATGTGTCTTCAGTAAAAGAAGGTGTGAGGATGAAAAAATACTGAAGAGTTATGCATGATCAGGATTTTCTAAGATTGGATTGAATTTAGGTGGGTAAATGGATTTTGTTGGGATTAAGCTAAGGTAAGACTTGGATTTGGTTTCTCTTTCCGTTAAAAAAACAAGGTTTTCTTTTCCTTTTTTTTAAAAATTATTTATTTATTTATTTATTTGGGGTTGCATTGGGTCTTCATTGCTGCACGTGGGCTTTCTCTAGTTGCATTGAGCCGGGGCTACTTTTTGTTGTGGTGCACGGGCTTCTCTTGCTGCGGAGCATGGACTCTAGGCACACGGGCTCAGTAGTTGTGGCCTAGATGCTCCACGGCATGTGGGATCTTCCCAGACCAGGGAATTGGACCCATGTCCCCTGCGTTGGCAGGCGGATTCTCAACAACTGAGCCACCAGGGAAGTCCCGAGAACAAGCTTGTCTTGGAATACTGTTTTTTCTTATAAATTTATTTATTTTATGTGTTTATTTTTGGCTGCATTGGGTCTTCCTTGCTGCACGCGGGCTTTCTCTAGTTGCAGCGAGTGGGGGCTAGTCTTTGTTGCGGTGCACGGGCTTCTCATTGCGGTGGCTTCTCTTATTGCGGAGCACGGGCTCTGGGCGCGCGGGCTTTAGTAGTTGCGGTGTGTGGACTCAGTAGTTGTGGCTCGCGGGCTCTAGAGCGCAGGCTCAGTAGTAGTTGTGGTGCATGAGCTTAGTTGCTCCACGGCATGTGGGATCTTCCCAGACCAGGGCTCAAACTCGTGTCCCCGGCATTGGCAGACAGATTCTTAACCACTGTGCCACCAGGGAAGTCCCTGGAATGCCGTTTCTGATAACATATTGTGTGAGTTTCTTTGCTTTTAAGTGATCTGTGTTTGCTTTTGAGATCTCTTGTAACTTTGGTTAACAAATAAGTATTGTCTCACAGTGACCAATGACCTTATTTGATTAAGTGTTGAAACTTTTTGAGAAACTTCCCAAATATCAAATTTTTTTTTTTTTTTAACTTTGGGTTTTATTTATTTATTTATTTTATTTATGGCTGTGTTGGGTCTTCGTTTCTGTGCGAGGGCTTTCTCTAGTTGCGGCAAGTGGGGGCCACTCTTCATCGCGGTGCACGGGCCTCTCATTATCGCGGCCTCTCTTGTTGCAGAGCACAGGCTCCAGACGCGCAGGCTCAGTAGTTGTGGCTCACGGGCCTAGTTGCTCCGCGGCATGTGGGATCTTCCCAGACCAGGGCTCGAACCCATGTCCCCTGCAGTGGCAGGCAGACTCTCAACCACTGCGCCACCAGGGAAGCCCCCAAATATCAAATTTTAATCAAAGTTCTTTTGACTTTCAGCTAACTTTGGGATGCTTTGGAGGGCCCCTGAGGCATCTCAGAGAGAAATATTAAACCAGTATTATTTGGTATGTTAAATTACATAGAGAGCATTTTCACACGAGCGATTAACCTACTTAAGATATACTGTATAGATGAATGTTATTAACATAGACATTCTAAAAATTATATAGTTTCTGGAATTTGGATATGTCCTGGTATTATGCTATAGTTCTAGTTGTCATCTTAAAATGTTGTCTGTCACTTCTTTATGGATTACACTGTAATAAGATGTTTAACCATGCCTTTTAAGTCTTGTCATTTATAGATAGTTATCATTGTACTCTGATGCTGTTACAAAAGGACTTCCTCTTCAAGAAGACTGGGTCATTTGTAGAGACGTGGATGAATCTAGAGACTGTCATACAGAGTGAAGTAAGTCAGAAAGAGAAAAACAAATACCGTATATTAACGCATATATGTGGAACCTAGAAAAATGGTACAGATGAACCGGTTTGCAGGGCAGAAATTGAGACACAGAAGTAGAGGACAAACGTATGGACACCAAGGGGGAAAAGCGGCGGGGGGTGGTGGTGGTGGTGTGATGAATTGGGAGATTGGGGTTGACATGTATACACTGATGTGTATAAAATGGATGACTAATAAGAACCTGCTGTATAAAAAAATAAATAAAATAAAATTCAAAACTTCAAAAAAAAAAGAAGATTCATAGGAAGGCTACAGAAGCAGTTACAACAGTCCCACATAAGATGACTATGCAAGGATTCCAGCCCATACCAACTCAAAACAAGAAGCTGTCCTGCCCCTGGGATCTCTAGATCAGGCATCCAGAGATTTTCACTCCCTGACAGGCAGGGTTGACACCCCTACTCAGCCCTGAAGCAGCTACAGAAGACAGACCATCACCCCTCTGCTTCCCATAAGATTATGGGAGTAAAATCTCTGAGCGGGGAATGAGACAGGAAGGGGGCAGGGCACAACTTTTAAAAGAATGACATAGCTGGAGGACACGACATAAACTCATTAGAACCAAATAGGTCCAAGATGGTGGATGAGTTGACTTCCACTGTAACACATCAGCAAGCTCAATGACACACCCACAGGTGCCATGACAGTTCCTAGGCTGACCATAAAGGTCAGAAAGTGGGCCATGGCCCAATTCCTGGAAATCCTCACCCCTCCCCCCAAACAGCTAGAATACTCCTCCCACTCATTAGCCTACGAAATTACCCACCCCTATAAAAACTGACAACCCCCTTACCCTGGTGCCTTTCACCTTCTGAGATGGCCCACACTGTCTATGGAGTGTGTATCTCCCTGAATAAACCTTCTTTCTCTTAAAAAAAAAAAGAAAAAGATTCCAAAGCTTTGCTTTATGTTAAGATGGTGATTTAAATCTGACAGAACTTAAAATTCCTGTGATCTAGTACTGATTACATCTCTATGAAATCCTATCAGACTCCACTAATTGTTCTAATGGTATCAAAATTAAAAGATTATATTCTGGGACACACAATCTTTCAAATCAAATTATTTCCACATATTACTTCCTATATAAATTTTTTACAACAATTAAAACAAAATGTGATTTGTCATTTTAACCATCTCAAACGTTATTTTAAATACATTAGTGCTTTAAGGAAACATTAATATATTTCTATTTCTGTATCTATCCAAAGGCTCTTTCTGACATTGTACTACTATTAGTCTCAATTATGAACCTAACAAAGCACAACTCAACTTCTTTATTAGATAAGAATTAATGGTAATAATCTATATTAAACACAGCATACTGGCATGCATTAACTAGTATGCCAATTGGGAGACTACAACTTTCAATTTTTCTGGATGCATTAAAAACTTGATATTCTAACTCAGAACAAATTTTTAATTAAGCAAACTCAAGATAGAGCAATCAAGACCTGCTTTACTATTATCTTAAGTTAAACTGCCCCCCTATACTATTCCTTCTAAAGGAACAGCAAACAAGCCGTGTTTTGAGCTACAATTCCCTTTGTCATTACTGACTGGATCAGTACTAAAGACCAAATCCTGGCTGGCCAGAGACAAAGTGGCCTGGCATGAAAAGACGAGCCCCTAGGAATTAGAATTGGGAGAAGATCTCAAGATTCAAGTATGTAGTTCGTAGATACTGAAGCAAAATGAATGTATAAAGGGAAGTCATGAAGCAGTATCATATCCATGAAGCAAGCCCATGTTATGAGAAAGCTGTAATTATTTGTAAACCACAATAGAAAAAGAGATCAAGACTAGAGAGAATGACTGATTGAACCAGTAGTGAGATGCCAGCTGAGGAGATACATAGGTGATTCATGTTTATAGTTAAGCACTAGAGAGAAGAGTCAAAATTTTCTTGCTGTTGAGGTCCCTAACCTTACATCTACTCCTATTGGGGTCCGACGATGGGGAAGCGGGCTGCGGATGGGCCGCCCGTTGGACAAACTCGGGTCACTTAGGGATGCGTCTCTAAGGGGACAGGGTGCCAGTGACTCAAGCCCGTATTTCTAGCTCCTACGCCTCGGTAAGGCTCTCCCCTTCCCTGCCCTCAACCTCTGCCGCCAACTCCGTCAGGAAAACAGGAACCGCCTCGTCGTCCCGCCACCAGGCCTTTTACAAAGTCCCTCAATATCTGACTTCTCTCACCGGTCCCCTCGGGTCTTGGAGGATAACGACAAGCTCTTTCCTTACCTCTCTCAAATCGGCCTTTCCGGAGAGGGAGAGCGGAGAGGATGGGTGTCTGGTCGCGTTAGCATCCCGCCGCTGCCGCGCCCACCGTCCGCTCCGCCCCTTCTCGCTCCCTGCTCTCCCCTCACCCCCCTGAGGCTCGGGCTCCCGCATGGGTGAGGAGCTGAAACAGAAGGCGGAGGAGGGCGCGCATGCGCGCCGCGGGTGGAGGCACGGGGCAAAGAACCGGAAACTTAGAGACAAAGTTCCGAGCCCCGCCTCCCGCTCCGCCGCCCCGCCGACCCGCAGTCCCGCCGTCTGGCCCTGCGGACCCACCACCGATCCACCGACGGATTGCCGATCTGCCCAGCTCTCGCGTGCGCCATGTCTGGTTCCTCCAGCGTCGCCGCTATGAAGAAAGTGGTTCAACAGCTCCGGCTGGAGGCCGGGCTCAACCGCGTGAAGGTGAGCGGGGGCGGGCGGCTGAGGGGGAGGGGAGGGCGGGTGAGGTGGCGGGGGGGATCCGGCAGGCGAGCTGGCGCGGCGAGCGAGGCTTGCGTTCGGCTCTCGCCACCCCTAGGGAGGACGCGCTCTCGGCGGCGGCGGCGGCGAGCTCGGCGGCCAGCTTTAGAAAAGTAGCGGCGCAGGTCGGCGTTGTGGTTTGGGGGGCCGGTTAGTGCGCCCTTCCGCCCCAAGACTTTCCAAGGCGGGCTGGCCCTGGTTTGAACAGCGGCTTTCCGCATTCCGGTCCTCCTCCCCGTCTCCCTCCCTCCGTAGTGACTCCGCGGCTGTGCTCGCCAACAGCTGCTCCTCCGCGCGCAGTCCGCACCCTTCCCGGCCCTCTCGACCAGCTCCTCTGTTTTTTGTCACCCGACGGGGTTTTATCCGACTTTTGATTCAGAAGTATTTTTTCTTTGCATTTCAGAACTTTCCCAAATCCACTCTCTTTAATAGTAGAGTCTTACTTCCAGCTCCTCTCATTCACCGAACACACACTTGAAAACGAATTCTTGCATAACTTTAACTGTAGGTTAAAGAAGCCTGTTTTGGAAAAGTTCGCAATGTCTAAGGTTACCACTGGTGCCCTGTACAACTTCGTACAAAGCGTGCATTTCGTATCTGTTTGGCACCGTTTGCTGTGTTGTGACTTTGGGTATATCTACTGGTCCGCGCGTACCCGAAAAAGTAATTAGGGTGGACCAGTGTTATTTATTTTGGCATCTGGTTAGCATTGATCTTGTCCTGGGGTATTTACTTTGGGGAAAAAGCCTTTTGTGTGTGGTGATATGACAACCTGACGTTCTAGTGCTATTTCGAGTTTCCTGATTTCTTAAATCCTGCGTGGATTGGCTTCTTTCTGGTGCAGGTCAGTTTACGTGTGAAACACTTGTAATTAAAAAAGAAACAGAGAAGAGTATAAAGCATGCACTCTGTTGAAAGAAAAAGCCAGTTTCCAAGATGATTTGATTCTGTACTCATTAGGCTAGTTTTTACTTCCCCCTGAAATGTTTTGTGGAGTAAGATGGTCTCCTATTTACCCATTTCCTTAAGTAGAAATGTCAGGGACCTAGTTTACTCAGTTGTGGTCATCTCGGGAGGGAAGGGAAATTCCCATCAGTCTTGGGGTGGGATTCTCCTCTCTTTCTGTCCTTTAAGTGTTGTAAACTCCATTGCAGTCTCGAATCCATTTCTCTAATCTCCAGATTCTTAGCTCATCCCAGTGATTTATGGTTAGTCTTGGCTGGATTTAACTTTGAAATCACTATCTTATCATTCAGGCGTGTCTTTATCATAGATTGGGGGGAGGGGAAAAATGCTGGTTAAAAACAGAAAAGTGTTAAGTAGGGGTATTTAGTCCTAATCTGCAAAGAAAATGAGTTGAAGTCCTCAGGCTCAAGTACTCTGAGGGCTTTACCATAAAAACTCTAGCCCCTCCAGTAACTCCGCAGCATGATTCCTTCCTCCTATTCTTAGGAGGGTTTTGGTCGGAATCATTAAAGGCACCACAAGTGATTTGGTTTTAGAAATCTCAATTTGTCTGATGCCAGGGCTGTGTGTAGCAAGGAGTGGAGGCATCACACCTTGGGACTTTAAATGAGCTTTTCATTAGACATGTTGCAAAATGTGGTTAGTTCGATTTCATTTTGTGCTTCTGTTTTACCCATGACTCTATGCTAGATGGTTTTGTAGTGATATTTTACTTTCGAATTACCACAGCTTTACTTTTTAAACCTTTATGTGAGTAGTTGATAGAAATTATCACAAATGCTTGACAGACTCTCCCACTGTTGGGTAACCATACACTTAACCCAGGGCACTTTTGAGAGTGAAAGAGGGCGCTGATTATTATGCCAGGATTATAGGGTTTCAGCCTCCTGGATGGTGATTATTACAGTGCCATAGGGGCTAGAAGCTTGTTAGAGTTTTAAGCCTTTGTGTCCATTTTCCCCACTGATTGGAATTCTCACTGATCATTTTCTCACTGATGGTCACTTGGCTGGATCTCTTGTTACTGAGATCTCAATTTAAATGTCACCTCCTCAAAGACACTTTCTCTTAGGTCCTGATCTAAAAAACCACTCTTTTTTCTGCAGAGCACCTTGTCTCTTTTCATCTGAACTGTTAGCTCCATAACAGCAGGGATTTGGCTGTTCTTACATATTCTCAGTGCCTAAAATTATATTTGGCACATAGAGGTGACGAGAAGTTTGTGAAAGGGAGTTAAGCTGGAGCCTACCTACACTTTAGGCAGATAATTAACACATTCTTTACTGCTGGTTAATGTGAATGAATGAAACCATGTTATAAGACAGTGAAAAATTATACCACCATTCCCCCACTGTAGCTACACCTTTTAGGGGAGCAGGGTACCCATTTGTTATAGTACTTGGTACCAGGTATTTATAAACTGTTTACTCACACAGTTGCTAAATAAATTTATGGAACTCATTACCCTGGATTGGTATATAAGCCAAACATATAAATAGATTCCAAGAAGAGTTTAGATTCGTCTCATGAAGATGGATCCTTTTATCAGGTTAATGTCTGGGGTACAGCTGTCATGTGCAGAAATTCTTTGCAGAGAGCATTTGTGATGCCCTAAGCTCCCTTTCAAAGGCTAAATATTACCCAGCCAGACTGGACACCTGTTCTCACCCTCCTTACGGGAAGTTAAAACAATAAATGATTATCTTCTCCATCTTCTTAAACCTCAATTCAAGAGTTAGGATATTGTATGTATTTGAGGCATCCTTTAGTCATTCATGTTATATATCTGAACTATTCAGTTTATTGTTTTGGTGTCCTGTATCACACCTTACCAGAATATATACAAATATTAGATGTTTAAGTGATAAATGATATAAAGTTATTTTAACTATGAAGCCACAGAAGTTCCTTAAGTCCTGTTTAAATGGCTTTGCATACATATATGAAAATTATTAAATCACATTTAAGGCATACAGTTTCTTAAAGGCAGGCTGCTTGGTAAAGTTGTTAAAATAAACTGAAGTTTGCTAATCAGCCTTTCAGTCACATGACACTGAGCAGAAACTGTCACTGTCCAGTTTTGTAACATTAGACAACTGATGGAACATACACCAAAACAATAAACTGAATGGTTCAGATTTTGAACATGATGTTCACTCAGAGTAGCATTTTCCCATTTCCCATACTGCTTTCAAGACAGAGTGGTAGTTTACTAGCATTTTAACACTTTTTAACTATAATATCCTGTGTACTGCTTTTAATAAAAGACAAGATGTTGAGTACCCTCAAGGTTACACTAGAACAACCTATTTATTAATAAACTAGCAGGATGTGCTATGCTTTACAAACAAACAATTGTACTGTTCGTACTTATTTACATGCAGTGTTTTAAGTATAAAAGCTCAGTATATGACTGTTGAGCTTCAATTAGTATATATCTTTTTTGAGTTAAGAGAAGTGTTTATTGGCAGGTATTTTTGAAGATTTGAGAAAAACTTCATTAAAACATTGTCACCACCTCCCACCCACTTCCCCCACCCTTTGTTATATACAGGTTTCCCAGGCAGCTGCAGATTTGAAACAATTCTGTCTGCAGAATGCTCAACATGACCCCCTGCTGACTGGAGTATCTTCAAGTACAAATCCCTTCAGACCTCAGAAAGTCTGTTCCTTTTTGTAGTAAAATGAATCTTTGCAAGGTAAGTTTCCTTAAATTAAAACAACAAAGCCCCACATAGTAGGGATAACTCGTCAAGTCTCTTTCTTTGCAGCACTTATAAGTTGAGCAAAATCATCCCATACACTTTTGTTTGGCACTCTTTGTTTTGTAAGGATTGATGAAATTTACTGATTTAGTAGTCATAGAAAGACTAGTTGTTTCTATTTTACCATAGAGGGTTAAGTAGAGGATTTAATAACCATAAAGAGGATATAGGAGTTACTAGAAAATTTCACTGCTGTGACAAGTCATGTTACCTTTTATAGCTTTGGTCTAATGGTGTATTCTGGTGTCCCCAAATACTAGTTTAGTTTTATTTTTGTGTATCTAGCAAATATTTAGACACTGGACTGCCCTGGCCAGTCCAGTGGTTAAGACTCCGTGCTTCCAACGCAGGGGGCACGGGTTTGATCCCTGGTCTGGAAACTAAGATCCCACTTGCTGTGCGGCCAAAAAACAAACAAAAGAGGCTAAATCAGTAAATAACAGCACATTATTAAAAAAAAAAAATTTAGACATTAAAAAAAAATCTGCAGTGTTCATGGTGGTGGCTTTTGAAATACTATCAACTGATTTGGATTAATGATGATCTAATAGAACAGCATAGAAAATAATTGGGAGTTGTGAATGCAAGAGAAACTGAAGAGATAGCCGAATAAGCTAACATGGTGTTGGCATTTGGACTGGGGAACAACAGGTTTTAATTTTATTGTTGTTAGGTAAAGATAAAATGAGAGAAATGAAGTGTATATGTTCATGGTGGCAAACAGTGGATTGGTTTTCAGAGGATTAAGAAACTATATTTTGGGCTGGTTTAAAGCATACTTTTATATGTTAACCTGTAACTTACAGAACACATGTCAGTGTATGCAAAAACATATGTTAATCCAAAAGAGATGTGAGAAGAAAACATGATGTGCATAATTGAAAATGTAATCCAAGGGTACTACCTTCACAAATCCATAGGACTTTTGTCAGAGCATTTATTCATATTGACCTACGAGAAGCAAACTTAAATAGTGCTTCAAAAAAAAAAAGACTGTGTATGGCACACACCATCTACAGACATTCTGACTCCTTAAAGTGCAGGAAGCTGCTTCCTAAAATACCATGTTACATAGTTGTGCCCTCCCTAATTAAACTTTGTAGACTTGGGAGTGTCCAGGAAGTTTGTGTAAGTACAACATGTTTCCAGTAAATACAATGATTGGTTGAATTGGTTAAGATTTTCGAAACACAGGAAAAAAAAAAAAAAACCCCGCCTTTGAGATTAAGGGAAGTAATTCTTTTTAACAGTCTAGCACCTTCATATTTAACAGGTTAAAAGTCGTTTGCTCCTGGCAGTATTAATTCTTCATGGCAGTTTTGGGAAATTTCATATTTTTACGGTTCCTCTTGTATTCTCTTCACAAAGTGTTTATTTTCATTTAAAATACTGTTAAGCCTGGCTTCTTAATTGGCTGTTAATAGTTTCACTTCATAGGAGTCTGCAGACAAGTGTTTAATGAGTTGCTCAAGGTTAAAATATGGTTGGGATAAGAATCCAGATTTCAAAGTAAAATAATGGCTGTTAATTCTGGCAGTATAATAAACCCTTAGCTTTGTGGATATTATGATTTGAAACACTTTTGGCTAGGAAAAGAATATTTGGATGTAAAAGCATTTCTTCTCAAACTTGAAAGTAGGTCTGGGATGTTATGCTGATGTTGGTTGTCCTAGGCACACTGAGTGGCATGGATGCAAAGAGTCTGTATTTAAGTCTTTATACTCATAGCTTTTAAAAAAATATATATTTATATATTTTTTTTAAAAGCATAGATAATTTAGCAACAGATAGTACAAGGTATTAAAATAGAAGTTACCATGATCCACATACCTAGAAATAACCACTGTTAACAGATACTTCCTTTTAAGAGAAAAAACAATCATTGAAAAATAGTGATCATAGCATGCACAGTTTTTTTTCTACACTTGAATTTTCTTATTTCATTTAATAGTCTTTGTAAGTTCCCTGGTGGTCTAGAGGTTAGGATTTGGTGCTCTCATTTAATAGTCCTTGTAAATGAGATTTTCTGTGGTTGTACTATAACTTAAATTATACTTCATCAAATATTGAGGTTTCCAAATTTGAGGATACACTGAGGCGAAGATCTTGGTACCCATACATATACTTTACCCATTTCTTTAAGATAAATTCCCGTAAGTAACAATAAGGAATGACATTTAAAATGTAATAACCTTGAAAACTGCCAAATTAAACTTTGCTATTCCACCTGGAGCTTAAGAATACTTTTTTGCTGAGCCCTTGCCAAACAGATCTCAGATTCTTTGCTACTTTCTTCTGCCTATCTCATTTTTGTAATTTGCACTGATTAACTGAGGCTAAACATTGTTTTTTCACCACTGATTTTGTTTATGCTTCTTGAACATTTTTGTAATGAAGTAACAGAAATTTTTAAATAAGTATAAAAAACCAGGTGTCCACTGTCCTGAATTAAATGGTTTATATATATATATTTTTTTTGGTTGCACTGTGTGGCTTGTGGGATCTTAGTTCCCAGATCAGGAATTGAACCCTGGCCCTTGGCAGTGAACGTGCCAAGTCCTAACCACTGGACTGCCAGGGAATTCCCAACTTTCAAGAAATAAAAAGATACTTTTCCTACCTTTCCATATAGATGACTTATCCTGAAGTTGTTATGCCCCTGTTTTTACTTTTTATATATATTTATTGTTTTATAGTTTTAAAACATAGCTATTATTTTTAAGGAACTATTACTGCATTACTTTTGAGATTTGTGTTAATCCATAGATTGTTTAGTCATTTTAATTGCTGTATAGTATTCTGCCATGTGTATGAACCTTAGTTTATTTATCCATTGCCTTATTGAGTTGCATTTAGGCTACTTCCAGTTCTCTGCTGTTAAACCATTACTATAGTCAATATCCATGTACACATTTCTCTTTGTATATAGGTTTATGTGGGTAAATAGAAGGGATTGCATCTTGCTCTCCTCGATACTATTGCTCATTTCCTAGAGGTGTTCAGATTTTCCTCAACTTCAGAGATTCTTATATTAACCTTTTTTAAAATTAGGATCCAGAGTGTATTTTGGCAATGATATTGGCAAGTCAAACTTTAAGTCTGTTTATTTCTAAACCCTAAGTTATATATACTTCAGAGTGGTTATAAATCATAAGTTATATATACTTGAGAGTGGTTAAGAGAAAGTTACATTTTACACCACAGGCATTTTCTATCCTGTTTCTCATTTTTTTCCCTAGAAACCCTGTGATGTCTGTTTTTTTTTTTTCTTTTTTAAAAACAGGCTTAGTTTAACTGAAAGCATTTTATAAGCTGACATTCAGATGAATGCCTTAAATGTAATGTAAGATGTACTGCTATTCAGAAAAAAAGCTATTGTTCTTATGATACTTTACCCTAATTCACTTTTTTTTTTTTCATTTCAGGTTTTTAAACCACTTTTCATAAACCGGTGAATATTCAAAGGAAAGCTAAATCTGAAGCCTGTACAAAAGCCTGTCTCTATAACACGTGCCATACTATATAAACTTCTACTTTTGTCAGTCTACCTCTCTGAATATTCATGAATTTCTGTTTCACAAGGGTAATTATTTTATATACACTGGTGGCAGCATATAATAAAATACTTAGTATAAAAGTTTTTGGATTAATTATTGGTATTAAATATACTATGTACAATATTAATTTGTTTTGAACACCTAAGAAAAAAATGACAATTTTCCCATCATCTTTAAGGGGTTAAAATTTTTAGTGTTTGTTCCAGCAACTCATCTCACATAACTTTATGCCATACATTTGCAAGACTGCTAGAGAATTAAAGGTAAGTTGCAGATTTATTCTTTTAAGGTCAGGAGGAGGCTGCTAATAATACTAGTTTCTATTCATGAGTTATTTACAGGGTTAACTTTGTTTTCTAATGAACTACTTTGTGGGGTATTACCATTACACCTAGAAGTTATTTACTTCATAACAGATGGCTCTCCCAGTAAGGATAGTAAAGACTAGATATAAGAATTCCATTACAAGATGGAAGAGAAAAATTTCAGAGCCCAAGGTAATTCCTGAGTGGAGCACTACAGTACAACGTAATGAGGTAAAGAAGTACCAAAGACTAGCATCAATAATTTGCAACTTTTGCTTTAAGTCCTTGGCAAACCACTTTGCTTTAAAAATTTCTACCCTTCTTGAAAGGCTTAAGGAAATGTTAAAACATCCTAGAAACCTCACCCCCAAATATATGTATTTTCTGGAAACAGAATTAAAACTATGAAGATCAGTCTGATACAAAACCAGTGGGCTACACAGTATCTACCAAGCACTGTACTTCTCTCCAGCCCACATGTTCCATGAAAGTACAAACAGGAATGTTAGTTTGAATGCTGATCCCAATTTCAACTATTAACAATTACCTAAAAATAAAAGAGAATTAAGCTTTAGGAAACCTGAATTTATAAACTCTTACCAAAATGACCTTTTATTTGCTACATAAATAGTGAGTGGCAATTCATGGCACTTGGTACTTTATCCAGACATGACAGAAGGCTTATGAAATCAGTAAATGCCATTTTGAAAAGGGTCTTCTTTCATAAATTCAAGATAGGCCTGTCAGCACAATCCAATACTATCCCCTCAGTACTTTATAAATGGAATTTTCTTCTACTTGTATCCATTTCCCGGGGCTGAAAATTAGAAAAACAACAACAACAAAAGTAAACAATCTGTAACAGTGCTATAAAAAAAGGACCTCTAGGTTTGTCTCTGAGACAATTTAAGTCTTTAGCTCTAATATAAAAAGTATTGGAAATTACTGTTCCAATATGTGTGTGCATAATATATATAAAATTTTAGTCATACTTAAGTGAAATATTTCTTATTAGGTTGAAAAATTATGTGTTTTAAAGTATTAAAGTTTTCATTTATGATTTAAAATGATCTCCAAACTTCTATAAAACCTCTATAGCAATAATGTTCAAGCATGCTGCAGAATCATTATAACACAGGCTCATAAACAGACTGCTGGCCCACTCCCTAAGTTACTGATTGAGCAGGTCTGTAGCCCAACAGTCTGCCTTCGTAACAGGTCCTTAGGTGATGCTACTGGTCCCACTTTGAGAACCACTGATCTTTAGGGATATTTCAGATGAACCAGGGTTAATCTCTAGACCAGAACACTGAATCAGAGATTGGTTATTGCTAGCTCCTGGGAAGAAATTCAGAAGCCTAACTTAAGGTATAAACACCCAAAGCTTAAAGTATGTGGTTTTATTCTCATTCCATCCTTTTAAAATTCTCTAAATGGCTTTTCTTAGAGTAAGCACATACCTTATGGACCCATTCATATTCTCCATATTTAGAATCAAAGGTTCCTTTCTGAAGAGATCTTAATTTTAAGGTAAAACGTGGTCCAAGTTCCTGAATTCCGACTTTCTTTTCACTCTTGAATATGTATCTTCAAAGATAAAATAGAGTTAAGGAAATTAGTGTGAATGAACCCAAACTGTTATTTCTTTAATATGACAGTTTGAAAGATAATTTCTCATCTACAATACTTGTCAGAATACATTAGAAAACAGGTTTGTGTGTAAAATGTATTTCATCATTGAAGTCCAAGGAGTTTCTCACCTGTGAAATCTGAAGAAGATATAATCCCGTTGATTGTGGAATGTGGCAACCTGCCTTCCAGTAAATTGAGGATTATGGGGAAAGAGAGATGCAAACATACGTCCAACAGAATGACCCAGCCGTGTGGTAAAATTGTTTAAAATTATTTCAGGTATGTGTTCTGTGGGCTCCTTGCCTCTTCTCTAGAAAAATGGAAAGTCACAATAACGATCTCACTGCAATTTCAAGTTTTGGAATTTACATGCCATTGAAACATTTTAGTTATCTTAATGGCTTAATCAAACCCATTAAGAAATAAGATTTATCTAAAATTATTTAATATGCAGTGAATGCACCAAAAAGAAAGTTCTACTAAAAAGTGACATGTTTCATATTAACGAAGGCTACTGCTTGTCTGCTGTAACTCAATTATAATCTCAAAAGAAAACGGTCAGTACACAAAACTGTCCCTTTAACCAGAAGAGCAAATACCATTATTAAAATCAATTAGATCTATATAGGTTATAGCATTTACTGATCAAATACTGTGAGGAGACCAATACCAATCAAGGAATGCATAAAACTTACCTTAATTTCTTTACGAAGACGAACACTGCTCATTTTAAAATGAGCAGTTGGGCCATTTGGCAAGTGACTCAGAATTAATCCATCTGTTCACAAAGCTAAGAACACATTTAGATTACACTCTGTAATCTAAGTCTTAAATTGTTTAAATAACTAGTCCTTTGTATGCCCAAAGCCTCCTAAAATCTGTAGCTAGGTAAATAGGTGGGTGCATGTATTCCTCTGGCTTAACAGATTTTCTTACTATACCCAAAACTCAAGACACCGAAGTCAACCTAAATCTTTCAGAAAAATAGACTAACCTATAGCAGTCCTACTTTTTCTCTTCACAATATGGTAAATAGCTGTAGGGTATGTTCGGCATTCAACTGAAGTACACTACTCTAATACTCTAAAAGGATGAGATTCTAGCATAACTGTAGCATTGCAAATGGAATATAAGTTTACCTCTACGTTCAGAGGCTTTATAACTCTTAAAAGGCACACTTTCATACATATATATACGTCTTACACATTGTAAGGTCAGGATATGCAGTTTTGAATATCATCCTACAAGACCAGTGACAAACTCTTTTCTGGAAATCGAAGTTATTAGTGTTCTCAAGAGACATGGTCTTAATTCTTGGGATTACTGTACCACAATTTAAAATCAACCAATTAATTAACCACTTACTGACCCTACCACAAACAGAATTAGGCTAGACACTCTAAACTACGAATGAAGTATAAGACAACTACCTACAATCAGCAGGATTAGCAGCCCAAGGGCTTTAAAAGTTTGGAATGCGGCTAAACTACACAACATACCTCAAGTCTTTGTAGCACAACCTGATTCTTTCAAATACTTAACCTTAAAAGGAGGTCAGAATTAGACTGTTTTAAGTCTATCTGCACACAATATGAGTTTTATAAAACATGTTGCCATATTTAAAAGCCATCAACATGATGAATTGGGAGATTGGGATTGACATGTATACACTGATGTGTATAAAATGGATGACTAATAAGAACCTGCTGTATAAAAAAATATATAAAATCCAAGATTAAAAAAAAAAAATCAACATTCTCCCATTCATCTACTGAAAAACTATGGTGGTTATCATCATCACCTTCCTCCTCCCATCAAATCCTATTTCCTGCTTTTACCTTCCTAAATTCCTCACTTCTATAGCTTCCTCTTTACCCCAATTGTTATTGTCTTAATTGAGGTCCTTGAGATTTTTCACCCAGATTAGGAAAACAGTATTTTGCTTGGTTTGACCTCTCTCACCATTTCAAGTACATCTTCTAATATAGACTAAATCAGGTTGGATTCAGGCCTTGCTTCTACAGTTACTAAGCTATGGGACTCGGCTGTGTCACTGTATCTGTACCATAGCTCCTCGTGTGCTATTTGAAAAACTGGATACTGTGAGAGTTTGACAGCTATAGCTAATTTCAAACTACTCTCACCACAGACTCATCTATATAGATTTAAGACATCGTCACAGCAGTCATACTGTGGCTCCAAACTACCTTTCTAACCTGTTGTCTCCCCATATTGCTTCCCAGCTGGTAGACAATGACAGTCTCTCACACGCCATACACATTAATCCTATCGTGATTTTTGCTCATGCTATTTCAAATATCTACAATATTTTACTCATCCATTAAGGCCCACTTCAAATGCCACTTCTTTACAGTCAAAATTAAGCTCTAAATATTCTCGATCTCACTGTTACTACAGCACTTGTCATTTGAGTTACAGTCATGTAAAATGCCTTTCTTCCCAACAAATCCATTAACTAATTTCTGACAGATACTAGTGCCTACTACATAGCAGATTATCAGTAAATGTTTGAATTCTTTCCTTCAAGGACTCACCAAAAGTTCAACCTCATGAGGTACAGGCCAAAGTATTTCTGTATCATTTGCACATTGAAAAAAATCATAAAATCTTGAGGGGGTTAAGAGAGGTACAAGTCATTTCTTTCAACCTAAATCAAGGCTTGAATCCTTTCCAGAACATTCCCACTAAATTGTGGTTTGTGTCAAAAGAAACTACAGAATCCAGATGTATCAATTCGTAAGTACCTACATCGTACAAAAGGCTTTATTAATGTTATTGCTAATCTCCAACCCAAACCATGTAAAATAGGAGTCCTACTGATTTTAGCAATGAGGAAGAGTTTGAGAAGGGTCAGGTAGATTCAACCCAAGTTTCAGTGCTACATGGCAGTAGATCGCAACTGGAGTGGAGTTACACCTGAGCCCAAACCCTTGACTGGTAATTTCCATTTAGAAATGTATAGAGGCATTTTATTACGATTGATACAAAGGCTAGGAATGTAAAACACCCTATAAGCTGCCAAAAGCACAAAGACTTATCCTACCTCAAATTTCCATTTAGAAATAATGAATAGAGGAAGTCTGTCTCTCCAGAAAAAGCCTTCATGCTTCCCACTGCACCACAATTTAAAAAATGCCTAGTACAGGCCAGGCACTATGCCTCTGAAACATAATACATTTAATGTGATCCTTGTGGGAACCCCAAAGATAGGTATTATTTCCTACATTTAAAATATGAGGAAACTGACTAAGAAACTTGACTAAATTCACAAAAATAGCAGGTAATGAACTCTGAATTTGATATCACATCTGCCTGACCCAAAGCCACAAGGCTACTGGTAGGATAATGAAGTTCTTTTCTAGAATAAGTCAAAAATGTATACCCCTATAAATTTCCACCATATGGCACACAGTAGCCCTTCCTACTGTCAATATACCTTTAGACAGCTGTCATGTTCCCACTTTCTTATTTCCAGGCTGGATATCTTCAATTCTTTCAACTTTTCTCCAAGTGCCATCATTAGGAGTCATGATTTGTTATTTGTGAGCCCATGTTAAGTATCTAGGAATCACCACTATTTATATTAGGTGCTTACAAATTATTCTCCCTTTAATCCTACATTTTTGTTTTGGCGGGGGGGAATCATGGCAAAGATTAGCCACTGTCCTTCCTCCATTTACCTGTCTCATATCTTCCTCAGAGCAACAGTCTCATTTACAAGTTTCTGCAGATATTCTTTGCCTTATCTTACAATCTCTTTATCCAAGATGGACTTCCAGTCTGGCTTACCAATGTCCATTAGTCTGAAGATCATTCTATGTGATCAAGCAAATCAAGAGATTTGTTTTCCTAGTGTCTTTCACTGATACTTTGACATCAGCTGCATTACTAGATGTTAATCAGAAAAGAAAGTGAAACATCTTTGAAATTATAAAAATTAACATCCAGGCAGGATTATACTTATAAAACTTCCAATCATGAGGACTTTTAGAAACTGCTGCATGATTCTGTATCCAAAAATTAAAGTCTTGGGTAATTTTCCCTCAGTATCTGTGGGGGACTGGTTCTGGGACCCACCATGGATGGCAGATCCAAGTCCCTTATATAAACTGGCATAGCAGAGTAAGCCCTCCAACTTTCAATCCGGTTGGTTGAATCCGCAGATGCAGAACCCGTGGACAGGGAGGGCAGACTGTATATATATGTTTATATGAATAGGAGTAAGCAATTTCACATTTGGATTACTTAAGTAGCCTAATTATTTCCTTAAATCAGGTCTGTGTACTGATGGTACCTTAATTACCTGATGGTTAACTTACTCTCTAGGGTGTCCAATATGGTAAACAGAAAAATATTAACACATTTTGGGTAAAAAGACAACACAGTATTATAAAGTAAAGAGAATATAAGCTTTCTAAAGGCAAGAGATGGATAGAATGTTTATTGAATTGATAAATGCTTGCTTCTTATCAAAGAGTTACTAGCAGGCTTGCTAGTAATGAAATGATGATGGGTTTTTAACTGCCAAAAATAGAGGAACGCAGACCTTGCCACCTTATGTTGGGAAGGTAGTTTTAAAAAGGCAACAACTACCTTAAAACAGATCTCTTCTGGAATAGTTAAGTATTCAAGAGATTTTTGTTCCTTTCTTACAGTAACTCACGATCCGGCCAAATTATAAAATGACCAACAATATACCACAATACAAAGCTAGTTTTAGTCTTAAAAGTCTCTGAAAAGCAACCCGTACAAGTGGGTAAAGTCTTTAACTTATATTGAAAACAATAAAAGCCATAAAAATTATTTAGATGAAAAAAAAAACAGCTTGTAAACCATTATTTTTTAAAAAGTGTTCATTGATTTAAGAAAAAAAATGTTACCCTGGCAGCAGAGAAGTACTGTCCCCATTGTTTATAAGTCCTTAATAATCTTGTTTTAATAATTTTGACTTATTCAACTGGCCATCTTAAAGTCACTGAGTTCACAGGCCACCATGAGATGAGTAAAACAATAGCAATGACAAAAAAATCTAGGCATCCTTTATATGATCTCTTACCTCACAACAGGAAGAAACACCTAGGGTTTAGGGAACACATTCACCTCAGATCTGTGATTCATGGTAAAAGGATAGATTATTCTTGGCATCTGATATACTAGTTAATACATAATATGGGCCCAAATACCTACTTCAAAAATGCAATCCTGTTATACCACCTCTGGCACCAAAAAATCTAGTCGTATCAAATGACAATTGCAGATCCCCACCTGGGTCAGCACCTTCACGCCTCTATCTTTCCAAACGGTTATTTTTGCAGTGGGTACTCTTCCTCTTCCTTACCTCATTCACCCATATCCACCTAGACGGGGTTTAAGCATTTTTTTCTATCAAGTACTTCCTCCCTGATATCCCCAGGGCAGATTTTACCAGAGTTTGCACTGTATCCTGTATTTCTCTCTTAATTGTACTATCCACACTATATTTTTGTTTGTTTACATGCTTCTTTTCTCCTACTAGATTATGAATTCCCTGAAGTTGTCTCTTGTTTAGACAGGAAAACTTCCGTAAAAAAACAAAGGATACTTGGTATTTTACGATCTTCATTAATAACAATCAGGTCTGTGAAATCTCTTGAGATGCACTGTGGAATAATTTTTTTCAGAGCCAGTCCTCTTCTGTAATAAACATGTGAGTTTGGTATAACTGTGGAGAGCTGTTCACAGAGTCGTACTGTTCTCTATAAAACAAAATAACAAAAATCCTCAAAAGTGAAAAAGGATACAAATCTGTGTGGCGTATATTTATAAGCAAAGAAGTAATTATTATAAGATGGTGTTATTAAAAGAGCAAGGCTAGGGAAAGAGTGAAACCTAAACAATGTTTCATCCATCAAAGGCTGATCAACCTAAAGCAGTGGTTCTCAACTAGGGACAATTTTGCCATCAAGGGATGTTTGGCAACATCTGGAAGCATTTTTGGTGGTTATGACTGGTGGTAGTGTGGGGTTTGGCTGCTACTGATATCTAGTGCATAGAGGCCAGAGATGCTGCTAAACATCCTATAATGAACAGGACAATCTGCATAATAAAAAATTATCCAGCCCAAAATACTAACAGTGCTGAGGCTGAGAAGGCCTATCCTGAAGAATCATGCTTAGTGAACCTATATCACATCACCATTACATTTTATTTAGCTTATTTACAGGCATAATCTAAGGCAATTACTAATAATTTAACTCTTCTGAACAGAGTTCTTTTAAATAATCTAAGTAATGTAAGAAAATTAAGAATTCAAGAGCTATACTAATTGATATGTTTACCCCATGAGGTCTATCTGATGTAGTGATGAGAATCTTGGGAGAAGTTTGTCTGTTGAAGTAAGAAGCAAATTCATCCGTAGCTTCATCATAAGCAACCTGAAAACAGAAAGAGAGATAATTTTACATCAAACATTCTACTGGGCCAGCATTTTAAAAGTAGTTCCAGTAGGGATTCTATAACACTAACTACCTAGCTGACTGGTGATTTAAAGAGGGCCCAGGAGGGACTTAGGTTAATGGCAACATGAAGAGGGTGGGTAATTTTCTGCCTGAAGAATACTAATATAAAACTGGAAAAAAACTGTCAAAAACAATTTCAAGACACACACTGAGATGCGTTTATTCTTGAAAAATGGATACATCTGTGGGCAAGAACATCAAGAATCTTGCCTAGGGCTTCCCTGGTGGCGCAGTGGTTGAGAATCTGCCTGCCAATGCAGGGGACACGGGTTCGAGCCCTGGTCTGGGAAGATCCCACATGCCACAGAGCAACTGGGCCCGTGAGCCACAATTACTGAGCCTGCGCGTCTGGAGCCTGTGCTCCGCAACAAGAGAGGCCGCAATGGTGAGAGGCCCACGCACCGCGATGAAGAGTGGTCCCCACTTGCCGCAACTAGAGAAAGCCCTCGCACAGAAACAAAGACTCAACACAGTCATAAATAAATAAATAAAAGAACGTGAATTTCTTAAAAAAAAAAAAGAATCTTGCCTAGAGCTATTCCATTTCCTCTATCAACCTGGTTGGTGAAAACAGTAACTTTGCCAACTTCAGGACTGAAAGTAGGCGAGAACCAGCAATCCTGAATCCAGAGGTGGTGGACCAGATTCAAGGAGGGGCAGGTGTGAAGACCCTAGCTTTGCCAATCCAAGATTACAGGCCCAGTTCAGGGTAGATGTGGACCAGCCCAAAATTTAATGAGAGCTCTGGAAGTAAAAATCATAGAGGGACTGACATAATCTCTCCCAAAATCCCTGACTGACAGCTAAACTACGCATGAGAGAGACCTGAGAATCCAGTGCACCTGAAAGGCAAGGGAGACTTGAGAAATGGCTGCAACTCTGAATGCATTCCTCAATCCACACACAGCTCAGCTGGCAGAGGGTATATATGTCTTAGGGGTTCATGGTGTCACAACACAACCTCTACCCAAATCACTGGCTGACCATTAAGCCACACAAACACGGGGACAGTCCCTAGGGAGGCATGTTAAAAATAACCAACTGAGTAGTAACATAATGCTACTGTCAAACAGATTCCAGTTTAAGTCCAGACAAGTTACTAAAACAAAAAGAATCAATAACCCTTAAAAAATAAAACAATCCAGAGTTATTGCAATGTTTTCTAAAATGTCCAATTTTCAACCAAAATATCAGATATACAAAGAAACAGAAAAGTATGACTTATAATCAGGAAAAGAGAAGTCAATAAAAACTGACTGAGTGGGCCCAGATGTTGAATTTAGTGAAAATTTGAAAGCAGCTATAACAGATATATTCAAGGAATTAAGGAAAAATACAGGCTTAATAGCAGATCTAAGATACAGAATAATCAATAAACTTGAAAATAGATTAATGAGTATCCAATCCAAAGAATGGAGAACACAATCATCGCAAAAGGAGCAAAGCTGCAGAAACTTTTAGAACACTCTTAACCATTTCAACAGTGTGTGTGAAAACGAAGTCCCTGAAGGAGAGAAGAGGGCAGAAAAAAAATATTCGAAGAAATAAAGGATGAAAAACTCTAACTTAAGGTCCACACTCAGAAAACCTTAAGTAGAATAAAAAGAAAGAACAACACCTGAACACATCAGTGTCAAACTGGTAAAAGCCAAAAACCAGAAAATTTTGAAAGAAGAAAAAAATAAATCATGTACATGGGAACAATGATTATTAATGGCTGCTTTCTCAAGAGAAATAATGAAGGTCAAAATGCAATGGAACAAGTTCAAAGTACCAGAAGAAAAAAAAAGTCAACCAAGGATTCTATATCCCACAAAATTCTTTCAAAACTGAAGGCAAAATAGGCACACTTTCAGATAAACAAAAACAGATAACTAGCTATCAGACCTGCTATAAAAACAAAGGCTTAAGAAAGTCCTAAAAGCTGAAAGAGAATGATACCAGATGGTAACTCTGATCCAGAGGCAGGAAAGAAGAGCACTGTAAATAGGTAACGATGAAGGTAAACATAAAAGACTTTGTGGGTGTGTTGTGTGTGTATGCTCTTAATTTCTTTAAAAAAACATGAGGATGTTTAAAGCAGTAAATACAACACTGGGTTTATAACATAGACAGATGTAATATATAACAACGTGTGCTGACAATAATAGCATGAGTAAGAGTGGAGGGTCATGAAGCTATACTGGTGCAAACTTGCTGTATTTTACCAGAATCGTGTCAGTATTTACTTGAAGTAGATTGTGATAAATCATTCTTCAGAATAGATCTTATTTATGCTAGGACATAAATGCTAGGACATTTCTTTAATTGAAAAGGACTGAAATCAAACAAAATATGTCCCAAACCACAATAAAATTGAATTAGAAATCAACAGCAGAAAGGAATCTGGGAAATCCTCAAATATTTGGAAATTAAACAGGACACTTCTTGAAAATCATAAGCCAAAGAAGAAATCACAAAAGAAATTAGAAAATGTCTTGAACAGAATGAAAATGAAAACACAACAAGCATACCAAAATGTATGGGATGTGGCTAAAGCAGTGCTTAGGGGAAAACCAGAGCTTTATATGCTTATACTAGGAAAAAAGTATAAAATCAATAATCTAAGCTTCCATCTTAGGAAGCTAGAAAAAGAAGAGCAAATGGAAGAGCTTTCATTTGCTCTTCCGGGTAAGCAGAAGGAAAGAAATAACAAGGATCAGGGGAAAACTAATGAAATAAAAAAATACAGCAAACAAGAAGAAATCATCTTTCATTAAAAGAGGTACTCAGATTTAAACAATAATGAAAGAAATGCATCTTAAAACTTGGGGGCTATAGCAAAAGTGAATTTTATGACCTTAGTTGCTCATAATAAAAAAGATGAAAATAAGCCAATCAAAAAAATAAAAACAAAATAAACTCAGAGTGTAGAAGAAATAAAGGTAAGAGGAGATATAAATGAATTAGAAAACAAAGATTCAATAGAGAAGATTAAAGAAAACAGTAGTTTGAAAAGAAAAACAAAACAGATACATCTCTGGTGAAAAGCCCAAATAAATTAGGAATGAAAATAGGACATTACTGTAGTCTCACTCATGAACACACATGTACATGTTCTAAACAAAGTATTAACAAACCAAAACAATATGTTAAGAAGATAAAACATCTTTTTTTTTTTTAAACATCTTTACTGGAGTATAATTGCTTTACAATGGTGTGTTAGTTTCTGCTTTATAACAAAGTGAATCAGTTATACATATACATATGTCCCCATATCTCTTCCCTCTTGCATCTCCCTCCCTCCCACCCTCCCTATCCCACCCCTCTAGGTGGTCACAAAGCACCGAGCTGATCTCCCTGTGCTATGCGGCTGCTTCCCACTAGCTATCTATTTTACGTTTGGTAGAGTATATATGTCCATGCCACTCTCTCACTTTGTCTCAGCTTACCCTTCCCCCTCCCTGTATCCTCAAGTCCATTCTCTAGTAGGTCTGTGTCATCTTAACTAAATTGGATTTATCCCATGAATACAAGAGCTTTAAGATTAGAAAATCTATTTCATTTACTACATTAGTGCAATAAAGGAGAAAACTGCATCTTCATCTCAATATCTGCAGAAAAAGTGCATAAATTATCTTAATATTTGCAGGAAAAGCATCTAACTTTCTACATTCATTCGTTAAACAAAAAACCCAGCAAAAAAAGAATAAATGGAATTTCCATAACTCATAAGGAGAATCTACCATTAATGACACAAACATTAATAATGATACACTGGAAGTATTCTCTTTAAAATCAGTAACATGGCACAGATGCTAATATTGCTTTTTCTATTTATTTAACATGCTGGAGGTTCTAAGTAAGAACAAAAGAAACTGTTAATGGATTGAAAGTAAGAAACAAAAACTTATTTGCAGAAATGATTAAACATGAAATGAAAACAACATTCAGACAAATTATTAGAAATGAATTTAGGTCAACTACTGGTTAGAAGATCACAATCCAAAAATCAATTGCAGGGACTTCCCTGGTGGTGCAGTGGTTAAGAATCCACCTGCCAATGCAGGGGACGTGGGTTCGATCCCTGGCCCAGGAAGATCCCGCATGCTGCGGAGCAACTAAGCTCGTGTACCACAACTACTGAGACTGCACTCTGGAGCCCGCAAGCCACAACTACTGAGGCTGCATGCCACAACTACTGAAGCCTGCAGGCCTAGAACCTGTGCTCTGCAGCAAGAGAAGCCACTGCAATGAGAAGCCTGTGCACCGCAACGAAGAGTAGCCTCCGCTTGCAGCAACTAGAGAAAGCGCACGCACAGCAACGAAGACCCAACGGAGCCAAAGATAGATAGATAGATAGACAGATATTTTAAAAAATGTATTAAAAAAATCAACTGCATTTTTGTATATCAGCAATTTAAAGTTTTCAAAGAGATGTGCTTTACACTAATAAGAAAAAATGTAAGATACCCAGGAATAGCTCTAACAAGATTCATGTGTACAACTTGTATTAAGAAAACAATGAAATTCACTGAAATACGTTTTCAGTATTCAAACAAGACCTAATTAAGCAATATATATATATATCCTCAAACTGATCTGGTTTAGTACAATTTATAATTTTATATGGAAGACCAAAGGTCCAGGAAGAGAACACTCCTGAACAGAGGGATTTGAGGATGGTAATGGGGAGGGGCATCTTGCCCTAACGGGTATCAAAACTTATCATGAAGCTAAATAATTAAGAAAGTAAAGAACTGATACAGCAACAAACTACCAAAAAAATAGCCCAGAAAAAGACTAAGCATATATGGATACCTAATATATGACACAGCATTACAATTTACTATGGGAAAAGGCTGTACTGCTCCAAAAATGGTGCTGGGGAAACTGGTTGTGTATGAGGGGGAAGGAGGGAGCAGTGGAAGAAAGAAATTGGTTTCCTTTCTCACACCAAACAAATCCATTCCTGATAATTAAGTACATAAATGTGAAAGGTAGCTCTCCAGTTCTTTTAGGAAAAAAAATATGATTATCATATGATTACAGGATAGAGACAGATTTCTTAAACATGACAAAAAAGCATTCACTACAAAAAAAAAAAATTAAACCCAACTATATTAAGGACTTTTGTTCATCAAAAGACACCAAAGAAGGAAGTAAAAAGAGAATCCACAAATTGGAAGATATTTGTAATACATGTAAAGGATTAGTAGAAATTAGAGTAATTCTACAAATCAGTAAAATACACTACAGGATAGAAAATAGGGCAAAAGACATGAGCTGGCATATCTCTACCAAAACCACAGTACATGCGTAAAAAGATGCTCAACCACTTTAGGAATCAGGGAAATGCAAACTCAAGCCACAATGAGATAGCCCTTTATCACTAACCTGAATATACCAAGCATTGGTCAGAACGTGGATGACCAGGAATATTGCTCTTACACCGTGGGAGTGCAAAATGATACAACCACTACTTTGGAAAACATTTTGGCACTTTCATGTAAAGTTGAACATTTATACACCCCATGACCTAACAAATTCTCCCCTATGTAAATATTTAGGGAAACTTTTACATTACACGTCTTTGATCCCCAATTTATCTCCAGCCAAGGCCTGTTCCATATCTTGTCAATGATAATTCCATCATTTCTATCCTTCAAATTGCTCAGGCTAAATACCTCAATACCATCTTTGAATCCTCTTTCTCTAACACCTCATATCAAGAAATTCTTAGTGGCTCTAATTTCAAAATACAACAAGGCCAAAAACGCAAACCTCAGAATCAGACTGATTCTCAACGTTCACTGTCACCACTGTGGTCCCAATCATCATCATCATCACCACCACCACCACCATCATCATCATCTCTTTCCTGGATTAGCTTCCTAACTAGTCTGTTTACCTCTCTGACTGCTATCTCAGTAAAGCAACCAATTACTTAAAAAAATTAAATACAATCACATCATTCCCCTGTTCAAAATCATCCAATGGCTCCTCATTTCACTAAGTATAAAAGCCAAAGTCCTCACAGTGGCCGGCAAAGTCACTGATCTGGCCTCTTCCCCTCCCCGTATTTTCCTGGCACCTCTTCTACAATCCTCCCTCTTGCTCACTTAATCTCAGCATACTGGCTTCCTTATTGATCCTCAAAAATAAACTAAGCATGTTCTTGCCTTAGAGCTTTTGCACTGGCCATGTCCCCTTATCCTGGATTACTTTCTGCCCAAAGATGGCTAATTTCTTCACATCCTTCAAGTCTTTGCTAAAAGGTCATCTCCTCAATGAAGCCTCCCCTAACCATTGTATAAAAATTGCAACCCTAACCAACAGAAAAATGGGCAAGAGACATGAACAAACAATTGATTAGAAAGAAAGGAAGAAAACATGAAAAGATGTCCAACCTCATTCATAACAAAAGAACAGCAAATTAAAACTACATGGAAATACAATTTCGCACCTACCAGACTGGAAAAAATTATTTGTAATTGCAAAATCTTGAGTGAGAGTTTAAAGAGTAACATATATTTATTTATATAATCTCAAAGTATCTCTCTCCCAAAATATTTATTAAATTCAAAGAGGAAAATAGTAGTTATAGTGGAGAAACCTGACAGACACCACTTTAATCATGTGATGAAAGTTAATATAACCAGTAATGGGAAAATCAACAATATGTGACTCCTGCTAAGAGCACTGAAAAGAACATAACAGCACAACTGTGGTACTCCTGTCAAAAGTACATAAGCTGAATATAATCATGAGCAAACATCAAACTCATATTAAGTGACATTCTACAAGTATACCTGGTCTGTACTCTTCAAAAACGTCAATGTCATTAAAAGCAAATTCTGAGGAACTCTTCCAAACTAAAGGAGGTTAGAGTCATTGTAATGGGATGAAATGCAAGAACTGGGATTTTTCTTTTATGAAAAATCATTGTGACATCTGAGTAAGCTGTACAGATCAGATAATAATGTATATCAAAGTTAATTGTCTTATTTTGGAAACTGTACACTGTGCTTATTAAAAAAACAGTTTATAGGTAAAACACACTAAGCATGTATGAGTAAAGGGGCTTATGTCTGCGACTTACTCTCAAGCATTTCAGAGAGAACATAAATGAAAATGAAGTATGCTATAATTTAACATTTAGGAAATCCAGGTGAAGTGTACACATGAATTCTTACTTTTCTATTAAGTCTGAAATTATGTCGAAATAAATAAAATGCAGGCACACATACACACAGATACTCTCTCTCATGCACCCCCCCATATGTAAAATTGCAAACTCGCTCTACACCAAGTTGTCCTGAATCTCCTTTACCCTATTTAACTTTAGTAACCTACCATCTGCTAACCTATGATAATTTATTTTATTATGTTCATTGTTTGTCTCTCTTCCTAGAAAGTAAGCTCTGGGTGGGCAGAAATTTTTTGTGTATATGTGTATTTTGTGCACTGATGAATCCCATGTCCCTAAAACAGATCTCCATACATAGCAGGCAATCAAGAAGCATTTGCTGGAAAACTGACTGATAAACTGAATGAATGGCTATACCAGGAAATATGGGAAAGAATGTTGGTAACAGCATTGTTTGAAAGCAAATAAATATAACAAAAACAAGTTTCCCGTACACAAATCAAAGAATACATATATATATATACAAAGTTTTAAAACCTTGATTCTCTCACTGTACTGTTGCAAACTATTTAAAGGGAAAATGTGAAAAGTGGAAGATTATCTTGAAACCAAGAGTTTTATGAGGACACAAAATTACCATCAAATGTTATCCTTAGGTGTCAAAATGTATAACAAATACTACAAAAATCTATAGTATGAGGAATGCTTTTCAAATGACATTAAAAAACACTCGAACTATTATAGAGATTAAATGACAAATAAGTTTACCTAGGCATAAAATACAATACCTTTCTAGAAAATAAATAATTACTGCCTTTTTCTATAGCATTGTTGGAAAACTCAATTATGAAATAATCTACAATAAATAATGATAATATGCCAACATTACAGTTGAATCAGTCCATTATACATCTTCACCAGCTAGTACTTTAAACATTGACATACGAATAGACAATTTATCAAGTGTGGTCATCCAAATTCATTTAAGACTTCTAACATTACCTCTTCATCATTAGGGTCTACTGTGGTTTCATCATACACTCGCTGGTTGTCAATGGTCTTCGGTATAGGCTTTGGTGGAGCCTAAATAAAAGAAAAAGGGTTAAGTCTTAGGAGCATTTTACATTAATAATTTTGCATTATGATTGGGGAAGAGTAACAGAAATCTGCAAATAATCCAAAAACTCAATCTGTTCCTCATTTCAACCCACTGCTACATCAATCCTAATAACAATATTGAGTAAGAGGCTTTTTAATTCTCTGAGCAGACACACGCACATACTGGAAGAATTGCTGACACTAAATAAAATGGCTTAAAACCAGGCAGAAGTAGCAGAGAGAAGAAACTGGAATCAAAATAATTATTCATGAAGAAGAAAAATATCAAATGGGAAAAAATTACAAAGGTACATATATATGTAGCTTTGTTTCAATACTTTCAGAAAGCTATTCAGAAATATATAAGAAAAGCTATAAATCTGTTTCCATCTGCTGAACTAGTAATTCTAGTTTGGGGGATTTATGGTAAGGAATGAAAAGGGGGAGCAATTTATACAAAGAAATATGTATTATCACTATGGTTAGTGGAAATGAACAGTAAATAGGGCAGATGTCCAACAACAGGATAATGGCTACAGCATTTCCAGCATAATGGAATACCATGAGAATCAGCAATCATGCACAATATTGTTTGCTTGGACCAAAATATTGTGTAAATGAAATTTTAAGGAGCAGGAACACAGAACTATAACCATATACTGACTAAAACTAATCCAAAATATATGTACACTAACAGAGATGAATATGAACTGACAAACTAGGATTTTTTTATTATTCTATGAAATGAATATTAAGTTTTAAGTAATTTTTTTAAAAGAGGCAGTTCTAGGAAGTCATCTTTCAATCCAAAAAGCAAGAAAGGTGATATTTTCAAATGGTGATCAGCATATTAATTTGCTATAACTGACTGATTATTGAGAGTTTAAAAAAGACTAAGATTGCTTGATAGGATTTCGCAGGTCAAAACAGTCTAATATTGGCAACTTCCTGTGATTTAACCTAATACTATTAAAGAGAATTCATGAAAAAGAAGTGTTTAGTTTGTATATAGTATATATATATATAGTCTATTATTTTTCCTTTTCTCAAAAATGCTTATCATTTCTTGGTCCCTCATCTTAAGGGATGGGAGGGGGGAAAAGTTGAACTTTTTTTAAATTTTGCAAGTATAAATTGTAACCTAGAACTAACTATAAATAAAATGAAACTAAAATGAAAATAACTTAGCTGTGCAATAATGCAGAAGTATTTAGTAGTTCTTTTAAAATTTTTCAATAGAAAGATTTCACTTTTTGTTAATATCACAAAAATAGCCAAATCCTTTCTTGATGCATTATCTCTGCTCTCTTCTTTGCCATAATCCACTCAGGTATCTCACCTTCCTCCCACTCCCCATTCTCACTCTTCCCAGATTCCTATCCTCAGAGTCAGCTCTCATTCTTACACGCCCCAACCCTACAACAGAAGAGGCTGTGCCCAGCCATTCCCCAGCCTTGCATAACAAAGCGCATCAAGTCAGAAGAGCTCAAGTTACAGGCCTAAACCGGGGATCTTCCCCATTCCCAGTCAGGGAGATGTGTCTCTGCCTCTCAAACACATAAAGTTAAGTAAAATAAGCAAGTTGAAGTAGACACACTATTTTGAAATTTTGAAAACATGCAAAACACCACTACTGGGTTTACTATTTAGGGACACAAACATAGTAAAGGTAATAAAGGAAGTGCATGGGAGCAATAAAGAGCAATTTCATAAGTGCTTATCTTTTTTTTTTTTTTGGCCATGCTACATGTCAGGCGGGATCTAAGTTCGAAACCGGTGCCCCCTGCAGTGGAAGCGCGGCGTCTTAACCCTCTTAACCACTGGACCACCAGGGAAGTCCCAATGAGTGCTTCTTTGGAGGGGAAAGCAATCAGAAAAAAGTACACAAGAACTTGAACACTATATACTAATGCATAATTTCTTAAGCTGAGTAAAGGATAGAAAGGGGTATGCTGTATTATTTTTATATCATTTTATATATCCAAAATATTTCATAATAAATTTTAAAAGAAAGTGATTCAATGAAAGTATCAGGCAGCACTCCTCAATACCAGACAGATAGCAGAGGACTAAAAGTTTCATTTACCTTATCACCAAGAGCCTCTCTCTCTTTTTTAAGTTTTTTCTTAGCTGCCAACTTTTCCTAAAGGATTTGGAAAAAAAAGAACAATATTGAGAAACCACCAGTTATATGACAAACACATACTGAAGCTACAAATTACTAATGCTATGAATATTTAAACTGAGCAATCTTAGAAATGTATTAAAATAAACATCCTGACTTAGATTTTCATAGCTGTTATTGTAAACCAAATGAGCTAGCCAATCAATAAGATTTCTCTAACAAACATCCTGCTCCTTCAAAACACTAATCTAAATTGACAAGTTTAAATGTTTAAAATTTCACTAGCTTTATCTTTTACTATAAAGCCTCAAATTAAGTGAAAGTGCAAAATGTACATCTAAACAAGTTAACTAGTTTTTGTTGTTTTGTTTTGCATTCCTAGCAAGTTGCATCCTGAAGAAAACCGTGGCTATGCTGGTTGCTTGTCTTGAAAAGTACTAAAAATAAATGGTAATGAGACAGGAGTTTTCAGGTTGTTTTCAATAAAACCATCACTAGTTACTCAAATATTTTATAAACAAAATGTGCTTTTAAAATGATCAAGAACCGGCAAGATGTACCGTAAATCTGTTACTTCTGGCGACTTCTGAACAGAATGCTTGACACACAATATAAAACAGGTTTATTTTTTCCCCCAGCGCTTGTTGACCCTCAATCCATCAGATCTCGGATTAGAAATTATAGTCCCAGGAAGTCTTCTAGGACACCCTTCCCCCATACTTGCACACCAGAATGGGTTAGATGTCCCTTCTACATCCCCTCCACCCCCCAACTTCCACCCCAGGGGAGCTAGAGGGACATCGCGCATGCGCTCTGGCGCCTCCGCGCCTCATACCTTCCGCTGCTGCTGTTTCCACCGCGTGAACATTAAGTGTCGCCGCTGTTTGTTCTTAATCTCCGAAACGCTGAAGCCTGGAGGAAAGGCAGCCGCCTTCGAGGGTTGGACCCCACTTTCCGTCGTCCCATCCTCAGCGACTGCAGCCTCCTGACGTTCTTCAGTAGCGGCTTTGCGTTTCAAGCCTTTGTTTCCGCTGCCGCCGATCTTATCCCCGGCCTTCGCCATGGTATTTTTGCTCCTTGTGGTCTGTACGGAAACGGAAGTAGCTTTCTCCTCTGACCCCCGTCCTTAAGCTATTACTTCCGGGGTCGGAAAGTTCTTAAAGGAAAATGTATAGTTTAGTGAGTTCTAGCGGTTTAAGAAGGTGCTGAAATTTAGGCTTAAGGAGAGTTTAGGGAACTTGCCCAGCCATGTGAACAGTGAAATGATGAGTTGGTGGAATCCGTTATTGAGCGTTTTCCATGTGCCAAGCCCCTAAAACCTAAGAACAAAACAATCTTTGAAGTATATAGAGTTTACATTCTACTAGAGACTAAAATGAGCTCCCAAATAATTAGTGTGGTAAGCTATTAATATTAAGTAGTGCACGGTGTGGAAAGAATAGAACAGGATAAAAGAAGATGAGGGGATAGAGGGGCAGATTACAACTCTAAATAGGATTCTCAGAGTGGGCTTCATTATTGAGCAGAGATTTGAAGGAGGTAATGGGGCATAATATGCAGTTAACTGGGGGAAGATCTGTTAATCTGAGAAAAGCTGCCGAGGCAAAGGAAACTTACAGCTCCAAGGCTCCTAGTCAGTAGCAAGCCTAGCTTGTTCAGGAAACACCGTGGAAGCCAGGAGTCAAATGAGAAAGGAGGAGAGTAAGTGCTGGCGGGGGTGGGGTGGGGGTTAGGGTGCCAGATTGTGTAGGGTTTTGTAAGGACTTTGGCTTTTATGTGACGTGAAGATTTCTTGGAGGATTTTGAGAAAAGGAATGGCGTGACCTGACACATTTTAAAAGCATCACTCAGACTCTTCTTTTGAGAAAGGACTGTAGGGGAGGGAAAGTGACAGGAGGGGCGAAATGAATGTCATGAACCAGGGTGGTTCTAGTGGAGGTGGTAAGAAGTGATCAGATTCTTTCTACGATTGAATAAAAGGCATGAGAGAAAGAGAAGAGTCTTGGATGACTCCAAGATTTTTTAACCGAGTGACTGGAAGGATGGAGTTACCATCAGTTGAGATGGGGCAGACTTCAGGTGGAGCAAGTTTGAAGGGTAAGATCAAGACTTCAGTAACGGAATGTTATGTTAAGTTTGAGATGCTTACTCGTCATCATGCTGTCAGGTAGTCAGTTGGGATGTGTGATTCTGCAGCAGGAGAGAGAGATGTGGGCTAGAGAGCAAAACTAGGGAGTCATCAGCAAACGGATAGTATTTGAAACCATTATAATGAGTGTAGATAAAGAACTGAAAAATAGAAGAGGATGAAGGACTGAACCCTGGAGCAGTCCCACATGAAGAGCTGGAGAGAAAAGGAGGACCTAGTAAAGGAAAATGAGAAGGTAAAACAAGAGAGTAGAGTGTCATGGAAGCCCAGTGAAGAAAGTGTTACCCCAGTGGTTAAATTTTGCTGTATTTCTCATTTTAATTTTTTATGAAAATACCCTCCAAACAGAATTCCTTTTGGTTTATGGTCAGCACTTGATTTTCCAGAAATTGTCTTAATTTCAAGTTATATATTTCGATATTGACATTGGGTGTTTTGATGATCCAGCATTTTGGTGTCTATACTGCGTTTTTCACCTTTTTAAGTTCTTTTAAACAGGACATTAAAAACATCAAAACTGTCTTTTAGAATACAAGTCCCACTAAAACTTACTACCAAGCCACTACTACAAAATTGTGATTAGAAGACAAAACCTATCATGTTTAGATCCAAAACTGGATTTGAATTGTACAATACAATAGAAAGGAACAAATAGTGTTGAGCTAAAAAATCACTGACATACAGGTTTGGCTGCAATAATTTATAAAATATTATGTAGTTTATTTAAAGAGGAAAAATCAGATCAAAAGTGAGGAGTTGGAGGAGGAGGAGGAGGAGGTGGGGGGGCAGTAGGAGGAGACAAACCAACCTTTATCTAAAAGACATAGACTGAAAAATTATTTTGGAAGTCTCTTCTAGCCTTAATATTTTATCTCCCTACATATAATACATTCTTTCCTTATAAGAAAACAAAATAATCCTGAACTAGATAACTGTCTTAAATTTATTCAGTGGTGCCATACAAGTGAGACCAAAAGCTGTTTATAGAGACTGCCTTCATGGCTTACTAGTAATAATAGTTCTGTGGGTTGAATAAGACAATTTCTATGATCAGAATAAAATTCTTATCCGGAAGAAATCACAAAAGCATTGATCAATTCAGCAAATGTGTATTTAATGCTACTCAATAAATGAATAGGGTGAGTAAGTATGATGGAAACAGGGGGCTCTATATTCAGATCTGTGTTCAGATTTTGACTCAGATGCTATAAAATCTCAGTTAAATCACATAATCTCTGTGAGCCTCATTTTCTTCATCTGTAAACTGGGCTAATTATATTACCACATAGGTTGTTGAGATAATGTACATTAAAGAAATACACACACCCAATAAATGCTAACTAGCTATTTTTATTACGTCTAGATCTAGAGACTAAGCTAAACATTGTTGAGAAAAAAAGGCATCATGTTTGCCCTCAAGTACCTTACAGTTCAGAAGAAGATAAAACACAATTCTAGTGTAAGTATTCAGTAGTGGTCAGTGTAGAGTGCTGCTTAATATGAGGTCCATTTCTTCCATTTGTTTTTTCTCAGTAACTGCTTCATTGTTCATTATTTTCAGGGCCCACTTCTAATAGAGTATACATTATTTTAAAATAAAACACTTATTTTTGATATTTAATAAATATTTTTTACTTGTTTTAGTACTGACATTTGGGAGACCATGGAATACAACACTTGGACACCAGATGAGTTCAGTGATCCAAATAAATATATGACCTAAGATTCTGTTGAGAAAATTTGATCTGTATTTTACAATATGACTTAAGCTCTCTATATCACAGAAACCATTCCAAAAGTTCAAAATATTAATCCATTGCATGAGAAAAAGGAATATCAGTTTTAGGGATGGAAGATTTTTTATTTGCAATGTGGTATAACCCTTGGACAAACACAAAGTAATAAATTAATGCTTTCTGAGCTTGAATTATGCCATTCAGTTTGTTGCTAAGAATTGTTAAAAGAAAAACCAAAACAGAGGCCACATTTTGAATATACTTTTTGACCAAACACTCATAGTTAAATAACCAAAACTTAAACTATCCTGATCTCCCCAAAGTACTGACTCTGACCTAAAACAAAAAAGCTTTCTTCAGGTCAGTGTACACAGTGCTACTCCCATAAAAAGGCTGTAAGTTTCTAGTAACCAATCACAAAAAAAATGTACTCACTCATCCATGCTTTATAAATTCAGCTGTAACTGCTAAATGCTGAGCTTCTAACCACCTTTCAGCTCAAATCGCCCTGTTTGTGAGTAGTGTTTCTTGCTTGATAAAATGTTTATATCAAGTAAAGCTCTCCAAATTTTCTTTTGACAGAACAGTAGAACTATTACAAAGCTAGAGTCTCATCTGTTAATGTTCCCTTGGTACCCAAGACCTGTTTTTGGCACTTAAACTACTTATCTCATGGAAGTTTGAGAGTTCTCTTTTTCGTTTACAGTATTCTATACCTTGTTGGTAGCTCAGGATGTATTTCCCATCGATATTAACCTGCATGTAGTGATTAGATAACTCAGACCAGAGACACAGATACTCATTCATTTATTTGTTTTCAACCGATACTGTTTATTTTCCCCATATTTGTCTTAATTTTCCATAATCATAGAAAGAATTACTATGTGAAATAAAATATTCTCTACCATATCATTTCATGAACATAAAATATAGCAAACATTCTGTACAATTATCAGAGACACAATATTAAAAATGAAAGCTAATGAAGCATAGTCCTTAGCTTAGGCTAGCGGTTTTCAAACTTTTTGTTTTAGAACTTTTTGTCTATAAAAATTATTGGGGACACCAAAGAACTTTCATTTATGTGGTTTCTATCTATCAGTATTTACCATGTAGAAATTAAAACTGAGAAAAAATATATTTTACTTAAAAATAATAATAATAAACCCATTATGTGATAACATACACACTTTATGAAAATGACTCTATTTTTCCAAACAAAAAAGCTAATGAGAAGAGTGACATTATTTTACATGCTTTGCAAATCTCTTTTATGTCTGGCTTAATAGGAGATAGCTGGGTTTATATCTACTTTTGTGTTTAACCTGTTGTGACGTACCATTTTGGTTGACGTATATAAAGAAAAATCTGGCCTCAAACAGGTATGTGGTTGGAAAAGGGAGGAATATTTAAGAACTTCTTCAGATAGCCATGGATGTTCGTCTTTGATATTACATTAAAATTTGACTAGTTGTAAGTTTTTTAAAGATTAGTTGCAATGTACAATCTGAAATCATATTAAGCAGCTCTTTATGCTCTGGTACATTAAAATCTATTAGTCCATTTTGCATTTTTAATGGATCTTTTACCCACGCATGATTTTGTAATATCATGCATTCATTGGTCATCTGGAAAATATTGGTTCACTGAGTTATGCATTTCTTCTAAAAGTTGACACACTATATTTTACAATATCAAAAAATCACGTCTGTTAAAATCACTACTAGTCTCATCAGAAAAGTCTTCAGGCACTAGTAAGCTGCCAAGCTTACAATGGTGGATAGAAGTTTTCTGAAATTCTGATTTTCTTGAATACGGGCTTCCCTTGGTTCCAGGTCACTGATGGTAGTGCCTATAATGCAATGCAGGGGATGGAAGCAGGGAATTAGGAGATTTGTGAGTGGTGAGGGCCTCTTGTTGATATATACTTCCCATGGCTATTTCTTAGGCTAGGCCATCTCACTGTTAGCTTTTTCATCTATGGACCCCTGAAAATTGCCTGACTTTTCCATTGCCACCATTAGTTAGCTAGAGCCACCTTATCATTAACTTGAAAATATTTTGGGAGTCTACTTATAGAGACAGTCTGAGGGGTGCTTTGTGGGGGTCCTTCTACCCTGTTCATTTGTGCAAGATGCACGCCACCATCCCACCCTAGGGTGGATCATTAGGCAGCATCTTGGGAGAGCCAAAGTTTATACTATTAGTTGTTTCTGACTAAGGTTTTTTTTTTCTTTTCCAACCCACTATGGAAAAGAATGCATTCTCATAGCCACTCCTCTTCTTCTTGAGGCAATCAACAAACCTTTTCAATTTTTCTGAAGTTTCCTTTTTTTTTTTCTTATAGCAACCAGTTGAAATAGAGATAAAAGACTCCTTATCCTTTATTCCTTTACACTCTAATAGGGATGATAAGGTCTTACATAATGTTGGCCTTTGGCTCCACAAAAATTGAAAGAAAGCTAAGCTTCATTTAGGGGAAATAACAAAAGTCGGTAGCTTTCCTGGAATTTCCATCATAAGAGCCAGTAGGACCTCTGGGACAGAGAGGTAAGGAGATGGAAGAACAGTCTGAGGAACTGAAGACGTGTTCATGAGATCAGCATTCACAGCAGTGATGTGGGCAGAAACTGCAGAACTGGATTATACTCTTCTCTATTTTTTTGCTAGGTCACTCCTACTTACTAGATTAACTAGGGTAAAAAAGTGGAGAAAAGAGATAAAGGACCCCTCAGTAAGTGACCAGGTTCCGAAAGTTTCCACCATGTACCAGTACCCTCCAGGAAGATTTTGTTGATTTAGTTCCCCTACAATTATCCCTTCTTTATTCTAAAGTCTAGAGTTCAGAGGCAGATTAGTATATTCCAAAATTTGCCTTAGTCAAAGGCACTATTCCTATGACAGAGACATGCTAGGAAGTTCCAGGGTTCTCCAGGGAGCACTAGATGCTAGAACATCTTGTATTTGCTAAAACCTTCAAAAGGCATATAGAGCTAACTTGGAAGTATGATCCATGGCCCGACAGCAGTGGCACCATCTGGAAGCTCGACAGAAATGCAGAATCTCGGGGTCCACACCCAGGCCAACCGAAAGATCCCCAGGTGATCCGTAAACACATTAAAGTCTGAGAAACACTGCTGAAGATGTGCGTTTCATCCCCCACCCATATTAATTTCCATTGATCAATCAGAGGCCTTGTTTCAGGCCAAAAATTTATGGTTGGTTTATAATATTATTGTTAAAAACAATATTATTTTTTAAATGATTACATTGCTTGAAGGGAAGACAGACTGGTGGAACTACTGCGGAAAGCTAATATATTTGTCTTATTTTTCTAACTTAGTCCTTGCACAGACATGAAATGAGATTTAACAAACCCCTTATCTGACTCGTAGGCAACAGATACATCCAGGGACCTATGATTATACCTTGTCAGAACAAAATAGCTTTATTTTTCTTTCATGCAACTATCAACAAAAGTGATTCCCAAAGTTTAGTACCAGGACCAGCAGCATCACATCACCTGGGAACCTGTTAGAAGTGCAAATGCCTGGGCTAGCCAAGACCCTCTGAGTCAGGCTCTGGGGATGGAACTCAGGAATCTGTATTTTAATAAGCCCTCTAGGTGATCCTGGTGCATGCCCAAACTGGAGACCCACTGGCCTTGATCCATAATTATCTTCTGATACATATAAGCTGACCATTTAAGGTTTTTTTTTTTTTCTCTAGTGTCTAAGGTAAGCTTCCTTAACTGGGAACCAAATCAGCCTCTTCCCATGTCTTCGTTTGGAAAATCTAGGTGCCTACACTAGGTGTTACCAAAAGAATGATCACATCAAAATGTTCTCATGGATATACTAAAAAAAAAAAAAAGCCCCCAGAACAAAAAACAAACAAAAAAACCCCCTCTTGTATTGATACAATCGTCACCTTTAGGTAAATAAAAGGGATTAATGACTGCCTACAAAATCATATTTATTTTTTTCCAAAGTTAGTTAAGAATCTGACACTATGGAGTGCCCAGGTGGCTCTTGGACACTCAATTCATTTCTATTACTGCTCACATTAATATTTTGATTAGCCTCATTGTCCAGAAATGGCTGATTTTTTAAATCGCAGCAGCAAGACATTCAACACTCCTGCTAAATGCAATGTGATATATGGATTGGATCCTGAAACAGAAAAAGACATTAGTGGAAAATGAATGAAATTAGAATAAATTCCAAAGTTTAGTCAATAGTAATGTACCAATGTTGGTTCTAAGTTTTGAAAATTGTACTATGGCAATGCAAAATGTTAACATTAGGGGAAATTGGGTAAGGGTATATAGGAACTCTATGTATTATTTTTGCAACATTTCTGTAAATCTAAAATTATTCCAAAACAAAAAGTTTCTTAAAAAAATATCTCTCCCTGATCCTTTGCTTAACAAAACTGTTGCAGTATTACCAGGTAAAAGAAATTAAAGAACTGCTCTGCACCAACCCAGGCTACCCATTTGTAAGTAGACCAACATTGTTTAATTTGTTTTCTTGGGATGCCAGCAAAGCTACTAGCAGTCACAAAATACATTTACTAAATATATAGGACAGGCAGTTAAAGCAGGAAAGGTGCTTCCTTTATTCTCCATTTCTTGAACTTTTGTGTGTACAGTTTCCACTTGAGTACTTTGTACTTGGTGATATGTTGTGTTAATAATAATCCTTGAATCATTTCATGATGACTGTTCGCATCTACCGCCACCCTCCTCCAGAGCACTTAATGCAGTGTGCTGCAGGAAGTCGGCATTCAGAGCTCAGATTTCTCTGACTAACTGACTGACTCAATGTGCTACCTGTAATTATATTTTAAAATTTAATCAAGGCAGTTCTAGGAACTCAAGGGGATAAAGTCAAAATCAACTATTCAAGTTAGGTTTGTATTAATTGTCTAGAGTGAATAGACTTCATCAAAACTTGTCAAAATGCAGAATTCATCAGTGGAAACCAGAATATCAGAAATTTAAATCATCCCTATGAAATACACTTAAGACTGAAGGTGAATAGTTCATGGTGAAGTTAACATTTCTAAAATAAATTTTGAGCTGAATAGAAAGTTACCAGTCTTACTTCTTTCGTGCTTTTTAAAAATTGTATTTTGTTTTTTAAAGTAATCAAGGATCACATATTATTTTGCTCTGGTTGTTGATATGTGTTGAGAAATTCTGAAAAAGGCTTGTAATAGAAGGAACCATTTATCTCTCCAGTCTTCCTCAGTAGTATCTATGTAAAATAAAGCCAAAGCTACATAAAAATACCAAGAATTATGATACAGCTAACCTTAGATATTCTCAAAGTGTTTCTGATATATCATCTCAGTCCTCCTAAAATTCCTATAAGTAGATGCAAGGCAGGAATTTCACCATTTTTCCAGTGGGAAAATGGAAATTCAAAGAGATTTAAAACAGCATCCAGATTAAACTACAAATTGTAGTTTTTAGGCCATTGCTCTTTTAACTTACCATGTGTCATGCCCTTAGGTCCATATTCCTTAGAGTAAATGGTTAAGTGAACACAACCTCATATAGCTGCATATAACTCATTTTCTTTTCTTGACTCTGCAGTGAATGTTCAGGAGCAAAGCACTTGATGAAGTGAAGTGTGGATCCTTTGAAAAAGGCAGATGCATGAAGTCTGAAGCAGTGAATGTGAGAGCAGTATTTGTTTTTCATTTAATTATTTCAACCCATGTTTTCTATTGTGGAGATGATAGCGCTTGATGTAATTTTGGCAAAATGAATTTAAGCAAAATAATATATATTTGATATATTGTTTCCCATATCTATGACTAAATAGGGAGATTTACCTCAGGGGTTCCCAGTTGTAGTAAGTGGGAAAGAATTATCTTTATGATTTCCTGACGTGAGGTAAAAAATTGAAAATTATTTGGTTGACACAATTACAAAATTGTTGGTCAGAAGCCAGGAGAATTATTGATTTCTCTTCCAGGTTTCTTTCTCAGTAACAAAATAGTTTTCAAATACATGAATAAGATTTTACATTCACACCATTCATGCGGAGATTTAATATTTGAGCAGGTAAATGGAGGTTTACTATCTGAATGGTGCCTTCTAGCCTTATACAAAATGAAGATGCACCTAATGTACTTTACATAGCTGATAAAAGGTACTATCTATTTAATATTTTATCTCAAATTAACATAAACATTTCTGCAATTGTTTTGAAACTAACATCACAACCAAGCATGGGCCATGTGAGGAAGCCAGAGAAGCAAAACACAATAAAAGGCCCCTCTCTGCCAGTAGCTTAAAATTTAATGAAAAATCAAAACATACAAACATGAAGTCTTATATCTCAATCCAGGTGTTAAATAGCACTGGAAAAGTACAGTACTGTAAGGATTAGAAGATGGTATCTCCAGATACAATCTTAAATATTAAATGAGGGGAAAACCCTGTGTTTTGGAAACAATGTATTATAATGGTTAGGAGCACAGGTTTCTAAAAAAATTTTTTGGACAACATTATTACCTAAAATCATTCTACTGTGCTTAGATCTCTGAGGCTTATTTACTACTCATTGTAAGTTTATACCCTTGAACACCATCTCTCTTGACAGCACCTCCTCCCTCCATGCCCTGGTAACCACCATTTTAGTCTCCGTTTTTAATAGGTGTAACTTTTTTAGATTCCACAAACAAGTGGTACCATACAGTACTTGTCTTTCTTTCTGACTTATCTCCCTTAGCATAATATGCTCAAGGTATATCCATGTTGTCATAAATGGGAGGATATCCTCCTTTCTCATGGCTGAATAATATTCCATTGTGTATATATACCACATCTTTTTTCTTTTTTTTAACATCTTTACTGGAGTAAAATTGCTTTACAATGGTGTGTTAGTTTCTGCTTTATAACAAAGTGAATCAGGTATACATATACATATATCCCCATATCTCTTCCCTCTTGCATCTCCCTCCCTCCCACACTCCCTATCCCACCCCTCTAGGTGGTCACAAAGCACCCAGCTGATCTCCTGGTGCTATGTGGCTGCTTCCCACTAGCTATCTATTTTATGTTTGGTAGTGTATATATGTCCATGCCACTCTCTCACTTTGTCCCAGCTTACTCTTCCCCCTTCCCATATACTCAAGTCCATTCTCTAGTAGGTCTGTATCTTTATTCCCGTCGTGCCCCTAGGTTCTTCATGACCACTTTTGTTTCTTTTTTTAGATTCCATATATATGTGTTAGCATATGGTATTTGTTTTTCTCTTTCTGACTTACTTCACTCTGTATGACAGACTCTACGTCCATCCACCTCACTACAAATAACTCAATTTCGTTTCTTTGTATAGCTAAGTAATATTCCATTGTATATATGTGCCACATCTTCTTTATCCATTTATCTGTCGATGGACACTTAGGTTGCTTCCATGTCCTGGCTATTGTAAATACAGCTGCAATGAACACTGTGGTACATGACTCTTTTTGAATTATGGTTTTCTCAGGGTATATGCCCAGTAGTGGGATTGCTGGGTCATATGGTAGTTCTATTTTTAGTTTTTTAAGGAACCTCCATACTGTTCTCCATAGTGGCTGTATCAATTTACATTCCCACCAACAGTGCAAGAGGGTTCACTTTTCTCCACACCCTCTCCAGAATTTATTGTTTGTAGATTTTGTTTGTTTGTTTGTTTGTTTGTAGATTTTTTGATGATGGCCACTCTGACCGGTGTGAGATGATATCTCAATGTAATTTTGATTTGCATGTCTCTAATGATTAATGATGTTGAGTATTCTTTCATGTGTTTGTTGGCAATCTGTATATCTTCTTTGGAGAAATGTCTATTAAGGTCTTCTGCCCATTTTTGGATTGGGTTGTTTGTTTTTCTGATATTGAGCTGCGTGAGCTGCTTATAAATTTTGGAGATTAATCCTTTGTCAGTTGCTTCATTTGAAAATATTTTCTCCCATTCTGAGGGTCGTCTTTTCATCTTGTTTATGGTTTCCTTTGCTGTGCAGAAGCTTTTAAGTTTCATTTGGTCCCATTTGTTTACTTTTGTTTTTATTTCCATTTCTCTAGGAGGTGGGTCAAAAAGGATCTTGCTGTGATGTATGTCATAGAGTGCTCTGCCTATGTTTTCCTCTAAGAGTTTTATAGTGTCTGGCCTTACATTTAGATCTTTAATCCATTTTGAGTTTATTTTTGTGTATGGTGTTAGGGAGTGTTGTAATTTCATTCTTTTACATATAGCTGTCCAGTTTTCCCAGCACCACTTATTGAAGAGGCTGTCTTTTCTCCACTGTATATTCTTGCCTCCTTTATCAAAGATAAGGTGACCATAGGTGCGTGGGTTTATCTCTGGGCTCTCTATCTTGTTCCATTGATCTATATTTCTGTTTTTGTGCCAGTACCATACTAGCTTGATTACTGTAGCTTTTTAGTATAGTCTGAAGTCAGGGAACCTGATTCCTCAAGCTCCATTTTTCTTTCTCAAGATTGCTTTGGCAATTCGGGGTCTTTTGTGTTTCCATACAAATTGTGAAATTTTTTGTTCTAGTTCTGTGAAAAATGCCAGTGGTAGTTTGATAGGGATTGCATTGAATCTGTAGATTGGCTAGTATAGTCATTTTCCCAATGTTGATTCTTCCAATCCAAGAACATGGTATATCTCTCCATCTATTTGTATCATCTTTAATTTCTTTCATCAGTGTCTCATAATTTTCTGCATACAGGTCTTTTGTCTCCTCAGGTAGGTTTATTCCTAGGTATTTTATTCTTTTTGTTGCAGTGGTAAATGGGAGTGTTTCCATAATTTCACTTTCAGATTTTTAATCATTAGTGTATAGGAATGCAAGAGATTTCTGTGCGTTAATTTTGTATCCTGCTACTTTACCAAATTCATTGATTAGCTCTAGTAGTTTTCTGGTGGCATCTTTAGGATTCTCTATGTATAGTATCATGTCATCTGCAGACAGTGACAGCTTTACTTCTTCTTTTCCGATTTGGATTCCTTTTATTTCTTTTTCTTCTCTGATTGCTGTGGCTAAAACTGCCAAAACTATGTTGAATAATAGTGGTGAGAGTGGGCAACGTTGTCTTGTTCCTGATCTTAGTGGAAATGGTTTCAGTTTTTCACCATTGAGGACGATGATAGCTGTGGGTTTGTCATATATGGCCTTTATTATGTTGAGGTAAGTTCCCTCTATGCCTACTTTCTGGAGGGTTTTTAATCATAAATAGGTGTTGAATTTTGTCGAAAGCTTTCTCTGCATCTGTTGAGATGATCATATGGTATTTCTCCTTCAATTTGTTAATATGGTGTATCACATTGATTGATTTGTGTATATTGAAGAATCCTTGCAATCCTGGGATAAACCCCACTTGATCATGATGTATGATCCTTTTAATGTGCTGTTGGATTCTGTTGGCTAGTATTTTGTTGAGGATTTTTGCATCTTTGTTCATCAGTGATATAGGCCTGTAGTTTTCTTTCTTTGTGACATTTTTTGTCTGTTTGGTAGCCAGGGTGATGGTGGCCTTGTAGAATGAGTTTGGGAGTGTTCCTCCCTCTGCTACATTTTGGAAGAGTTTGAGAAGGATAGGTGTTAGCTCTTCTCTAAATGTTTGATAGAATTCGCCTGTGAAGCCATCTGGTCCTGGGCTTTTGTTTGTTGGAAGATTTTTAATCACAGTTTCAATATCAGTGCTTGTGATTGGTCTGTTCATATTTTCTATTTCTTCCTGGTTCAGTTTCGGAAGGTTGTGCATTTCTAAGAATTTGTCCATTTCTTCCAGGTTGTCCGTTTTTTTGGCATAGAGTTGCTTGTAGTAATGTCTCATGATCCTGTGTATTTCTGCAGTGTCCGTTGTTACTTCTCGTTTTTCATTTCTAATTCTATTGATTTGAGTCTTCTCCCTTTTTTCCTTGATGAGTCTGGCTAATGGTTTATCAATTTTGTTTATCTTCTCAAAGAACCAGCTTTTAGTTTTATTGATCTTTGCTATTGTTTCCTTCATTTCTTTTTCATTTATTTCTGATCTGATCTTTATGATTTCTTTCCTTCTGCTAACTTTGGGCGTTTTTTGTTCTTCTTTCTCTAATTGCTTTAGGTGTAAGGTTAGGTTGCTTATTTGAGATGTTTCTTGTTTTGTAAGGTAGTATTGTATTGCTATAACCTTCCATCTTAGAACTGCTTTTGCTGCATCCCAAAGGTTTTGGGTCATTGTATTTTCATTGTCATTTGTTCCTAGGTATTTTTTCATTTCCTCTTTGATTTCTTCAGTGATCTCTTGGTTATTAAGTATTGTGTTGTTTAGCCTCCCTGTGTTTGTATTTTTTACAGTGTTTTTCCTGTAACTGATATCTAGTCTCATAGCGTTGTGGTCAGAAAAGATATTTGATACAATTTCAATTTTCTTAAATTTTCCAAGGCCTGATTTGTGACCCAAGACATGATATATCCTGGAGAATGTTCCATGAGCACTTGAGAAGAAACTGTATTCTGTAGTTTTTGGATGGAATGTCCTATAAATATCAATTAAGTCTATCTTGTTTAATATATCATTTAAAGCTTGTGTTTCCTTATTTATTTTCATTTTGGATGATCTGTCCATTGGTGAAAGTGGGGTGTTAAAGTCCCCTATTATGATTGTGTTACTGTCGATTTCCCCTTTTATGGCTGTTAGCATTTGCCTTACGTACTGAGGTGCTCCTATGCTGGTTGCATAAATATTTACCATTGTTATATCTTCTTCTTGGATTGATCCCTTGATCATTATGTAGTGTCCTTCTTTTTCTCTTGTAATAGTCTTTGTTTTAAAGTCTATTTTGTCTGATATGAGAATTGCTACTCCAGCTTTCTTTTGATATCCATTTGCATGGAGTATCTCTTTCTATCCCCTCACTTTCAGTCTGTGTGTGTCCCTACGTCTGAAGTGAGTCTCTTGTAGGCAGCATATATACGGGTCTTGTTTTTGTATCCATTCAGCCAGTCTATGTCTTTTGGTTGGAGCCTTTAATCCATTTACATTTAAGGTAATTATCGATATGTATGTTCCTATTACCATTTTTTGAATTGTTTTGGGTTTGTTATTGTAGGTCTTTTCCTTCTCTTGTGTTTCCTGCCTAGAGAAGTGCCTTTAGCATTTGTTGTAAAGGTGGTTTGGTGGTGCTGAATTCTCTTAGCTTTTGCTTGTTTGTAAAGGTTTTAATTTCTCTGTCAAATCTGAATGAGATCCTTGCTGGGTAGAGTAATCTTGGTTTTATGTTTTTTCCCTTTCATCACTTTAAATATGTCCTGCCACTCCCTTCTGGCTTGCAGAGTTTCTGCTGAAAGATCAGCTGTTAACCTTATGGGGCTTCCCTTGTATGTTATGTGCTGTTTTTCCCTTGCTGCTTTTAATATTTTTTCATTGTATTTAATTTTTGATAGTTTGATTAGTATGTATCTTGGCATGTTCCTCCTTGGAGTTATCCTGTATGGGACTCTCTGTGCTTCCTGGACTTGACTGACTCTTTCCTTTCCCATATTAGGGAAAGGAAAATAATCTCTTCAGATATTTTCACAGTCCCTTTCTTTTTCTCTTCTTCTTCTGGGACCCCTATAATTTGAATGTTGGTTCGTTTAATGTTGTCCCAGAGGTCTCTGAGACTGTCCTCAATTCTTTTCATTCTTTTTTCTTTATTCTGCTCTGTGGTAGTTATTTACACTATTTTATCTTCCAGGTTACTTATCCACTCTTCTGCCTCAGTTATTCTGCTATTGATTCCTTCTAGAGAATTTTTAATTTCATTTATTGTGTTGTTCATCATTGTTTGTTTGCTCTTTAGCTCTTCTAGGTCCTTGTAAAACGTTTCTTGTATTTTCTCCATTCTGTTTCCAAGATTTTGGATTATCTTTACTATCATTATTCTGAATTCTTTTTCAGGTAGACTGCCTATTTCCTCTTCATTTGTTAGGTCTGGTGGGTTTTTACCTTGCTCCTTCATCTGCTGTGTGTTTCTCTGTCTTCTCATTTTGCTTAACTTACTGTGTTTGGGGTCTCCTCTTCACAGGCTACAGTTTCGTAGTTGCCGTTTTTTTTGGTGTCTCTCCCCAGTGGCTAAGGTTGGTTCAGTGTGTTGTGTAGGCTTCCTGGTGGAGGGGATTCGTGCCTGTGTTCTGGTGGATGAGGCTGGATCTTGTCTTTCTGGTGGGTAGGTCCACGTCTGGTGGTGTGTTTTGGGGTGTCTGTGGCCTTATTATGATTTTAGGCAGCCTCTCTGCTAATGGGTGGGGTTGTGTTCCTGTCTTGCCAGTTGTTTGGCATAGGGTGTAGCTTGCTGATCACTGAGTGGAGCTGGGTCTTGGCATTGAGATGGATATCTTTGGGAGATTTTCGCTGTTTTATATTACATGGTGCTGGGAGGTCTCTGGTTTACCAATTTCCTGAACTTGGCTCTCCCACCTCAGAGGCAGTGCCGTGACACCTGGCCAGAGCACCAAGAGCCTGTCATCCACACGGCTCAGAATAAAAGGGAGAAAAGAAGAAAGAAAGAAAGAAAGAAAGAGGTACAAGAAAATAAAATAAAATAAAGTTATTTAAAATAAATAATAATTATTTAACAATTTTTTTAAAGTAATATAAAAAAAAGGAAAGAAAGAAGAGAGCAACCAAACCAAAAAACAAATCCACCAATGATAACAAGTGCTAAAAACTATACTAAAAAAAAGAAAAACAAAAAACAAAAAAACGGACAGAATGAACCCTAAGACAAATGGCAAAAGCAAAGCTATACAGACAAAATCACACACAGAAACATATACATACACACTCACAAAAAGAGAAAAAGGGAAAAAAAAATATATCGTTGCTCCCAAAGTCCACCTCCTCAAATTGGGATGGTTTGTTGTCTATTAAGGTATTCCACAGATGCAGGGTACATCAAGTTGATTGTGGAGATTTAATCCACTGCTCCTGAGGCTGCTGAGAGAAATTTCCCTTTCTCTTCTTTGTTAGCACAGCTCCTGGGGTTCAGCTTTGGATTTGGCCCTGCCTCTGCGTGTAGGTCACCTGAGGGCGTCTGTTCTTTGCTCAGACGGGACGGGGTTAAAGGAGCAGCGGATTAGGGGGCTCTGGCTCACTCAGGCCACGGGGAGGGAGGGGTACGGAGGCGGGGCGAGCCTGCGGCGGCAGAGGCCAGCATAACGTTGCACCAGCCAGAGGCGTGCCGTGCATTCTCCCGGGTAAGTTGTCCCTGGATCACGGGACCCAGGCAGTGGCGGGCTGCACAGGCTCCCATGAGGGGAGGTGTGGATAGTGACCTGTGCTTGCACACAGGCAGTGGCGGGCTGCACAGGCTTCTTGGTGGCTGCAGCAGCAGCCTTAGCATCTCATGCCCATCTGTGGGGTCTGCGCTGATAGCCGCGGCTCGCGCCTGTCTCTGGAGCTCCTTTAATCCCCCCTCCTCGTGCACCACAAAACAAAAGGGCAAGAAAAAGTCTCTTGCCTCTTTGGCAGCTCCAGACTTTCTCCCGGACTCCCTCCCGGCTAGCTGTGGTGCACTAGCCCCTTCAGGCTGTGTTCACACCGCCAACTCCAGTCCTCTCCCTGGGATCCGACCGAAGCCCAAGCCTCAGCTCCCAGCCCCCGCCCGCCCTGGCAGGGGAGCAGACAAGCCTCTCGGGCTGGTGAGTGCTGGTCGGCACCGATCCTCCATGCGGGAATCTCTCCGCTTTGCCCTCTGCACCCCTGTTGCTGCGCTCTCCTCTGTGGCTCCGAAGCTTCCCCCCCTGCCACCCGCAGTCTCCGCCCATGAAGGGGCTTCCTAGTGTGTGGAAACCTTTCCTCCTTCACAGCTCCCTCCCACTGGTGCAGGTCCCGTCCCTATTCTTTTGTCTTTGTTTTTTCTTTTTTCTTTTGCCCTACGCAGGTACATGGGGAGTTGCTTGCCTTTTGGGAGGTCTGAGGTCTTCTGCCAGTGTTCAGTAGGTGTTCTGTAGGAGTTGTTCCACATGTAGTTGTATTTCTGATGTATTTGTTGGGAGGAAGGTGATCTCCACGTCTTACTGTTCTGCCATCTTGAAGCTCCTCCCGCATCTTTTTTTAATCCATTCATCTATTGGTGGGCATTTGGATTGTTTCCATATCTAGACTATTGAGGAATATAGGTCTTAGAGTCAGCCATATCTGGGTTCCAGTCCCATCTTAATGCACATTAGCTGTGTGGTTTTGGGCAAGTCCCTTAACTTCTCTAAGCCTCTATTTCCTTCTCTTTAAAAAAAAAGTGGATAATAAATGCACCTAGCCCGTGGTATTGTTGTGATGATTAGATAAGATCGATAAAGAAACTTTAGCATAATCTGTCTGGCACTCAGTGTGCTCTAAGTACCTCCTATTACTACTAGTAGTCTATTATTATAATCAGAGAAGATTTCCCAGAGAGGACAAGAGCTAAGGTGGACTTGCTCAATGTTTGTGTTGAGGGTAAGCCCTACTTCATTTGTTGCTGTTACTGAGGATAAAATATGATCAGTGATGCCTAGTTGGAGATGTACTCAATGACATTGGTAAATGCATGGAAATTCATTCATTCATTCACTCATTCATTCATTTATTCATCAAATATTTCTTGTGTGCCTTCTCATTGCTAGCTACTGTGCTAAGTGTCAGGAGTACAAAGGTAAATAAAACTACTCAGGCTCTTTTTTCATTGAACAAATACATAAATATATGTAATTATTATAATAAGTGTTATGAAGATGTATACTGTGCTCTGAGAGTGTGTAACAAGGGAATACCTGCCTAGTTTAATGAACAGTTTCCTGAGGAAGTGACGTATGAATGGAACTCTAGACGAGTGGGAAGTGGGAAAGGAGGGGTGGGGAAGGATGTTTGGGTCAGAGGGACAGCATATGTGAAGGCTGATCTTGGTGTGCCTGAGGCCTGGACAGACCAGAGTGGGTGGAGTACAGAGCAGGGAGGCGGGGCAGGTGAGACTGGAATCAGGGCTTTGTGGGCAGTGTTAAGGAGTTAGATCTTTATCCCAGGTGTATTAATGATAAGCCACTAAAGAGTTTAACCAGGAGTGTTATGTGACCAGATCTGTGTTTTGCAAGAGCACTGTGGCTGCTGTGTGGAGAGGGCCAAGAGTGCTGGAAACAGAGAGGAGTCTCTATGATTGATTGTGTACCAGGTGATTGAAGGGACTGAATTCAGTGGGATATAAACATGAAAAGATTCTACTTTTGTTGCTAACCACTGTCTTCACATGTGCTGATCCCGTTTCCTTTCAAATTCCTTAATGACATCTCTAGCAGATTATCATAGTATGCAGATCATTTACTGTTATTAAAAAGTCCTGTCTGGCCTAGTCCAATCTTATACCCAATTCAGACCTTTCTCTACCCACCCCCACTCAGTCCAGTTATAACCCAAGGACTGAGAGATGTCTCTGGAAGTTGGGTTGCCATGTGGTCTGTTTTCTTACCTTCTCTATTGTTGGTTTTTCTCTGTTCCCTGGCCTATGGGGCCTGAGTGTAGAGCTGGGGAAAGGTTACAAATATCTCCCACTTAATTGGAGCTGCTGATGATATACTCTGTTTGGTAGGCATCCAAATGCTGCCTCTGTCTGATGAGGCATTCTTCACAGGGTCCTGCAAGGTCCTCTGCATAGTTCTCTGATGTGGGAAGGGCCACCTCTTTTGACACCCTACTTTAGCAATGTACACCACAGCCTCTTGGTGTTGGGGCACCCTCACTTGGGCTGTGGCCCTCTTGGACACCTACCAGCAATTCCCTTCAAGTGTGGCTTTCTTCTTTGGTGTCTTCTGGGAAATCCAACCACTGTGCCACTCAAACTGATGTCACTTTCCTTTATTCTCCAGTTCTGTTTTTCTTCTGCTCAGGGTGGTGCTGAGAGCAAATTAACAAGTCCACTGCCTAAATAGATGTCTAACCCAGCAAGGAGATGCTTGTATTTCCTTCTTCCACACGTTTCTTGTCTTTACAAGAAATTTGATTGGTTTCTTACCTTGGCATATGGAGAGGGAAAGAGACACATCATTTATCCCCAGGGACTCTCTTTATGTTACTCTAGTGTGTGTGTGTGTGTGTGTGTGTGTGTGTGTATAAAATGCAAAGGGAGGGTGGGAGAGACTCATGCTTGCATTTGCAAAGCTAGTTCTGCTGCTTCTCATTAACCCACTCTTTAGATGATAGGAGTTCCTTGGAGTCTGTTGTTGTTAGCTTTGGAGCTTTGGTGGCAATTCTGAGAACACAGGGAGAGAACAATTTACCAGCCCGAAATATGGGATATGGGAAGTGAGAGGGAAAAGAGTCAAGGATGATTCCCCATTTCTGACCTAGAAAATGGATGGATGGCGAGACAGGGAAAGGTTAAAGCAAAAAAAAAAGACCAAGTAGTCAGGGTAGAGGGCAGGCCCTGAGTTTGATTTTGCACATTTCAAGTGTGAGGTGCCTTTTGAACATCTAACTGGAGTTATCAAGTAGGCAGTTAGACATATGGCCTGGACCTCAGAAGTCTGAGCTGGAGGTATAAATTTGAGAGTCATTTGTGTATAGATAATAATTGAAAGCATTCATATACATGTAAACAAGTAAGAAGGTTATAGCATAAAAAGAATGGTAGGTCTAAGATTGATTTTGAGGAACACCAACAGTAAAGGGTGAATAGAGGAGGACAAAAAAAAAAAAGTTTGCAAAAGAGACTGAAAAAGAATAGTAGAAGAAAAACAAGGAGTATGTGACTGTAGATTGGTTCAAGATAGTGGAGTAGAAAGACGTGCTCTCACTCCCTCCTGCAAGAACACCAGAATCACAACTAACTGCTAAACAGTCATCGACAGGAAGACATTGGAACTCACCAAAAAAGATACACCACATCCAAAGACAAAGGAGAAGGTACAATGAGAAGGTAAGAGGGGCACAATCACAATAAACTCAAATCCCATAACTGTTGGGTGGGTGACTCACAAATTGGAGAACACTTATACCACAGAAGTCCACCCACTGGAGTGAAGGTTCTGAGACACATGTCAGGCTTCCCAACCTGGGGGTCCGGCAATGGGAGGAGGAATTACAAGAGAATCAGACTTTGAAGGCTAGCGGGATTTGATTGCTGGATTTCGACAGGACTAGGGGAAACAGAGACTCCACTCTTGGAGGGCAGACACAAAGTAGTGTGCACATCAGAACCCAGGGGAAGGAGCAGTGACCCCATAGGAGACTGAACCAGACCTACCTGCTAGTGTTGGAGGGTCTCCTGCAGATGCAGGGGGTGGCTGTGTCTCACCATGAGGACAAGGACACTGGCAGCAGAAGTTCTGGGAAGTACTCCTTGGCGTGAGCCCTCCCAGAGTCAGCCATTAGCCCCACCAAAGAGCCCAGGTAGGCTCCAGTGTTGGGTTGCCTCAGGCCAAACAACCAACAGGGAGGGAACGCAGCCCCACCCATCACCAGTCAAGTGGATTAAAGTTTTACTGAGCTCTGCCCACCAGAGCAACAGCCAGGTCTACCCACCACCAGTCCCTCCCATCAGGAAACTTGCACAAGCCTCATAGATAGCCTCATCCACCAGAGGGCAGACAGCAGAAGCAAGAAGAATTACAGTCCTGCAGCCTGTGGAACAAAAACCACATTCACAGAAAGATAGACAAGATGAAAAGGCACAGGGCTATGTACCAGATGAAGGAACAAGATAAAACCCCAGAAAAACAACTAAATGAAGTGGAGATAGGCCACCTTCCAGAAAAAGAATTCAGAATAATGATAGTGAAGATGATCCAGGACCTTGGAAAAAGAATAGAGGCAAAGATCGAGAAGATGCAAGAAATGTTCAACAAAGACCTAGAAGAATCATAGAACAAACAAACAGAGATGAACAATACAATAACTGAAATGAAAACTACACTAGAAGGAATCAATAGCAGAATAACTGAGGCAGAAGAACGGATAAGTGACCTGGGAGACAGAATGGTGGAATTCACTGCTGTGGAACACAATAAAGAAAAAAGAATGAAAAGAAATGAAGACAGCCTAAGAGACCTCTGGGACAACATTAAACGCAACAATATTCGCATTATAGGGATCCCAGAAGGAGAAGAGAGAGAGAAAGGACCCCAGAAAATATTTGAAGAGATTATAGTCGAAAACTTCCCTAACATGGGAAAGGAAATAGCCACCCAAGTCCAGGAAGCGCAGAGAGTCCCATACAAGATAAACCCAAGGAGAAGCACGCCAAGACACATAGTAATGAAATTGGCCAAAATTAAAGACAAAGAAAAATTATTGAAAGCAGCAAGGGAAAAATGACCAATAATATACAAGGGAACTCCTGTAAAGTTAACAGCTGATTTTTCAGCAGAATCTCTACAAGCCAAAAAGGAGTGGCATGATATACTTAAAGTGATGAAAGGGAAGAACCTACAACCAAGATTACTCTACCCAGCAAGGATCTCATTCAGATTCGATGGAGAAATCAAAAGCTTTACAGACAAGCAAAAGCTAAGAGAATTCAGCACCACCAAACCAGCTCTACAACAAATGCTAAAGGAACTTCTCTAAGTGGGAAACTCAAGAGAAGAAAAGGACCTACAAAAGCAAACCCAAAACAATTAAGAAAATGGTAATAGGAAGATACATATCGATAATTACCTTAAATGTGAATGGATTAAATGCTCCAACCAAAAGACACAGGCTTGCTGAATGGATTCAAAAACAAGACCCATATAAATGCTGTCTACAAGAAACCCACTTCAGACCTAGGGACACATACAGACTGAAAGTGAGGGGATGGAAAAAGATATTCCATGCAAATGGAAATCAAAAGAAAGCTGGAGTAGCAATACTCATATCAGATAAAATAGACTTTAAAATAAAGAATGTTACAAGAGACAAGGAAGGACACTACATAATGATCCAGGGATCAATCCAAGAAGAAGATATAACAATTATAAATATATATGCACCCAACGTAGGAGCACCTCAATACATAAGGCACCTGCTAACAGCTATAAAAGAGGAAATTGACAGTAAGACAATAATAGTGGGGGACTTGAACACCTCACTTGCACCAATCGACAGATCATCCAAACAGAAAATTAATCAGGAAACACGAGCTTTAAATGACACAATAGACCAGATAGATTTAATTTATATTTATAGGACACTCCATCCAAAAACAGCAGATTACACTTTCTTCTCAAGTGCGCACGGAACATTCGCCAGGATAGATCACATCTTGGGTCACAAATCAAGCCTCGGTAAATTTGAGAAAATTGAAATCATATCAAGCATCTTTTCTGACCACAACGCTATGAGATTAGAAATAAATTACAGGGGAAAAAACATAAAAAACACAAACACGTGGAGGCTAAGCAATACGTTACTAAATAACCAAGAGATCATTGAAGAAATCCAAAAGGAAATCGAAAAATATCTAGAGACAAATGACAATGAAAACGCGACGATCCAAAACCTATGGAATGCAGCAAAAGCAATTCTAAGAGGGAAGTTTATAACAATACAAGCCTACCTCAAGAAACAAGAAAAATCCCAAATAAACAATCTAACCTTTCACCTAAAGGAACTAGAGAAAAAAAGAACAAGCAAAACCCAAAGTTAGCAGAAGGAAAGAAATCATAAAGATCAGAGCAGTAATAAATGAAATAGAAACAAAGAAAACAATAGCACAGACTAATAAAACTAAAAGCTGGTTGTTGGAGAAGATAAACAAAATTGATAAACCATTAGCCAGACTCATCAAGAAAAAGAAGAAGAGGACTTAATGAATAAAATTAGAAATGAAAACCGAGAAGTTACAACAGACACCACAGAAATACAAAGCATCCTAAGAAACTACTACAAGCAAATCTATGCCAATAAAATAGACAACCTGGAAGAAATGGACAAATTCTTAGAAAGGTATAACCTTCCAAGACTGAACCAGGAAGATAGAAGATATGAACAGACCAATCACAAGTAATGAAATTGAAACTGTGATTAAAAATCTTCCAACAAACAAAAGTCCAGGATGAGATGGCTTCACAGGTGAATTCTGTCGAACAGTTAGAGAAGAGCTGAAACCCATCGTTCTCAAACTCTTCCAAAATTTGCAGAGGAAGGAACACTTCCAAACTCATTCTATGAAGCCACCATCACCCTGCTACCAAAACGAGACAAAGATACTACAAAAAAAGAAAATTAGAGACCAATATCACTGATGAATGTAGATGAAAAAATCCTCAACAAAATACTAGCAAACAGAGTCCAACAACATATTAAAAGGATTGTACACCATGATCAAGTGGGATTTATCCCAGGGATGCAAGGATTCTTCAGTATATGCAAATTAATCAATGTGATATACCATATTAACTAACTGAAGGATAAAAACGATATGATCATCTCAATAGATGCAGAAAAAGCTTTTGACAAAATGCAACACCCAGTTATGATAAAAACTCTCCAGAAAGTGGGCATAGAGGGAACCTACCTCAACATAATAAAGGCCATATATGAAAAACCCACAGCAAACATCATTCTCAATGGTGAAACACTGAAAGCATTTCCTCTAAGATCAGGAACAAGACAAGGATGTCCACTCTCACCACTATTATTCAACATATTTTTGGAAGTCCTAGCCACAGCAATCAGAGAAGAAAAAGAAATAAAAGGAATACAAATTGGAAAAGAAGAAGTAAAACTGTCACTGTTTGCAGATAATGTGATACTATACATAGAGAATCCTAAAGATGCCACCAGAAAACTACTAGAGCTAATCAATGAATTTGGTAAAGTTGAAGGATACAAAATTAATGCACAGAAATCTCTTGCATTCCTGTATACTAATGATGAAAAATCTGAAAGAGAAATTTAAGAAACACTCCCATTTACCATTGCAAAAACAACAACAACAAAAATACCTAGGAATAAACCTACCTAGGGAGACAAAAGACCTGTATGCAGAAAACTATAAGACACTGATGAAGGAAATTAAAGATGATACAAACAGATGGAGAGATATACCATGTTCTTGGATTGGAAGAATCAATATTGTGAAAATGAGTATACTACCCAAAGCAATCTACAGATTCAGTGCAATCCCTGTCAAGTTACTAATGGCATTTTTTACACATCTATAACAAAATATTTGTATGGAGACACAAAAGACCCCAAATAGCCAAAGCAGTCTTTAGGGAAAAAAGCGGAGCTGGAGGAATCAGATTCCCTGACTTCAGACTATACTACAAAGCTACAGTCATCAAGACAATATGGTACTGGCACAAAAACAGAAATATAGATCAATGGAACAAGATAGAAAGCCCAGAGATAAACCCACACACCTATGGTTAACTAGTCTATTACAAAAGAGGCAAGGATATACAATGGAGAAAAGACAATCTCTTCAATAAATGCTGTTGGGAAAACTGGACAGCTACATGTAAAAGAATGAAATCAGAACACTCCCTAACACCATACACAAAAATAAACTTAAAATGGATTAGAGATCTAAATGTAAGACTGGACACTATAAAAATCTTAGAGGAAAACATCGGAAGAACACTCTTTGACATAAATCACAGCAAGATCTTTTTTGATCCACCTCCTAGAGTAATGGAAATAAAAACAAAAATAAACAAATGGGACCTAATGAAACTTAAAAGCTTTTGCACAGCAAAGGAAACCATAAACAAAACGAAAAAGCAACCCTCAGAATGGGAGAAAATTTTTGCAGACGAATCAACGGACAAAGGATTGATCTCCAAAATATATAAACAGCTCATGCAGCTCAATATTAAAAAAACAAACAGCCCAATCCAAAAATGGGCAGAAGACCTAAATAGACATTTCTCCAAGGAAGACATACCGATGACCAAGAAGTACATGAAAAGCTGCTCAACATCACTAATTATTAGAGAAATGCAAATCAAAACTACAATGAGGTATCACCTCACACCATTAGAATGGGCATCATCAGAAAATCTACAAACAACAAATGCTGGAGAGGGTGTGGAGAAAAGGGAACCCTCTTGCACTGTTGGTGGGAATGTAAATTGATACAGCCACTATGGAGAACAATATGGAGGTTCCTTTAAAAACTAAAAATAGAATTACCATATGATCCAGCAATCCCACTACTGGGCATATACCCAGAGAAAACCGTAATTCAAAAAGACACATGCACCCGAATGTTCATTGCAGCACTATTTATAATAGCCAGGTCATGGAAGCAACCTAAATGCCCATCAACAGACGAATGGATAAAGAAGATGTGGTACATATATACAATGGAGTATTACTCAGCCATAAGAAGGAGCGATATTGGGTCATTTGTAGAGACGTGGATGGATCTAGAGACTGTCATACAGAGTGAAGTAAGTCAGAAAGAGAAAAACAAATATCGTATAGTAACGCATATATGTGGAACCTAGAAAAATGGTACAGATGAACTGGTTTGCAAAGCAGAAGTAGAGACACGGTTGTAGAGAACAAACATATGGGCACAAAGTGGGGAAAGCGGCAGTGGGGGTGATGGTGGTGTGATGAATTGGGAGATTGGGATTGACATGTATACACTGATGTGTATAAAATGGATGACTAATAAGAGCCTGCTGTATAAAAAATAAATAAAATAAAATTCAAAAATTCCAAAAAAAAAAAAAAAAACAAGGATTATGTGGTGGAATAGAATCCTAGAGAAGAGAGTGTTTCATAGAGGAGAGAGTCATCAACATGTTGAATGCTCCTGAGAGGTCAAGTACACTGAGGACTAAAATGTTCATTGGATTTAACAACCTAGAGAACATTGGCAACCTTAGTGACAGTCATTTCAGGGGAGTGAAAATGGAAGTTAGGTCATAGAAGTTTAAAAAGGAGTGTGTAGTGAGAAAAGGAAGACAGAGAGTAGAGAAATCTTTTATCAGTGTGTGGGGGGCAGGACAGTGATAGGGTGGTATAGAGTAGAGGAGGTGGGATTGAGGGAGGATTTTTTAGAGGTAAAGAGACTGAGCGTATTTGAAAGCTGATGGAAAAGATCGAGTACACAGGGGCATTAGGAAATGAACATACAAGAGAGAAGGCATTTCAGGTGGGATCCAGAGCGCAGGAAGAGCAATGGCCTTAGGAAAAAATAGAGTAAGAAAGGATTGGTATAATTTTATGTAGATGTGTAGGCTTCAGTTTGGGAAAATTGAGGGAGTTTTTGACCCTTTTGAGTGGTAGAAGTAAGGTCATAGGGGGAGATTTTAGCTAAACTGAAAACAAGAGTATTCATTATTACTGCTTTACCATCATCTGTAGAAGCCCTTAGGTTCCAAATTCCGTTTGACTTAAGACATTTTCCAAGGTAACATATCTCTCTCACCCGCCAAGGCATCTTCACATATTGTTCCAAACATGCTGAAATAGCACAGTTATTTTTCCCTAGCCAGTAATCTGATTTTACTCAGTAATACATATCCCATCAAAAGCTAAACCATAAGAGATTAGGGAGGAGGAAAGGTAATATTTTAGGATTTCAGTAGTCTTAAGGCTTAATTATCATTAAAATCAACAGGCTTTGACCCTGGACTTTAGGGCCAATGCTTATTTTCATAACTACCAAAACATACAATGTCCTTAGTCAACTTGTAATAAGCACAAACCACAGAAATAAGTTTGGATTTCCAAGCATCTTCCCATATAAACAGAGTGACAATTTGGCAACTCCTGAACAAACTTACAGCGTATTTTATTATATAACTTTTACTGAGTGACCAAAATGCTTAGAAAACCAGGAAAGCCAGTTTTATATGGCACCAACTTCATTTCAACTGGCCTTACAGTGAGTGGATAAGTTATTTAAATTTCCTTTAACAAAAGTCAGTTTCAGAGTAAATGAGTTGGGATTCTCTGATACATGACTACAGGTTAGTAAACTTTGTAGCTCTGATCTAGGAAACAAGACTGACTGAAAATATAAATACTGACTCATGAATTAACTAGATTCATTAATTAATTCTAGTTCCCTATGCTAAATTGGGCAAAATTGTTTTTCACAAAGTTCAAGAATTTTTAAACTCCTGCCTTTTTCCCAAACTAAAAGGCAATGCCCTTCCTCTCTCAGCCACTTCAAATTAAATAACCTCATTGGACTCATATTTGGTTATTTCCCAGTCACTAAGCTCTTGCGTGAGAAAGTATGTTCAAGTGTCCCTGGGTGGATTTGGATTTGTGTTTACCCTATTTCCCCCATTCATTTATCAGTTCCTTAAGGGTCATTCTGTGTTGCAGTGGTTTTGAATTGTTTCTTATGTCCTGATGATTACTTCACCAAAGAATCTGAATCCTACTATCATAGAAACAAACTCATGTTTTCATGCACTTTTTATTATACTTCTCATTTACTGTATTATTTTAATGGCCAAAAAATTGTGGTTATACGTTAGGGTGTACATTTTATTGCAATAAGAATGGTGGCTAACATTTATTTATCACTTTTTACGTGCTAAGCAGTGCTCTAAGTGCTTTACATCTGTGACCCATTTATCCTCTCAACTATTCAATGCGTTGGGTACTATTATCGACCTCACTTTTATAGATTAGGTGTCTGAGGCACAGAGAAGTTAAAATATTCTTGCCCAGAGTCACCTGACCAGGACCAGCATCCACACTCAGGCAATCTGGCTCCTGTACCCACATTCTTAGGGACAATGCTATAAAATGATCCACCATATAAAACCAATGTTTCACTAGTAATTAAAAATATATAAATAATTTGAACTCTGAACTTTACCACTACAGAAATGAAATGAAGACAAATAAAATTTGCAGAAGTAATATCAGCAAGTAAAGTAGGCAGAAAATGGTGCATCGTGCTTGCAAGTGGATATGGGGATTAAGGAAGAGTGAATATTCAGAGATTCTAGTGAAAACCTGTGTCCTACCTAGAACATTTTTCCTTCCCCAGTGGTAGTCTGCATACCCCTAATGGAGAATTAATGTGGTAGTAAACATTCTGTATGACTCCCTACAACACCTCCTGTATATGACTCCAAACAGAGTGGGCCCTGGGTGAATTTTGGTGTCTGATTGGGAAGTTCATTAGTTCATTCAACAACCATTTATTCAGAATCTACCCCCGCCAAAAGCTCATGTATCTGTAGGGGAGTCAAACATAAACAAATAATTACAACAGTAAAATAAAGTTATCTGGGGATACCAAGATGAAGAAGAGAAATCGTGGGGAAAGGATTATAGGGAGAAGAAGGTATTCCTAAAGAGGAAGTTTTCAAATTGGGTGAGTGGGTTCTGCAGGCAGACAAGGGATAGGGAAGGCCTTTCCAAACACAGGGAGTGGCACGTGTAAAGACTCGTGGATATGAATAAGATAATGTATTCAAGGAACTGCAAGTTCCTTGCAGTGTTATGGGAACGTATGGTGCCCTGAAGGAAAGGAATTGGAGGTGGAGGGATAGGCAAGGACCAGAGAAATATAAAGGAATTTAGAGCTTTATTGGAGAGAATGAAGAGTCAATGAATAGTTGTAAGCAGGGGAGTGACACAATGAAGTTAGTACTCAGACAAATTGAACTTCAACTTCTTCCAGCTGATTGTCACGCATGAACAATGTCTTAAAAAGTAATCGTGTATATGAGATTTATATATATATATATATATATATATATATATATATATAAGTGGCCATCCGTAGTTGGCAAATATTGTTTATACCTGCCCAGCATCCATTCTTTCTTTCTGTCATTTTCTGTAATAGCATTTGATTTTCCTTTCAGTGGTTAACACTTCCAATGCCTACCACCTCCTGCAATTATCAGACAAGTTATTCTACCTTCCTTAGCTGAAAGTTGAGCAAGGGATCTGAGTAAGTTTCCTCCAACTCCTCCAGGAATTTAAATTTTGTGAGGAGTGACTCAAGGATGGGAAAAGATTGTAGCTGTTGTACTTGGTGTCAGCACCCTGAAGGAAGCCCTTACTTCCTGTTACTCAGGTCATCAAAATTACCGCAATCTTCCCCTTTCTGAAGCTAGATCTTCCCAGATTGCTTTTGGTTCCTTAAACTTCCCTATAACCTTCCAGTAAATTCCACTTTTGAGATAATACATTCTTTTCTTGCTCAAACCAGGTGCAGTTTGCTTCCAAGCTAAAAACCTTAATTTATACATCACCTGCAGGGATGATCTGCTTTACCTTTACCTGCTGACATTAGCTGGAAATTTTGTACTTAGGTTATTGTGCTCTTCCCAGCCTAGACACAGCAGGCAGCCCTTTTCTCTCTGGGTCTCGCTGCTGCATTAGTATGCTGGAAGGACGTGGGCTCAGGTTTGCTTTGCTCTCAGTACCTGCAGACCTCCCTCTCTCTCTCTTCTCCCCTCAGCCACCAACCTAGAACAGAGGGAATCTCTGTATATGACAGTCTTCTTCCCTTTTTATTTCTGGCCAAGACACTTTTTCTATGTTTAGCACAGAAACATTCATCCCCTTCACAAAGCCACTGTGTTCACTTAAGATCCTGAAAGAATAATGAAAAAGATTTGCAGACCTCTTCTGCTTTCCATCTTGTCCCAAAGCTACGAGGAAGCAATAAATGCATCATTTTCTATGTGCCTGAATTGGGAAGCAGGTTGAAGGTAAAAGAAAAATGAAAAGACACAAAGGAGGAAAAGAAAAGATATTAACACTTTGAAATATTCCAGTAGTTTAACGATAAAAATAATGGTACCTTTCAAGATAGCTTCATTATTCTTTGTTTTTTCTGTTTGTGTATTTTGCTTCATTTTATATTTTACTCATGGATGGAGATTGTAGATTTATTACTAGGTGTATCAGGTTGTTTTCCTGGGTACATAGTGGCTGTTTTTAGTCACTGTACTGCCAGCAATGATTATGTCTGTGTCACAAGATGAACAATATTCATGCATTTTCCAAATCATCGGAAAGAGCTCTGGGAAGACACACTTCCCATCAGAATGTATGGGGCACAGCCTGACCATCTTAAACATTGGCTTTTGGCAAGGTGTTGTTCTTAGTCATATCCTTCATGCACACCTTCTGGCATTCAAAGCTTCCTGTATGCTTTTATGTAATATCAAATCCAGATGGTGGAATGTATGGAGGTGCAACAAATGACTGTGAGTGTTTTAACATTTTTCATGACTGGTCTTTATAATGGCGGACTTTCTTTCCTAAGTCTCTATCTCTGCCACATTCTGTGATATTTTTTACCAGGTTATATAGACATTCTCATAGAAGCAAGGCTCAAGGGCGATAAATGGTTCAGCCTCTAATCCTGGTCACACTCTCAGTCTCTCTTCTCGTATCATTCCTTTCTTAGCCACAGAAACTTGGAGCTTTGCAATATGTAGAAGATGGAGACAAAGTAGAAGGAAAAGGCACCAAAAGGAAAAAAAGACAATAAAGAAAGCTGGAGAGAAGAATGAAAACTTGAAAGAGAAGAAGAAGAGAACCAATACTCAAAATATTTTGAAAGTTTTAAAAAGCAAAAGATTAGAGTTCATCAACAAAAAATTTTACCAGTGTCACTTATGCCTCCTCTCCTCCTTTTACATCTGCCCCCCTCCCCCATCTTTCTCCCCCTCCCCAAGCCTTTCTGATACAGGACATTTTAGTGGACACGGGACATTTCACAGAAGTAATGATGGTTTTGTATATGTTCTTTAAATATATATATTAGATCTATTGCTCATCAGTACTTGGGATCCTCTAATTAAACAAGAACTGCTTCTAGCTACTATATCATTACTGGTAGTGAAGTTATCCTTCTTGTGAGGGACTGCCTGAGAGGATGACCCAAGGAGGGAATCAGGATTTGAACCCACCTCTTTTTTTTTTTTTTTTTAAGAGTATTAGTCATTTTATTTATTTATTTATTTATTTATTTATTTATGCTGTGTTGGGTCTTCGTTTTTCTGTGCGAGGGCTTTCTCTAGTTGTGGCAAGCGGGGGCCACTCTTCATCGTGGTGCGCGGGCCTCTCACTATCGCAGCCTCTCTTGTTGCGGAGCACAGGCTCCAGACGCGCAGGCTCAGTGATTGTGGCTCACGGGCCCAGTTGCTCCGCGGCATGTGGGATCTTCCCAGACCAGGGCTCGAACCCGTGTCCCCTGCATTGGCAGGCAGATTCTCAACCACTGCGGCACCAGGGAAGCCCTGAACCCACCTCTTACTACTGTCCTCAGGATGGAGGTAGCTTGTACTCTGGACCTCATAAAGTCATTTTCTAGTCTTGTTCATGTTTATATTTTGTTTTTTTAGGATTTTTTTTTACCTGCATCTCCTTGGTATTATTTGAAAACTTTTGTTTGGCTTTAGCTCTTTTCTTGGATATGAATGTAGCCAATAGTAATATAAATGGTATTTTGTTCAAGAGTGATGGCAAAGAAAGCCTAGTTCATTCCTTTTACTATAGGTTTGCCTTCTAAGGAGAGGCTACCATGAGATGAAGGTAGCATTATTTATGCTAGCAAATGTTATGTGCTTTGGTGTTCCTGTAGTTCTTTTTTTTTTAACTTCATGATCTAATAATAGATCTCTTTCATTCAGAAAGCTTAGGAGGGGAGGGTGAGAGGTGGCTTCATCCAATCCAATGATGGCATTTCTTTCTTTGGATATTTGTTTTAGTAATTACCGAGGCTTTGATGTCTATGTTGCCATATTTGTTCACATTCCTTGATGCTAGAGGTGATTTCCATCATAACCTTTTATCCTCATACCTTTACTTCCCGGAGGCAAAGGACGTGCTCTGTGTCTGACTGCATTATGAAACATTTGGGTTTGTCTGATCCATCCCTCCACTGGCTGCACCACCCAGGACACTATGAAAATAAAGATGCCGCTGACTGAAGGTCAACAGTAATCCGCTGGTTCAGATTAACTTAAACCAACATGGAGCCCCAAAGTCCGGGCTGTGGAAGGTCATCTCTGAACCTCCTTGAAGTAAGTTTTAAACCAGGTTGTGACTTATCTTAGTGTTGGTCTTTGAGATTCATTGGGTTTTAAAAAATTTGATGCTTGGCATAGAAGCATGTAGGACTTCACTGTATGAGGGTGATCATTACCAGGCTGTTCTCCCTTCTTTTCTCTTTGTAAGAGCCTGTTTTTCCTTTGTTGCTATTTTACATTCAGCACCTTGGGAGAAACACTTCCTAGGAGTTACCTCTATTTTATTCTGTAGCAGTCTAGCCAAAAATAAAAAGAGGGTTTAATGGGAATGAGATGAAATTCAAGGATCAATTTATAAAATAGATATATTTTATCTTAGGTTTATATAGCTCACAGCCCATCTTTATACTGTAATTCAACTAATTCTCACAGGTTATCCCCAATACTATTTATCATTCATTTATTCAACAAACATCTATCAAATTGGGCACTTTGAAAATAAAGTGGGAGAGATTTCAACCAGAATATAAGCTCCATGACCGCAGGATTTTAGTCTATTTCGTTCACTGCTATATCCCTAGCACCCAAAACAGTGCCTGGCACATTGGAGGCACTCATAAATATTTGTTGGTGAATGAATAAATGAATATTAGTGTGATTTTTTTTTGAAAAATTCATTTTAGGGTAAGAGATATACTAAGTATATTGGATCTGGGATTGTGAACAGCATAAAGACCATCATTAAGAAAAGGACCCCTTGGAAGACTTGAAGCACCCAAGTGCCAGAGGAGGAATATTCCTTTATGTTCAGAGTGGGCAGCTATTTTCTGTTCCAGATTGTTTTTACCTCAAAGGAGATATGTAGTTAATTTCATCTTTTCATCTTCACTCTTGTTTAGAAGCTAAAAAGACTCTCATCTATAAAAACAGTGAATTAGTTTTATTAGTCTTTTCTGTGTTCATTTAGTGCCTATCTCTAAGGAATTCCAAGGTGTCCACCAGATGGTTGTATTAAGCCTCACAGCTCAGCACAGAGGTTGTGAGCAGAGCTAGCCCTTGGGGCAGGCAGCATGTACTTCTGCAGACAGCTCCTTAGCCAGTGCCAGCTGACTCTCACTAGAGTTTCCATTTTTGAATTTTCTATTTACTGTTCCTCTATTTCTATATGCTTCTCAGGGTCAGCAGTAAAGAAAGAGGGAATTGAAGATGGGGACCTGGTGGAGGACTTGGCTGGCACCCTCTGTCACCCACTTTCTTTCCTGTCTGCCTAGCTCAGAACATCTTTTTTTCTCGTTTGCTTTTCCAGCAGCGAAGTCAAAGTGGGAACCAACTGCAGATTTGGCTGTGGGCACTCCCAGGTAGAAAGGTACCATCTTTTTCCTTTTGTAGTCACAGGAGCTGAGACGTCAGTGCAACTTTTCCGAGGTTATGCAATGCCTGCAGCAGTGAGACCAAGAGTTCTGTCTGAGGCCTTTGCCATTTTACTCCACCAAAAAACCTCGAATAACACAGTCTAATACTTTTATGTCTCAGTCGAAGTGTTATGAGATTTCACCTTATAAGAACTTTAAGTCCTACACATAAATCTCTCTCCGGTCAGTGAGGCTTTGTGTTTTTTTGTTTATTGTTTGTTTTTTTCCCAGTAACTTAGTCTGAGTTCATCCAAGACAAATATTTCTAAACCAGCCGCTTAGAAAAGACACGGTGGCGTAGTGGGAAAAGCACAAGATTGTGAATCAGGATCTCATTTCTAGAGTGGACTTTGTTGCTGATCAGCTGAATCAAGACCCTGTGTCTCATTTTTTTGGTTTATAAACTGAGGGAATTGCATGAAATGAACAGTGGCAGTACTTTGAACTTTAATGTTCTATTTAGGCTCAAGACCTTTGGTCCCTCTTTTCTACCTTTTTTGAATAACGGAATATAAAGCACTGGAAAGAACTGTAGCATCAGTTCAGTAAAAGTTAAGTCTGAGCTAAATAGAATCTAGGCAACCTACCTAGTCTATAGAGGAGGGAACTAGGTGAGCACAGAAAAGTCAAGTTACTTGCCTAGGTCAACAACTAATTAAGAGCAGAAACCTGACATTTTTATCAATCATGAATTTTTTTCTCAGAAAAATTCCCCTCATTATCTTGTGGTGGTGGTGCTGGTCATGGTGGTCGTGGTGTTGGTGGGTGTAGAAGAAACAGAAGTTTTCACAAAAAAGTGGAACTTCTATTTCTGCTGAGGTGGCACTGCCCATTTTGATGTTCCCTGCATATCTCTTGCCAAAATATTGGTAGCTGTTGTGTAGAAGCATGTGTTAGTTGCTTTAAGATTGAACACAGACTGGAGACTCCTAGAGAAAAAGGCTACCTTGTTCCTTAAGAAACTAACACCTTCCTTTAATTTCTTTTCCTTCTGACCACTTTTAAAATCATGCTTATTGTTCAAATGGTAAAGGAGGTTAGAAAAATCTGTTCAGTCAAGAAGCAGGAGTTCCAGTCCTGCCTCTGCATGGGTTTTTGGAAAATCTGATGGATGAGTAACATAAACTAATGTGAACATAATGACACTCTGCTCTACACACTGTTTTCCTGCTCTGGAAGCAGTGTTGTCTAAGCATGAACTCATCATGCTGTCAGAGGCCGGCTCTTCCTGACTTTTCGCTATCTTTGAACACTGTCCCTAACCTCTATGTTATTCACACTTCAAACTTGAGTCATCTTTGACTTCCCTCCCCACACTTCTCTGATACATTGGAGCAGTTGCTAAACTCCATGGATTCCTTCTTTGCAGTATATCTTACATCAGTTTTCCTTCTTCACTCCTGTTTTTCACATATGCCCCATAAAGTCATATGTTGTGAGCAGTTAAGAACACAGTTTTGGAGTCAGGCAAAACTGGTTTGAGTCCTAGCTTTGCCACTTAGTACCTATGTGTCATTGCTTAATCTCCCTGACTCTTAGTTACCTTATCTGTAAAATGGGAATCATAATTTTATTGGCCCCAAAGATTTGTTGTGAAAATTAAATGACAGAATGTATATAAAATCCTCAGTAGAGTGCCTAGCATATAGGTATTCAACACATAATAGTAATTATTACTGTTTACTCCTCCATGTCCATCCTACTTCCTGCTAACAGATTAATCCTCTTAAAGCCCGGCTCTGACATTCTCTCTTCCTTACTCCCAAAGAGAGGCCTCATCTGCAGCTGGACTGCCTGAGTAACCATTTACTAGCTGTGTGCTCTTGAGCATGTTTACTGACTTCTCTCTGCCTCAGTTTCCTTATCTGTGAAATAGGGATAATAGAATCTACCTCAAAGGGTTATTATGAAGTTTATATTATTTAATATTAATAGTTAATATTTTAAAGTACTGGTGCACAAGTTAATATTAATTTTTGATAAATAAAAACCTATGCTGTCTTCTTTTATTTACTATTTTATAAACATGCTCTGTATTTCTTTCTTTTTTTTTTTTGCCTTTGATAAGTTTATTTATTTATCTTTTTAAACATCTTTATTGGAGTATAATTGCTTTACAATGGTGTGTTAGTGTCTGCTTTAAAACCAAGTGAATCAGTTACACATATACATATATCCCCATATCTCTTCCCTCTTGCACCTCCCTCCCTCCCACCCTCCCTATCCCACCCCTCTAGGTGGTCACAAAGCACCGAGCTGATCTCCCTGTGCTATGCGGCTGCTTCCCACTAGCTATCTATTTTACGTTCGGTAGTGTATATATGTCCATGCCACTCTCTCACTTTGTCCCAGCTTACCCTTCCCCCTCTCCGTATCCTCAAGTCCATTCTCTAGTAGGTCTGTGCCTTTATTCCCGTCTTGCCCCTAGGTTCTTCATGACCATTTTTTTTTAGATTCCATATATATGTGTTAGCATACGGTATTTATTTTTCTCTTTCTGACTTACTTCACTCTGTATGACAGACTCTAGGTCCATCCACCTCAGTACAAATAACTCAATTTCGTTTCTTTTTATAGCTGAGTAATATTCCATTGTATATATGTGCCACATCTTCTTTATCCATACATCTGTTGATGGACACTTAGGTTGATTCCATGTCCTGGCTATTGTAAATACAGCTGCAATGAACATTGTGGTACATGACTCTTTTTGAATTATGGTTTTCTATGGGTATATGCCCAGTAGTGGGATTGCTGGGTTGTATGGTAGTTCTATTTTTAGTTTTTTTTTTTTTCTTTTCCATTATAGTTTATTACAAGATATTTTTTTCACACACACACACTGTATTTTATTTTTACAAGAGCTAAATAGACTGACACCAAGCATTGTAAATGGATGACCACAACAAAAGCAACAATGATTGCAATTACCAAACACAAAACACACTCATACTATGTCATAATATAGACATTTGGTCCAGTAATCCTCCACTGTAACAGCTCCTTTACTTTGCAGTGAAAATTGATTTGTATATTCTTTGCCTCTGAGTCCTTGTGGGATTTTTTTTTTAATTCAAGCAGAAACTCACAAAAATTATAATCATCCTCATCAGTTCACTCAGTCCCATGTAATTAATTTTTTTTTTCATCTTGATCTTTTGTTAGCACTTTTATGAGTTCATCAGTTTTTCGTTAGAATTCTGAAAATACTTATTCATTCAATTCAGCAGTACAATCAGTTACCAGAAACCTGTACTTGTCAGAGTCTTTTCCATGAATTCCTTGAAGATGAAACCCTTTTATAGGAACATATTTGCAAAAGCATCACAGTACACCCAGAACTGTCTGTAAATGACAAAAGACTTAAAAATGACCACGGTTAAAGATTTGATGAAAGTTCATAATAATGCAATTGACAAGTAAATTTAGTTATTTCTGAGATATACATTTTAAAGTAATAACTAGAATTATGACTTATAACATTATACCAGAACATATAAGATTTTTAGAAATTTCATGTAATGTCTGAAACATTTATATTAACATATTTCCCTACAAATAACCCAATGAAACTTTAGTATTAGTTGTTTTGTTTGTTTGTTTTTTTATACTGGAGGTTCTTATTAGTCATCACTTTTATACACATCAGTGTATACATGTCAATCCCAATCGCCCAATTCAGCACACCACCATCCCCACCCAACTGCAGTTTTCCCCCCTTGGTGTTCATATGTCTGTTCTCTACATCTGTGTCTCAACTTCTGCCCTGCAAACTGGCTCATCTGTACCATTTTTCTAGGTTCCACATACATGCGTTAATATACGATATTTGTTTTTCTCTTTCTGACTTACTTCACTCTGTATGACAGTCTCTAGATCCATCCACGTCTCAACAAATGATTCAATTTCGTTCCTTTTTATGGCTGAGTAATATTCCATTGCATATATGTACCACATCTTCTTTATCCATTCGTCTGTCGATGGGCATTTAGGTTGCTTCCATGACCTGGCTATTGTAAATAGTGCTGCAATGAACATTGGGGTGCATGTGTCTTTTTGAATTATAGTTTTTTCTGGGTATACGCCCAGTAGTGGGATTGCTGGATCATATGGTAAATCTATTTTTAGTTTTTTAAGGAACCTCCATACTGTTCTCCATAGTGGCTGTATGAATTTACATTCCCACCAACAGTGCAAGAGTGTTCCCTTTCCTCCACACCCTCTCCAGCATTTATTGTTTCTAGATTTTTTGATGATGGCCATTCTGACTGGTGTGAGATGATATCTCATTGTAGTTTTGATTTGCATTTCTCTAATGATTAATGATGTTGAGCATTCTTTCATGTGTTTGTTGGCAATCTGTATATCTTCTTTGGAGAAATGTCTATTTAGGTCTTCTGCCCATTTTTGGATTGGGTTTTTTGCCTTTTTGATATTGAGCTGCATGTAAATTTTGGAGATTAATCCTTTGTCAGTTGCTTCATTTGCAAATATTTTCTCCCATTCTGAGGGTTGACTTTCGTCTTGTTTATGGTTTCCTTTGCTGTGCAAAAGCTTTGAAGTTTCATTAGGTCCCATTTGTTTATTTTTGTTTTTATTTCCATTTCTCTAGGAGGTGGGTCAAAAAGGATCTTGCTGTGATGTATGTCATAGAGTGCTCTGCCTATGTTTTCCTCTAAGAGTTTGATAGTGTCTGGCCTTACATTTAGGTCTTTAATCCATTTTGAGTTTATTTTTGTGTATGGTGTTAGGGAGTGTTCTAATTGCATTCTTTTACATGTAGCTGTCCAGTTTTCCTAGCACCACTTATTGAAGAGGCCGTCTTTTCTCCACTGTATATTCTTGCCTCCTTTATCAAAGATAAGGTGACCATATGTGCATGGGTTTATCTCTGGGCTTTCTATCCTTTTCCATTGATCTATATTTCTGTTTTTGTGTCAGTACCATACTGTCTTGATTACTGTAGCTTTGTAGTATAGTCTGAAGTCAGGGGGCCTGATTCCTCCAGCTCCATTTTTCTTTATCAAGATTGCTTTGGCTATTTGGGGTCTTTTGTGTTTCCATACAAATTGTGAAATTTTTTGTTCTAGTTCTGTGAAAAATGCCAGTGGTAGTTTGATGGGGATTGCATTGAATCTGTAGATTGCTTTGGGTAGTATAGTCATTTTCACAGTGTTGATTCTTCCAATCCAAGAGCATGGTATATCTCTCCATCTATTTGTATCATCTTTGATTTCTTTCATCAGTGTCTTATAATTTTCTGCATACAGGTCTTTTGTCTCCTTAGGTAGGTTTATTCCTAGATATTTTATTCTTTTTGTTGCAATGGTAAATGGGAGTGTTTTCTTAATTTCACTTTCAGAGTTTTCATCATTAGTGTATAGGAATGCAAGAGATTTCTGTACATTAATTTTGTATCCTGCTACTTTACCAAATTCATTGATTAGCTCTAGTAGTTTCCTGGTAGCGTCTTTAGGATTCTGTATGTATAGTATCATGTCATCTGCAAACAGTGACAGCTTTTCTTCTTCTTTTCCGATTTGGATTCCTGTTTTTTTCTTTTTCTTCTGTGATTGCTGTGGCTAAAACTTCCAAAACTATGTTGAGTAATAGTGGTGAGAGTGGGCAACCTTGTCTTGTTCCTGATCTTAGTGGAAATGGTTTCAGTTTTTCACCATTTGTATTTATTTCTTTGCTCTTGCTCTTCCTTCCACCTAGAATGCAGGGTGGTTTAATGGAAAGAACACTTGTAACTCAGGGAGAGTAGTAGGTTTTACTTACATGCCAGCTTTGACTTAGTAGTAGTTACATGGATTACTTGTAAAATACTCTGAGGCTTAGTATGGTTTCTGTGAGAAGTCATCTATTTTTGTCTCCCATGGACCCTGATGGGAGAAGTAGAGACGTCCTTGTATTTTGCCTCAATAAAGAAGAAGTCATAGTCATTTGTAAGAATCACAATGTTTTCATAATAAAAATATACAGTTTATGGTGAAAGATAAATTTTCTTAATACTGAGGGCTAAAGAAAAGAATTTTCCATGGCTGTTCACTTTATTTCATTTTATAGCATTCTTCTGATTTCTTTATATACTCGAATTCATTTATTCCTCATTTATATACAACATTATAATACAGCATTTTCTGAGGTGGATACTATTATTGTCCTCATCTCCATTTTACAGATGAGGAAGCAAAGGCAACAGGAAGTTAAGTAACTTGCATGAGATCATGCAATTAATAAATGGGAGTGGATTTGAAACCTGGTCAGTCTAGTTCCAAAGTCTACACTTTTACCACTATACTAAATATGACTCTTGGTCCTTGGGTTACTTTTTAAGTAAATCTAATTTAATTAAACAGTAATGTAACAATGTAATTTGAATAATTTAATTCCGTACTTTCAGATAATTCTACAAAGGCCCAAATCAATTTTCGAATATGTATCTCTCTGAACATTGGTTTAATCCAGTAATAAAATTAAGAGTATCTTGAGCAATGGATTCAAACCACTGCTTGCAGAAGCCTAGGGTTGCACAGAAGTTTTTCTGGGGTCTGAGGACTGGTAAGTGGTGGTGTAAAAGTGGCTCTGAGCCTCCACTCTCATTTCAACCAGGGTAGCCTTATTTTATCTATTTAAAAATTGGGATTCTAAATAAGATTTGTTTTGAAGAAAGATCTTTGCCTTTAAAAAGTAAAAAATCACTAATCAAGGGAAATAAATGGACAGCATATTTTGGGGGCAACTCTTATTAAATATTATTTCTGGTCAGTGAGCTGCCAATGTGAATTTGGCAGCAGCATGTGCAAAATTATACTTCTGGAAAGAACCTGGAGTGCAAATAATGTTGCAGCTGCGGTCAGATACACACTCATTAATGGTCAGTGGCACAAAGGGCAACAGTAATATTCTCTAACAAAAGCATTCAACCTAAACTCACATAAGTCACTAGGATATTCCTGTACTCAGTGGCTTATTTCTTGAATTTTAGTGATTTATATGTTGAAGCAAAGCATTAGGTCTCCCTGTAAACTTCCCCCTCATTTCCCCTCCCCACTGCCCCAGTTTCCTTGTCTTTGTTGTTAGTCAAGAGTGCATGTTTAAGCTCTCTTAACTCATGCATAATAGAAAAAAGTCGTATCTGGCCTCAATGGATTTTGTAGTATTTTGAGCGTTCATTTCTTTTTTTATTTTTAAATTTTATTTATTTATTTATTTTAATATTCTTTTTTGATGTGGACCATTTTTAAAGTCTTTATTGAATTTGTTACAATACTGCTTCTGTTTTATGTTTTGGTTTTTTGGCCGCGAGGCATGTGGGATCTTAGCTCCCCGACCAGGGATCGAACCTGCACCCCCTGCATTGGAAGGCAAAGTCCTAACCACTGGACCGCCAGGGAAGTCTCTTGACTGTTCAAATTTTTTTTAAATCCTGCTTTTTAATAGTAAGCCATGCCCAGATTATCCTGAGATTGGAAAAATTTACTACTTCCCATTAAGTTAAGACACGTGTCAAATGTCCAACAGAAATCAACATCAAGGCTACAAAGAGCAAAGAGCTTTATTTGGGGGTCTCAAGGATCGCAGTTCGGGAAGCACAGATTTGGTAGAACCAAAAGAGTGTTCCAGGAAAGAGAAAGAGTCAGGGGCTTACAAAGGCAAAAGCCACAAGGTTGTTAAAACTGTCTGGCAGGAATTATGATCGACTATAACACAAGAAAGGAAATATTATCCTTAAGGGATAAGCTGTCATGAGTTATTTTAGGGTAAGGGTCCAATAAGTATTTTGAGTTTCTGGAACATGGGGAAGATGTTCTGGATGCCTGTGTTAAGACAGTAAGTGGTCAAAGTTCAGATTTCATCTGGGCTGAGGCATACATTAAGTCACACTTCCTCAATGGCCTCCCAGCTCTATTTTAGAGAGCTCTATTAGCAATACCAACACCATCTTGATTTTCCTTTTACACAACTTTGGTTTGGAATAGAGGGAAAACTGAAAAGGAGAAGATAAGCAACACTTGGAAAAATGCTCCTTGGATTTACTTCTCAGAATACAATGAGGGCCCTAAACATGCCCTGTTCTTCTCCAGAATCCACTTGTGAAAATGCAAGTATTGGGTCACCCAGGGTCCTAGATTAGACTTTTAGAAATATGCTTCCAAAACATCATCTGTCTTCAAGAAAGGTACAGTTCTACTAGCAACCAGTTTTTCTGTATCATAGGAAGGAGGACTGTGGTGTTAATTATTCAAAACTTTGAATGAGTAGCTTATTTGGCCTTGGGATGCATTGCATTCCTGACCTGTAGAGGATTTCCTTTCCCATTTATGATTTGCTTTATTTTTTTTTAATTAATTAATTTATTTATTTATTTTTGGCTACATTGGGTCTTCGTTGCTGCACGTGGGCTTTCTCTAGTTGCGGCAAGTAGGGGCTACTCTTTGTTGTGGATCGTGGGCTTCTCATTGCGGTGGCTTCTTTTGTTGTGGAGCACGGGCTCTAGGTGAGCAGGTTTCAGTAGTTGTGGCACGCGGGCTATGATTTGCTTTAGGTGAGTGGCATTTAAAATGCCACTCACCAGCTGGGGATAGGCAGAGTGGGTTTGAGAGAATGCTAATAGCAGGAAAAAGTCCGCTTGGTATTAACATTCCATGCGGAAAATCTACCAAATAGTAATCCACATAGGGGATAATTGAGAGTTAGTTTTACAAGCAAAACTCATTACTCTAGTTGATTTGTGATTTAGTTCTGCTGTGACTCTGATCTCCATGGCATACCTAGTCAATACCTTTATCTCTAAGAGTGAATTAATAAGATACTGATAGAGCAGGAGAAGGGAAATCCTCAATCCTCAACACTGGCACTGCCAACAAAGCCCTGGATACCTGCAGACTTAATTTAAATGAAGTAAGATTTCAATTCCAGCTGAAACAAGTTGTAGAATTCAAAAGCTGTAGAATTTAAATGGCTACCTTTTTCATTTAAAGTTACCTTTTTAAAAGCACTCTTGAAAGAGAATCTTCCTATGGAAGGCAAAATCCTGATATGAAACAAGGCTGTGTTGAGTGAATATTCAAACAGAGCACCTTCCAGTGGAGTTTTATAAATGCATTTGTGTTGGGTTTCTTGCAACTTTGGTTCAAAGGTAATGAATTTTAGAGAAGTTGGACCAGTAGTCAAATGGAAAATTATTCTGGCTCTTTCCATAGTGGTTTTGGGTGTATGATGATGATTCATAGCCATGACTTAGCTAATGAAGTGGAATCTTTAGTTTTTCAGAGCAACACTGCCTCCTTGTGTAATGAGAATTACCTTCTAGTCCATTAACCTATATAATTTAAAAAATGTATTTCCATTTGAATTTAGATGCTTAAACAACCCAAACCAGATAGGGTGCCTCACTGAAGAAAATCTCTTTGTGCCCACATTTGATAATTTCCATTGATAAGACCAACTGTCTTGTTTTCCGGGACTGTTTGCCCAATTTGATATTATCTATATTTTTTGCTCTTACTCCTAATCCCTCTCATTATGACTTTAAACTGGTAGAAAGCAATAGAGAGAGTGGATGAAATACAAAGCAATATTTTTACTACTCATTACATCATCTTTGGAAGTTTTCATTGGAAAGAAGATGGAAACCTTTGGATAAGTGAAACAATCCACTAATTAGAAGATTCAAATTATACAGGTATTCTAACTTTATCAAAAGCAGTTGATCCAAAGTAGTAAAGCCTGATGCATTTAAGTTATGTATTTTCTCACCTTTTCCTACTTATTCTTGGTTCAGGGGATTGGTGCTATTTGACTCCATGCAATTCATTCAACAAATATCTATGTGCATCTGTTAGGTACCAGGCTCTCTTTTAGATGCTGGAGATTCTGTGGAGAATAAAACAGAGAAAAATCCTGCCCTCATAGAACTTATCTTCTAGTGGGGGAACAGATAAGAAAGATACTAAAGTAAAATATATAGTTGACCCTTGAACCACATGGGTTTGAGCTGCATGTATCCACTTTTATTTGGATTTTTTTCAGTAGTAAATACTATCATACTACAGGATCCGTGGTTGGTTGAATCTGTGGATACAGAGGAATTATGTGTTACACACTGATTTTTGACTGCACAGAGGGTTGGCCTCCCTAACCCCCTCATTTTTCAAGGGCCAACAGTCTTTTATTTTAGATGGTGATAAGTTCTAAGGAGAAAAAATAAAACAGAGAAAGTGTATAGTGAAGGTCCAGAGTGAGAAGTGACCTTCAGTGTTAGCTAGGGCGGCAGGGAAGGCCTTACTGAGGAAGTGATATTAGAGTAAAGTGAGGGGAAGAGCAGAAAGAGCAAACCACACCATGAGGATATTTGGGAGAAGACTGTTCTGTGCACAGGTAACAGCAAGTGCAAAGGTCCTGAGGTGGGAATGTATGCCTGGCTTATATGAGTGACAGCAAGAAGGCCAGCATGGCTGGAGCTGAGTGAATAAGCAGTAGAGTCAGAAGATGAGACCAGACAGAATCTTATAACCTTTGTAAGGGTTTGGGGTTTTAGGCCATTGTGGGGTTTTGAGCAGAGGAATGAGATATTTTGACTTATTTTTTAATAGAGTAGAATGAAAACAGGTAAGAGTGAAAGTAGAGTGGAAGGCTAGAAGACTGGATTTTGATTTTGTAATCATTCCATCATCTATTCTGGAACATGCATACCTTCATGAACCAAGAATTTGTTAGTAATATACAGGATACTTCTCATGATCAAGGGTTTGTTATTAATAACAAGTTACCATATAATAAAGTTGAATACTGAGTAGGGAATAATTTTTAGAATTCTCAACAGTAATCAACAAGGAGATTTTTGTTTGAACAAGCAAATGATTAGATTTGGGAATAGACATGCAAATATGATTCTAATTAATATTCTCTGTGTTTGTAGAAACCTACCCCATTTAATAAAATTGTGCCTTATGTAGAAAGAAACTTAGGGCACTTAGGAATAGTTCATCCTCTAAAAGAGCAACCCTTTCCTGAATGTGTTAATCTAGTCTAAAAATTTCAGCTACGAAGATCTTTTGACGAGAAACAGAATAAAAACTTGCTCTCTTTTCTTTTATATACAGGCACTCAGCCTTCGCACCAGTTCTACTTCCCAGCAGTCTTTGTTTACATTGCAACTGTTTTTTTCTCAGAATTACTTTAAATGCACTGCATCACCATTGTACTCTATTCGCTTTTTAAAAAATTAATGTTTGGAAAACTTTAACATTATTACCCAAAAGACTCTATCAGTGGTCTGAGGTAAGAAAAGCCTTCAATGATCCCATGACTTAATACTCACAAAAATCTTTCATTATTTGTTCATTTGACATATATTTACTGGACACCTACTATGTGCAAGTTGATGTGGGAGGATACAGATATTCAAGAATCAAAAGAAATAGCCTTGTAAATGTATGCATTATCTTCAACTTATACTTTCCTACTAAAAACAACTTTACCCTGTCCTTAGGCATTACTATTCATAAACTGAAAATGAATCTTAATCACATAAAACATACAAATACAGAACATTACATATTTTGTATTGACCCTGGATTTGAGAATCACTGTCTTTTCTCCTCAGGCTTAGAATAGAGAAGGATCTATTGTCCCTTATCCTTCCACTTCCCACCCATGCCCAAAGTTCTTAAACATTTATTTCATCTTGTCTGATCACAGTTGCTGATTCCCTCTGATTAACCAAGCTTGTTTGACACAAACCCAGTATTCAAGCCTTTGAGGAATTTCCCTGTCAATTCTAGGATGGATTACCACCTCTGTTCCCTCAATTATGTTTCCCTGGATACCAGAAAAAAATTCAAGCTCTTTGCCTAAGCTGTGTTTAGGGCCAGTATTGCTAAAGCATGGAATTTACTAGGTGCTCATAGCCTTGTTCAAGACCCTTCTCCACTGCAGGCCTTCAGGGCCCCTGTGATGTCCCTAAGGCTCTTGGTGGTCCCCTCAGGATCACTTGATAGGTCTCCTTCCTCCCCAGAGCAATCTGAACCTCTCCTAGCTGCCTTTCCTTCTTCAATCTTTTGTCTAGAATTTTATAGGATAAATTTTTAAGCAAACAAATCCTCGTGGATCTCCTCAAACCACAGTAAATCACAGCACTCCACCTTTGGGGTAGCTGCTCTGTAGATTTATAACCGTAGTATATTTTTAGAACTAGAAAGAACCTTAACACCTTTCTGGTTTTGTTTGTTTGTTTGTTTTTTAATAATCGTGATCTTTGCTTAAAAGAAACCTTATTTGGAAATCCAGCATATAAAACAAGTAAGAGTAGAGCTGCGCTAGATGGAGGAGTAATGGGTTCCCACATCCACCAGCTTCTCACTCTCCACATCCCCAGAGCACCCCAGAGACACCGTAGAAACACTCTACCACAGAGACCTCTGAAAACCGCCCGATTTGCTAGATGAGGATTGCGCAAGAGCTTCATTTTGTATACTCCCTCCTGCCTCTTGGAGGTCTGATCTCTATTCTCATAAACTTGAGGCTGTTATTTACCTGCCCCCAACCTGCTTGGAGGGTGAGGTGCCAGCCCCCTGGCATTCACAGTCTTAACAACACTTCGCTGTGGTGGTGAGTGTCATGAGGCTGTGTTTGATGGATAAGGGTCCTGGAAACTATTCCAAGAGACTGCATACAAGTGCTAAGTTTTCTCTTATTACAACATTACACTCTTAAAAATATTTAACAGGAATAGAGACTTGTGAAAATGTTCTCCTTTCCAGTGACTGTGGTGAGAAAGTACTTCCCTGTGAGTTTGCAAAGACACAAAACATTTCTCATTCTCACTTCAGCTTTTGACCAGCAAAATCCAGCTGAATTTCCATTCATATCAATAGTCTCTGTCCCTGGAGGAATCTAAGCCCATTTTCATTACTTTAATGGAAGTGGAGGGAGGACTAGCACGAGGCTGATAGTGGTGATCATATTTTGGAAAAGTCCATGTTTGAGAACAGATTGTTTTATTTACTTGACCTACAGGACAGTTTGGGACAGATAGAAGATAATCAGGAAGCTTGACGTAGGCAACTTAATTTCGTTTAGGCTTCTGATTTAAAAATAAAACCCCATGTTTAATGTTGAGGGAAGAGGAGGGGAGCAAATAGAAGGCTCCTTTCTTTTTTATTGCTGGTAATTAGATTTTGCCATTATATCAGACCACACCCTTCTGGAGAGGCAATGGGGTATAGAGGAAAGTTCAGGAGCTTCCAAGTCCTTAATTTTTTTTTTTTTTTTTTGTCAGTAATCTATGCTTCCCCACCCCTTCTTTATTTCTTCTCTCTCTTTTTTTAAAATTTATTTATTTATTTATTTATTTTTGGCTGTGTTGGGTCTTCGTTTCTGTGCGAGGGCTTTCTCTAGTTGTGGCGAGCGGCGGCCACTCTTCACCGCGGTGCACAGGCCTTTCACTATTGCAGCCTCTCTTGTTGCGGAGCACAGGCTCCAGACACGCAGGCTCAGTAGTTGTGGCTCACGGGCCTAGCCGCTCCGCGGCATGTGGGATCTTCCCGGACCGGGGCACGAACCCGTGTCCCCTGCATTGGCAGGCGGATTCCTAACCACTGCGCCACCAGGGAAACGGAAACCCCACCACTTCTCAGTTTTAATGTTAGATGCCTTCAGTAATTTCCATCGTGAAATAAACTAAGATCTTTGTAGAATTCTCTTTCTCCCTCCCTCTCCACCATTACAAGTAACTAGTGATTAGCAAAAATTACTAGTTAATATTATAAGCAATTTCCTATCCCTGGACTTTTCAAAAATTCAAATTGCACCCAGAATTTAAATTATCAAGGTGAGAAAAGTCAATCACCAGGTTCACCCTGAGTTGAGGAGACAAAACAAAGAAATAGCCCTAAGAAGTGAGAAACCTGGCACTTAGGATTTGCCTTATGTCTCGTCATGAGCAGCAGGAAAGGAAATTTCCAGTGTCGTTTAAATAAGTTTCTAATATCCTTGGAATACAATTTTGCAGGTAAGGTCTAAAGCTATTTACTAGCTACATCCAATTGCCTTATTTTTTGTTTTGTTTTAAAATGAAAAAACAAAAAATAACCTGGGCATCTCGGTCAGCAGGGGGAGCACTACTACTTTGCTCTGGGAAGCTTTTCACCAAGGCGACGACTATCTTTAATATAGATCACATCCTAGCAACGAGGAGGAAAAAAACAATGATATGATAGATAAATTTGCTCCCTTGTGGTTGCAATTTTTAAAAATAGCTTTTTTTGCCTTTGTAATTCAATAGTGTTTGCTTAAGAAGGTGTCATCTGCTGTCTTTTCATCTTCTCTGTCCTGCCTTTCAGTCACATTCTAATTAGAGAGAGAGGTGTTTATTTAATCCAGGAGACAGGGTTTAAAATGGGTCATGGAGGCTAGTGTAACAGCACCTAGTGAGTATTTAGGCTGTGTCTATGTGACACAGAAACAAAGACATTGATTTGCTCATTTTATTTAAACTGGTCAATACAGTGAAAGAAATCTGTCAAACCAGATTTCTGTCTAAAATGACCTTTTGTTTAAGCAAATTGATTCAAGGATATTGAAATGGGGACTATTGTCTTTCTCAGACTCAGCTGGAGTGAAGCCTATCAAGCAAGTGTGGCAGGACTGTGAAAAAAGAGTCAGGAGACCAGGCTCTCATCTGGATTCTGCTCTGTGATCGTGGACAAAACATTTAACTTAACTTTTTGTACCATGATTTCTTCTTTTTCACACACTTTTATGAAGAGGAAATGACATAATATATTTGAAAATACCTTGAAAGATCAGGAAATATTAGTAATTTACACAGAGATCTAGTTTGACACATATATACCTGTATGCACATAGGCTATAGGTGCATACATAGTGCATATATACCCTATGTGCATGTATGTATGTATGTGTGTATATATATATATACATATATATAGTTAAATAGATATATCTATATGAGATATATATGTATATATATGTAATGTATATATACACAAATAAATATATGTGTATAGATTTGTGTATATATGTGTATACGTAAGTATGAAATCTATACACATATAGGAGGTAAAGAGGTAAGGACAATTCTTTCTGAAAGTATTGTACTGTTTATAATAATCATTCCACTCACTCAAAATAATAATAGCTTACAGGTAGAAATAATAAAGAATCCAGGACTCTATAGATAATCATTTACTTCCTAAAATTCTTATTTGGTGAGGAGAAGTTTGTATCTCTTATTTCCCATGCACTTTTTTTTTTTTTTTTTTTTAAATTTTTGGCTGTGCTGGGTCTTCGTTTCTGTGCGAGGGCTTTCTCTAGTTGCGGCAAGCAGGGCCACTCCTCATCGCGGTGCGTGGGCCTCTCACTATCACAGCCTCTCTTGCTGCGGAGCACAGGCTCCAGACGCGCAGGCTGAGCAGTTGTGGCTCACGGGCCCAGTTGCTCCACGGCATGTGGGATCTTACCAGACCAGAGCTCGAACCGGTGTCCCCTGCATTGGTAGGCAGGCTCTCAACCACTGCGCCACCAGGGAAGCCCTCGCATGCACATTTTATAAGGAAAAATTAGAGATGATGCTTTAACTAAAGCTTATAATATACACCCATCCTTATCTGATACTATACCTGATTAGACACTTTGCCAGTTCACTTTTCCCTTGTCTCATTTGTACCCTGAGTAGAAGCATGGCATCAAAATATTTTTTGTAAGCATTTTGAGAGAAATAAATGATTAAAAAATATACATGATTCCTAATAAAGAGAAATCTAGTTCAGTATGATGAAAAGTGTGCACCTTATTCACTTAGTTTCTTTCTTTTTTTTTAAATAAATTTATTTATTTATTTATATTTTTGGTTGCGTTGGGTCTTCGTTGCTGCACGGGCTTTCTCTAGTTGCAGAGGGAGGGGCTACTCTTTGTTGCGGTGCGTGGGCTTCTCATTGCGGTGGCTTCTCTTGTTGCAGAACATGGGCTCTAGGCACGCAGGCTTCAGTAGTTGTGGTGCACGGGCTCAGTAGTTGTGACTCGTGGGCTCTAGAGTGCAGGCTCAGTAGCTGTGGCGCACGGGCTTAGTTGCCCCGCGGCATGTGGGATTTTCCCAGATAAGGGCTCGAACCTGCGTCCCCTGCATTGGCAGGCAGATTCTTAACCACTGCGCCACCAGGGAAGTCCTTCACTTAGTTTCTAAAATGGCTGATTTTTTTCAATAAATCTTTCTCTTTTTCCAAATGACAACAAATAATTTAATATGTGACATTAGAATTGTTGCTTTTTAAAGTAGTGTATTTTAGAGAAACAAATGGAATAGCTTCCTTTTTTACCAATATATTCCTCCATTTTAAATGCAGTTGGATCTAATTTGATCTGTGACTAGTTAACTCAGTGGTTCAAAGTGAGGTGCTAATGAAGTCAAAGTAATAAATTTAATTCCTATGTGGTTTAGGTTTATGCATTACTGTGGCCACAGACACACACATCCCTAATCCTAACTAGTCATTCATGCTACAAATAATTATTGCCCTCCAGAACTGAGACCAGACAATTAAATTTCATCTATATAAGGCAAAACTATCTTCATAAATAAGAGGTAACCAGCTAAAGTCCTTCACCCTACTTCTAAGTGTTTTCAGTGTCATTTTGGGACAGTTCATTCACAATTATATTTTGTATTTATGTAGTGCTTAGGAAAGGTTATAGGTTGATGAATTCCAGGTATTTTACTTGAACCCTGTAGGAAAACTGATATCATCTCAGACAAAAAGCTGAAATACAGTGAAAAATATCCTGGACTGGGAACTGGACATACTGTATTTGAATCCCAACTCTTCCATTTACCACTTTTGAGCACTTAGACAAGTCACTTAGCATTTTCCAGCCTCAATTTTCTCATGGAAGAAGGGAGAGAAATACCTATCTCCCAGCTTATTGCAGGGATTAAATAAGATAATATATGTAAAGTACTTAGCATAAGGCTTGGCACAGAGTAAGTACTCAGTAAATAGTAGCCATCTTTATCCACCTCATCATTATTATAGCTCCTATCAAAGAGATATTGTAAGAATTAAATGAATTTTTTCTTGAACTGAAAATATTTTATATACCATTAAGCATTAAATTCATGTAAAATCTATCTCACTAGAAGGAAATGATGCTAAGAAAAGTTAAATGATTTCTTTGTTCATGAATTAAAAATTCATTTGGCAAGTTATTGTGTATTATGCACAAAATACTTGGATAGGGATCAAAAAGTCTCATATGAGACTTTCTCTTCTGGGTAAGATATAGTACACCATGGCAGGCCAACACTCCTCCCAGTACGACAACTAGGGTAACCTGGATAAATGACAAAAATTATATTTTAAAGACATCAAGTTGCTATGGAAGCAATAAGGATTAGATGAACTAAAATTTCAGAGAAAGTAGAGTCCTTTCTAAAGTGAGTTGACTCTGTGTGATATTTGTTCCCAAAGGCGTTTGCTGATTCTGAGTGTGGGTTGAGAGGTTTGTTTAGGCAGAGAAACTCTGCTGGGGCAAAGAAAAACCAGTAAAGTTCTTAGCAAGTATAATAGGATGATGGGACAAATAGGAAGGAGAAGACTCAAACGCATGGCAGATTTCCCCCATAACATATTTGCTGAATTCTGGTACTGCACAGGAGGCTACAGAGCTAGGGCAAAAGCTTCAAAAGGCAGAGTGAAATCTACCTCCCTTGGTCTTGAAATGCTTAGGAAACAAAGGCCCTCTGAGGAAGACTTTGCCTCCAGTATCTCCTCAAGACATTTACTAGACATTTAAGCTGTGCAGGACAGAAAGCTGATGAGCTGGGCTGGAATTTCTGAAGGGCAGAACTGGATCTCTTGTAGTCTTTCAGGGCTGAGGAGTTGAAGATCCTTAGGTTTACAATCACAAGCCCAGGAGAGCCATATGCTAGGATGGCAGATCAGAGGTAGAGCAAGTCTTAGTAAAACTACAATTCAGGCTCAATGCACCTCAATTTCTCAATATAATGAAAGTGACCAACTCCTTACTCTCTCTGCCTAACAGAGGAAAGGCGAAGCCCTCTTTGGTAGAAGGTAACATTTGGAATATTCATGATATTTTTATGCCTAATGTCTGGTATATAATATAAAATTAGTGGACATTTGATAAGGCAATAAAATGTGACTAATAATCAAGAGAAAATGCAGATAATAGAAGTAGGCCCATTGATGATCTAGATATCAAAATCAGCAGTCAAGAACTATAAAATAATTCAGAGCATAAAGAGGAGGCCAACAAAGGCACCAACAATTTCAATACAGAGTAACAATCACTTATGATTGATCTATGGTTTGTGGGGGAGTGTCCTCACTCAAGAGAAATTATCCTGTTTCTCTCCATTTCATGGAGGGTGCTGGTAAGATAAAGGGAAGAATGATCTTTGGACTGTACAATAGGACCAGGGCCTCATGACCTGAATCGTGAGTGAGAATAAATTCAGATCACCAAATACAAAATTCCAAAGAAGAACCAAGGAGTACAAGCAAAAAGTTCAGGAATCAGTAACTGACGTGTGAAGGTGAGGACTGAAGACTTACCTTGATCCAACAAAGCAACACACAGGAGGCAGGCTGGAGGGCATATATTTGAGAGATATTAAGGAAGCAGAGTCAAGAAGAGATGGTGGTTGTTTGGATGAGTGAATGAAGGAAAGGGAAGAATCTATGGTGTCTCCAAAGTTGGGTTATTGATGAGTGGCTCCTAGACAGGGAAAAACCAAGGAGGAAGAGGTCTGAAGGACGACTTGAATATGGGACATTTTAAGTACCATCCAGGTGTAAATGTTCACTCACATTGGTTTACAGACTCACATGCACATAAATAAACACAAGTAAGAGCTTTGTCAGAAATATAGATATAGGTGTCATCAAAGAAATAGTGGAGAATGTTTCAAATGAGACGATAGCCAGAGATAGAACCCTAAGAAATATTGACATTTGAGGGTTCAGATGGGAAAGGTAAACTTGTAAAGGGACCCGGGTAGGACAGAGGTAGCAAGAAAATAAAGCAAAGAAGCATCACAGGAGCCTGGAGGAAAGCATGGCTTAATAAATGGGGCACAGTCAACTATGCAAATGTGACTATGAAAAAAGTAAGATTAAAACTTAAAAAAAAGAAAGCACTGGAAAGTAGCAAGGAATTTCTTGGAGAAGTGGCCACAAGATTCAGGACTATTCCTAAAAGTTTGATTATGAAGGAAAGGAAAGGCATACATAGGTGAGTGCTGGGAGAGGATGGGGTACTGTAGGACCTAGGCAGGTCTTTTGGTTTGTTTTCTTTTCAAGCTGGGAGAGACTTGAACATGCTTATATGCTGAAGACAAAGATCTAGTAGAGAGCAAGGGGCTGAAATGTGTGAGAAGGTAAATAATGGTGTCAGTTCCCGGAAGAAATACGAAGATATGGGATTTGGTTTAAAAATAGGTATATAATGTCTGTATGTATATACTTATATATCAATAAGACTATATAGATAAAAAGCAATTCTCTTTATGGGATTTTTAATATAATGATATGGAATATACCTAATATTTTAAGTGGAGGTGCTATTAGCAGCCAGCATGACATAACCCAAACTTAAATGCCACTTTTAAAACTTTATTTTGGAAAGTAATTTTCCAAAATGCTTTACTTTGCCTTCTTAAACAAAATGTTCTGAACATAATTTGACCTTTGCTTGATGACTCGCTCTGAACATCAATCATTGTCCAATGCTATAATACTGCCGTGCCCTCAGGAACATTTGGGGTCCTCAGGGCTCTTAGCCCAATGCTAAATGGCTCCAGACAGCTGTGCATTTACAGTTCTTCTGTCTTCTCACCCTATCATTTGTCACTTCTCTGCTGTTTTCAGTGTGTCCTGACTCACTGAGGGCTTCTCATATGTTGCCCTCACTATGTACGCACCTGCTGAGTGAGGGCCCGAGAGTGGCTCCAGCCATCCCCAGAGAGCAGACACAGACATGGGGACAGCTTGTTCAGCCACTTGGGTGCCTTTATGCGGAGCCCTGGCTCAAAGGGACTCGGGCCTTCCTGCCTCCAGGTCTCCAGAGGAAGCTTCAGTTGGGAGCTGAGGCCACTGCAAGTCTGACTTCTTGGATAGAGACACAACTGGCAAGCCCTCCAGCTGGGATCAGCCTGTCCTTGGTCACCAGGCACTCTTCCTTCTCCTGGAGGTGTGTACACCTGAGTCATCAGGAGGCTCTGATTAAACCCTCATTTGCATATGGTACTGCCGTAAATGAGTCACAAAACCTGACCAGTGTTTTGTTTTTGTTTTCCTGTCAGTGAAGCCAAATTATTTTGTCCCTGGTAAAAGTGGCTGGATTTTAATAGCTTCCTTTCCTATTCTTTAGGAAACATCTACCCCAGAGACAGATTACCCGATAGTTAGAATCTTTGACTAATATCCCTGGTAAGAGATATACTTCTCTCTCTCTTTGACTGAGTAGCCCCTCTACACACACAGGTATCCACAAAAGCAGAGGCAGAAACCAGGTGGTAATTGCTGCTCCTTCCCTGCAATCGGGCCTGTACACCGACCGCCATATTAACTGCCTGGATGGTTTTGACTAATTCTTCCGGTTCCTTCCCTATTCCTAAGGTCTCGCATAGATAAGAGGGAGTTGGCCCCTGGGGGTTCAGAGTTATGAAGGAAACCAGAACCTTACTCCAAAATATACCACTTTGGCAGAAGGATTATTTTAAGCCAAAGGCACTTGAAAAAACAGCAAGTACAAGAAGGGTCCTCTGACCTCCCCTTTTCTTCCTAAAAGCAGGAGATAAAACTTCCATGTGAAAGATGTCCTCTCTCTACCAGGAGGAAAGAAACATTCTTATCACCCGAAGTGGGGAGTTGAGGCTTAGAGAATTCTGTACAAACAGACCTTGAAGTGGGGAGTTGAGGCTGAGAGAATTCTGTACAAACAGACCTTGTTAAAATGACTCTTTTCTTTCTTAACCTCCCCATATGTTTGAGTTACTTTTCTACAATTGCCTCTGGCTGTTCAACCTCGTGTAAAAGCATTTAGGTTTCGCCACTTCTTTGGGTCTTCATTTCCTTATGAAGGCGCCCATGTCATGTAAAACTTATATTAAATAAAACTTGTATGATTTTCTCCTGTTAAATCTGTCTTATGTCAATTTAATTCTTAGACCTGGCTGGAAACTCTAACAGGGTAAAGTTTTGCTTTCCTTACAGTTACTTCTGGAAAATTATAGCTTTGCCTCCGGAAGAAGTGGTCAGAATTTTCTGTTGTCCTCTCCTTTAGAATGTCTAGTAAATCTCTAGAAGCAGAGGGTTGTGCAGCTGTACATCAGGCATAAACATACAGGTGGACTCACATTTTCAGAGGCAGATGTGACGTAGTCAGTGGTATTCGCAGGGGCTGCCAATGGGTTTCTCAGCAGTCAGTTGCCATGACATTACCAATGGCAAATGTTGCTATCCAGCATTTATATAGCACCTATTAGATGCGCAATGATTATTGAATCGTCAATAATGAGATCCTGGAGGCTGTAAAAGTCAAAATAGCTTCCTGCTTTTCTTGCTCCAAAGCAATTTTTTTCCCTTTGGTGTTATGTAATAAGCTTTGTGGGAGCAGTTGGTTACGGTGGTAAAATCTACTTCCAAGTAAGAGAATAAAAAATTGAAATTGATAAAAAACAGTTACATTTGATCAAAAAGACACCTTTTTGTGTAAACCAATAAACATGTGTATTCATAAATACATAGAAAAATCATTTGGAAAAACGTACATAAGAATATTAACAGTAGTTTTGTATGGGTAATGGCGGAAGTACTTTGAAAAGTATTAATTGGCTTTATAGAGGTATAATTTGCATATGAAAAAATACACCCATGTTGAGTATACAGTCCGATGAATTCTGACAACGTATACGCATTTGTAATCACTATCACCACAAAAAGTTTATCCATGTCCCTTTTAATCAGTTCTACCTCCCCCACCCTCCAGGCCCAGGCCACCACTGATCTGCTTTCTTTGCAGAAGTACTTTGAATTTTCTTCCTTTTGCTTATCTGTATAATATCCTTCAGTGAACATATATCTTTTTTTAATAAAGAAAAAAAAAGCTATTTTAAAATTTAAAAACAATTTAGAAACTATGTTAAAAAATAGGAAAAAAAATGCAAAAAATTAATCTATGAGATAAAGTTATTTCCAAATTGATTTATATATCTCTCCCACATAACATATGCACCAAAGGGTAGGATTTTCATTGTCCTTCTTTGCCCCCTGACTCTAAAGGACTTCCCACATCCACGCACCCACCCACAGTCCAGTCATTTAGCTGACCCAGAGTCACTCAGCCCAACCCTGCCCCACCCCTTTCATGATTCAGTAACCTGTAGGGGTTATAATGATCTTCTCACCCAAAACGGTAAAAAGGGAGATAGCTCCCTTTTCAGAAGGTTGTAGATATATGACATTGATATAATTTATTGCATGGGACAATCATTTAAATTACTCCTTTTCCTTCAATTCTCTTTGAGATACCTCCCAACCATAGAATGATAATTAAACATAGTGGAAGCTTAACACACTCTAGATATGTCAAAAAGATTGCCTTCCGTGGATAGCTCTTCTGCCAAACCACTGGAAACATTCTGAGACTACAGGAAATGAAGAAACAGTGGTGAATGAAATAGACAGGGTCTTGGGATTAGGTAAGGGTGCTTCAGACCTAGGAAGCTGGTGGCTTCTCTACCTACAAAGGTTATGAAGAAGATCCAAGATTAGGTATCGGGTACACAAAGTACTTCCATTAAAACCAAAACAAATGATCAAATATTTATTGAATACCTACCTGCCTGCCTAATATCCAGATACAAAGTCCTCCTTTGTATGATGTATACTTCAAGTGATGCAGCCTAGTAACCCTGATCAGAGCAAACGATTTTATTTAGCTAACATTGCCCTAAGCAGGTAGGGATACAATAAACACTGATGCTTATCTTGTATAAGAATTTTACATATATTATTTTTCTTAATTTTCTCCATTTCACAGATGAGGAAATCAAGGCTTTGAAGGCTTAACTGAATTGTTTGAGGCTTCATGGAAAGCAGCAGAACTGAAATTTAAACCTCCAAAGCCCTGCTCTCATGAAGGGACTCATGCCTGTTTGCTCTGCAAATAATGACAGCAGCGCCCTTTAGTCTACTTATTAATCTTGTATTGAAAGCATTTGCAAAGAATTCTCATGGATGTTTGTAAGGCTTATGCCTGCACCTTCCTCTTCTCTGAGACTATTTCTTATATTCATTTCCTCGTGATTCCTCAAGTGTGAGACAAAGTAAAAAATGACTGGCTTTTATTTATTTGTCTATTTGTTATTGAGAAAACGCTATCACCATGGGGAAAGGGAACAATTCAAATAAATGGCATTCTCAGTTCCTTTACTTTTATTTACACCAATCTGTTAGACTGATTTCTTCACGGGATTGAGTAGTTATTAGAATGTGGTATAGACAGAACAATTGCTTTTCCTTCAACCTCTGAATTAATAAGATTAATTAATATAGTAAATCTTTATTGTTGTTCTGATAGTTTTAGATGGAAGGTGGGGAAAGTTTTTATGTGCTAAGCACTAAGTGTTTTACAAAGATTATCTTATTTCTATTATTAACATTCTTGTTTTTCAGTTTAGAAAGTGGCTTAGAAAGGTTAAATAATTTGTTGAAGGTCATACAGCTGGTGATTGCTCAAGACCAACAGAGCCAGGTTTCAAATGCAGGCTATGTGATTCCAGAGCTGTTACACTGTACTGTGCCTCTTCCCAAATTCAGCTGGGCTCTCATAGGATGGCATACTGAATTCATTCACGTAACACGAATACATTTGACATTTCCTTCAAAGAGCACTGCAAAAAAAATGTGGGGGGAGAAAAAACAACAAAAAAATCAAGCAATATTAGAAATAAATGAATCAAATGGAAACAGAAGAAAAGAGAGGCCTGTTAACAAGGGAGAGGGAGTAAAATGGGGTTAGGGACAATGGGGATCTTGATCTCTAACCAGCACTGCCTAAGGCAGGGAGTTGTGTCAATGCTTTAAAGGATATTTGGCAGAAAGTTACATGGCATGAGCCAATGCCTATAGAGTAATGAGTTATTTTAATCGTTTGGCTGGTGTGTGGCTTCTTCTTTTGTAAAGAGAAGTGTCAGAAAGGGTGGGAAGAATGAGACTAAAGGGATGGACTTTTAAAGTGATTAATTGGAAAGGACTATATTCATTTGAATGTGTTAAGTACTGGCAAGATGGATGAGAAATCATTTTAATCCCTTTATGGTGCTGCCTCACAGAGGCCTGTTAACATAAGGTTATAACAACTGGTCTGAAGAGAGCATGGTTCTAATAAGGTCACAGTCATATAAGTCATAGGGACTATCTATAGTAGAGGACATCTTTTTCACTGACCATGCTCACCCAGCCACCTGCAGGATGCTGGTGACAACGGATTCTGAGTGAGAGAATATGTGCAAATTCATTGTCATTGTTACACAAAGACTTCTAGATATCTGGCAAATGTTCAGTAATAGAATCTTTTTATGGTACAAAAGCAAATATTTATTGAGCATCTACTATATTTTGTGTTCCCATTATGGAAATAACTACAGTTATTATTAATTTAGGCATGAAATCCTGATAGATTTTTAAAATTTAATTTAATTTATTTTTTTATACAGCAGGTTCTTATTAGTCATCCATTTTATTTTATACACATCACTGTATACATGTCAATCCCAATCACCCAATTCATAACACCACCACCCCAAGCACCCCCCCTGCTTTCCCCCCTTGGTGTCCATATGTTTTTCTTCTACTTCTGTGTCTCAATTTCTGCTCTACAAACCGGTTCACCTGTACCATTTTCTAGGTTCCACATATGTGCATTAATATACGATATTTGTTTTCCTCTTTCTGACTTACTTCACTCTGTATGACTCTAGATGTATGTCATCTAGAGTTTCTTTCTGACTTACTTCACTCTGTATGACTCTAGATGTATGTCATCTAGAGTTTCTGTATGCCTCTGTAGACTCTAGTCTCTAGATGCAACCACATCTCTACAAATGACCCAATTTCGTTTCTTATTATGGCTGAGTAATACTCCATTGTATATATGTACCACATCTTCTTTATCCATTCATCTGTCGATGGGCATTTAGGTTGCTTCCATGACCTGGCTATTGTAAATAGTGCTGCAATGAACATTAGGATGCATGTGTCTTTTTGAATTATGGTTTTCTCTGGGTATACGCCCAGTAGTGGGATTGCTGGGTCATATGGTAATTCTATTTTTAGTTTTTTAAGGAACCTCCATACTGTTCTCCATAGTGGCTGTATCAATTTACATTCCCACCAACAGTGCAAGAGGGTTCCCTTTTCTCCACACCCTCTCCAGCATTTTTTGTTTGTAAATTTTCTGATGATACCCATTCTAACCAGTGTGAAGTGATAACTCACTGTAGTTTTGATTTGCATTTCTCTAATAATTAGTGATGTTGAGCAGCTTTCCATGTGCCTCTTGGCCATCTGTATGTCTTCTTTGGAGAAATGTCTATTTAGGTCTTTGGCCCATTTTTGTATTGGGTTGTTTGTTTTTTTAATATTGAGCTGCATGAGCTGTTTATATATTTTGGAAATTAATCCTTTGTCCATTGATTCGTTTGCAAATATTTTCTCCCATTCTGACGGTTATCTTTTCATCTTGTTTATGGTTTCCTTTGCTGTGCAAAAGCTTTTAAGTTTCATTAGGTCCCTTTTGTTTATTTTTCTTTTTATTTCCATTACTCTAGGAGATGGATCAAAAAAGATCTTGCTGTGGTTTATGTCAAAGAGTGTTCTTCCTATGTTTTCCTCTAAGAGTTTTATAGTGTCTGGCCTTACATCTAGGTCTTTAATCCATTTTGAGTTTATTTTTGTGTATGATGTTAGGGAGTATTCTAATTTCATTCTTTCACATGTAGCTGTCCAGTATTCCCAGCACCACTTATTGAAGAGGCTGTCTTTTCTCTATTGTATATCTTTGCCTCCTTTGTCATAGATTAGTTGACCATAGGTGCGTGGGTTTATCTCTGGGCTTTCTATCCTATTCCATTGCTCTATATTTCTGTTTTTGTGCCAGTACCATATTGTCTTGTTTACTGTAGCTTTGTAGTATAGTCTGAAGTCAGGGAGTCTGATTCCTCCAGCTCCGTTTTTTTCCCTCAATACTGCTTTGGCTATTCAGGGTCTTTTGTGTCTCCATACAAATTTTAAGATTTTTTGTACTAGTTCCATAAAAAATGCCATTGGTAATTTGATAGGGATTGCATTGAATCTGTAGATTGCTTTGGATAGTATAGTCATTTTCACAATATTGATTCTTTCAATCCAAGAACATGGTATATCTCTCCATCTGTTGGTATCATCTTTAATTTCTTTCATCAGTGTCTTATAGTTTTCTGCATACAGGTCTTTTGTCTCCCTAGATAGGTTTATTCCTAGGTATTTTTTTCTTTTTGTTGCAATGGTAAATGGGAGTGTTTCCTTAATTTCTCTTTCAGATATTTCATCATTAGTGTATAGGAATGCAAGAGATTTCTGTGCATTAATTTTGTATGCTGCAACTTTACCAAATTCATTGATTAGCTCTAGTAATTTTCTGGTAGCATTTTTAGGATTCTCTCTGTATAGTATCAGGTCATCTGCAAACAGTGACAGTGTTACTTCTTCTTTTCCAATTTGTATTCCTTTTATTTCTTTTTCTTCTCTGATTGCCGTGGCTAGGACTTCCAAAACTATGTTGAATAATAGTGGTGAGAGTGGACATCCTTGTCTTCTTCCTGATCTTAGAGGAAATGGTTTCAGTGTTTCACCATTAAGAATGATGTTTGCTGTGGGTTTGTCATATATGGCCTTTATTATGTTGAGGTAGGTTTCCTCTATGCCCACTTTCTGGAGAGTTTTTATCATAAATGGATGTTGCATTTTGTCAAAAGCTTTTTCTGAATCTATTGAGATGATCATAAGGTTTTTCTTCTTCAATTTGTGAATATGGTGTATCACATTGATTGATTTGTGTATATTGCAGAATCCTTGCATCCCTGGGATAAATCCCACTTGATCATGGTGTACGATCCTTTTAATATGTTGTTAGACTCTGTTTGCTAGTATTTTGTTGAGGATTTTTGCATCTATATTCATCAGTGATATTGGTCTGTAATTTTCTTTTTTTGTAGTATCTTTGTGTGGTTTTGGTATCAGTGTGATGGTGGCCTCATAGAATGAGTTTGGGAGTGTTCCTTACACTGCAACATTTTGGAAGAGTTTGAGTAGGTGTTAGCTTTTCTCTAAATGTTTGATAGAATTCACCTGTGAAGCCATCTGGTCCTGGACTTTTGTTTGTTGGAAGATTTTTAATCACACTTTCAATTTCATTACTTGTGATTGGTCTGTTCATATTTTCTATTTCTTCCTGGCTCAGTCTTGGAAGGTTATATGTTTCTAAGAATTTGTCCATTTCTTCCAGGTTGTTTATTTTGTTGGCATAGAGTTGGTTGTAGTAGTCTCATAGGATGCTTTGTATTTCTGTGGTGTCTGTTGTAACTTCTCCTTTTTCATTTCTAACTTTATTGATTTGAGTCCTCTCCTTCTTTTTCTTGATGAGTCTGGCTAATGGTTTATCAATTTTGTTTGTCTTCTCAAAGAACCAGCTTTTAGTTTTATTGATCTTTGCTATTGTTTTCTTTGTTTCTATTTCATTTATTTCTGCTCCGATCTTTATGATTTCTTTCCTTTTGCTAACTTTGGGTTTTGTTTGTTCTTCTTTCTCTAGTTACTTTAGGTGTAGGGTTAGATTGTTTATTTGAGATTTTTCTTGTTTCTTGAGGTAGACTTGTATAGCTATAAAGTTCCCTCTTAGAACTGCTTTTGCTGCATCCCGTAGGTTTTGGATCGTCGTGTTTTCATTGTCATTTGTCTCTAGGTATTTTTTGATTTCCTCTTTGATTTCTTCAGTGATCTCTTGGTTATTTAGTAATGTATTGTTTAGACTTCATGTGTTTGTGTTTTTTACGTTTTTTTCCCTGTAATTGATTTCGAATCTCAGAGTGTTGGTCAGTGGTCAGAAAAGATGCTTGATATGATTTCAATTTTCTCAAATTTACTGAGGCTTGATTTGTGACCCAAGGTATGATCTATCCTGGAGAATGTTCCGTGCGCACTTGAGAAGAAAGTATAATCTGCTGTTTTTGGATGGAATGTCCTATAAATATCAATTAAATCTATCTGGTCTATTGTGTCATTTAGAACTTGTGTTTCCTTATTAATTTTCTGTTTGGATGATCTGTCCATTGGTGTAAGTGAGGTGTTAAAGTCCCCCACTATTATTGTGTTACTGTCAATCTCCTCTTTTATAGCTGTTAGCAGTTGCCTTATGTATTGAGGTGCTCCTATGTTGGGTGCATATATATTTATAATTGTTATATCTTCTTCTTGGATTGATACCTTGATCATTATATAGTGTCCTTCTTTGTCTCTTGTAATAGTCTTTATTTTAAAGTCTATTTTGTCTGATATGAGTATTGCTACTCCAGCTTTCTTTTGATTTCCATTTTCATGGAATATCTTTTTCCATCCCCTCACTTTCAGTCTGTATGTGTCCCTAGGTCTGAAGTGGGTCTCTTGTAGACAGCATATATATGGGTCTTGTTTTTGTATCCGTTCAGTGAGCCTGTGTCTTTTGGTTGGAGCATTGAATCCATTCACGTTTAAGGTAACTATCAATATGTATGCTCCTATTACCATTTTCTTAATTGTTTTGGGTTTGTTTCTGTAGGTCCTTTTCTTCCCTTGTGTTTCCCACTTAGAGAAGTTCCTTTAGCATTTGTTGTAGAGCTGGTTTGGTGGTACTGAATTCTTTTAGCTTTTGCTTGTCTGTAAAGCTTTTGATTTCTCCATTGAATCTGAATGAGATCCTTGCTGGGTAGAGTAATGTTGGTTGTAGGTTCTTCCCTTTCATCCCTTTAAATATATCATACCACTCCCTTCTGGCTTGTAGAGTTTCTGCTGAGAAATCAGCTGTTAACCTTTTGGGAGTTCCCTTGAATGTTATCAGTCATTTTTCCCTTGCTGCTTTCAATAATTTTTCTTTGTCTGTAATTTTGGCTAATTTCATTACTATGTGTCTCGGCATGTTTCTGCTTGGGTTTTTGCTGTATGGGACTCTCTGCGCTTCCTGTACTTGGGTGGCTATTTCCTTTCCCATGTTAGGGAAGTTTTTGACTATAATCTCTTCAAATATTTTCTCGGGTCCTTTCTTTCTCTCTTCTTCTGGGACCCCTACAATGCAAATGTTGTTGCATTTAATGTTGTCCCAGAGGTCTCTTAGGCTGTCTTCATTTCTTTTCATTCCTTTTTCTTTATTCTGTTCCATGACAGTGAATTCCACCATTTTGTCTTTCAGGTCACTTATCCGTTCTTCTGCCTCAGTTATTCTGCTATTGATTCCTTCTAGTGTATTTTTCATTTCAGTTATTTTATTGTTCATCTCTGTTTGTTTGTTCTTTAATTCTACTAGGTCTTTGTTAAGCATTTCTTGAATCTTCTTGATCTTTGCCTCCATTCTTTTTCTAAGGTCCTGGATCATCTTCACTATCATTTTTCTGAATTCTTTTTCTGGAAGGTTGCCTATCTCCACTTCATTTAGTTGTTTTTCTGGGGTTTCATCTTGTTCCTTCATCTAGTACATAGCCCTCTGCCTTTTCATTTTGTCTATCTTTTTTTTTTTTTTTTTAAATCTCTCACATTGATCTTTTCCTGTTTCACTTGTTACTATCTTAGGTCAGGACTTCATATCTCACATCAGAATTATTGTCAGAGCCTCCTATAATGGCATAGAATAGGAAAGAATAAGTTGTTTTATAGTTGAAGGGATATAATTTAGTTTAAATCATTTACAAGGCTTAGATTCTACCAGAGATTACCTTCTCTTAAATCATTGCCTTTATCATGGTGTTCTTCTATCTTCTCAAGAATACTTAGGGATTGCCCATTGAGTTCAATTCATAGTTTGGCTTTAAAGTCCAACCATGCATTGTGGCCCTATTCTACCTGTTGTCTCATTTTTCTCAAGTTCCCAAAGCACATCCTCTCCTTTGGATGAGCCTAACTTCTTAACAGTTGTCTCCTCCTCATATGGTACTTAGGTCTGTCTCTGAGACTTTGCTCATGCTATTTCTTTCTCCTCAAACCTCTTTTCTCCCATTCCAACTGTCTAAATTCCACCTATCTCTACATCTTCAATGAAGCCTTCTTGGCTCTTCCAGTCTTCATTTATCATCTCTGTCTGAACTAATAGTGAAATTATAATGCATCCCATAAATTAGTGATTAATTATAGAACTTCAGGATTGAAAATGACTTTAAGATCATCCAGTTATACTTCTCAATCTGTGTGCGAATCTCCCCTACCACAGCCTTCCCAGTGAGTTTTGCTCTTCACTCAAACACATATCTTGGCAGATCTTGCCAATTTTACATTCATTCATTCATACATTCAACTAATATTCACTGAGCATTCAATGTTCCAGGAATTGCACAGGGACTGGGTATTCAACAGTGAACAGGATGCAAAAATCCATGTACCATCATGAAGATAATATCATATAGTGATAAATGCTAAAATAAAATAGAGTGTTGCATTGGAAAGTGAATGGAGATGCTAACTTAGATTGCATGACCAGAAAAGGCCTCTCATAAGAAATTACCTTAATGCTGAGGCCCTTAATGGTAAGAGGCCAACCATGTACACATCTGGGAGAAAAGTTTTTCAGTCAGCAGGACTAGCAGTTGCATGACTTTGAGGTGGGGTTGGTGAGTTTGAGGAATAGGAAGAATAGCAGTAGGTGAAGTGTAATGAGTGGGTGGGAGAGCTGTGGGACAGTGGCCAGAAAGGAAGTCCGTGGTAGATCCTGTAGAGCTCATTAGCCATGGCAAAATATTTGGACAACATGGTTTGTACTTAATTTGAGCTGAATGTGGTTCACTCTATTTTCCATTCCTTTATCCTACCTCAGCCTCTAGATGTCATATAGAAGAAGTGTAGACCTTCCTCCACAGAATAGTCTTTTATATATTTGAAGATATGTATCCTGTCCCCAGTGAACCTTTTTGGGGATAGACATTTCCATTTCTTTCTACTGTTCCCTCTTCTATCACAGAAGCCATATTTATTCTGGCCAATTCCTTCTATACATCCTTCACTCTTTCTATATTCCTCATAAAAATGATACCTGGGCCACTAACATAGGATAGAGTATGCCTATTTCCTTACTCTTTATAATATTTGTTCTATCCATACATCTCAATATTATAGTATCTTCTTTTTTCTTTCTTTTGTTAGCCAATCACACTGTTTAGTCATATTGAGTTTTCTGCCAAAACCTCTGAATCATTTTCTACATCATCTGCTGTTAAATTATATTTTTCTTCAACCTGTACCTCTGTCATGGTCACTGTGGGTTTTTGTTGTCGATTTTGGATTCCAGGGAAGAGACTTACATTTATCTTTATTATATTTAATATTATTTAATCTATTACACCAGCCTTTCAAGATTCCTTGGCAATAAATTCATCAACTGCTGGATCTGCTATTTTTTTACCTGTTTGTCATATACAAATTTAATAAACATATTTTGTGGATACTCATCAAAGTCATCTAAAAATGTTTATGGAATAGGGCTAAGGACAGAAGTCAGGTATAAGATCTTTAAGGGCAGAGACTGTCTGTCTTGTTCATTGTTGTTCCTTTTGCTCATCACAGTGTCTAGTACAGACTACGTTTGATGGATTAAATTGGAAAAAGTGCTCATGCTCTTTGGTATGACATCAAGAGCCTCCTTTCAAATTGACACAAATCCACCTTGACTACCCTTTGAATAACGTATAAATTCATCAGACTATATTCACATTCACCCAATGTTATCATCTTGACCACAGGATATCAAGAGAGACCTTTGTTTTGTTGCTGCTCAAGGATTCCCTACCTACTACAATTTCATGGTCCACCAGTCTTGTAACTCTCGTCTAAATGGAAATGAGGTAGTCAAAGATGCCTGTCTTGTAGAGAGCCTGGTTCAGGCTGACACCTGCAGATTGTCTAGTTGATCATTTTCTAAGTGCTTACAATATGGCCCTTTAAAGATCCACTACAGGATCATTCTGGAGATTACATTTCACACCACACCTTCCATTCAGTTTTGGAAAGTAGGATGATATTTGTCTGTCTTCCATGTTTCCTCAAATATCTCTGGTCTTTCAGTAGTTTTTGCTATCATTCATCGGGCCTGGAAACATGAACTCATTGTAGGGAGCCGTGTGTGCTCTTAAAATTACTTTGCAGAGGTCTTGATTTAGTTATCCCTGACCATTTTTCCCCTACCTTCTCAGTTTGAATACCATTCACCTTTACTGAAAAGACAGAAATAAAAGAGACAAATTTTTTTTGGCATTCACAAACTACCATTTTTTCCAATGTAATCCTGATCAAATATAACTATGAAACATTTTTTGTTAACCTTAACATTTTTTGCAACAAGTAACCTTTGCTGTTTCATGTAATTCTGTATACAGATTGGTGCCATTCTTTTATTCTTCTTTGTTCATTGGCCTTTTTCTTTTATGCTTTGTATGCAACTGTTATATATAAGCTCATGAGAAAACTGACTGTGTAATTACATTGCTTTTTCCCTTTCTTCTTCATAGAGAAATCACATAGTCAGAATTTCACTTTTGATAACCTCTTGAGCTATATTCCCTTTAAGAATCTTCTGCCATGGAATATATTTTCTTCTGTACCTCGATCTCAGACTTTCTAATCTTGGAGTATATTCAACTTTTCTTTCCCTGATGAAAAGAAAATGAAAACATTCCCAGGGATGTTTTTCTCCTGGGACACCATTACTTTCATTTCACCAGCAAACTCCTCCTTTCTGGCAAGTCTTAGGTTCAGAGTTGAAATTCCTCTAGACATTTTGTCTACTCTTTGGGAGATGAAATTGTCTGTGTATTAAGTAATAATCAAGAATTATTTTAGCTGGATGAGACCCTTAGTAAATGTCTGAATATTTGAAGCTACACCATAACTCTTTCTTATTCCATCCCATCAAGTGCTTTCTATTGCTTCCTGTGAAAGCTTATTTACCATACCATGCTACAATATCAAATTTCTCTCCTTTATAACCCATATTCTGTGTTAGTATATAAAACACCTGAGATTATGAGTCTGTGAGACTTGTTTAGGACACATTTCACTATTATTTTTGTTGAAATGATTTGGCACCACACTCACACTGTCATGCTTTTTTCTACATAATTTAGATAAGAATTGTTTGCTTGCAAGAATTAGGTACCTACTCAAACTAACGTAAACTAAAAATAGGGGAGTTAATGACAGAATATAAGGGTATGTCATAGGATATGTGACCATGGAGAATAGCTGGCTCCACAAGGAACTCAGCTGACATCTGGACACTTAGGAATTGATACCGCTCTGTGCTTCTTTGATTTTGAGGTTCATTTGCACCATTCTCCAGCTTCTGCAGCCCAGCATTCTCTGCTTCAGTGTGTACAAGGCAGAAAATGGTGATGCTATCTCCAGTGGACATGACCCTCCAGATCAAGTGTCCAACCCCCCAAACTCTGTCTTGGTACCCCTACTGTAAACTCTCTATATCTAATCGCCTTGGAATGGCCTTTGACTTATGTTCTTTGGTATCACAAACTCACTCAGTCCTGCCATTTGGAGCTAGAGAAGAAAGGGTCACTTGATACCACAAACTGGGGAAAATAGGTTTTCTAGGAGGGAGTGTGAGGGCACAGCAGAAAAATGTTAGAACTGCCATCCTCCGCTCTAATTATTATTGCCATTGGTTTATTTCTGTTTTTAATTTCTTTTCTTCACAATTACATTAAGTAGTTTATGGACAAACACAGTCTTACACTTCTTTGAAAGATACATTCCCATCTTAGACATGGTTATTTAATTTCAGTGTTTTAAATCATGGTTTGGGACTTAAATTTCATCTATCGATATCTCCCATATTTTCCTCTTTCTCCCAAAGAGAAGCAATTAAAATGTCCCCTATATTCTCAAATATTTCAGTTTCCTTCCAATGATGTTATTACCCTAAAGATATGTCCCCATTGTCTTTACGGGAGTCAGAATGACTGGGTAGCAATGCTGGGCATATGCTTGAGAAAGATAGCAATACTAGCTGTCCTTTGCGTTTATTGTAGCTGCCTCTAAGCTCCACCACAGGGAACTATCAACACCAAGATACATTCCTTCAACCCAGGGTCAGTATTTGATATTCTCGAACTACCAGGACTGTTCAATTATGGCATTTTTTTTCCATCCTCAAGGGAGGTCTAGCCACTTCCTCTCTCTCCTTCAATGGGAAACACATCTTTACGTGCATTTCCAGCAGACCAGTATCTTCTTTTTCTTTCTCTCTGTCACATTCCTATACTCTTTATTCTATGGATTCTGATTTTAATTCTCTTCTCCTTCAGATTGTTCTGTTGAACTTGGGATGAAACCACTTTTCTAGAAGGTCTTGGTTTGTCAATACTTTTGGGAGTAAGCTCATACCTATTGTGTATGTTTAGTTCAATAGAATTTCTTCATCTTTGCTTTCTCTTTTTCCTTCCCATTCATTCCTCTTTATACTATTGGATCAAGTTTTTGTTACCGAGCCCAAGCTCAATCTTCTGGCTGCACAACAGGCCCATAAATCAGGAGACAAGTTGTTGTGGCAAGGAAGAATGACTTTAATCGGAAAGCTAGCAGACCGAGAAGTTGGCAGACTAGCGTCTCAAAAAAACCCCCCCCATCTTGTCCCAGTCTAAATTCTGGCTCCTTTTATGCAGAGGAGAGGGAAGGGCCCACTGTGTTACCAATGGCTTAGCAGGACCACTAACGGTTGCTCATTGACAGTTGCTCACTTTGGGGAGGGGCCCACTTTGGCGCCGACCAATGGCTGAATGGGGCTGCTATAGCTCATGCCTGCCCCATTCCTATTACAATTCCCCACTGTCAATGTCCATTCCACAATCTTGTGGGAAAAGGGATGATGATCTTTCTGGCTACTTCCCACTGAACAGGGACAATGATGGTGTGATCGTGAAATGGAATTGATCAGTTTGAGTCGGGAATGTTGCTTAAAATTTTTAGTAAGCAATACAATTCTCTTTATCTACAACTATTTGAACCTAATGAAATTCCTTCTACAATGAAATTTTAATTTCTATACTTATTATTTTTGAAGAGCAACCTTAACCCTTCTAAGCGTTCACAAACCCATTGCTCTCTAGGCCTCTCAGGAGTTGGGTCATTTTCTGACAGTGGGGCTACATTAACCCAAGTGTGATGAATCCATGGCTTTACTCCAGCTAACTTGACAGATGAATGCGTGGTGAGTAATACCACATGTGGTCCTGTCCACCTTGCACTTAACTGGTGCTCAGGCCCTTGTTCTCTTCAGATTTTAAGGAGGACTCGGTCTCCAGGCCAGAAAGGATGTAAGGCTACCTCAGTTGGATAGGCAGACCTGCTGGAAGCAAACTCATGAACAGAGGTTAGTATTGTGCCCAGAGTTTTAACATAATTGGCAACTGCTGGATCTTTCAGAGCATTTATAGATTCTCCCACCCGGGCAGACACCTGGAGTGACCTACCATACAATATTTCAAAGGGGCTTAATTTAAGCCTGCTTCTGGGAGCCACTCTGATCCACAGCAGGGCAACTGGCAAGGCCTTATCCCAAGTAAAATTAGTCTCTTGACATATTTTAGCAATGCCCCTTTGAAATGCATAATTCATTTTCTCAGTTTTTCCTATTGATTGTGGTCTCCACGATGAATGTAGCTTCCAGTTAATTTGCAGTGCTTTAGACACTTGTTGGGTTATGCTAGAGACAAAAGCAGGCCCGTTATCACTTTGAAGGGAGTTAGGCATTCCAAATTGGGGGATAATTTTTTTAAGGAGGACTTTTACCACTTTGGAGGCTTTTTCTGTTCTGGTAGGATATGCCTCCACCCATCCTGAAAAAGAGTCCAAAATACTAGCAGATATCTGAAATTTCCTGTGGCTCGAGGCATTTGAATAAAGTCTGTTTGCCAGTCCTCGGCGGGGCAGTTTCCTCTGTGTTGGGTCCCCATCTGGGGAGTTCTGAGAGCAGTCTTTGGGTTATTTTCAGCACAAATCATACAATTTTGCGTGACTTGCTGGATGGTCCTTTGTAGGTTAGGCCCCATTATGTATTTCTGAATCCATTGTAGGGTGGCATCGCTCCCATAATGGGTACTATTATGAATGTGCTGCAGCACAGTGTACAAGAGGGCCTCAGGAATCAAAATAATTCTTTGTGCACTGCATTTCCAGCCAGGTGAGGTGTGATCAAGAGTGAATCCCCACTCTTTGGCCCTCTCCTTGTCCGTCTCTGAAAACACTATCTAGTATTTTGACAAGCTGACCTGTGGTAGAAGTGACCCTTTCATGGCTTGACAATCCCCTTCCTTTGCTGCTTTCTTTGCAGCTTGGTCAGCTAACTGGTTGCCTTTCATTATACGAGTTTCACCCTTTTGGTGGCCTGGGCAGTGCATTATGGCCACTTGTGAGGGCTTATGGACTGTTTCTAAGAGTGACAGGATTTCAGAAGCATGTTTTATGTCTTTATTGTTCAAAGTGAGGCACTCCCTTTCTTTCCAGATTGCCCCATGAGCAGGCACCATGGAGAGTGCATAGCGAGAGTCTGTGAATATATTTACTCGCCTGCCTTCAGTGAGAAGTAGGGCTCTTGTCAGAGCAATGATTTCTGCCTTCTGAGCTGAGCTCCCTGGGGGCAGGGCTTTTGCTTCAACAATCTTTTTAAGGGTTACCACCGCATACCCAACGTACCACTTACCTTGGTCCATGAAGCTGCTTCCATCGGTGAACAGTTCCATGTTCTGGCTCGGCCAAGGGTTGTTAAGTCTGGTCTGCTAGAGTACACGAGCTCAATGACCCATAGGCAGTCCTGCTCTGGGGATTGTGCAGCATCAATTGGGAGCAATGCAGCAGGATTTAGAGCTGAAGTGACCTGAAGTCCTACATTGAGATTGTCTAAGAGAATGGCTTGGTACTTTCCCATTCTCCCAGAAGTCAGCCAATTGCCCCCTTTTTGTTCCAGTAAAGAAAGGACATGGTGAGGGACATACACAGTGGTGGGTTGCCCCAGGGTAAACTGCTCAGCTTCCTGAAGTATGTCACAAGTAGCTGCTACAGCTCGAAGGCAAGGAGGCCATCCCTTAACAGTCTGTTCTAGTTGTTTTGAGAATTCCCCAGAGTTTGAATTAACACCCAGAGATTTATGCCTTGTCTCTCATGGACATAAAATTTGAAAAGTTTCTTTAACTCTGGTAGTCCCAAAGCCGGGGCTGGGACTAACTTTGTTTTTATTATTTCAAAGGCTGTTTGGCACTCTGTAGTCCAAGTAAGGGGCTCAAAATCATGCCTTTTATTTTTTTATTTTTTTATTTATTTTTATATTTATTTTTGGCTGTGTTGGGTCTTCGTTTCTGTGCGAGGGCTTTCTCTAGTTGTGGCAAGCAGCGGCCACTCTTCATCGCGGTGCACGGGCCCCTCACTATCGCGGCCTCTTTTGTTGCGGAGCACAGGCTCCAGACGCGCAGGCTCAGTAGTTGTGGCTCACGGGCCTAATTGCTCCACGGCATGTGGGATCTTCCCAGACCAGGGCTCGAACCCGTGTCCCCTGCATTGGCAGGCAGATTCTCAATCACTGCGCCACCAGGGAAGCCCTCATGCCTCTTTAAAGCCTCATAGAGGGGCTTTACTATGAGCCCATAGTTCGGGATCCAAATCCGACAGAATCCTGCCATTCCCAGAAATCGCCTCAGTAGTCTGCGAGTTTTGGGTGTTCTCAAGCCTGCCATTGCCCGTTTTCTATCAGGCAAAAGACCCCGCTGTCCTTGAGAAAGGACAAAACCCAAATATGTGACTTGTTGCTTACATACTTGGGCCTTTTTCTGGGAGAACTTATATCCACAATTGGGCAAATAATTCAGGGTTCTTATGGTATTTTGTAGACACTTATCATATGTAGGACTTGTTATGAGCAAATCGTCCACATATGGAGTAAGAGTCCTTCATCCAATATTAAGTTTCTAAGGTCCCTAGCCAACATTTCCCCAGACAAAGTAGGGGAATTCTTAAATCCTTGAGGCAGGACTGTCCAACAATACTATTGGACTACCTGTGCTTCTGGGTCCTGCCATTCTAAAGCAAACAGCTGCTGTGATCCTTCTGCAATAGGAATGCAGAAAAAAGCATCCTTCAAGTCCAAAACTGAGAATCAGCTGTATTCTCGCAGAATAGTTGTAAGCAGAGTGTATGGATTAGGTGCCACAGGGTACAAATCTTGGACTATTTCATTAACAGCCCTCAGGTCTTGGACAAAGCAATACTCTGCTGAGTTTGGCTTTTTGACCGGGATGATAGGGGTGTTATATGGGGACCTGCAAGGTATAATCAGTCCTGTTTTAAACAACTTTTCAAGAATTGGCTGAATTCCCTTTTGGGTCTCTTGCCTTAGGGGGTATTGTTTTAGATTAGGTGTCCCAACATCCCTTTTTAAAAAATTAATTAATTAATTAATTTGACTGCATTGGGTCTTAGTTGCAGCATGCGGGATCTTCATTGCGGCACGCGGGCTCTCTAGTTGTGGCTTGTGGGCTCAGTAGCTGTGGCACGCGGGCTTAGTTGCCTTGCGGCATGTGGGATCTTAGTTCCCTGACCAGGAATTTAACCCATGTCCCCTGCTTAACCACTGGACCACCAGGGAAGTCCCCCAACATCCTTTTTTAATGGGATTTGTATTGGCCATGTGTTTTTGGCCTTCTCTGGGGTGCCATCAGCCCACACTTCTGGCCTTACCTTTTCATAGACCTTGGAGGTTGGGGGAGAGCTCTGTGTCCTTTTCTGGGGTGTCCATGAGTGCCATATGTAGGCTTATAGCATGCTCTGGTGGGAGCCTGATGTCAAGCTGTCCTGGCAAAAAAGTTACTTGAACATTTAATTTACAAAGGAGGTCTCGGCCCAAAAGAGGGATTGGACACACTGGCATATATAAGAAACTGTATTTCAGGGTGAGGTCCCCTAATTGGCATTCCAGAAGTGGTAAGAAATAACAATTTTGTATTTCTCCAGAAACTCCCATGACCGGGATGGATTGAGATGTTTTCTGTGCCACCTTGGTGTTTACCACGGAGTATGTTATACCCGTATCTATCAGAAAGTCAATCAACTTGTCCCCCACTATCAAAAGTTACCCAGGGCTCCTGTGGGGAAATTGGAATTGGACACCTCAAGTCCAAAGGAGCCCCCAGGCCTCTTCATTCATCATGAGAGTGTTCCTCTTTTTCTAACATATGAGAGGCTCCCATCTTTCTTTTACTGTTTTCTTTCTTATTCTTTAGGCTAGGTCAATCTTTTTTTCCAACGCCTGTCCTCCTTAGAGTAAGCACATTGGTCCCTCCATGATGGTGGCTTATCTCTCTTTGGGTTACTTGCCTTCTGGGAATCCAGTGCTGCTGCCAGAAAAGTGGCGTTCCATCTTTCATCCTCTTGCTTCTGTCGTTGTTCCCTGTTGTTGATCACTGTAAAAGCAACATCTACCAATTGAGAAGGGTTCATTCCAAATGCACCATCTAACTTTTGCAATTTTCTTCTTATATCTGGGGCGCTTTGCCCAGTGAAGGTCATATTTACCATTCTCATATTTTCTGGGGACTCAGGGTCTGTATCAATGTAGCACCTATAAGCTTGATAAATTCTTTCTAGAGACTCTGATGGATCCTCATTGGGGTTTTGGTGTGTCTCCTGAATTTTGTTTAAGCTCTTTTGCCTAGGTACTCCTTTTCAAAGACCCACTAAGATACACTTCCTATAATGCTTTAGGAGTGGCATATCTCCATTATTAGGATCCCAGTCAGACTCAGCAATAAGAACTGCCAAATTTGCTTCTGGAGCTCCATCTGGATCTGCTAGATGAAGCTGGTATGCTTCCTCTCTAGCCTTGTCAATGACCATCCTTCTTTCTTCCCCAGTAAGCATCATATTCATAAGAGTGTGAATGTCTGCCTAAGAGGGATGGTGAGTGGCAAAGATAGAAGTGAAAAGTTCAGTCATATGGAGGGGGTCCTCTCAGTACGTAAGGTTATGGTTTTTCCAGTTAAACAGATCTGAAGTTGACAACGGCGTGTGCATCCATAGAAACCCAGCTGGTTGGCCATCTGCATTAAGGCCTCCCACAGGATATCAGCACAAGGGAAATTGCCCTGCTCCACAAGTGACTCCCAGTCCAAATTGGATGCCCTGTTGGGTCTTATATGGTAAAACCAAACCAGGCCCCTGTGCCCCTGGGGTTAACATAGAAACTTCTAATTGATCCCCATAAGTAGGGAAAACAGGAGGCGGTGAATATGTTGGTGGCATGGGGGTGGTCGGAACAACTGCTGGTGCAGCCTGCCTGGCCAGTGGGGGAGTCTGGTTGGCTGGAGGGGGCGTTTAAGTTTTGGAATAACATGTCCTCACTCTCACTTTCACCCTCTCCCTCTTGAAGAGCAGGTTTTCCCTTGGTTTTCCTTTTAGACTGCTGTACCATAAGGCGGGAGCCTTCTGACTTCTTTTCCTCCTGATGCAATAGCATAAATGCTTCTGTGTAAGGAATCCCATCATTTTTACCTGCTCTTTCACAAAACAATTCTAATTGCAAGATTGTATAATAATTAAGTGAGCCATTCAAGGACCATCACTCTCCTCATCCTAACATATATTGGGCCCACACACGATTACAATAGAATATCCTCTCTTCCTTAGTCATAGACCCACAGCTATATTTTGCCCATTTATTTAAGATACACCCCAAAGGGCTTTCCTTAGGGACAGATGGAATATTTCCCATATTTATAAGTTCAAGAACAACAAAACACAAAAAGCACAAGCAAATTCCAATACTAAAAACACAAACAGATTCCATCATGAATGAATGCAAAACAAAAGCCAACGAACCAGTTTACAAATCAGGTAGAGTCCAACAATAATTCCCCTTTCCAACAGGGTACCCCAATCAAATGAACAAATTGGCTTTTCCCTTAAAGGAAAAGCCCTAAGTGAGAGGAGAAAATGTTCCCAGTTGTACATACCGGAGCGACTTACCCTACTATATGGAGACCATTGGCTCCCAAATGTTGATTCCTTGCTCCAACTGCCAAGTGCTGGGGCAGCTGGTGCCACTTCAGGGAATTTCGAAGGGAAGATCCTCAGGACAAGTGGTCCTGGCAACTGCTAGGGCCTTACACGAAAATTCCTCAGCCAGGGCTGGCGGGCCATAAGCAGCAGAGCTCCTAGCTGGCTTCACCAAAATTTATTACCAAGATTGGGCTCAGTAACATTTTTATCCTCTTCATTTTTAAAGTCGGATTTTGTACTCTTCTAATCTGATTTTATTGGAATTATTTATGCTCAGATGCTCTCTGCAAAGCTAAAACATATTTTTCAAAACTCCTTATGTTTTCAAGCATGTAAGTTAGTTAGCTAGTATTCAACATTCCCATCACTTATGCTTGCTTCTGACAGGAAGACAAACTTTGTTTTTTTTCTCTGCTTTCCATTGAACCAGTGCCATTATGTCCTATGAATTTTGGTTGATTAAGACCTCAAGATATGTATTATCCTATATCACATCATTTTTTAAAACTTGTGTCTTGAAATAGAAGTTAAGAGCATAGTCTTAGAGGTCAGATAGACCTCTGTGATAGTAGACAAGTTACTGAAACTCTGTAGGCCTCCGGTTCCTTGTCAGTAAAATAAGGATTATAACAGTTCCTACTGCATAGCACTGTTATGAAGATCAAATAAGAAAATGTGGGTTGACTGTTTACTACATAGTAAATACTCGATAAGCGCTAGCTTTAGTTATTCTTATGATTACTTTTGTTAGATTGTAAGCTTCTTGAAATTAGGAACCATGTTTCAAATTTTATTAAACAATGAGTGCTTAATACAAATTTATTATTATTCACTTATATAATAGTTATATTTAGTGATAAGAATTCCAGATAATGAAACACACTGAAATTAAGCTTACTAGATTTGATTCTGATTTCCTTATGTTACACTTCTTTATTTCCCCCCAAGTTGGTGGGTTGTTTTATTTCTTTCTCCTAATCTGAATTCTTTTTTTCTTTTTTCTTTTTTTTGGCTGTCACTTATTTCATTTTATTTTTTTATAAAGTATTTTATTTATTTATTTTTAAAATTTTGTTTATTTGGTTGCCTTAGTTGCAGCAGGCGAGCTCCTTAGTTGTCACATGCGAACTCTTAGTTGTGGCATGCATGTGGGATCTACTTCCCTGACCAGGGATTGAACCCGGACCCTCTGCATTGAGAGCATGGAGTCTTAACTACTGCACCACCAGAGAAGTCCCTGACTTATTTTTTCCTTTTGGAAAAATATTACTCATTTCTAAACTTTCTTTTGTCTTTTCTCACTGTAGGGGGATTCACATTAAAATTCCATCAGTCTTTTTAAGTGTCAACTGGGCCAGGATCTGTGCTATTTGCTTGAAGATACCTAGATATTATCTCCATTTCATAGAGAAGAAAACCAAGGCTCAGAGAGTTCAGGTGAATGGTCCAAGATCATACAGTTAGTAAGTAGTAGCTCAAGAATGACCAATCAGACTTGACGATAAACCATTGAAAAGAATTCTAGGAGGAATATGACTAAGTAGTTTGATATACAGAGATAGAAATGTTTTTTTCTTCAAAAAGGGGTGAGGAGGACAGTCAGGGAATTCTTTGTGAAGATGAAATTACTCTAAGAGATGGCCAGTCAATCCATGGACAATTGAGAGCTGACTAATCTGGAACAAAATTTTTCCTTTCACTCCTTCTATTCTCACTTTAGATATACATAACAGAGTGTGTTTATGGCATATAAATGCTAAGTAGAGGGGTGGGGTAGGGAGGGTGAGAGGGAGACGCAAGAGGGAGGAGATATAGGGATAAAAGTATATGTATAGCTGATTCACTTTGTTATAAAGTAGAAACCAACACACCATTGTAAAGCAATTATACTCCAATAAGGATGTAAAAAATAAATAAATAAATAAATACAGGCTAAGTAGATAAATTGCCACTATTTGGAAGATAAAATGGTAAGCATGGGAGAAAAACATTTTATTTGATGGTATGTGGACCATAAGTAAATTCACAGGCTTTTAATATATGAAGACTAGATCTAGTAGAAGAAGATCCCATATCAGTGTTGAAAATGATAGCACATATGTCCTTTCACCAAGTTTAGTTACAGTTCTCATAATATAAAACTAATCCTTGGAATGCTTGGTAAATACGCTGATTCTGAGTACAAATGAATCCTCCACTTCTGAAGGCTTGGTGTGGGCTCCGATTTAGGTCTCCAATACACGTCCAGCGATTTTTGGTGCCCTTTTGGGAAATACACCATTTGGCATGATCCTGATAAGAGCTGAAATAAGATTGTCTAGATAACTTAATTGCCTTGACATTGTAGACATGGTAAGGAAGGGAGCAGTTTGAAGGAAGCTCTTGTCTCTTTCGCTGCCAGGTTTCTGTTAGCAAGTGCGTCTTCAACCGTTGAGCCATCCAGGCTGCAAAGATGTCTAGAGTTTATAAAGAGAAAAATAGTGAGGTTAGTATTTAAACTTAGATAAATCCCTGAAAATATCCTCAGGAATAGAATCATCACTCATCCCTGATATGTGGATGTCACAAGCACAATAATAACAACATGACTGAGAGAGTGGATAGGAGAACATTTTGTAAACGCTAAAGTGATATGCGAATAAAAGTTATTATCATTATTACTAGGATGATATTGGTCTCTGAAAACGTCTTCTATTCCACACATACAAGGGAGCAATATAGGTTTTTGTCCTGAAAAGACCTTTGGAAAGAATAAGGATAGAGCAGTAGCCAGAGGCTAGGGTCTAGAGATCTTTATAAACCATGCCAAAGTGTTTGAATTTTCCTGAAATCAATGGGAAATTTTTTTAAGGAGTGTTAGTGGGGACTTAATAGAAACTGATTTATGATCATAAATATCAATTGAGAAGCAATGTGCAGGATGAATTGGGAAGGCTACATTAGATTAGAGATAGGAAAAACACCAGCTTGTCACAATAAGTGTGGTAACAAACACAGGTGTGAGCCGTGGCCATGGCAGAAACTTTAGAGGGGGTAAGAAAAATGTGAGAGTTATTAAGGACCAGGAACTGATTTAATTTGATGATTTGATAAGGGGGAAGAGAAAAAAAGAGGGGTCAAGAGTTCTAGGGGACCATGCAGAATGTGAGAAAAAGAGTGAGATATGTTAGGAATAATGATGAAATGAGTTTGGCATGTTGAATTTTGTGTGGCTGTGCCACCCTGTGAGCAGAAATATCCCACTCACTGATGAATACATCTGTCAGAACAGAGGTCTAGGGTGGAGATCTAGACTTGGGAATGGCCTAGCAGGAATATGTATATGCAATAAGGGTGAGTAGAGGACCACAGGGCAACCTAGTCACGTAAGGAGTATGCAGAGGAGGAGGACCTGGCAGAAGAGACTTATAAGAAGTGGGAGGAAGACCAAAAGACTGTATACTTCCAAAACTCAGGGAGGAGAATGTTTCAAAAAAGAAAGGGTTCCAACTGTGCCAAATTCTGCAGAAGCTATTTCTGTCCTGTTAATTTTGGGATCTCTAATGCCTAACACAGGCAAGTAGTAGGCATTCAGTAAATTTTATTCAACATTAAAGGAAGGAAGGAAGGAAGTTAGGAGGGAAGGAAGGATGGAAGGAAGGAAGGAACGAATGAAGGAACGAATGAAGTAAGTTAGGAAGGAAGGAAGGTAAGAAGTTAGGAAGGAAGTTAGGAAGGAAGGAAGGAAGGATGGAAGGAAGGAAGGAAGTTAGGAAGGAAGGAAGTTAGGAAGGAAGGAAGGACGGAAGGAAGGAAGTTAGGAAGGAAGGAAGGAAGACAGTGAGGTCAATTAAGATGGCCATTGGTGACTGGGGAGAGACTGTAATGTCTACAGACAGAGAAGCAAGACTGTAGTCAAGGAGCAGTGAGCAAGTAAAGACCCTGAAGAGTTTTCTAAAAGTAAATTTAGAAGAAAAAAAACAGAGATATAGGGAATCTAGAATTGAGGGAGAGTTTTTAGGAATGTTTATATTCTAAGGGGCTTGTAGAGCAGGAGAGCTGAAGTAGAAGAGGGAGAACAGGTTGAGTTTATGAAAGTATTCTGAGGCTGGGATAGGTTCCAGGGCACAGGGGGTGCACTGCTTCTGTTTGGATGAGAGAAAACTGGTAAAAAAAAGAATGAAAATAGCTTAGATTGTTGAGGGTGGGGTGTGCTCTTGAAGTGGTTTCTTCCTGGTGATTTCTATTCTCTCTATGAAGGAAAAGGTGAAGAGGCAGGACTTGAGGGTAAGGAAGGCTTAAAATAACTACTTAGGGAGTGAAAGAAAAAGGAGACAGCTTGGTTCTGTGCCCAGCTGAGGCTGGAGACTGAGTTTTTACTGGCCTCTGGCTAAATGGTTGTGAGATACTTTTGTGGTTGGATCAGCAGCCCTTCTATTCAAGTGGCTAATATTTTAAATTGGCCCTTGGTGTCCCTTCTCCCTTTTCTTTCTTTGTCCTCCCTCCTTTTCTACTTCTACTCCCCTGAATAATCAGAATATTTCCTCTTTGCAATCCAAAGTGAGTCCAGCAGCAGTGTAATAGCATATTGTTTGATGATGGCCTTTCATACCGTCAAGAAAAGAATCAGACTTTGCAAAATGGAGGAATTTTTGTCCCTGGGCTGACTGAAGTGTGGTGAGATGCCGGCCAGGGATCTCTGATGAGCTGGATCTGGCACACAGCCGGGGCATGTGAACGAGCTCCTGATGAAAGGTTACTGGGATGGAACAGCTATAAACGTTTGGGTTGCAGACCAAGAGCTGAGAATCTGAATCAAGAAACAATAAAGAAAAGTTGAGAGTTAAGACACAAATGGAAATGCTTGCTGGTATTTTAGATCTTGTTGTGAATTAAAAAACTAAACAGAACGAAAAACAAAAACAAAAGTATTCCCTTCTTTAAGCCAACAGCCTTCAAACTTTTGGTTAAAATAGTTGACACTCCCTACTTTCCAGGCATTATTATGTGGGTTTACTAATTTAATCATAAGAACAACCTTATTATTAGGTAAGTTCTTTTATCATTATCCTCATTTTATAGATAAATTAATGGAGAATTTATGTCACATGCCCAAGGTTATAAAGCTTGTAACTGAAGGAGTTGGTATTCAAGCCCAGGCAGTCTGGCCTTGGAGGCTATGTGTTTTTTCTCCCATGTGTACACATACAAAAGTAGAGAACACCCATGTACTGATCATTCAGCTCCAAGAATGACCAACTCATCAGCATGCACACCTAATCTCTATGCTATTAAGCTCTCTAATCATTATAGGAACTCAGCTAGTTAGACTAGGGCTTAATTTGGGTGAGAGGCTCAGTAATCCTTTCCATAAGATGGAAATTTGATAAAAAACAAAAATATTCTAAACCTCCTATATCCAGAGGCAAATCACTCTTTACTATTTAGCAGCTTCCTCAGTAAAAAGTGATTGGTAAAATACCATTCCTACTTCTCTTCCCCATTCCTACTTTGGATTTTCCAAATCCAAGTATTTTTGGCCCTTTGAGCTTGAGATCTTAAGAGAAGATCATCTGGTTTAGGCTCAGAGTGTCATGTTGGTGGCCTATAGGCAACATGAGGTCTACACAATTTAAAAAACAAATAAGATTGAGACCACATTTGAAAATCAGAGGCTCTATCTCTCTCTTTCCTTCCCTCTCTTCTATTCTTACATCCTCCCCTAGGTTTCTGCTTCCTCTAAAAAATATGGAGATGTAGGTCTGTATTCCCACAGAACCACAGTATAATGGAGCTGAAGCTTTTGAGGGAAGCTAGGGGAGAGTCAACAACCCAGTTTGTCACTGTCCCCACTGCCCATGCAATGTCCACCTGTGTCACCCATTTTTGTTACCTGCCTGGCCCCTGTAGACATTTGAAACTACTGCCTCTGATCAAGTTCAAAGACTTCATTGGTGGACCAGGAAACTGAGATCCAGTAAGTGAGCCTGCCCGAGATCTCACCAAAGCCAATATTAGAATCTAGGTATCAGAGGGTTTATGAATAGAGAAGCAAATGAAGTGATAAATTTATTAATATATTTCCAAATCCCTTCTTCAATATTGTTATCTCTCTCTCTCTCTCTCTCTTTTTACACACTCTAGTGTTACCTATTGCTTCATACTGGTTGTACTTGAAAGTTATGCAGATTCCCGTTTGTCCATTTCGTCTCCCTGTGGGTGGATAATCATAGCCTTCTTCAGGAATTGGAGGAAAATGGGGAATGGAATGAATCAACCAGAACCCCTGGACTCTGTTCCACAGAAGTAAACCTACCAAAGATACAGTAAATACAGATAAATTAGAAAAACAAAGCTCCTTTAAAAATACAGAGTTCAAAGCTACGACATTTAAGCCCTTTATACTTCAGGCTAATTTTTTATTAGGCTAATAATTACAAGGATCACGCTCTTTTTCAATAATTTCAAAACCAATTCAGGGACACATCATATTGCCCCATTACTGTTAATAACCCACCACAAAAGGGAGCTAGGGCAGCCACCCTGTGAAGAGTTGAGAGGCATTTCATGTTGAAACTACAAGGAAAATTTGTTTTGGCAGAATGCAAATTTGCTTAATTGGAATTTGACCTTGTTAGACTATGTAGTCACCTGGCAAGCTTCAGATAATGTCTTTACTGCTAAGCAGCTAAGCTATTTTCAAAAGCCAGCTAAAAAGCAGAGTTGAAAGAGAAAATATCAAATGAAAACATGTACTTGCAGTAATTTATTGTGAGAAACTGATGCTCATTTAGGTGCAGAATTCGCCCAGTTCCACAAGCTTGAAAAAAGAGGCAGAGAGAAAAAAACCAGGGAAGCCATGTTCTAAAGCACCCCAGTTAATTGTATTTAGTAAAAATCTCCAGAGCAGACTAACATGAAAGCCAGAAAAGAAGAAAACAGAAGGATTTTCATCATCTTGTGACATGGCACAAAGAACCCTGTCCAACAGGCATCTATGACTATTTCTGTGTTTATAAATATATCAAGACAGTTTTGGTATGCTAACTAGACTTTCCAGTTTGCATATGACCATGGAGACATAAAAGTCATGTCTGCCTTAGTGTTAGAGCAGAAACCAAATGCCTGCCAGTTATTTCTTTTTCAAAGAACACACTTTAAGGAAGCAGAGTATTTGTCAGTGACTTTGTCAGCGGCTATGGAATCAATACCTGTGTCGAGATGGAAAATGTTCAAAGTTCAGTTGCCTCACAGAGCTGGATGATCTTCAGGGACTCTCTTCGGCCCAGATGAGTATTGCTGTTTGTCTGAAATCCTAACTTCCTGGTACAAATGCCACAGGATGTCGGACACCTGTTGGCAGGGAACTCCCCAATGTGACATCAGGTCCCACTCCTTTTCCAGTCTTTTTTCTAAACCCTTGTGTCAACTAACAGGGTGGAGCGAAAATGGTGGTGGGAGGTTGGTAAAGGAGAGGTTGCAGAATGCGGCATGTTATAAAAATTGTTGGGTTCCATGCAAATAGGACCATCAGGAAGGCAACTTAGCTAAATCAAAGGCTTTCAATGCTCATGACATTTGACAGCCATTACAAATGATGTTCTTAATCAGTGGTTGCAAACAGGCAGCCCACAGGCCAAATCTAGCCTGCAGATACATATTATTATGCTTGCAGAGTATTTTTTAAAACTTTGAATTTATTACCAACATTTAAAAACTGGGGAGATTTCCCACAAACTCTAATTTTCTCTGGAAAAATTGCATTCCCATAAGACAAGCTGAGTAGTAACTGCTTCCTTAGACCAAGTATATACTCTCCAGTTCTCTAGTTACCTGCCAGTTCAGCCCCCTTGGCTTGCTGACATCACTTGCCTGCCTCTGAAGGCATCTGAGTTTGGAACCTTCTGAAGAATACTTGTTGCCATGGAAAGTTATTCACGGTATATTAAGTTGAAAAAAGTTCGAAGTAGTCATTACAATAGTTTTATAAAAATGTTTCGGGGCTTCCCTGGTGGCGCAGTGGTTGAGAGTCTGCCTGCCAATGCAGGGGACACGGGTTCGAGCCCTGGTCTGGGAAGATCCCACATGCCGCGGAGCAACTAGGCCCGTGAGCCACAATAACTGAGCCTGCGCGTCTGGAGCTTGTGCTCTGCAGCAAGAGAGGCTGCGATAGTGAGAGGCCTGCGCACCGTGATGAAGAGTGGCCCCCACTTGCCGCAACTAGAGAAAGCCCTCGCACAGAAACGAAGACCCAACACAGCCAAAAATAAATAAATAAATTAAATTAAAAAAAAAAAAAGTTTCAAAATATGTATCATAGAAAAAGTAGAAAGTATTAAGTGTAATTATCTAATGAGTATTAGGATTACAGATTTTTTGTTTGCTATCATTTTGAATTTTTCAATAACACACATATATATATATATATAGTTTATAAATTGAAAAATACCAAAAATCACTATAATAAAAATAATTATAATTATAGAACAAAATATATAACAACAAAAATTACTATAATATAAAAATTATTTAAAAATACTTTTTCAAAAATGTTTACTGTATTTCAAATGGAACTTGACACTAAGAAGGGTGAATTTTACTCTATGCAAATTATCCCTCTATAAACCTGACTAAAATGTGTGTACAGTATACACACACACACACATATATAGTCTCGCTGGTATTCCCAGTAGTCAATACTTGGATTTCTTCTTTAAAGTATATATTAAAAGATACATTAAGAAATAAAATGGGATTTGTGAGAAGGATATTGCAAAGTCAAAGTATATCATTATAACCTGTGACACAGAAATCACTCATTTTGATAACTCAGACCATTAAAAAGAAAAGCTATCTTTTTAGTATAGAGTATAAGACTACTGAAGATGGAATGTTTAAGAAAATACTCATTTCCAGTAGGAAAGAGAAAATAAGAGCCTTTGTCATACCTTTGGTATGTCCATACTTTCTGCTGTAATTCATGAACTTAGGGACTCCATCATTGTATATTAGATAGGCTGTGTTGTTATCCTGCAGGAACATTTTAGGGTTATAATGGCATAAATCTTTCACTCATAAATGCTCACAACATTTCTACCAGCTACCGGCCTGCAATACGGAACTTTCATTAATACACATGAGAAGTCATCCATTCCCCTAATAGGCAGCTTTCCCATCGATATGAATTCTGTGACGTGCAAGACAAGGGACAAGAAGTCCATTCTCAACCATGCATGGTTTTGTCTTGTGTGACAGGAGCCCTGTGCATTGTGATGTGTGTGTGAGGGCAATATTCCTATTTCAATTATTTTGGACCCATGTTTCTGATCTGGCAACTAGTGTATAATAAAGGGGTACTTAAATATTTGTTCAGGAAATGCAGTAGGAACAACCAGCCAAGGATTACAGCTAAGCTCTCTCCATTGATATTATAGGCACAATGCAGAATTGGCTGTCAGGGTCTGATTTCCTCTGCCTACTTTGTGCTTCGCTGCTTGGTCATAACTTCCTGTTTAATCAGGATTCCTCATTCTCTGCTTCTACTACCTCCCTGATAGGGGAGGATTTTTCTTCAATCCATTTCTCCTGTCACTTCATCTTTTCAACTTGACATTTTCCTGCTTAAAAAAAGTGGTATAATTGAATGTGATAATGGATTTCCTCTGGTAAGGCAACATGCGAGTACATTCTCCAAACAGTTGGTCAAATCTCTGAGTCAAAATGAAGCTATTATTTTGATAGTATCTCTTTGTCATGTTTTGGAAACTTGCTTATATTTGTTCTGTGTCATTCCATTTCAGTTGTGTCATGATGTAGTGACTTTTAATGAAGCCAATGATGTCAATATTAAAAAGTCTCAGTGACATAATTAAAAGCAGGAAAGGACAACCCATCCCCTTAATAGAAGACCCTTGCTTGTCTCTCAGAAAAAAAATCAATAACTGAGTTTCGTACAGTTGCTTCATTATTTGATATAATCTAAAACCATTTTTTTAAAAAAGGTACAACATAGTCTCTACAGCATTCTTGGCTACTATGTTTAGGAATATTTAGAAAAGTAAGCTGTTTTCTTACCTGCATTTTCTGTAATTGACCGTCGCTACCGTTGGCGTTCAGATTCTCCACTGGAGAACTCTGACAGTTATTCTATGAGCCTGTATGGAATGCGGTAACAAGGCCATTGTGTGCCTTTGGGGTACAATGTGGAAGGCCTCTGGGAAAATTCTGTAAGGAACTTAATTCTTCTAATAGATGAAGTTTATCATTCTAACCAGAGGTAAAACAGCCAGCTAAGGTAAATGAGATGTAGCTCTAGTGAAAAGAGGCTCTCTCATAAAGGGGAAAAATCATGAACTAAGAATAGGACCTGGAGATTATCATACTAAGTGAAGTAAGTCAGACAGAGAAAGACAACATCATATGATATCGTTTATATGCAGAATCTAAAAAAATTGATACTAATGAGCTTATTTACAAAACAGAAACAGACTCAGACTTAGAGAACAAACTTATGGTTACCAGGGGGGGAACGATGGGGAGGAGGGATAGATTGGGAGTTTGGGATTGACATGTACACACTGCTATATTTAAGATAGATAACTAACAAGGACCTACTGTGTAGCACAGGGAACTCTGCTCAATATTCTGTAATAACCTAAATGGGAAAAGAATTTGAAAAAGGATACATGTGTATGTTTAACTGAATCACTTTACTGTACACCTGAAACTAACACAATATTGTTAATCAACTACGGTCCAATATAAAATAAAAATTAAAAAAAAAAGAATAGGCAGACCTAGGCTTGTGCCTCTAGACCCTTTTTTTTTTTTTTTTTTTTGGCCTCGTGGCTTGCAGGATCTTAGTTCCTCATCAGGGTTTGGGGTCTATCCCAGGCCCCCGGCAGTGGAAGCACGGAGTCCTAACCACTGGACAACCAGCGAATTCCCAGGACATCTTTATTCCTTTAACACTTATGTTGGGTATTATTTCGACTACTGGATGTTGAATAAGAAGTGTACGGTCTCTGCCCCCAGTCTAGCAGGGAATAATCAGGTAAATATAGGCAAATGTGATATAGTTTGATAAGTGTTATTATCAAGGTATATGGAAGGTTCTCATTTACAGAGGCAAAAGAAGGGATATTTTCCAACATAAACCCGATATTGGCATAACGTGACATTTGAGATTTAAAACCAGTTGGTCTGATCTCGCATTCTACTCTCTGTCAGAAGTTCAATTCCAGATCAGAAGGTGGGGAAGTTGTGTTCTCATAGTCACTTCTGGCACATAGTTCCAACTTCCAAAGAACACTCAGTCTTTTCGGTTGTTCTTTGGGCTCCATGCCAATCAGACATGGAAATCAGCCCCTTTACTGTCATTTTCTTCCCAGAATCCACCACTCAAGACATTGCGTGTGAGCAGGTTTTACTGAAGGTATGAAACATTGAATGGTTTTACATCACCAAGCTGACCTGCCTCCAATCTCCCTCCAAGTTTTGTATACTTTTTAATTCCTAGCTCCCATCTACCCCTTCTTTATTTTGCAGAGCAGTTTAGCTCTCACGCCCTCCTAGGCTCTGGGGCTACTTTTGCACTTCCAAAGATCATTATTATAGTTTGCCAAATGAAGACCCATCTTCCCCAAATAAGATAAATGACAGAGGCTTTGCAATGTTGCTCTGGCCTTTCTCTTCTTGGGCAGTCTGCGATTGGGAGGGGAAGAATGTGTTTATTTTCTCACTGACAGGTTATACTCCAGGTTTTCCATCCCCAACCTTGGAAAGCACAAGCAGCTACAGGTAGTTTTGCTTTTACAGAATAATCGATTAATTCAAAACAGGGATGTTGCTGAGAATGAACAATTTCTAAAAGCCTCTAGGACAGTGTTTGGAACATCACATGTACTCAAACAGCTTACAAATAAGTTTTGACTTTGTAACTTGGCTCCGAAGGCTGGTCTTAATGACAGGTGAATAAAGTGAATATTTGTGCACAAGGTGATAGCTCTCTGCACATTTTCAGGAAATGCTCAAATAGACACATGCAGTGGTGCTAGAGTATAACTCAGTATTGTTGTGGGGATTAAATTAGTTGACATATGTAAAGACCCAACACGTTGTAAGTGCTGAGTTCTTTTACATATTTACTTCTCTATAAATTATTGTTAGGAAATGCATAGATGAGTATAATTGGATGTTAATTATTGTTCGATTTTACTTGTCACCCCTGGTTGAAGAGCAGTATCTTGTCACTGAACAGCAGATGGTGCCTGGAATGTTGGGAGACTGCCCGCATTGAGGCAGTTAACTCATTGCCTGATGGAGTCCCGATAGCAGGTTTAAGCTCCGTATTCAGGAAAGTTAGTTCCAGGGCCTTGAACTAGAGCCCTAGCTCTCAACCTACTATTTTGAAAATGATTAATTAAAAGGAAGACCAAGTGGAACCCTTTACTTTTTCCACCAAACTCATCCCACCATGGCTTAAACAACCCATAACTCATGGCATATTGATCACAGATCTATATTGCATTGTCATAGGAGAGGGCTCTTCTCTCTATTTCCATTAAAGGAGTAATATAGCAAGTACTGAGCACATTGGCAGAGTTTGGCAGCCAGACGATTTCAATATGTAATTAGTTCACACTTTGCCCAGTGATGCCATTGGACATAGTGCCGAACGTATCAACAATTTGGCATTGCTATGGAGTATGTTGACGTATTCCCTAAGGTCTTAGTTAGATTGATTCAGATTCTGAGCTAGCTTACTTCCAGTTGCTAGGATTGGGCATTGGGTAGACAAGGAGTTAAAATCTTTTAGAAGACTTGGAGTCTGTATTATGCATTTTATATGATTCAAATAAATGATTAACTATAACATACCTCGGAAGCATGTGCTTCATATAGCTGTTGTAATGTCCTTCCCAAAACACTCTTGGTGGTATTCATTAGTTGCTTGCTCCTTCTCCAGCTTCTGGTTGCAGAATCTAGGTATAGGTACTCTACCCCAGTCTCTCTACTTTCCTTGTCTTGCCTTTTAGGCAACTTATAAAATGTAAACCTAACAAAGGAAATAATTATGAATTACTAACATTTACTAACTGTTTCCCTGATGGCAGCCACTGTGTCAAGCACTTAAATGTATCATTTCACTTATGTTTCACAGAAGGCCTCTAAGTCTCAGGAAGGGGATTTGCGCAAGCTCTCTGCCTCTTTTTCCACCCTTACTGTTGCTCCTTCCCAATGAAGGAAATGCAAATCTGACTGTACATGTTCTAAAAACATTTACTGGCCTGGGGGGTGGGATCCCCATAGTAGAAGTTTGCATACTTTGAGAATGGCTTCTCTGTTCTTTCTTCATTCTATAAGGCTGCAGTGGGGAGAATGTCAAGGCCCAGGCCTGGACTAGAGAGGTCTTAGATATGTTTTTCTCTGCTGCCTTAGGTGCTTGGCGTGCTCATCTCTTTGTAGCGGGCTGGCTGGGTCTGAAATTTGGGTTTAGGCATCAGAGTCAGTGGAGGCTTTCTTGAGCCTCTGGCCTAAGCCACATTCTTCAGCTCAGTTTATCAGAATGCTCTGCATTGAGGATTCAGGTCCAAGACCAGCCAATTAAGTAAATGCCTCTCTTTCTTTACTATTGTCTCCTATCTGTATATCTCCTTTGGTTATCTCACAGGGAACAGAGGTTGTTAGACCCACATGGCATTCAGCCATTCTTGGATCATCTAGCCCAGGGTTTCTCAATGTGCTGTATTCACACTTTGGGCCCCATTGTCCTCTGGGAGCCTGCTCTGTGCATTGTAGTATCCCTGGCCTCTTCCTATTAGATGTCAATAGTACTCCCCAGGTCGTGCCAATCAAAAATGTCTCCAGACATTGTCAAAAGTACCTGGAAAGCAAAATCGACCCGGTCTAGGCAAACACTCTTTAATAGCACAAACCCCACGATTAACCCTCAAATACTCGCACTGGACCAAACATTGTAATGCATTCACTATTACCACACAACAGTGTCTCACACTGCCGAGAAAAGCTTCAACGTTCACTTGGTTCTCATCAGTCTTATGCTTCCATTTATGCTCTTTCCTGCCCTGTCCAGGCTTTCTTACTCTCAGGGCCAGGTCCTCACACATGGCACGAAACATGAAATTATTCTTTGATGCTGACCTCATGTTCCTCTGCCCTTTAACTCTCGCAGGTAGTTGTAGCAGCTTGAGACTGTACCTCCCTGTCTGCTTAGCTCAGCATTCTCTCTGACAGATATTGCTAAGTAATATGTCCATTCAGTTGTGGCAAAAATAAATTTTGTATATTGATCACAATTTGGTGGCCCACCAGTGAAATGTTCGTCAACTGTCATGGCACACCAATTAAGGACTAGTGCTTTTAAACATTTTCCTTAGGTGACCATCTCCAATTATAATCTGAAGATTTCTGAATCTATTTCTAGCCCAGATCTCTATGCTGAGGTCTAGATAAACCCAAATACAAAGATGTCTCAGAGACCTCCAACTCCATATTTTCGAAACCAAGTTCATAATATTTTGCGACAACTTTACGCATCCCCTGCTCTTAGGGAACACATCCACACAGTCACAGAAGCCAGCAACCTGCAAGTCTTTCTTAACTTCTTCCTCTCTCCTACTACCCTGTGCCTATCCATTACCAAGTCCTCTCAGGGCGTTATTCCTCTCTATTTCCTCTTCTTTAACTCGGGTCCATACTTCTTCTCACCTGTAACACTGCCGAAGTCCTATTGGTTTCCATGACTCTAGACTAGTCCCCAGCCAGCTGGCCTTCAGAGTACTGCCAGTGGGCTTGCTAAAATGCAAATCTGACTGTATCAAGTCCCCACTTGAAGTCTCTCAGTAGCTCCCTTTCAAGGTCAAGTTCAGACTCAGCAGTTCAGCACATGAAGCCCCTCATGACCTGGCTCTCACCTATCTCTCTAAGCTCCCCTCTCCCCTCCTGCCATTTCCCCACGTTCTCCCGAAGTGCCAACTTTACTTAACTGCTTCCAAACTCTCCCCACTGCTTATTGCCTCTGGACCTCCTCATTGCTTCTTCATTGGCCTGAGATGCCCTTGCATCTCCCTTGTTTTTCTAACTAACTCATAATTGTCCTCAAAACTTAGCTCCAAACTATTGGGTTTGCCAAAAAATTTGTTCAGGTTTTTCTGTGCGATGATATGGAAAAACCCGAACGAACTTTCTGGCCAGCCCAGTACTTCCCCAGAGAAGTCTTCTGGGCTCTATCCTCCCCAATGCCCCATCTAATGCCCCATATATGCCCTTACCACATAACTATGAGCTCCTCAAGGGTAAGAACTATGTTTTGTTCATATTTGTATTTTCAACACTCAGCACAGGGCTGGTGTGAGCTCAGTAACTGTTTGCTGAGAGACCGATTGAGTGGATCTATGTTCTCTAGCCTGAAGTTTACACAAAGCTTGCTGCCAACCATAAAGGCAAACCTAAACACCCTAATTAAAGAGTGAAAAAGTGATTAAAGCTTTCGGAGAATCCATGACTGTCACGCAAACCTGCGTTTCGTCTCTTTGACACTGCAGGAGACTGGTGACCTACCACCCACTCCAACAGCTGCCTGTGCTGTCCAATAAACAAGGTTAACCAAACAGTGCTCTGTACCATCAAGCCCTCTTTCTCCTTCACATAAGGAGACGCTCCAGTGTCAGGGAAAAATTAACCTCTCTCCTTCATCAACTCTAAAAGGATGTTGGAAGGGTTCTGTTAGGAAAGCCACAATGCAATTAAAGGAAATTGCCAACTGAGAGAAGCTGTCAGCTCTAATGCACCTCTGTGGCCACCAGCCTTGCCCTGCTGAGAGCATGAATCAGGCCCACGAGGGGCTGCTAAGCTCCTTCTCAAAGGGAAGCGCCCTCATTCAGAAGCCTACCCCTATCTGGATACGTGGCTCATTTACACACTTCAACTTGCTTTCTTCTTAAGGGGAGAGGTGGAGTGGAAGCCTCCTGAACTTCACAGTGCGCCAGTTAGCCACCAGTACTCTGGCTTTCTATCTGCACTCACCAAGCCTCACATTTCATTTACCTACCAATCCACAGCTTCACCTTCCTCGTTTCTGCACGATATTGTTGTCGCCTTCAGGATCCCAAAGAGGCCAAGGAAGAGCAAAGCCAGGAGTGCTCTTAGAAGTCTTGCTGTCATTTTCTATCCGGCACCTTTATTCCATGGCACAGCAGGAAACTTTCCCCCATGGATCGTGAAGTCTGAGTTTCAAGTCTCTCAGACTGTGCTGGCTCTGACATTTGATTCCATTTACTTCTGCCATTTGCTGTTTAGGCATTTTCAGAATGGGACGAATCCCATGTAATTGTGTGATTCTGTCACAACATGCCAGCGTGACTCCGAACGCCTTTGTGCTGAATTGTTGACTGCTGAATAGTTTGCAATGTCATCAAAAAGTCCTGGTGAGAAAAAAAGGGATGTATAGTTAACTCTTGGGAGTAAACATCATGTAGTATGAAATTCAGTGGACAGGAGAACTCTGGATTGATAAATAGATGTTGAATAAAATCTGTTTCATGTTTTTCCCTTTATGATTGTCTCTCTATGAGTGAGAGCAAATGTTTGTGGTTCAGACATTACACAGAAACGACAAAACTTTGTATCTATCTTAGTAATAATTAGGATCTATCACTTGTAATATTCTCTATCTTAAGGAAACATTTCCTAAAGGGTACTTCAAAGTCTTGCTTCAAAGAAAGAGCAAATTCAGTTGTATTTTACTGAAGATGTTTACATAGCCTCTCCACCTCCTGGTTTTAGCCACTCAGCATGGTGCTTTACTTCAAAGAGGCCTTGGTGTCCAATTGGTTGCAATGCAATCAGGTAAACATATTGACCGCTCATGCTTCAGATCAAATAAAAATGTTACAAGCATCTGTTTTGCCCAAATTATTCTTTCCCATTCTTGAACCTGAATCTGAAGTTGAAGGCAAAGGGAAAATGGCTCATTTCCATGACTATAAAAAGGTGAGACCATTCTCTTTTTGGAGGAGGGAAGAAGTAGATAGGCAGATGAAAACATTTCTTTAAGTGCATGATGCCTTTGAATCAATTATTAAAGATGCTGTAATAATAAATAGCAGTTTACTTTATGCCTGAAAATCATTATGGCTCTGATCTGTCCCTTTGCTTACGGATCCAGATCAGAGTCACTTAGGTATTCAGACTAAATTGGACCCTTGCAAACTGGATCACTTCTATGGTTGAGCTGGTGTTGTTCAGGATTCTTGGGCTTCATAAAAAACGAAGGGCTTAGAGCTCTTTCTCCTAAAACAGAATTTTGTGAGGAATGTTATGGACCACCTGCCCACATTTTCCTGTGGTGCTGACAAAAAGGGACCTCAACCCAAACCTGCTAAATAAGAATTCTTCCAGTTGGGCTCAAGAATCTACACTATTTACAAGTTTTTTGGTGATGCTGCTGCACCCTAAACTTTGAGACTTGCTGCCCTGAGGCCAACGCTGTGCTGTATCTGGTTTCACAACCTACCAAACTGGTAAACCGAGAAGCATTTTTCTGACCATTCCTCCATGGGTATCATTTTATTTAATGTATGTGTTTACTGCACTCAGAAAAAAAGGATTTCAGCAACCCCAAAATTTCATCAGTTTTTAAAAAAATTTCATAGCATGAAGTTTACTTTTCTAAGTTAAAGTGAAATAAATTTAATTTTATCTTGTGATAACTTTTGGTATTATAATGATAATAGGTGAGTACACTAGGCTTAGGATTCATTGATTCATATACAGAATGCAAGCAACTTGTTTTCATTTACGTAGGCTAAAGAACATTTGTTGAATAGGATATAAAATAATTCCCGTTTTCTCCTCATTACACGCTTAGCACAGTGCCTGGCAAATAGTAAATGATCCATAAGTGTTAGCTAAGATTATTTTTACTACAACCTGAGCCCTTCCTGTGATTGAGCTACAGGATATCTGTATTAGGATGGTTTTGCTAAAGCCAAATGTATTTCAAGGTCTGGAAAAACGCAATTAATTAGGTTCTTTCCTTTCAGGTGTCACTTTCAATAAGCTTATCTCCTGTTGTTGCTGACCTGGTCATGCTGATTGTCAGTCAACAACCTTCCTTATGCAATCACTAGGTGTCAAACACTGTACCGGTGGTTGAGGGTTTCCAGGGATTTCAACATTACCCTAAAGCCTAGATTCCAGTGTATCCTGGGTTTTTACTAACAACAGCAAAGTAATGTCGTGGAAGGAAGCACAATGAATTTGGTGGATGGAGAAAATGCAAACTGAGCAGAATGTTTTTCACATTACCCACTTTTGAAGCCCAATTAGTACAATATTATGAAAACATCACGTCTCCTTCACAACGTGATTACCTCTATAGAGTAGAAATAGTAGAAAATCCCTTCATTGTAATTTGGCCAAGTATAGTGAACAAAGACGAGTACTTTACTTGGTAATGGGCTTCTTTTTTAATGGTTGGAAGTTTGCATTCATTCATCCAATAATCCTAGAAAATTTCAGTCTTTTTTTTTTAATTTAAGTACAGTTTACAATGTTGTGTTAATTACCGCTGTACAGCAAAGTAATTCAGTTATACATACATATTCTTTTTTTTAATAGTCTTTTCCATTATGGTTTATCATAGGATAGTGAATATAGTTCTCTGTGCTATACAGTGGGACCCTGTTGTTTATCCATTCTCTATATAAAAGCTTACATCTGCTAACCCAAACCTCCCACTCTATCCCTCCCTCAACCCTCTCCCCCTTGGCAACCACCAGTCTGTTCTCTATGTCCATGATTCTGTTTCCATTTCGTAGATAGGTTCATTTGTATCATATTTTAGATTCCACACATATAAATGATATCATATGGCATTTGCCTTTCTCTTTCTGACTTACTTCGCTTAGTATGATAATCTCTAGTTGTGAAAATCTCAGTCCTGATCTCTTCAAATTTTGCCTCTTCCACATTCTCTCTATCATATCTTTCTAGTACATTTTTAATACTATTCTTTAAAAAATTTTTTTAATTGTAGTTGATTTACAATGTTGTGTTAGTTTCAGGTGCACAGTAAAGAATATATATATATCCTTTTTTTAAACATCTTTATTGGAGTATAATTGTTTTACAATGTTGTGTTACTTTCTGCTGTATAACAAAGTGAATCAGCTATATGTATACATATAACGCCATATTCCCTCCCTCTTGCGTCTCCCTCCCACCCTCCCTATCCCACCCCTCTATGTGGTCACAAAGCAGCGAGCTGAACTCCCTGTGCTATGCGGCTGCTTCCCACTAGCTATCTATTTTACATTTGGTAGTGTATATATGTCAATGCTACTCTCTCAGTTCGTCCCACCTTACCCTTCCCCCTCCCCGTGTCCTCAAGTCCATTCTCTATGTCTGCGTCCTTATTCCTGTCCTGCCCCTAGGTTCATCAGGACCATTTTTTTTTCTTTTTAGATTCCATATATATGTGTTAGCATATGGTATTTGTTTTTCTCTTTCTGACTTACTTCACTCTGTATGACAGACTCTAAGTCCATCCACCTCACTACAAATAACTCAATTGCATTTCTTTTTATGGCTGAGTAATATTCCATTGTATATATGTGCCACATCTTCTTTATCCATTCATCTGTCGATGGACACTTGGGTTGCTTCCACGTCCTGGCTACTGTAAGTAGTGCTGCAGTGAACATTGTGGTATATGTCTCTTTTTGAATTATGGTTTTCTTAACATACAACATGGACCTACTGTATAGCACAGGGAACTCTACTCAATATTTTGTACTAACCTACATGGGAAAAGAATCTGAAAAAGAATATATATATTCTGATCTAGATAAAAGTCAATGTTCAGCTCAAAAGTAGCTGAATATATATATTCTTTTTCAGATTCTTTTCCCATGTAGGTTATATTACAAAATATTGAGTAGAGTTCCTGTGCTATACAACAGGTCCTTGTTGTTTATCTGTTTTATATATAGTAGTGTACATAAGTTACTCCCCAAATCCTAATTTATCCCTCTCCCCAACATTTCCGCTTTGGTAACCATAAGTTTGTTTTCTATGTCTTTGAGTCTGTTTCTGTTTTGTAAATAAGTTCATTTCTAGTTCATTTTATGTCTCTCTCATATATTCTATCTCATGTGTGTCTGCATTAATCCCTGATTCTTTACTTGGATCAGTCTCCCAGTTCTCTAATTCTCTCTTTGGCAAGATTAATCTGTTACTCTACCTCTTACAAATAACTAGTTCTTTCTTCAGTTGTGTTCCATCTGTTTCTTAATCCACTTATTAGTGCATTTCTAGAAGTTCTGTTGGGTTATTTTTCAAATTTTCTTTGTCTTGTTTATAGTGCCTTATTTCTTGCTCGAGAGAAGCTATTCAACCTTCTCTTTCATTTCTGCAAAAATATTAAATATATGACTTTTATTTTGTGTCTGGTAATTCCAATCTTTGCCGGTCAGACTTTGCTACCTGTTATTTCTATGACTCTCTCTCATAATACTTTGCTACCATGTGTACCTTTGATTTTTGGTTATGAGTTCATGTTCCTTAAAGCTTTATGTGTGAGAATTTGAGGTTGAGATAAAGCTGGGTTTCTCCAGACCCTGGTCTGTGCTGGCTTCATCAAAGTGCAGTCATCCTGTGAGGACTCCTGGGAGTTAGACTGTTGGCTTTATTTATTTATCCTCAATAACTTTTTGAGGTATGGTTTACATACCATAAAATTTTCATATTTAAGTTCAACTTTATTTTTGTTCAAACTGTTATAAGACTGTTAATATACAGAGTAAAATCTAGAATGTGACAGAAAGCTGAATGCTTGTTGCATCATTAATTTGATGAAATGGGATGAGACAAACAAAATGACTCAGGCATTTGTAAAATAAAGAATTCTTCATGAAAAATGTGGTTAAAGGGAAATATAAGTAGAATAAGTGGAAGAGGACCAGATAGTTTTGTTTGGTTAATTCCTACTCATCACTTAGGGGGCTTTGTGGATACCAGTTCCTCCTGGAAGCCATCCCCCATCTCTCTCAATCCAGCTTAGGTGTCCTTACAATATAGTCCCAAAACCCATTGTATTTTTTCAATTAGAGTAATTATCATAATGTGTTCTAAATACTTGGTTTCTTTTCTGAAGTTCCTCTAGAAAGCAGAGGTCAGCAAACTCCTGTGGGTCAAATCTGGCCCACTGTCTGTTCCTGTAAATAAAGTTTTATTGGAATACAGTCACACTCATTCATTTATGTACTATGTATAGCTACTTTATGCCATAATGGCAGAGCTAAGTAGTTGCAACAGAGATCATACAGCCTGTAAAACCTAAAATACTCTTTGATTCTTTACCAGAAAAGTTTATTCTACTCTAAAGTTCGTTCTAATCTCTATCAGGGCAGAATAGTGACTGCCTTGTTTGCTGTTTATCTCCAGCACTTACCACGGTGCTTGTCACTAGAAGGAATTAAATAAATAGAGATGAATGTATGGATTGAATAAAAAAGGTTTCAGAGACTTCAGTTTTGGGGTTATGCAGATTTTAGAATGAATTAAATCTAATCAGAGAAACAAATAAATGTGGGTATGTAGGTAAAATCCCATTATAAAGAACTTCACTATAATGTTATATCAGGGAGATAGCTGAGTATCATAAAAATAATCAGGCAAACCTGGGTCCATGCCTGGTCCTACCTCTCATTAGCCACGCAGTTTTGACCAAACTATTTAACCTCATGAGTGTCAGCTTCCTTTTCTAAAGGTGGGACTCATGAGCTGCACCTTTACAAAATGCTATCAGGATTCGGTGAGATGCTGTGTACATAGCCTCCAGCACATAACTGGTGCTCATTAAATGTTGGTTCCTTCTTACCTTGTTTCTTTTCTATCATGATGCAGTTATTTCTTTGTCTTTGCAGATGGACTGAAAACAGTCCTTTAGTGATATGGTTCTATTGACCACAAATAAGCCTCCATTACTCATGTTTTCAACGGTCCTGATCCAGAAAAATGTCAATGTTCAACTCAAAAGTGGTGCCCCATTGTTGAAGGCACGGAGCTGAATTTTAATCCTGCCCCAGAGGGCAAGCACTCTTCTTTCCTTCCCTTATTTCACAGTTTAAACAAACCTGCAATAAACACAGAATTCATCTGAGCTTAGAATTTATCTGTAATTTAGAAAAATGACTGAAGTGCTAGAAAAACCAATGGTTTGAGCAGGGGGCATCTCCCAGTTTTGGGTAAGTTCTGCCTAGTATAGTGTAGGTAGAATAACACTGTTCAGTCTCAGTAGGGCCCTTTACACTGTATCAGTCTGTCTGTCAGCTTTGGGAAGCTCACTTAACATCACTGATCTAGTTAATATTAAAATAAGGGTCCTTCCCACCAAATCACAGGGTTTTTGTGAGGAATAGGTAAGATAATATAGGTCTTTAGTGGATAGAAAATTTTTAAATGGTATAGAAATGCAAGTTTCTGCAGTAGCATGCCCACTTCCCTCCTTCTGGGAGGGATCAGAATGCTTCCTTTCTCTCCCTAATGAGTGTAGGGACTCTGACGTAGTGAGAAAGAATGTGTCACTTTGGGGCAAATGGTCGAGGTACTCCTCCTCCCTCTGTCACCCAGTAACTGTGTGACCTTGGCAAGTTACCTAACCCTAGTGTCTTCCTTTGTAAAACTTGGTTAAGGATATCTGCTTCACAGGGTTCTTGTAAAGGGTTAGAGGAACTCATATATAGAAATTTCCCATCAAACCCTCACTAAATTGTTGCTACTATTATTTTTATTTTCAAGTCTTATACATTAGGAAAGAGAAATCTTTCAGTGTATGCATTTCAGTAGAATTTCCTTCCAACTGCATGTTTGGAGGTCTCTATCAATTCTTCGCCGTGAGGTTTTCTGCTCCTATTCCTAGAGGCTCCTGAGACCTTGTTCCAGTTCCCTGCCCTAAGGCTATTGGTACTACTGAGAGGCTGGCAAGAAGAAAATTAGCATTTCCCTTGACATTTAGTGATGAGTCTCTCATCCTTAGTAATAGGCAGAAGTATGAAAATAACGGAACACCTGTAGATGGAGTCTTCATTAGGTGACAGGTCGCCCTTTCTGCAATAATTATTCATATGAGTCATTATATTGTGCTTGAAACATCTGCTTGACAAATCCCTTTGGAGCCACACTTTGAACATAACTCAAGGCATATCCCCCTTGATAGTAAAAATAAGCCACTCTACGGCCTAAAGCAACATGAAATTTGCTAGCAGATATCAATATTTTTCCATCTGAGATTTAGTTGATCCTAAGCAGCCAAAAAATACCAGATGCCTCTAAGATTATTATTCATCATCATTGTTCTTATCTTTATGTATTATTAAGATCCAACAGAGTGATATTAAGATAGTTCATATGAGTGCCCCTTTTTCTCATATTAGTTCAACGTTTTTCTCAGAAGTCTTCTCGTTCACAAATGCCCAAGAAAATAGCTAGGCAAAGGAAAAATCTAGGTGGAAAATTGAAAGAACTTCTCTAGCACATTCCAAAGATAGAGAGGGGGGCATGTCTCCACACATAGTTCTTCCATCTATCACTGCACACTGCAACTGAATTGATATTTAAATATGTGTGATGGGTCCAAAATAGCTAGCACTTCTGTATTTCCCTCTGTTATGGAGGGTAGAGATATGCTTACAAAAGCTCTTCTAATACTTGAGAGAAAATTCTAGTCATTTTAAAATTAAAATCTATAAAAGTTTTCCCTTATCTTTCCTAATATTTTTTCCACCTCAAATCCATCCACTGGGCCTTGTAGAGATTAACAGACTGCAGGCTAAGAACTCCTAGACCTGTAGTGACAACCTACATCACTTTCAATATGACGTGGAAATAAGAGAACACTCAGTATCTAAGCGAAGATGCGTAAGATTCATTTAAAATCTCTCAGAGTTCTCTCCAACATTACTTGCAGGCAATCAGTGATTCTCTATCCCTTTATATTTGAAGACATGTCTAAGAAAAGGGAATTTTTCTTGTGTAGAGCCAAGTATAGATTTACTCCTACTGACATTTTGTCCAGAGTATTACTCTAGGAAATTGTTTCCTTTTATGACTTTGTTCCCTCAAGCCACACAAGCCTGAGGAAAGACAACCAAAGTATGAAGGCAGAAGTAGGCCATATCATAGCAGCAGTCTTTGATTTTAGCCACCCTAGCTCTGGACTGGTGTACAGTCGTCTGACTATTGCTCTCTAACAGTAACTGGAAGGACCCTTTGATGCAAAATATGACATAATTATTATTTATCAATGATAGTCATAGCTACATTTATTGAACATTTGTTATTTGCCAGGCCCTTTTCTAAGTACTTTATGTATTTTTGTCCTGTAATCCTCACAGCAATCCTGCTAGATGGGCACTACTATTATTAATTTTATAAATGAAGAAATTTGCCGCCATTCACAGAGCTAATAGGTGGTGGAACAGAGACTCACACTTGGCCTGACTCCATCCTCTCAGCTACCCGCCCACCCTCCAGATGAGAGCAACCTTGGGATTTTACTGTACGGTTATCTTGGACATGGATCCCTGCCCTACACTGTGCATTATACACAATAGGATTCTGGCACCTACTTCCGGTTTCTCAGACTGCAGAACTGGGGAGGTCTTATTGATGAGAACAGCCTCAGTCTGGCCTGGGCCGTTATCTGTTCTGTCAGGTCCTGCTGAGGGACTCTTGGGTGTCCCACGCCGTTCTTGTTCCATCCTGCTCCAGTCTCGGATGGTTATGTCCTCTTTATTCTGACTCTTTTCTCAGTGCACATGATTACTCAGCCTTTGCCAGAGCGTCACAGTCAGGAGGGAGCTTGCTAAAGAGTGCTGACCTCTCCCGCGTGTGTCTTGCATGAACCCCAGGATAGCTGCACAGTGCTAGAATGCTCTGTCTTATTAGCAATGTGAACACTTTGTGCTGTGTCAGTAACTTTGTCTACCTGCGATTCTGCCCTTCCTGGCCCTTTATTCTCCAGCCAGCTGTGCCTGTGATCTCCAGGCTGTCGTGACCAGAGGGCAGAAGTTGCTTTCCTCACTTTCCCAGGAAGAGGAACTTCTTGATTGGGGTCTGAGCTGAAGCAGCTTTTCCTGTATTGCAATCTTTGGGGTATTTTCATGAACTATTCCATGTCACTACCCAAGAGGTGCAGGTGGTGGGGCAGCATTCGGTCATTCATGATACATTTATTAAGCACCAATTGTGTTCCAAGCATTCTGCTGAGCACTGGGGTTGCCATGGCGACCAAGATAGAAATTGTTTCTGCTTTCATAGTTTACTGTTTTTGAATAAATCAGACCCATGAAGAGGCTATTGTAATGTGATTTGATAAAGACTCTGATAAGGCAATAACAGAGCATTTTGAGAGCACATAGAAGGGACACCTACTCCAGACTTGAAGGGCTGGGGCAAATTACCTAGAGGAAGTGACATCTGAGACTTAAAGAAGTTGAGTCAGAAGAAGTTAGGCAGGTAAAGAGATTGGTAGTTGGGTAGCAAGGAAGAGAAAGAATGTTCAAGAAAGAGGTAATAGCAAATTCAAAGGCCTACAGGCAAAGAAGAACACATGTAGGGCCTGGGTGACCACAATTAGCTCAGGATAGCTGAAGTGGAGTTTGAAATAGGGTGTGGCAAGATATGAAGCTGAACTAATGAGCAGGGGTAGGGAAATGAAGGGTAGCTATCATTTAATCTTACTCTGTATCTCATGGGTACCACTTGCTTTCAACAGACTAACCGACTTGGGTATTTAGTGGCAGGGGATGGGACTGAGGAGTAACATTTGTTAAGTCCTGCTGTGTGCCGAGGATGATGGAAGGTCTCAGAGACCTTTGGTCCTGGACCTCAGCCCATACCATCCAGGGACCCCAAGCCAGCCAAGTGCCTCCCTGGCCCGGGTAGAATCCCTTGCAATTCGAGACATGCCAGAGTCTTCCTTCTGCTGTTTCCAGCAGTGCTCGCCACTCTAAAAACTAGTGCCCTTAATCAAGTTCCCCTCTGCTATCTCTTCTGCTGCTACATCCACAGCCAGGCCTGACATGGACACTCTTACTGGGGTTGACCTCACTGCACCACCAGGTACCAGGGACTGAGCCAGCCCTTTCACATTCACCAGCAACTCTACTTGTAGGGGCAGTTATCTCCATTTGTACAAAGCTGGAAACTGAGGCTCAGGGACATCAAATTATTTGTCACAAGCCACAAAGCTATAAGTGGTAAGGCAGAATTTGGACCTGGTCTGATTTCAAAGCCACTACAATCACACAACTGTGCCTCTTTCCCTGTCAGCATTATAGTTCTTATTAGGATCCTTCAAGTCTGCTCTTTAGGTTTTCTTATTGATACTTTTCTTGAAGATGAGTCCCCCAAAGATTGGGTCAGATGCATCCAAGGGACCTCTCCAAGAGTTGTCCCTTACATGTGTCCCTCCTACAGAGGAAGCACTGAATTCAGACACCACAGACCTTCAGGGTATGTTCAATAACCAACAGCAGCATGCTGTACCAGGCTCTATCCCCAAGATTTAAGGCAACCTTCACTACCCCACTTTGATTAAGAATATGACAATAATTTCTGATGTTGGCAAGCATTTTAAAATTCCTCCCAAGGGATTTGGTGATTTTTTTTATGTGGGTAGATATTTAGGCAGCCCTTGGCCTATCTGAGCATATCGCCTACGTGGGATTCGCAGACGAGGTTTCTTCTTTGCGACCCTCCCCAGATTCTCACTGCATGTTGTTTTTGGTTTACTTTTATTTTTGTCACCTTTTCTCACTACCATTTTAATGTTAATTTTCATGCTAAATAGAATAGGTTTTCCTGTCCCTCTGCTCCCTCCTGCCTCTTCTCTCAAACACCAATAAAGCCCAGGGACAAGTCTTATAGAGTCTAGCAGTGGAGATGGACGTATTCACTAGCGAGGGCTCCAGCTTCAGACAGGGATACTAATGAATCAGTCACAAGCTTTTATTAAGTGTTTCTTCGCTAAAAGCATAGCTTTCCTTGCAGCCATTTGGCTCTGGCTCTGTACTGCTGAAGGTAGTCTAGACCCTGTCACTAATTACTCTTCTTCCTGGTAGCAAGTAGAAGAAGCAATTTTCAAATTGTTTTTATTGATCACAGGGCCGTTTCTCCAGAATACTACTCTCTATAAAAAAGGGGATATAATTATTTCCAGTTAACATAGTCAAAAGATTTTATAGAGAAAGGCAGTTTATGTAGTAGTTAGAAGTACACAATTTGGAGTCAACAGAGCTGAGGGTGAATTCTTGGCTCTATCCTTTACTAACTGGGGTAAGTCACTTAAATTCTTTGAACTTCAGTTTCTCCCTCTGCAAAATGGGAATAATATTAGTTCATAGGGCTGATATAAGGATTAAGTTAGTAGAGATAAAATAAGAGTAAATAGTTTGGCTCAGGAGGTATGGTTATTATTGTTGTTGCTTATTATTATCAAGAAAGCCATCTAACTGTCTCTCTTCAGGCCAATCTGATATATTTTCATCTGTTCCTTGTGATTCTCTTTTCTCCATACAAATTCTCATTCTCCTTCAAAGGTAAGGCATGATCTTTCTTTCAGGAATACTCTGACTCTTACCTTTCATGATTACATGATAAAATTAAGGCTTAAAGAAATTGAAGTTGACTTCTTGTTTTCATTTAGCCTTCTTCATTAAGATGACTGTTTTCATTGCAGAATGATGAGGTGGAGCTTGTCCGAACTGGCTATGGGAAGGATATGGTAAAAATTCTCCATATTCAGCGAGATGGAAAATATCACAGCATTAAAGAAGTGGCAACTTCAGTGCAACTTACTCTGAGCTCCAAAAAAGATTACCTGCATGGAGACAATTCAGACCTCATCCCTACAGACACCATCAAGAACACAGTTCATGTCCTGGCAAAGTTCAAAGGCGTATGCATCATTCTACTTCTTAGATGCTGCCCATCTGGATGCAGAAATCACAGTACTATATTATGAGGATACTACTCGCTTATTTCAAGTTCCCTGTACTTTTTAACCCTATTTTTACATTTAAACCATTGAAAAAAGTTCCTTTTCTCTTCTAAAAGTCTCAGCTTTACAGAAAATCTTGCTTTTTTTTTTTAAACTCACCTTTTAATTCTCTTTTCTTTTCTTCTTTTTTTCCCATTTGTTCTCTTTTCTTGGTTCTCAACTCACTACAACATCTTTAAGGCAGAGAATCCTACTTGACAAATTTACATGTTATCTCTTAATTAGGATCATTGGCAAATCAAGGCCCTGAGAAGATTTCAGAATAGAATTTTACACATTTTTGTCATGCAATTATTTGAGTCCTATTATTTTTTTCTTTTAGAATGATGTGCATTTATAGAAGAAAGTACCATTTCTCTTCTTGGTATTGCTCTAGAAGAAAATCAAGTATCAGATACATTTCGAGATCTGTCCGACTTTTAATACCTTCCTGATTTTCCCAACTCCGTGACCACTTAGTGTCCACATTTGGTGGTAGTTGTACTTTTCAGAAGGGTCTTGGAACTGATAGACTCTAATCTCTTAGCACTTTTACCTCAGGTTTCTCTAAGTGTGAGTGAAACTGTGCTGGATGACCAGCAGATTTCTGGGCAATTCAAGATAATTTTTTTATTTGCTAAGAAGTCTAGAAAGGCAAGAAATGTAGACTGGAAAGCTTCTTTTCTCATGCTTTTGCATGAAATTCACACCCATAATGCACGAAATGAACAAACTAATTTTTTTTAGAACCTTATTTATTTATTTATTTATGGCTGCATTGCGTCTTTGTTGCTGCATGCGGGCTTTCTCTAGTTGCGGTGAGCAGGGTCTACTCTTCGTTGCGGTGCGCGGGCTTCTCATTGTGGTGGCTTCTCTTGTTGGCGGAGCACGAGCTCTAGGCACGCGGGCTTCAGTAGTTGTGGCTCGCAGGCTCTAGAGTGCAGGCTCAGTAGTTGTGGTGCACGGGCTTAGTTGCTCTGCAGCAGTGGGATCTTCCCAGACCAGGGCTCGAACCCGTGTCTCCTAAATTGGCAGGCAGATTCTTAACCACTGTGCCACCAGGGAAGCCCAAGCAAACTAATTGAAATATTATTTCTGCAAGTTCTGTCTACACCCTGAACCTTTCTCTTGCTAATCAGAATGGCCCAGCAAGTATAGGCAAGGCTATGGAAAAAGGCATTGCTTTCTTTAAAAATGAATTGAAAATAAGCTCTGTACTGTGTTAGAGAAGAGGGTCTCTATATAACACAAATTCTTATATTTCCTGTACTATGTGAGAAGTACAGAAAAGTGAAAGAATGGACCTGTATGTTAAAACCAATTTAAATGTATTCATTGTAGATAGAGTGACTGTATAATTTCTTATCCAAACCAGGATACTTTTCAGAGTGAAATAGGACGCTTATTAATAATTATTCTGAGGCAACAGGTATAAAACAAAACTATCCTTGGGAAACCTATACAGTCTACCTTAATTATAGGCAAAGCCATAAATAATCTGTAGGCTGTACTAGGACCATAAAACATTGCCTAGAGATTAACCTGAAGAATTTGGATGGAAGAAGGGAGCTGCTTTATGGGGGTGGAGAGCTGGGGATGGTCAATAGAAGGCCTGTTTGCAAGGCAAGGAAGCTGAAGTGACCCTTCATTAACATTTTTCTTTGGGAAACTGGGAGGTCTGTTTCCCAGCCTCATGAAGAGAGCAGAGTGTTTTGAAGTATCCTGCAGTACTTTAGCTGCCATGGGTGATGACTGAGCTCACCGTGAGGAGAATCTGAACGTTAAGTTCCTTTTTGCTCATCCACTGATGGATAGACACATCCTCTCCTGCACACAGTTTTCTTTTAAAAACAGGATAGTCTCACCTGGTGATGGTGATCCATTAACTACACTTAGGAGCCCTTGTGAGAAATTGGGATTAGGACCAATTCGTCTCTAATGCTTTCTTATTCTTTGTTTCTCTGATTCTAAAAAACACTTTATCAGGAAAGAGAGTCCCATGGATATTTAAAAATGATTTTTAAGTGGGGCAAGTATTTCTGATCATTCACATTTATTTCTTTTTACAGATCAAAAGCATAGAAACGTTTGCTGTGAATATCTGTGAGCATTTCCTTTCTTCTTTTAACCATGTTATTCGAGTTCAAGTCTATGTGGAAGAAGTCCCTTGGAAACGTTTTGAAAAGGTTACCTCACTTATTCGTGCTCTCAGTTTAATTAAAGAAATTGGCTTTATGACATATGTTGAAATTTTACTGGAAATAATTTTTTTTTTCTAATTTTCAGAATGGAGTTAAGCATGTCCATGCATTTATTCATACTCCCACTGGAACGCACTTCTGTGAGGTTGAACAGTTGAGGAGTGGTGAGAAAATGTTTTTCATGTTTTGATTCTGCAATAGCAATTTCAGTTTTTTTTTTTTTTCTTCTAAACAACTCTGTTTATTAACACCAAGGAAAACTGTAGAGAATTTTGAAGTCTTTTAAATCTGAGATGGGAATGAACAGTGTGACCCTGGATTACATTAAAGAACTATCTGCTTTTTATCTTAAAAATATAAATATGAAATAATAACCTTTGCAACAAATCTGGGGGTTGAGTGATCATTTTTATTGCATGATTTTGAAGTGAGGGAAAAAAAGACACAGGCTGACAAAAGCTCAAATCTCTGAATTTTCTGACCAGTTATTTTTGTACCATACCATGCTATGATTATAATAACCTTTATAGGAAGTATCTAGAAAATAACAATCACATTTCCTTGAAATTTTGTCATAATAATAAACCCACTGATATTATTATAGTTACCATAAAATAAACCTCCTTTAAATATAGCAGTGACAATTATATAATTCTTTCTATTTACCAAGAAATCTAAAAATTAACTGAGGAACATAATTACAATATAGACCTTATTAGTACTGATGATTGAACTTAGCAAAGTGTGTCTTCCACTGATTTGTTGAGGTTGTCAGAGCAGAGTTCAATAATTGACTAAGAGTTAGACTAGAGGACCTCTAAGAACCATAGAACCACCATGGTAGAAATGTCTCTATCCTAATAAAAAATAAACTTTAATGATCATTATAAATTGAGAGTGTGAACTCTGAAATTTTTTCTTTTCTATTTTCCTTTTCTCTTTTCTTCTCCTTTCCTTCCCTTTCCTGCTTGTTTCTTTCATTTCATTTCTTTTCCTTTCTGTATCTCTTTTTCTTTCTTCTCTAGCTCTCTTCAGTAAGAATTTGAGGTGACGTCTCATAAATGTCAGAAATATTAAAAGGTTAATAAAATATAAGTTCCTCTCATCTAAGTTCTATTGGATAATGCTTTCCCTTAGGAAGTCCTAGTGTTTTAGCTATCATTTAGTATTTTTCCCTATCTGTATTAAATTCTAGACACAGCCAGGGCCTTCTCAGTGTTTGATTAACAGTTGTGAAATTATTATTATATAAGGAAGACTGAATAACTAGTTGTTAAGTTGAAAAGGTAATGATTTTTTTAATCCTCTAAATCTGTAGTCATGTGATATATTAACTTGTTGACTGAGCTGTTTGTTAGTTAAAATGTAACTTCCTTTCTTTCCTTCCTTCTTTCTTGCTTTATGTATGTGACTTTGGAGGAGAGAGAGAGGTTCCTGATTCCCCAGGCCAGTGTTTTCCTACCCAAATCACAGTGAATACCCCTGTAAGATTATAAACTCTAAACTGGCACTTCCCAGCAGAAATATAATGCAAGCCACATATCTAATTTAAAAATTTCCTAGTAGTCACATTAGAAAAGTAGAAACAAATTAATTTTAATAATACTTTTTATTTAACCTAATATATCCAAAATGCCACTTACATATGTAATAAATACAAAAATTATTAATGAAATATTTAATATTATTTTTTAAATTAAGTATTTGAATTTCTGTGTGTATTTTATATTTACAGGACATCTCATTTCTCATTTACCATATTCCAAGGGCTTCATAGCCACATGTGGCTAGTGGCTGCCATATTGGTTAGCCCTAAACCACTTTGAGTGATTTTTACAATACTTAACATGTTTCTCATTCCACTTTTAATTATGTAAAATAATAGCAGGGGCTAGAATTAGATTTCAGGAGAGCTAACTAAAAAGATAAGAGCCTGTATAACATATATTTATGTCATTGATTTAAAGATTATTCATTCAATAATGATTTTGAGGACTTGTTAGGTATACTAACGGTGGTAGATTCAGATGTGAATAAGACATTCTCTGACCCTAGTGAGTTCACAGTAGATGAATATTAGGAGATAGACTTATAAATAGATTTATTGCAATATGAGGGGCTAAAGACCACTATGAAAGAATTAAAGGTATGCTATGGGAGTAAAGAGATGCAGAAAACTAACTCTTCCTAGGGCAGTCTGGAAGGCTTGATGGGGGAGGAGGAAATATTCCAACTGACTTTTGAAAAATGATTCAGAATGTGCTGGACATAGAAAGGGGAAAGGAAATTACAGGCAGAAGAAACAGAATGTACATCGGTAGGAGTCATGAAGAGTGGAAGAGGGAAACAAATATTTTGAGCATCTGCCTTATGTAGATCACCATACTAGGCAAATGATTTTAGTGATGAGAGGGCAAAGCATTTGTGCAACAGTAGCAGGTTGAAGGGTCCAGTTTTTAGAATGTAAGGAGCAGAGATGAGGATGAAGAGCTTGGTTTGGGTCTAATGTACCATACTAGCAAGATTGGCCTAACTAGGGAATTCCTGGCAGTCCAGTGGTTAGGACTCTGCACTTTCACTGTTGAGGGCCCAGGTTTGATCTCTGGTCGGGAGACTAAGATCCTGCAAGCCGTGCAGCATGGCCAAAAAAAAAAAATTGGTGTAACTAGGAGGCAGTTTTTGCGTGGTAGTTAAGTCCATAGGTCTTGTCAGATTAAACCGTTTTCTTGTTGTTTGTTTTTTTGTTTATTTTTTTTACTGCTTTGCTATTTTTATTAACAAATTTTTTTAAACCATTTTTTAAATTGAAGTATAGTTAATTTACAATGTTGTGTTAGTTTCAGGTGTACAGTAAAGTGATTCAGTTATACACACACACACATACATACATGTATATGTATATATATATTCTTTTTCAGATTCTTTTCCATTAGAGATTATTATAAGATACTGAATATAGTTCCATGTACTATACAGTAGGTCCCTGTTTTTTATCTATTTTACATATAGTAGTGTGTATATGTTAATCCCAAATTCCCAATTTATCTCCCCCCACTCCTTCTATCCCCTTTGGTAACCATAAGTTTGTTTTCTATTTCTGTGGGTCTATTTTTATTTTGTAAATAAGTCCATTTGTATCATTTTTTTTAGAGTCCACATGTAAGTGATATCATATGATATTTGTCTTTCTCTGTCTGATTTACTTCACTTAATATGATAATCTCTAGGTCCATCCATATTGCTGCAGATGTCATTATTTCACACTTTTTTATGGCTGAGTAATATTCTTTATCCATTCATCTGTTGATGGACATTTAGGTTGCTTCCATGTCTTGGCTACCGTAAATAGTGTGGCTGTGAACATTGGGATGCATGTATCCTTTCAAATCAGAATTTTCTCTGGATATATGCCCATGAGTGGGATTGCAGGATCATATGATTAACTCTATTTTTAGTTTTTTAAGGAACCTCCATAGTGGCTGCACCAAATTACATTCCCACCAACAGTGCAGGAGGGTTCCTTTTTCTCCACACCCTCTCCAGCTTTTAGTATTAATAGACATTTTAATAATGGCCATTCTGACCTGTGAGAGTGATACCTCATTGTAGTTTTGATTTGCATTTCTCTAATAATTAGCAATATTGAGCATCTTTTCAAGTGCCTGTTAGCCATTTGTATGTCTTCTTTGGAGAAATGTCTATTTAGGTCTTCCGCCCATTTTTTTTATTGGGTTCTTTGTTTTTTTGATATTAAGCTGTATGAGCTGTTTGTATATTTTGGAAATTAATCCCTCGTCAGTAGCATTGTTTGCAAATATTTTCTCCCAGTCCATAGGTTGTCTATTCATTTTGTTTATGGTTTCTTTTGCTATGCAAAACTTTTAAGTTTAATTAGGTCCCATTTGTTTATTTCTGTTTTTATTTCTATTACTCTAGGAGATGAATCCAAAACAATGTTTCTGCGATTTATATCAAACAGTGTTCTGCCAATGTTTTCCTCTAGGAGTTTCATACTATCCAGTCTTACATTTAGGTCTTTAATCCATTTTGAGTTTATTTTTGTATACGGTATTAGAGAATGTTCTATGTTCATTCTTTTACATGTAGCTGTCTTCTTATCCCAGCACCACTTATTGAAGAGACTTTCTTTTCTCCATTGTAAATTCTTGCGTCTTTGTCATAGATTAATTAACCATAAGTGCATGGGTTTATTTCTGGGCTTTCTATCCTGTAACATTGATCTATATGTCTGTTTTTGTGCCAGTACCATACTGTTTTGATTACTGTAGCTTTGTAATATAGTCTGAAGTCAGGGAGCATGGTCTCTCCAGCTCTGTTCTTCTTTCTCAAGATTGTTTTTGCTATTCAGGGTCTTTTGTGTTTCCATATGAATTAAAAATTTTTTTGTTCTATTTCTGTGAAAAATGCCATTGGTAATTTGATAGGGATTGTATTGAATCTGTAGATTGTCTTGGGTAGTATGGTCATTTTAACAATATTGATTCTTCCAATCCAAGAACATGGTATATGTTTCCATCTGTTTGTGTCATCTTGAAGTTCTTTCATCAGTGTCTTACAGTTTTTGGAATACAGGTCTTTTGCCTCCTTAGGTAGGTTTATTCGTAGGTATTTTATTCCTTTTGATGTGATGGTAAATGGGATTGTTCCTTAATTTCTCTTTCCGATCTTTCATTGTTAGTGTATAGAAATGCAACAGATTTCTGTATATTAATTTTGTATCCAGCAACTTTACCGAACTCATTGATGAGCTTAGTAGTTTTCTGGTAGCATCTTTAGGATGTTCTATGTATAGCATCATGTCATCGGCAAACAGTAACAGTTTTACTTCTTTTCCAATTTGGATTCCTTTTGTTTCTTTTGCTTCTCTGATTTCTGTGGCTAGGACTTCCAGAACTATGTTGAATAAAAGTGGCTAGAGTGAGCATCCTTGTCTTGTTCCTGATCTTAGAGGAAATGCTTTCAGCGTCTCACCATTGAGTATGATGTTAGCTGTGGGTTTGTCATATATGACCTTTATTATGTTGAGGTATGTTCTCTCTATGCTCACTTCCTGGAGAGTTTTTATCATAAATGGATGTTGAATTTTATCAAAAGCTTTTTCTGCATCAATTGAGATGATCATATGGTTTTTATTCTTCAATTTGTTAATGTGGTGTGTCACACTGATGGATTTGTGGATTTTGAAAAATCCTTGCATCCCTGGGATAAATCCCACTTGATTATGTTGTATGAGCCTTTTAATGTACTGTTGGATTCAGTTTGCTAGTATTTTGTTGAAGATATTTGCATTTATGTTCATCAGTGTTATTGACCTATAATTTTCTTTTTTTGTGATATCTTTGTCTGGTTTTGGTGTCAGGGTGATGGTGGCCTTATAGAACGAGTTTGGAAGTGTTCCTTCCTCTGCAATTTTTTGGAATAGTTTCAGAAGGGTAGGTGTTAACTCTTCTCTAAATGTTTCATAGAATTCACCTGTGATGCCATCTGGTCCAGCAATTTTATTCACTGGGAGTTTTAAAATTACTGATTCCATTTCACTACTGTTAATTGTTCTGTGCATATTTTCTATTTCTCCCTGGTTTGGTCTTGGGAGACTGTACCTTTCTAAGAATTTGTCCATTTCTTCTAGGTTGTCCAATTTATTGGCATATTGTATTTCTGTGGTGTCAGTTGTAACTTCTCCTTCTTCATTTCTGATTTTGATTTGGGCCCTCTACCTTGTTTTCTTCATGAGTCTGGCTAAAGGTTTATCAATTTTGTTTATCTTTTCAAAGAACCAGTTTTAGTTTCATTGATCTTTTCTATTTTTTTTTTAAGTCTCTATTTCATTTATTTCTGCTCTGATCTTTATGATTTCTTTCCTTCTACTAACTTTGGGTTTTGTTTATTCTTCTTTCTCTAGTTGCTTTATGCATAGGATTAAGTTGTTTATTTGAGATTTTTCTTGTTTCCTGAGGTAAGCTTGTATTGCTATAAACGTCCCTCTTAGAACTGCTTTTTCTGTGTCCCATAGGTTTTGGATCATTGTGTTTTCATTTTCATTCGTCTCTAGGTATTTTTTGATTTCCTCTTTGACTTCTTCAGTGATCCATTTGTTGTTTAGCCTCCACGTGTTTGTGTTTTTTTGCAGTTTTTTTTCTTGTAGTTGATTTCTAGCCTCATAGTGTTGTGGTTGGAAAAGATCTTGATATGATTTCAATTTTCTTAAATTTACCAAGGCTTGCTTTGTTGCTCAGTGTGTGATCTATCCTGGAGAATGTTCCATGTGCACTTGAAAAGGATATGTATTCTGCTGCTTTCAGATGGAATGCTCTATAAATAGGCCAGCTGATCTAATGTATCATTTAAGGTCTGTGTTTCCTTATTGATTTTCTGTCTGGATGATCTGTTCATTGATGTAATAGGGAGCTAATGTCCCCCACTATTATTATGTTACTGTCAATTTCTCCTTTTATGTCTGTTAATATTTGCCTTATATATTAAGGTGCTCCTATGTTGGGTGCATATATATTTATAATTGTTATATCTTCTTTTCGGATTGATCCTTTGGTTATTATGTAGTGTCCTTTGTCTCTTGTGACAGTCTTTATTTTAAAGTCTATTTTGTCTGATATAAGTATTGCTACTTCAGCTTTCTTTTGATTTCCATTTGCATGGAATACCCTTTTCTATCCCCTCACTTTCAGTCTGGTGTGTCTCTAGGTCTGAAGTGAGTCTCTTGTAGGCAGCACATATATGGATGCTGCTTTTTTTATCCATTAACCAGTCTATGTCTTTTGGTTGAACCATTTAGTCCATTTATGTTTAGGATAATTATCAATATGTATGTTCCTATTGTCATTTGGTTAATGTTTTGGATTTGTTTTTGTAGGTCTTCTTTTTTCCCCTTTCTTCTTTTGTTCCCTTCTCTTGTGATTTGATGACTATCTTTAGTATTATGTTTGGATTTCTTTTTCTTTTTTGTGGGTATTTTTGTTTTGTGTTTACCATGAGGTTTTTGTATAGCAATCTCTCTATATATAGATACCTTGCATTTGTACTCTACTCCCTTCATGATTACTGTTTTTGATATTATATTTTACATCTAATTGTTTTGTGTATCCCTTAACTTCTTATCATGGATACAAATGAATTGACTACTTTTGTCTTTTAACCTCCTTACTAGCATTGCATGTGGATGATTTCCTACCTTTATTGTATGAAGACTGAACTGTTTTTGAATTTGAGCTTCTCTACTTAATAACTTTGTGACTGTAAGCACATTAAGTATACTACTTCAGTGTTTTTTTTATTTCTAACATGAGAATAACAGTGTCTACCTCAGCAATTACCCAGAGAATGAAAGGGGATAAATGTTAATTTAACATTTAGCACAGTACCTGGCACATAAGAAGCACTCTTTGAAAGAAAGCTGTTATTATTATTATTTTGAATGATAATAGAGATCCAGGAAAGGTCTTTATGTGTATGTGTGTACTGTTTAGTAATTCTGACCAAGGTTATGGTAAACTGGCTGGAGAAACAGGCAGTAGTGAGACATTTGGAGACTTGTTGCAGAGAAGAAGAAATGATGGAGTCTGAACTAAGGCAGAAGAGGTAGAGATGTAAAGACTACAGAGATTGGGGAGAGACATTATGTGAGGCATTTCTGAAGTGTGCTTATAAGTCTGAGTATTTGCGTAAGGATGGAAGGTTAGAGAGAAGGACAGGTTAAAGTTATCCTAAAGTCAGGGGCCTGTGGGTGTTGACTAAGAATAATACATATAATGAGGAAGTTTCTAGAGGAAGCTGGTAAGTTTGGGAATAAGGGATGGACTTGGAGACTACCTATTTCCAAATTGGTTGGTGAAGTCATGGGGAAGAAGGAACAATCCAGAAAAACATATAAAGTGAGAAGAAGAAAGATGAGAGGGCCTGGGGGAAAATTCCCCAGTTTAAGGGTTGGACAGTTTAAAGCGTGAGAGAGAAGAATGATCAGAGGGACAGGAGGAGGCTTGGAGACAGTGGTGTCATGGAAGCAAAGGGAAAATACATTTCAAGAAATGAGGGATAGTTATTGGGATAATAGAATGCATAATAAGTAGGCTTATATGTAGTGGCTTTGCACATGAAGCTTACAGCTTTTTGTAAAAGTCAAGTTCAGTGTGTGTGTGTGCGCGCGCACATGTGTGTGTGTGTGCGTGCACGTGTGCGTGCGTGCGTGCGTGCGTGTGTGTGTGTGTGTGTGTGTGTGTTGGGAGGATGCTCCACTCCAGGAAGTTATTCAGGAATCCAGGTTGATGCAACCAGACAGTTTTGATCCTCACTTTCTGGGGTCACCTTGAGAGTAGATTCCCCATACCAGACAACAAGGAGAAGAAAAGAGCTTGAAGAAAAAAAGGAGGAGGTGAAACTGCTCAAGGTCTGAAGTAGCACAGAGCACATCAAATGAAGAGAACCCAATCACACAGCCACACCTAACTGCAAGGAGGGCCAGGAAATGTAGTCTAGCCGGGGACCCAGGAGGAAGAGGACCTGCCAGTGGTCTCCTCCACAGGAAGGTTAAGAAGTTTGGTTTAAAAGAAGACTGAAGAGAGTGTGCAGTTTGGCAAGTAGGCATCATTGGTGACCTCCCTCCGCAAGAATATTTAGCAGACCCCTGGAGGTGGAAGTGGAGTGGCCAAATCTAGGGCTCAGCTGATCATAGGAAGAAAACAGGCTGCTCTTCACACCCTTGTTCTTTCCAGGAATTACCAGGAGCTATCATCAGCCTGAATTCTAGTCACCTGGCTGCTGCAGGGTGGAAACTAATCAACAGAATCAGGCCAAAGCTTTTTCTTTCTGCAGAAAACTTCAGGGTGTTGCGATCACTGTGGCAGTGTTCCCAGAGCTCCAGCTTGACTTGTCTGGAGTCCAGCACCTCCCCCCTCCCATAGCATGCGGGGGCTGGCAGGGGTCAGCAGGGAAGGAGGCATCTGCTGCCTTGGGGGTGTGCAGTATGTGTGCACATGTTCCTGAGTCTGTGTATCTTCCTGTGTTGTCTATTTGAAGATGACATTTGTACTCTGTCCCTCTTTGGAGAGTAGGGGTCTATGCCGTTTTTTTGGTAACAAAGTTTAATTCTTAATTTGCTTATTTTCCAGGAGCTAAAACTGCAGATATCATGAGGTGATTCAGTGTACAATCACTGTCATAAGAAACGCCCTTGCATAGGCTTAACTAAAGAAAATAATCATCTTACACACACAAACACACACACCCCAATTCACATGCTGAAGGCTGTTGTTAAAAACCTCTAAGTAGGGCTTTTTGTGGGGGGCTGGCTAGGATAGTGAGAATTCTGCCCCCTCAAACACATGTACTTAATCACCCATTCAGCCTGCAAATTTTCCCAGCAGGATATGTAACTGGGTTTCTCCTGGTGGACTGGATTCATTCTTATCAATTGAACAAACATTTATAGAAAGCCTACTGAATCTGAAGCACCCACTTTAGGCCCTGAGAATTGCTATAAAACTCCCATTATACTATTTTTTCCTAGGGTATCTTTTTAAGCTACATCATTAAGTGTTCTTTTAGCTGTTTCAAAGTCTGCTAGTTCCATGGGAGAATCTGGAAGAGAGAGAGAAATTTTTTCACCAAAGAGATGAGGGCTGGTGTTATTTTTGTGACTTCCCCAGCTCCGAGAGGAGAGCTAGGCTCTGCATGTGTGGTACAGGCTGTTGATGTAGGTGTTATATGGAACCTCGATCTTCCAAACTGTTTCTCTGTGAGTCTCTGTGAACTACAAGCTTAGCCAAGCCTTGAAGTCGCTGGGATGGTTGAGTCACTAATTTAAACTAGTTGAACTAAGCAGAGCATCTCCCCAACACACCCCCCCCCAACACAATTTGAATTATAATTCATAATTCTTTAAGCATCAAATTTCTCCCAATCTGACACTAATTATAAAAATTCAACTAAAGCATAACCAAATAGAGGAATGGAAGATAGAGAAGCGGTTTCAAATAAGAGATACTGTCTTGTAGTGGTGAAAAAAAAAATCTATTGACATGGAGACTAGTAGGGGTAGGAGGAAGATTTTAGGAAGGGTGTTGATAAAACTAAAGTCCTGGAGGAGAAGAGATTTAAGAGGTGTCAAGCAGGGCAGATGGAAGAAATGAGATGGGGAAAGTGGGAGACTCAGGACAGAGATGGCCACTGTCAAGAAGGCTGCCTGTATCATTTTGATATCAAGACTAAGACACTCTTCAATTATTCCAAAAGAATGGTTCTTGGCAAGCACAAGATCTTTTAAAAATCATCTTGATCATCACCTCATTGTACAAAAACCCAGTTAACTTCCTTCCATCTGGGCGACGTCATCTCTCCCCATCCAGAACTGCACACAGGGAGCTTTCATCCTCCATGAGCTAAATGGACTCTCAAAGGCAAATGATATTTAATTGATCTTCACTTTTTCTAGCACTTTACAAATTTTCTACTAGAATGATTTAATATAGTTTTAAAATATCCTCCTTTTAGCTATTTGTGTCCTTTTTGGAGGTGTTAAATGTGGAAGCAATTATCCCCTTCATGACAGGATTTTTTTTCTTGGCTCAGTAAAGCTTTGTGCTTTGTGACACCTGATGCGTAGGTAAGGAATCGGGCTTAGTTTCTATTAATTTGCAGTTTCTTTCCCTTAGAGACCTGAAGGGGTAGGATGTATGCTTCTCTGAGAGATAAACCACAATCTGTTAAGTGTGTAGGAGGACACTGAAAGTTAGAAAAGATTATGTTCTAGCAAAGTAAAATGTAAAAATCTTCCTTTTGCATTACTCCATAACCATGGCAGAAAGGCAGAAAAGAGCTGATTAAGTGGTTTCATAGGAAGTAACCTAGAAAAGGACAGTCTTTTGGGTTGAATTACTTCTTGTTAGTCTAAACTGGAATCTTTTTAAGAGTGTGTGAAGCATCATATTTTTAGTTGATGGGCCCATGAATTTGAAAGGCTCAGGTTCCTACCAGTGTTCAGAAAGCTGGGGCACCGCCAACAGAGAAGATAAAATAAGCTCCCAGATTTCATCCAGGGTGTCTGATGCGTGCCAAGAAAATGTATTTTTCACATTCAAAGAGAATAGGTTTTTGTCGTTGTTCATAGAATGATGAGCACACCAGAGTAGATGGTTTGCGTTCTGCCTAAACTGTGGCAGTAATGAACTGTCTTTGAGAACATGAGATGTTTTATTCCATGTGAAACTGAGGTCAAAACACATTAGAAAATGCAACTGCTTTCTCCATTTTCAGATTCTAGCAAGAAAGTAGATCATTTCAAAGTTGCCTAGCAGACTGACACTCCCCAAAGATCAATAAATCTCATCACAGGGCTGGAGGTGGATAGGGATGGCATGTCAGAAGGAGTTTTCAGAACCCAATGAGCCTTTGTGAAACATGGGAAGTATTTACAGGGGGTTGACGTCAATAAGAAAAGGTCAATTAGGGCAAAATCATCATAATAATTTTATAGAGCATTTCCTCCTGGACAGCCATTTTACTAAGTCCTTTATGTGTATCATCTTAGACATCTATCATCTCTAGGAAATAGTTATGATTATCATCTCCTGCAGATGAGAAAATCAAGGTAGAGAGAGGTTAAGTAATTCTATCAAGGAAATACTGCCCATAAATAGGGGAGGAGAGGCATGGAGAGTACTGAGGCTGAATTCAAGGAACCTGAGTCCAAGACTGTGGACTCAACCATATGTAACCCTGCATCTGGAAATCCTTTTATGATTGAGACAACTGAGGATTCAAAGTCTGGTTGGCTCACATAGATGCTGGCGATCAAGGCCAGCTGTATAGGAAAAGTAGAAATAGATAAAGTTTGCCTTTGGTTTCCCTTGACTTCTCTTTATCCCCCTTCGAGGATTCCCACTACTTGTTCTAACCCCACTTCTGATTGCAAATTCAAGTTTCATTTCTATAGGATTTTTTTTTCTAGAAGGGATTACTGTTGGAAGTAAATTATGATATTAGTTTATAAAGGCTTAAGGAGTGACTCCTCTAAGGGGTCTTGGTATTTCAATAGGAAATTTTTAAATGATAAAATGTTTTCAAGACACATGGGGTCATTTCTAAAAGTGATGCTTCAATCTTCATTTCAAACCAACGGGGATGGTATTTTTCAACTGGGGGCTCTGTCTGAGTCCTGAATGCACATTGCGGAATGGCGGTGGCAACTTTCTTGTCTCTTGGAAAGTCCTCTTTTATTACAGAAATGGGAAGAGAGAGTTAAAGGCAGGAGGAAACTTTTGAGGATGGGGAGTGATCCAAAAAGGGGAAAGAAAAGCATGAAATCTCATAATGGGGTGCTGAGTTCAAACTCCACCTCTGCCAGTGTCTAGCCATACGACTAGAACGTGTGCTGGCAGTCAGGACCTTCTCAATCAGTGTTGATGCCCTCCCCTTCTCCCCCTGTCACACTGTCTGTGGGTGAGGGTTGAGGGGAGGGGGCAGATCAGGAAGGGAAATGGTAAAGATTGATGGAGGAGAACTGTCCAGAAGAAAAAGACACTAAGTTGTAAGGCTAAGTTAAGGTGAATCAATTTTACTGCACTCACTCATTCATTTAATGGATACTTATTGATTGCTTCTGCAATTCTCTTGGGTCTGAGACTTAAGACTCACTTGGGTCAGCTCTACACTGTTAGAAATGCTGATTTTGCAGAATCGTGTCTTGATAACACTTAGAATCTGATAAACCCAGCCAACCTAAGGCATGAAATCGTTGCTGGTATCCTTCTCTTGATCCTGATTCAGATATAGCTTCCAATGAGAACTTCAGTATTTTCCAATTGAGAAAATACCATTTTCTGTCTTACCACATTATCCTAGAACACTGTGACCAGAACACCTTATTTAATCAGCACATATTTAATCAGCAAATCTACCACTAACCATGGCCACTGCTCTCTCTGGTAGGCACATACATGTGGTTGGGAAAATATCAAAATATAGTTATTATTTACCTACTTCTGAAAGTCCACAGCTCCTGAGTTAACCACAGCAATAGAAATCACACAGGATGATGTAAACCATTGGATTATTAACAGCTACCCTGGATTTTAATTGAGGATTGTGAGTTACATTCTTATTCTTCAACTAAGACCATGTACAACATAGTGATGCCTGATACCTCCAGCTCTTGGCTTGAGATTCAACAGGTCAAGAAGCATAAATATTAGTCTGGACTAATTTCAAGACTGAAAAGAGGTGATCTAAGTCATTCTGCCTTGACTATGCTTTTGGGAGTTTGTACCCAAGTGCCCCCTGAGTGTCTTGGCCTCACCAGCCTGCACATACAAATAAGACCATGGTGAAGTTAATTCCCGAATTTCCCTGACCTTGTTGCTCTCTCATTACAAAACTGCTGTACCTCTCCAGCCAAACCTCCTACCTTCTCCCAGCCTGGAGAGCTGTCTCACACATGCTCAGGGAGAAGTTTGCACCCACTGAGTACAACTGCTGCCTCACTGGCTCTGCCCAGCATTTGCTGTGCCAGTTGCCACTCCTCCTTGGGAAGAAGGCTGCTTTCCACAGACATTGTACCCTGGGACTTCCCAGCATGTCACCTGGTGCCATGTGTTCTTCAGGCTTCACCAAACTGCTGGAACTACAGTGTGTTCCACATAGAAAAAGAAAGAGAGAATCTTCCCCTCACTAACTCGGTACCCTACCTGTCATCTGGGCCCTGACCTAAAACTGCCAGGCGTAAGTAAACAGCTTTTTCAGATTATGCCTCTCTCCCCTCCACCTCCCTGATGCATCTCATGAGGTAATGTAGGGACGTCGGGAGAGCCATGTCATCTCCTCCATTGTTTTCAACTCTGTCCACCCCGCCCAGATCCCCAAAGGCCAACTTTGCGCCTTCTCAGTTCTGCCAAAAAACAAAGGCCTTTATGAGTATCCACCTAGGCAATGTATACCTCATGGGTCACTGACCTCATCTTCCCAGTCTCTATTTAGGCTCATCCAGGCCCATGATGCTACCTATTCATGAAATTTTCTGGTTTTGCTGAGTTCATAAACGCAAGGGAACTGAGGGGTCTGGTGGTGATTGGAGCCATCAACAGTGTAGACAATCCACATGAGGACCACCCCCAGTAAAGGGCGTCACAATAGCAGACAGAGGAGCTGCTTTTGAGGAGTTTATTAACTCATGCCAGCATGACTGCCTGCTGAATGAGATGGAGCTCAAAATTTGGAAGGTAATTGGCCTAGAAGATACCTCTGCACATAGCTGAGAAAAAGGTATTTGTTCCTGTGGGCTTCAACACAGCATGGACATTTATTCTCTGACCTTCAGTTCTCCTAGGGCATGAGAAGGCAGGGAGTTGTGGAATTCAGAGAGAGGGAAAGGCACACCGCCTTCATCATGTGGACTTCAGAGGAGACAGGGAGAGAGAAAACACAGGCAGTGATGTAGCTCTTTGTACAAATGTAGTGTGCCATGTTTTAATGACTAGGATCCTCAGGGCTAGGCAGTAAGAAGGCACTGTTTTCTTTATGACCTCATCCCCTCTTACCTTTTGACGTAAAACAGGACCTCCAGTCATTAATTCTGGAATCAAAGACCTCAAAGTCTTGAAAACAACCCAGTCCGGATTTGAAGGATTCATCAGGGACCAGTTCACCACCCTCCCTGAGGTGAAGGACCGGTGCTTTGCCACCCAAGTGTACTGCAAGTGGCGCTACCACCAGGGCAGAGACGTGGACTTTGAGGCCACCTGGTATGAACGAGTGCTAGGGCCTGGCGCTGGTGGAGGTAGTGTCTGCCCTCTTTTCCAGGGGCCCAGAGTTCATGGAGTCTTCCATCTGAAAGGGAAACTTGGAAGCCATTCAATTCCGCCTCCCCATTGTAAGACATTCCTTCTGATGGATAACAGAAAGAATACTGGTCTTACTTTGAGTTAGTAAATCTGCACCAATAGCTAAGATGCTATTAGCTATAATGACCTTGAGCAGACCACCTGATTTCCCTGATCCTCTGTTTTTTAATTGACTAAATCAGTAGTACTCAAACATGATTGTGTATCAGAATCACCTGGAGGGCTTATTAAACTGCAGATCACTGAGCCCAACCCCAAAGGTTCTAATTCTGTGGCCCAGAATGGGGCCTGAGAACGCAAACTCCCAGGTGATGCTCATGCTGCTGGACCAAAGGCCACACTTTAAGAAACATGGGATCAAATGAGGATAATGGCCTTGTTACTTCATGGCAGATGCAGAGAGGGCTAAACCAGGCTGACCAACTCGTCCCAGTTTGTCAAGGACTTTCCTGATTTTAACACTGAAAGTCCTATGTCCTAGGAAACCCCTTGGTCCCAGGCAAACTGGGACAAGTGGCCACCCTAGGCTAAATTCAAAATGAGATGAGTTACAGAAGCATTTTATAAATGATAAATGCTTTAGCATTGTAACGTATGACTCTTATTTTAACATCCTCAACAAGCAGTGATTAGGCCTCTGAATCCCAGTTTGCTTTTTGAGCAGGTATCTCATTCCTTTGCTGAAGCTCTAATTGTTAGAAACTTCTACCCTGTGATAAGCTGGAATCTGCCCCCTGGTAGCTTCCTCCCACTGGCAGAGTGTTACTCTGCTCCTTTTATTATGTGATAGGTTGGAAATGCTTGAAGAGAACCTCACCTCAATCTTTTTTTCTCCTCTTTTCAAGTGTTCCCCATGGGCAGCAGTCTGATGTATTTATGTTGAAAAGAGCACGAAATTGAGCCAGTCGGGGTACAAGCTGGGCCTCCCACTAAGGAGGGGGACTGAGTAGATCATTTAACTTTTAGCTCAGATTCCTCATCTCTAAATTGGAGATAATAATAGTACCTGCCTCAGGTATATTGAGAGAATTTAATGAAGTAATTACATAAAATACTTAGCACACAGCCTGACACGGTAATACCCCTGAAAATGCAGCAATTCAAGCAATGGGCTAAGCCAAGCAGATTAGAATACTAGGAAGTCCTCTTCATAAATTCTTCAAGCATGGAGGGAAACTTACCGTGGAATGCCCACTGGGCCCTGGTGCCAGATTATGAAGATAACCTAGTTATGCTCAATATGTTTATTGACTTGTGTGCATGTGTGTGTGCATGTAGGGAAATGGGAAGTTAGGGTTTTTTTTTCTTTTTGGCATTACAGGATATTAATCCTCTCTAAAACCAGCAATGAAATTGTTTTCGGGGAGACAGAGAGGGTACCGCTTCTTAGCTTCATAATACGTTCCCCAAACACCACCCTGTGAGAGCCCTCAGTTCTCTTTTCTGTTCTTTAGGAACACTGTTAGGGACGTTGTCCTGAAGAAATTTGTTGGACCCTATGACAAAGGCGAGTACTCGCCCTCTATCCAGAAGACCCTCTACGACATCCAGATGCTCTCCCTGAGCCAGGTTCCTGAGGTAGGTTTTGTCACTTGCCATTCTGAGGACTGAGAGAACTTGTGTCTCCTGTCAGCTCTGAGAAAGAGAGTTAAAATAAGAAAGTGGAAGACACATGAAAAATGACATCTGTTGTTGCTCAAAAGCTTGTTATAGCAAGTGAGAAGAGAATAAAAAAATGTAAAAATCTGTCTAACCTGAAAACACAGGCCACTGCTGTAGTTCTTTAGTTTTGTTGAAAATTCTGAGTCTCTTCAACCTGCTACAATTTAGGACACTCAAATGCCCTGAAGGAGGGGTAATTATCCCAAGGGTCTATGTTTCAGGAGAGCCAGAGAATGAAGGATAAATGCAGAGAGATTTCATCCATCCATCCATTTGATATTATTGAATGGTTATTATGTCTCTGTCAGCACATGAGGAAATCAGAAATAAATTAGACATCGTCCCTACCCTCAAAGAGTTCATCACTAAGTGAAAGAAGAAAATAAGTAAGCTAACAGTTCAATAGAGAATAGAATATTATGGAAATTCAGAGGAAGTCACCTAACTTCGGTGTAGGGGATAGTGCAAGCCAGGCTTTCTGGAGGAAGAGGTATTTGAGCTGAGTCTTAAGGGACAGGTAGGGGTTATCTGAGTTCATACTCAAGGGTGAGGGAGGGGGTAGGTGTGGAGACAGGAGGCAGCATGGAACAGTCATTTACTGCTGAGGCTCTGCCACAAGTGAAGCTCCAGGAGCGAAAGCCTTTCCATGTGCCTAGAGATGAGTTGGGAAGCAGATTGGGAAGCCCTCTGTGGGCTTCTCTGTAGAGTCTGTATTTTATCCTGAAAACTCTTAGGAGCCACTGAGGGGTCTAAGCAAGGTGTGGCACTACCAGATTTGCACTCTAGAAAGACCACTCTGAAAGACATGTGATAGATTAAAGGGATGATGGGCCATAGACAAGGAGACCTGTTGGGAGGCTGTTGCAGAAAACTGGCAACAAGGATGTGAACTAAGGCCATGATGGGATGGAGAGGAACAGTGTCATCCTTAGACCTGGGCACAAGGGACTCCTGCCACGGCCCACACACCCCCTCCAAGCCCTCCTCTAGCTATGCCTCTCTCCGCTGGATGAGGAGTCGGTGGGACCAAGGCAACAAACACTTCAGGAGCCCATGCTTCCCCTTCTAGACAATTCTCTGGATGTTTACATCCCAGAATGTCCTGCCCAAATAACCCCGAGACTACTTCCAGAACCTGTGCAAGCCTGTTCCCCAGATCTATCCCCTAAAGTGCAAGTCATGCCATTAGTGTACCCTTAAGCCCGAGAGTGAGAAAAGGGGCAGATGTTTGCTAGAGGTATGAATGGGACTTGACATGCAAGCTGGGGTATCCACCCACATGAGTCCAAGAGAGAAGATGGGATGGCCAGGGCTGAGGGCTGGCTCTTCCCATGCTGCCAGGTCCTGGCATGATGCTGCAAGGAATCAGAGAATTTTAAATTCGATCCTGACCTTCCAGATTGTGATGAAGGAATATTTATCAAGTTAGAGGGATAGAATATATTTCACTTGAAAGTACTTTAGCTTGATTCATAACTTTTAAATCTTTAAACATCTGGTATGGGGACATCCAATTATACTCTTACTCCAGGGCCTGCAAATGTTAGGGACAAGCCTCGAGAGGAGGGAATGGATGGAGGGGGAATTTAAGAGGTTGACGAGCCAGCACCAGAAGGCCAGTTGGATGCTGCAGATGTCCCAGGTTTCTGACCCAAGGAGATTTTACTTTTCTGAGAAACGGATTTCATACACAGAGAGAAGAGTGGGTCCATCATTTAATAATAGTACTAGCAGGGGAGAACAGTGTCAAGCAGTAGAGGAACATCAGAGGAACATCTCAGAGACAGGTAGAATCTGAGTAATGAGCTAGTGGGTAGTTGGGGGTTGGTGGGAAGGAGTAACAGAGACAGATTCACAGTTTCCGCATGTAATGCATATTGTTGTGGATTTCAGATAGAAACTATGGAAATCAGCCTGCCAAACATTCACTACTTTAACATAGACATGTCCAAAATGGGACTGATCAACAGGGAAGAGGTAAGAGAACTTTAAACATATTTAAAGCACATTTCCCCCACCCACTCTTTACCCCTCTTTATAAACTTAGGATGATACTATCCCCTGTCACAACTCCTAACAGCTGTTTCTTTTGGAATATTTATAGTTGCCACTGTTTAGAGCCCTCTTAGACTCTGGCCTTTCACTATCTGAGGCTGGAGTATGCTAGAAGTGGGTGAATACTTATAAAGAAGGTTGGAAGTTGCAGAGAGTAAAAGACAAAGAAAGAACAGAGTGTGCCCAAAGAAATAGCTTTGAGATATACTTCTCCAAAAATTGCCCCAGAAGGTCACAGCTCCATTATTCTTCTATCATGAAACGATGAGGAGAAAAAAAAAAGATTCTATTTTCATTTTCTTCTATCATCTCTAACTTTTAAGTAGTCAATTTAAGTGGAATACAATATACACACAAAAAAATGAAGATATTTGTGTTTCTAGTTGCATTTACAGCAGGCAAGATGAGGAAGTCCATTTTTTTTTTTTAGAAATTTCATGTAATATCTGAAACATTTATATTAACATATTTCCATATAAATAACCCAAAGAAAGTTTAGTATTAGTTGTTTTGTTTGTTTATTTGTTTATTTCTTTGTACTGCAGGTTCTTATCAGTCATCAATTTTATACACATCACTGTATACATGTCAATCCCAATTGCCCAATTCAGCACACCACCATCCCCACCCCACTGCAGTTTTCCCCCCTTGGTGTCCATACGTTTGCTCTCTACATCTGTGTCTCAACTTCTGCCCTGCAAACCGGTTCATCTGTACCATTTTTCTAGGTTCCACATACATGCGTTAATAGACGATATTTGTTTTTCTCTTTCTGACTTACTTCACTCTGTATGACAGTCTCTAGATCCATCCACGTCTCAACAAATGACTCAATTTCGTTCCTTTTTATGGCTGAGTAATATTCCATTGTATATATGTACCACATCTTCTTTATCCATTCATCTGTCGATGGGCATTTAGGTTGCTTCCATGACCTGGCTATTGTAAATAGTGTTGCAATGAACATTGGGGTGCATGTGTCTTTTTGAATTATGGTTTTCTCTGGGTATATGCCCAGTAGTGGGATTGCTGGATCATATGGTAATTCTCTTTTTAGTTTTTTAAGGAAACTCTATATTGTTCTCCGTAGGGGCTGTATCAATTTACATTCCCACCAACAGTGCAAGAGGGTTCCCTTTTCTCCACACCCTCTCCAGCATTTGTTGTTTGTAGATTTTCTGATGATGCCCATTCTAACTGGTGTGAGGTGATAACTCATTGTAGTTTTGATTTGCATTTCTCTAATAATTATTGATGTTGAGCAGCTTTTCATGTGCTTCTTGGCCATCTGTATATCTTCTTTGGAGAAATGTCTATTTAGGTCTTCTGCCCATTTTTGGATTGGGTTGTTTGTTTCTTTAATATTGAGCTGAATGAGCTGTTTATATATTTTGCAGATTAATCCTCTGTCCGTTGATTTGTTTGCAAATATTTTCTCCCATTCTGAGGGTTGTCTTTTCATCTTGTTTATAGTTTCCTTTGCTGTGCAAAACCTTTGAAGTTTCAGTAGGTCCCATTTGTTTATTTTTGTTTTTATTTCCATTACTCTAGGAGGTGGATCAAAAATGATCTTGCTGTGATTTATGTCAAAGAGTGTTCTTCCTATGTTTTCCTCTAAGAGTTTTATAGTGTCCGGTCTAACATTTAGGTCTTGAATCCATTTTGAGTTTATTTTTGTGAATGGTGTTAGGGAGTTTTCTAACTTTATTCTTTTACATGTAGCTGTCCAGTTTTCCCAGCACCACTTATTGAAGAGACTGTCTTTTCTCCATTGTATATCTTTGCCTCCTTTGTCATAGATTAGTTGACCATAGGTGTGTGGGTTTATCTCTGGGCTTTTTATCTTGTTCCATTGATCTATATTTCTGTTTTTGTGTCAGTACCATATTGTCTTGATTACTGTAGCTTTGTAGTATAGTCTGAAGTCAGGGAGTCTGATTCCTCCAGCTCCGTTTTTTTCCCTCAAGACTGCTTTGGCTATTCGGGGTCTTTTGTGTCTCCATACAAATTTTAAGATGATTTGTTCTAGTTCCGTAAAAAATGCCATTGGTAATTTGATAGGGATTGCATTGAATCTGTAGATTGCTTTGGGTAGTATAGTCATTTTCACAATACTGATTCTTCCAATCCAAGAACATGGTATATCTCTCCATCTGTTGGTATCATCTTTAATTTCTTTCTTCAGTGTCTTATAGTTTTCTGCATACAGGTCTTTTGTCTCCTTAGGTAGGTTTATTCCTAGGTATTTTATTCTTTTTGTTGCAGTGGTAAATGGGAGTGTTTCCATAATTTCTCTTTCAGATATTTCATCATTAGTGTATAGGAATGCAAGAGATTTCTGTGCATTAATTTTGTATCCTGCTACTTTACCAAATTTATTGATTAGTTCTAGTAGTTTTCTGGTGGCATTTTTAAGATTCTCTATGTATAGTATGATGTCATCTGCAAACAGTGACAGTTTTACTTCTTCTTTTCCAATTTGTATTCTTTTTATTTCTTTTTCTTCTCTGATTGCCATGGCTATGACTTCCAAAACTATGTTGAATAATAGTGGCAAGAGTGGACATCCTTGTCTAGTTCCTGATCTTAGAGGAAATGCTTTCAGTTTTTCACTGTTGAGAATGATGTTTGTTGTATATCGCCTTTAGTATGCTGAGGTAGGTTCCCTCTATGCCCACTTTCTGGAGGGTTTTCATCATAAATAGGTGTTGAATTTTGTCAAAAGCTTTTTCTGCATCTATTGAGATGATCATATGGTTTTTGTTCTTCAGTTTGTTAATATGGTGTATCACATTGATTGATTTGCATATATTGAAGAATCCTTGCATCCCTGGGATATATCCCACTTGATCTTGGTGTATGATCCTTTTAATGTGTTGTTGGATTCTGTTTGCTAGTATTTTGTTGAGGATTTTTGCATCTATATTCATCAGTGATATTGGTCTGTAATTTTCTTTTTTTGTAGTGTCTTTGTCTGGTTTTGGTATCAGGGTGATGGTGGCCTCATAGAATGAGTTTGGGAGTGTTCCTTCCTCTGCAATTTTTTGGAAGAGTTTGAGAAGGATGGGTGTTAGCTCTTCTCTAAATGTTTGATAGAATTCACCTGTGAAGGCATCTGGTCCTGGACTTTTGTTTGTTGGAAGATTTTTAATCACAGTTTCAATTTCATTACTTGTGATTGGTCTGTTCATATTTTCTGTTTCTTCCTGGTTCAGTCTTGGAAGGTTATACCTTTCTAAGAATTTGTCCATTTCTTCCAGGTTGTTCATTTTATTGGCATAGATTTGCTTGTAGTAGTCTCTTAGGATGCTTTGTATTTCTGCGGTGTCTGTTGTAACTTCTCCTTTTTCATTTTTAATTTTATTGGTATGAATCCTCTCCCTCTTTTTCTTGATGAGTCTGGCTAATGGTTTATCAATTTTGTTTATCTTCTGAAAGAACCAGCTTTTAGTTTTATAGATCTTTGCTAGTGTTTTCTTTGTTTCTATTTCATTTATTTCTGCTCTGATCTTTATGATTTCTTTCCTTCTGCTAACTTTGTTTGTTCTTCTTTCTCTAGTTCCTTTAGGTTTAAGGTTAGATTGTTTACTTGAGATTTTTCTTGTTTCTTTAGGTAGGCTTGTATAGCTATAAACTTCCCTCTTAGAACTGCTTTTGCTGCATCCCATAGGTTTTGGATTGTCGTGTTTTAATTGTCATTTGTCTCTAGGTATTTTTTGATTTCCTCTTGGATTTCTTCAATGATCTCTTGGTTATTTAGTAACGTATTATTTAGCCTCCATGTGTTTGTGTTTTTTACGTTTTTTTCCCTGTAATTCATTTCTAATCTCATAGCGTTGTGGTCAGAAAAGATGCTTGATATGATTTCAATTTTCTTAAATTTACAGAGGCTTGATTTGTGACCCAATATGTGACCTATCCTGGAGAATGTTCCATACGCACTTGAGAAAAAAGTGTAATCTGCTGTTTTTGGATGGAATGTCCTATAAATATCAATTAAATATATCTGGTCTATTGTATCATTTAAAGCTTCTGTTTCCTTATTTATTTTCATTTTGGATGATCTGTCCATTGGTGTAAGTGAGGTGTTAAAGTCCCCCACTATTATTGTGTTACTGTCGATTTCCTCTTTTATAGTGTTAGCAGTTGCCTTATGTATTGAGGTGCTCCTATGTTGGGTGCATATATATTTATAATTGTTATATCTTCTTCTTGGATTGATCCCTTGATCATTATGTAGTGTCCTTCCTTGTCTCTTGTAACATTCTTTATTTTAAAGTCTATTTTATCTGATATGAGTATAGCTACTCCAGCTTTCTTTTGATTTCCATTTGCATGGAATAACTTTTTCCATCCCCTCACTTTCAGTCTGTTTGTGTCTCTAGGTCTGAAGTGGGTCTCTTGTAGACAGCATATATATGGGTCTTGTTTTTGTATCCATTCAGCAAGCCTGTGTGTTTTGGTTGGAGCATTTAATCCATTCATGTTTAAGGTAATTATTGATATGTATGTTCCTATGACCATTTTCTTAATTGTTTTGGGTTGGTTTTTGTAGGTCCTTTTCTTCTCTTGTGTTTCCCACTTAGAGAAGTTCCTTTAGCATTTGTTGTAGAGCTGGTTTGGTGGTGCTGAATTCTCTTAGCTTTTGCTTGTCTGTAAAGCTTTTGATTTCTCCATCGAATCTAAATGAGATCCTTGCTGGGTAGAGTAATCTTGGTTGTAGGTTCTTCCCTTTCATCACTTTAAGTATATCATGCCACTCCCTTCTGGCTTGTAGAGTTTCTGCTGAGAAATCAGCTGTTAACCTTATGGGAGTACCCTTGTATGTTATTTGTCATTTTTCCCTTGCTGTTTTCAATAATTTTTATTTGTCTTTAATTTTTGCCAATTTGATTACTATGTGTCATGGCATGTTGCTCCTTGGGTTTATCCTGTATGGGACTCTCTGCGCTTCCTGGACCTGGGTGGCTATTTCCTTTCCCATGTTAGGGAAGTTTTCGACTATAATCTCTTCAGATATTTTCTCGGGTCCTTTCTCTCTTCTCATTCTGGGACCCTTATAATGTGAATGTTGTTGCATTTAATGTTGTCCTGGAGGTCTCTTACGCTGTGTTCATTTCTTTTCATTCTTTTTTCTTTAGTCTGTTCCGCAGCAGTGAATTCCACCATTCTGTCTTCCAGGTCACTTATCCGTTCTTCTGCCTCAATTATTCTGCTATTGATACCTTCTAGTGTAGTCTTCATTTCAGTTATTGTATTGTTCATCTCTGTTTGTTTGTTCTGTAATTCTTCTAGGTCTTTGTTAAACATTTCTCGCATCTTCTCAATCTTTGCCTCCATTCTTATTCCGAGGTCCTGGATCATCTTCACTATCATTATTCTGAATTCTTTTTCTGGAAGGTTACCTATCTCCACTATCATTATTCTGAATTCTTTTTCTGGAAGGTTACCTATCTCCACTTCACTTCGTTGTTTTTCTGGGGTTTTATCTTGTTCCTTCATCTGGTATATAGCCCTCTGCCTTTTCATCTTGTCTATCTTTCTGTAACTGTGGTTTTTGTTCCACAGACTGCAGGATTGTAGTTTTTCTTGCCTCTGCTCTCTGCCCTCTGGTGGTTGAGGCTATCTAAGAGGCATGATGGGAGGCTCTGGTGGTGGGTAGAGCTGACTGTTGCTGTGGTGGGCAGAGCTCAGTAAAACTTTAATCCACTTGACTGTTGATGGGTGGGGCTGGGTTCCCTCCCTGTTGGTTGTTTTGCCTGAGGCAACCCAACACTGGAGCCTACCTGGGCTCTTTGGTAGGGCTAATGACAGACTCTGGGAGGGCTCACGCCAAGGAGTACTTCCCAGAACTTCTGCTACCAGTGTCCTTGTCCCCATGGTGAAACAGAGCCACCCCCGCCTCTACAGGAGACCTTCCAACACTAGCAGGTAAGTCTGGTTCAGTCTCCCCCAGGGTCACTGCTCCTTCCCTTGGGTCCCATTGCACACACTCCTTTGTGTGTGCCCTCCAAGAGTGGGGTCTCTGTTTCCCCCAGTCCTGTCAAAGTCCTGCAATCAATTCCCACTAGGCTTCAAAGTCTGATTCTCCAGGAATTCCTCCTCCCGTTGCCGGACCCCCAGGTTGGGAAGCCTGACGTGGGGCTCAGAACCTTCACTCCAGTGGGTGGACTTCTGTGGTATAAGTGTTCACCAGTCTGTGAGTCACCCACCCACCAGTTATGGGATTTGATTTTACTGTGATTGCGCCCCTCCTACCATCTCATTGTGGCTTCTCCTTTGTCTTTGGGTGTGAGGTATCTTTTTTGGTGATTTCCAGTGTCTTCCTGTCAATGATTGTCTAGCAGCTAGTTTGGAAGTTCATTGTTTGAAAGGAAACCTTGCCTTGAAAAAAGCACTTACCCTGACTTGTTTTTAGCCATGCAAAAGGTTAAGCCAAGTCAGTGTGTCTGACTAGCCAGCCTGCAGTCCCAACAGGTAGCCTGCTGTGGTCAATCCTGGGAGATCAGAACTGTCCCTTCCCCACTTGGACCACTCTCAGAATGGCAGGTTTTCTCTATTTGATCCACTTCCCATGGGCTTCTAGAATGCTAAAAAACACCATTCTATTGGATGCTTTTAGTGTGTAGGGGGAGTGAGATAGGAAGGGACCATCTATTACCATGGCCCTGCTGCTCATAGCCTTTGGTGGATAAAGGCCAATGAAGGGAGTCCAAAAGGTCCTACATTCTGGGCCTGCTGATCCAGGAGCCTTATTAGTCACAGCCCCTCTGGCCAGGTACCTTGTTTCTGTTCTGCAAATTATGTTGATGGCTCCATCAGGCTCTGTACCACTACAGCTGTAGCTGGAGGCTGGGGAGCAGTGCTGGGTAACTAATGTCATGCTCGGGTGCCAGGTGTAGCTGGTATTGGGCCCTGAGTTAAAGAGGAGTGCAATCTTGATCCCGCTTGCTGTCCATTCAGCTGAAAGGAGAGGCAGCACTATTTACTTCAGAGGAAGGCGAGGACGTAGATTCCCAGAATGCCATCAATTAGAATGTAAAGACTTTTTTGACTGATTACTTTCTTTTTTTTTTTTTTTTTTACCACTATACATTTCCAGAACTTTTTTTTTTTTTTTTCCTGCATTGGGTCTTCATTGCTGCATGCGGGCTTTCTCTAGTTGCGGTGAGAGGGCTTCTCATTGCAGTGGCTTCTCTTGTTGCTGAGCACGGGCTCTAGGCACGCCGGTTTCAGTAGTTGCAGCATGGGGCCCTAGAGCACGTGGGCTTCAGTAGTTGTGGTGCGTGGGCTCAGTAGTTGTGACTCACGGGCTCTAGAGAGCAGGCTCATTAGTTGTGGCGCACGGGCTTAGTCGCTCCGTAGCATGTGGGATCTTCCCAGACCAGGGCTTGAACCCGTGTCCCCTGCTTTGGCAGGTGGATTCTTAACCACTGTGCCACCAGGGAAGTCCCGACTGATTACTTTCTAAAGGGCAGGAAAGGGACCTGGCCATGTTCAACAAAGGTGAAACCAATGGGCCCCAAACAGCGAAAGGGTCAGGCATCATGACTAGAGCAGTGCTTAGCTCAGGAGCCCTGATGGAGAGAGGAGGGTCTCCCAGGGCCCCCTGATGCCTCAGGCCTGCAGTGATCCTAGCTCAAATGTGTGCCAGTAGACTGAGGCCACAGTGCCTTTTGCTCAAGAAGTCAGACATGAAGCTTCCTCTGGAGACCTGGAGGCAAGAAGGCCTGAGTCCCTTTGGGCCAGGCCTCCACATAAAGGCACCCAAGTGGCTGAACAAGCTGTCCCCATGTCTGTGTCTGCTCTCTGGGGATGGCCGGAGCCACTCCTGGGCCCTCACTCAGCAGGTGTGTACATAGTGAGGGCAACATATGAGAAGCCCTCAGTGAGTCAGGACACACTGAGAACAGCAGAGAAGTGACAAATGACAGGGTGGGAAGACAGAAGAACTGTAAATGCACAGCTGTCTGGAGCCATTTAGCATTAGGCTAAGAGCCCTGAGGACCTCAAATGTTCCTGAGGGCACGGCAGTATTTAGCATTGGACAATGATTGGCGTTCAGAGCGAGTCATCAAGCAAAGGCCAAATTATGTTCACCACCCTCTGTTTAAAAAGCAGGGATATGTAATGCTTTTGAGAAACATTTATATCCTGATGATTAAAATTTTTCAAAAAACTCTTTAATTTTCTGGAAAATCACCTCATGTCTCAACTATTGCCGGAAAAGTAAGGTATTACCTTGCTTGAAGTAACTACTGTAGGGCCTATACATTTTCCTGTTTAGCAAGTTGTCTTTTGTTGTTGATTTCATATTGATTCGTAGAAAAAAGGGTAGGTCTGTTTTAATGCCTCTGAATTTACCATGTGGTTTTTCTACAGGTCTTGCTACCATTAGACAATCCATATGGCAGAATTACTGGTACAGTCAAGAGGAAGCTGACTTCAAAGCTGTAACATTGTGGCCACCAGTGGGAGTCCATTCTCAGTTGAGGCATTCCTTAAGCCACTTGTGATGCTGGAAATCATAGTGTGTAGCCATGCAAAATTTCAACCTAGTATGTTGATTTATAGTGTTCATTTTGCGCCTACATGAAAGAATTCTTCTACACCTAGCTCAGCAAAGTGTTTCAGAATTAGTAATTATAACATGCTTTGTGGACACAGTTTACTTCACAAATGCTGAGCAGTATTAGAATAATCATAAATCAATATTTCATTTCAGTGGTCTTGTTCCTTCCTATCTCAGAGAAGCTTTAGAATCCATTCATTAAGAAGATAATCATGAATCAATGGAGGTGTGATACCAGTTAATTTTGTGTGCAAATTTAAGAAGTCAGCATTGTTTTCATCCTACTGATGCTAAAACTTGCTCCTTGGTAATGCAGAAAATGTAATGATAATATATTTTGAAAAATATCCCCATTGTGACTTCAATTAGACTAAATACTTGAGTTCTTAAGAATGCTCTAGCATATGTATCATTGGGAGTATATTTACACTCTAAAAGTACTTTTGTAATCTTAATGTATTGGTTTTATGACTTTTACAACCCTTAAAGAATATTTAGTATATACTGAGGCACTGAAAAACAGTGTAAATGGTTTTTCTTTGAATAATGCATCACTTTGGCACAAAGAGCCACGTTTAATAAGTGGTAAGTCAATACCCAGGTGGTTGAATACACATATAGAAAGACTAGAGACTATATTTATGAAAATATCAGCAATGATGATTTCTGGATGGTGGGATTACGAGTGATTTTTATTTTTTTTGTCATGTGATTTTCTGAATCTTCCAGATATGAACATTTATTACTTTTATAATCAGGGAAATAAATTTAACTGATGATTTAAAGATGTATGCAGATTTGAGTGGTGGTTATCTTTGTATCAGTTAACTAACACTACTGTTGTATATATACCATAAAGCTTCATAAACTATAATTTTAGCAATCCATGACAAAAACTTGTGTACATGAACATTCTAGATAACCTTCCTCCATTTAAAAATCTCTATTTATTTAAACTTTTTGTCTCCATTTTTAATAAATACTTACCTAAGAGTAGTTAGTATTATTTGATAATTCTGCATTTACCTTTATGATACTGCTACATAAGGCGGTATGGTGCCGTGTTTGATTGCACAAACTCATTTAAATCCTGGCCCCATCTCTTACTAGCTCTATGACAAGATTCCTCATCTGTAAAATGGAGATGAAAATAGAACCTACCTCATAGGTTTTTTTGAGGATTAAAAGAATTAATGTTTGTAAAGAGCAATGGTAGTATTTATGACTGACACATAGAAATTTCTGTGTTTGTTAAATGAAAAATCCTGCCTTCTTTTCATTTGTTGTTAGACCTACATGGAAAGTCATCATTGGACTTTATGGGTGAGATGAGAGATGGGAGGTCTGAGAGCAGCAAACCGTAGAAGGTGCCGCAGGCCATTCTCAAGCTGCTGCCTACTTGCAAAGAACATGAGATAAGAAGGATGAAGTAATGTGATAAGGAATGTTTTGTGCTATATTGACTACTCATGTTACAAAATGTGCTTCTACATCATGTAACTTGCATGGCCAAATGGCTAGTACATTTTATTCCTCTGCTAATTTGATAATTCTCTGCAAAGAGGAATTTAGAATCTAACATGATTTTTCCTAACAAAAAAACAAAAAAACTTAATTAGGCCCTTTTTATTCGATATTTTTAGGTCATATAAATTTTAGAAACACTGTATTTGTTTCAGAGAAGAAGAGCAGAATTCTTAGAAATTGTGGCTTATTTTATACATATATGCATTTTGCTTCTCCTGAGTTCTTAAAACGTTTATTGTAATGAGTTGCAAATGAGCTATTGGAAATTATATCCTAGGTGTGTGGCAGGAAAGCCTGTAGTCTGTGAAAATTTCAAGGACCAGGTTACTGTTTTGTGAAGGATGTTGTATGGTCAGGCCACTCAAGATGGCTGTTCTCTTGCTCTCTGTGCATCCCCTGCTCTACCAGTCCCTGCTTCACTCACATGACTATCCAATCCTCTGAATCATAGGGCTTAATCAGTAACTGCCTATGTGCTTGCCCCCTGCCCCAGCTGCTGGTTTCCCTGGTAACTGATGAGCCAACCTGACGTCAATTCCCCCTATAAATGGTAGCCTTCTCCTCCCCCAAGTAGTGAGGATTGCTGCCATGTTCTGTCTGCCATCTGCCAGACACGGTAGGGTGCTGCTCCAGGACCCTTTGTTTTGGACGTGTAAGATCTCCTGTCCAATAAGCCATTGATGTCTCTGTCTCTGTCGCTGGGCTCTTTCTTTGGTCTCAAGCCTGGGCAACTACAAGGCTTGCAGTCCTGCTGGTGCAGCCCAACAATTGGCGAGTCAGCCAAGAGGCCAAGGACACTCCTGTGAGCACCAAGATGTCAGGAACTAAGGACTGGGAATGGAAAGTTGAGGGGGTAACCCGGAGGTGGCCGTCCACTAGCATGTGGGGTCCTGTGGCAGCTGAGCACCATGTCTTTCTCTCCGATTATATTGATGATATTCCATTAACCTTAGAGTCTTTTTCCAGTTTAAAAGTAGCAGCCCTGTGTCTGTGGCTCATCTGACTGCATGGGGGTGGCTGGTGAATACAGACAAAACACAAGCACCTGGATTATCTGTCAAATACTTGGGTGTTATCTGGTCGGGTAAGACAAACATAGCCCCAGCCCACCACCCCGAAATAATAAGCCATTGACACAGGCTTTAGGGTTATTAACTCAGGGACAGGCTTGTGAAATGGACGTGGCCAGTTACCTGGAAGGGTTTGGTTGGGGCTTGTGGCAATGGCAAAATAATAGGTGCCCTTGGACTTCTGGCCCCAGCTCTGGAAGGGGGCAGAGCCAGGATACAGTGTGATGGAACAGCAGCCATGTGCGGCTTACAGTGCCTTACAACAGGTGGGAGACATTACAAAAGGCCTACCCGAGTCATCAACAAGGAAAACCACATCTTGTGGTCTAGAACAGCTATGCACGCTATGCAGGATGCCCATGGACATTGAGAGTGACCAAGGAACCCACTTTACTGGCCATGAAGTTCAGAAATGGGCTGATAAAAACACCATACACTGGCGTTTCCACCTGCCTTAAGACCCCACCGCTGCCGGGCTGATCAAAAGGAGGAATGGGCGACTTTAACAACAATTGAGGCTCCCAACACATGGACACACCCCAGGAGCAATCGTCCCAGTGCCTACACCACGTCAACCCGGAGGCAACTAGCCCACATCGTCCAAGTTCAACTGTTGACCATGGAAGGACCACCGGCAGCTATTGGTCTGGACAGCAACTCGCTTCTGCCCTGGCCACAGGATCTATGCCCAGGGGAACCCACTACGGAAAGACCCTGGCACTGGCAGGTAAGCCCCCGGTGGTTTGAGTTTGCTGCCCTGTGGGCAACAGGATTAGGAAGGGACTTGCAGGTTTCACCTGTCTTCTGCCTGGCCCCAGCCAAGACTACTGAGGTGTCTAATCCAGGCCCTACTGAGAAAGGCACCACTGTGTTAACCCTGTGGTCTGTTGTTACGCCGCCTCTCCCGGCCTCGGCACCGGCTGTGGGCGCTGAGGGCGGACAGGCGGGATGGTGCTGCCGGCCAGGACAAGACCACAGGCAGGGGTGGTGTTATCTAGAAAGCTGTTACTCCTTGTAGTTCGCTGAACGGCCATGATCTTCCCGGTATTGTGCCTGTTAAACATCTCACATTTCGTCCCTAGTCTGAGCGGAGGGGGGGATCTGTTCCTACTGGGCAGCAGTGGTGGCCTCACTGAAAACGAGTCTGACTGCTGGGTCGACAGTGAGATGCTGTCGTCGTCCCCCTCTGGACTTCATGGACACCCGACATAAGCGCCGGGCTTCCTGCGGATACTCCTTAGCTGCTGGTGTGTGTGCTGCATTTGCGGCATCGGGTTGCAGTGCCCCTCTACACACCTGGCCCCAGGGGCACTGCGGAAGAGGGGCAGACCCAGATGGTTAGGGCCGTGCAGGGTGCGTGGGGATGGCGTGTGGTCAGCCCCTCCAGATGGCTCTTCTCTTGCTCTCTGTGCGTCCCCTGCTCAGCCAGTCGCTGCATCACTCCCGTGACCATCCAATCCTATGAATCATAGGGCTTGATCAGTAACTGCCTACATGCTTGCCCCCTGCCCCAGCTGTTGGTTTCCCAGGTAACTGATGAGCCAACCTGAAGTCAATTCCCCCTATAAATGGTAGCCTCCTTCTCCCCCAAGAAGCGAAGATTGCTGCCATGTCCTGCCTGCCGTCTGCCGGACGCGGTGGACCCTTTGTTTTGGACGTGTAAGACCCCCTATCCAATAAGCCACTGACGCCTCTGTCACTGTCTCCGGGCTCTTTCCTCAGTCTCAAGGCCCGGCAATTACAAGGCTTGCAGGCCTGCAGGGTGCAGCCCGATAGATGTCTTCTTGTGGTTAGAATTGTACATTATATGCAGAAAACCAGGCTTCCTGTTTCACCTCCTCTCAGCACTGGGAGGGGAGCAGGCTGTCCTGAACTGCAAACACCTGGGAGGTAATTTGTATCAAAACACTTTGTAATTTCGTGATGGAAGGTCACATGGCTGCTATTCCAATTTTCTGGGAATCAGAGCTGCTCTCACAGCACTTTTCCCTCTCATCTCCCCATGTTTAGCCCAACACCTCAAGTCCTTTCATAGAGGAATAAAGCAGGCGATTCTAGCCCATTCACTACCTGGGAGGCAGTCTGCACAGTACACGGTGGAGCAGCTGTCACATGGGGCTTGGGGTTTTGGCAGCCAAGATTCTGGCTAAGACTTATTCCAAATCCTCTAAATCTCATCTCACAGGTTTTCATAGAGACAGGCTCAGAAAATGTCCCTTCCCTTCCTTTTTACAGTTAGACTTAAGTTCATACCATTCTTTACTCTTAGTAACCTGCTTTTTCTCCCTTTTCCCCCCCAATATAATAGAAATAACTCTTGAGACAACACTTTACTTTGTCATTGAAACGGAATATACCCTTTTCAATCACCTGCTAGATTCAACTACAGAAATCTGAATTTCTCTAACCTCCTAACCCTCTATTCAGAGAAAGCACTCTCTTTCCTTTGGACTTGGGGCTGTCTGGACTTCTCGTTTTGTAGTCTCCTTTATAAAACCTTTGTAACTCCTGCTTCCTCACCTGCATGTATGAGGAAACCAAAGCTTAATTCTAAAGACATGGATTTCCAGTCTTCCAACCAGACACACTGGGTTATTCCTGCTTCCAAATACTGGAATCTTCATCTTTTATTTTTTATAGTCTTTGTTCTTGCTTCTCCCAGAGCTCAGGTGCCTCTCATTCTTCCATTTGCCCAACTCTTTCTCAGAAATTCTTAACGTTCCTTGGATCCTATGGAGACCCTATTGTAAATATAATGGCTATGGACCTTCTTCTCAGCAAAACATTCATTCACATCTCTACAGATGCTCAACATCTGCTAAGGAAAAAGTTTACACTCTGTCTTTAAAGTATAAAGGATTCCATTGGAAATTTACCACATAAGGAATATATTCAACCAAATGTAGAAGAAAGGCATACTGATTACCTTTATATGAGAAAGGATATAAGTGTGTTTAGAATAAAAGAATGGTTGCAGATGTATTAATTTACTGAGGCTACTGTAACAAAGTAACACAAACTTGGTGGTGTGCATAACAATAGAAATTTATTCCCTTATTGTTCAGGAGGCCTGAAGTCCAAAATCAAGGTGTTGGCAGGGTTGTGCTATCTAAAGGTGCTAAGAGGAGATGGTCCTTACCCTTTTAGCTTTGGGTACCTTTAGGGATTCCTTGGTTGAGGCTGCATCACTGCAAGCTCTGCCTTCATAATCACATCACCTCTTCTGTCAGTCTCCACTGTTTGACCTTTATAAGGACACTTGTCATTGGATTTAGGGCCCACACAGACAACCCAACGTGTTCTCATCATCTCAAGATCCTTAACTTAAAGACCACTACAAAGACCTTTTTTCCACATAGGATCACACTTATAGGTTCCGGCAATTAGGATGTAGACATAGGATTTTGGAGCCACCACTCAGGGAACAGTAAGCTTCCTGAGGGCAGCTCTTCTGGTAAATATTGAATCTTTAGCTACACACAGGCTACTGTTCCTTTCAGATCTGGGGATGTCACATCCCCTTCCCAGTTTGATCACATAGATGTTTTTAAAATGCAAAAGAGCATGGACTTTGGATTTAGATAGTGTGACGTTTTAGACTAGGCTCCACCAATTTCTAAGCTGTATGACCTTGGAGAAGTTACCCTAACTTTAATTCTCTAATTTTGAAATGGGAGTAATAATACCTACTTCAGAATAACTGAGGATTATCTGAGATAATGCATGCACAGGTTAGAATGTTTTTGGTTGCCAGCAACTGAATACCTTACAGTGTCTTAAACAGAAAGGCCTTCTTATTAAGTTTAGAGATAAGCTATCCAGGATTGATTTGGCAACTCGGGCTCATGCCATCTTTTGCTCTGCTGTCTCCAGTGTGTGGTAATGGTTCCCCCATGGACACAAAATGGTTGATAAAGCTCCTATTAAAGATGCTGTGGTATATTACCCACCGAGGTCTCCCTTGGGACAAAAGCACTCAGATGGCAGAAGTGTTGGTCTCTGATGGCCTATAGTTGGCTCCCTCTGCAGGAATTGCCCTTGGCTGAAGGAGGTTGTCTCACCCAAGTTTACAGCCACTCCCCGGGAGCAGCTCATATCCAGTGCTGGTCAATGTGGGAGATACAAAATCTTGATCCTCTTCACTCAATTGGGACAACCCATCAGGGGCATTCCAGCTCCATAGCTCCTGATTGGCTGAGGCTTCAGCAACTGCATCATAGTTCAAATTCTCCCTCTACCCAATCCTGCTTCCCTGTCTGCTCACAGGCATTGTTCTGGAGAGCACTCCTCACTAAACATCCTGCATGAAAATCTCAGGGTCTCACTATGTGTTTCATGGGCAAGACTATCTGTGATACCAGGGTATAGGAAGGGGTCTGTAAAATGGAATTTTAGGAGCTGGGCCACCCATTGGCCAGCTGGCAATGAGCCCCTGGAATGTTGTAGTCATGCCATTGTTACAACTTTTACCAGAGTTGAACTGGGATGTGATACTAGAGGCCAGGAATATACTGACAGGGGCAATATCTCAGATGTTGCTGATACAGCCAGATGGAAGAAAAAGGTAGGATTGGGCCCAGGACTTAACTAAGAAAAGCAGAGCTCCAAGAAAGATTGAGTTTTCAACCCTGACAGGTCTGCCACCCCAAGGTTAGGGTCCTGACTGATGCATCTGAAATCTTGAATCCTTAGATCTCCCTCAACTCTCTGGACCTGCAGAAGTGACCTAATCCTCCCTGTTAAAAGCTAGCACTGCACTCCTTGCCTGAAGACAATGCAGAAGCTTCTGCCTGGCAAGGAAACACGTGCCCCCTTGAGATGTATCCCCACCTCCCCTCCTGGCTACCAGACCTATAAATAGGATCAATTCACATCATACACTACCCAGAGACATGCTGGGCCTGCTACAGGAGGAAAGGGACTATAGGCCAAAAGAGTGGCAAAGACTCAATCAGTATATACAGGAGCTGGAGGATTATACATGGGACTTGATACTGAGGGTGCTGATGGGATAAAACCTATGAGACTCAATCAAGGACGAAAAGAAGTGGTTTCCATTTGCATGGGATGGATCATTGTATACATTTATGGCTTTGCCCTAGGACTACGTGAACTCTCTTGCTATTTGTATATGTGACCTGGACCATCTGGACATTCCTCAGAACATCACATTGGTCCATTGTATCCATAATATCATGTTAATTGGACTGGAAGAGCAAAAGTGACATTTGTTCTCTGGAGAATGGTAGAGAAACCCATCACAGGCCTACCATATTAGTGAAGTTTTTAGGAGTCCAGTGGTCTAGGGCAAATCTGTCCCACTACCTATTTTTGTAAGTTTTAACTGGAACACAGTCATGCCCATTTGCTTATATATTGTCGTGGTGGCTTTTGTGCTACAATGGCAGAGTTGGGTAGTTATAACAGGCTGTTTGGCCCACAAAGTCTGAAATATTTACTCTGGCCCTATATAGAAAATGTTTTTGATCCCTAGTCTTGGGCATTCCAGAACATCCCTTCCAAAATAAAGGACACATTACTGCATTTCAAATTTTCTACCACGAAGAAGAAAACACTGTGCTTAGTAGTCTCTTCAGGTTTCAGAGGCATCATGTTCCACTGGGATATCCCAATGGGAATATTCATCCAACCCATTTACTGAGTGACAAAGAGGGCTTCCAGTTTTGTGTGGGCCCAGAGCAGTAACATGCTCTGCAGCAGGTCCAGGCTGGGTACAAATATTCCTGCTACTTGGGCCATATGAATCAGCAGAGCCTATGCTGTTAAAGGTGTCTCTGATTGTGGAAGATATGGGATTTATGGTAAGTCCCAGCAGGAAAATTACAAGATACACTCCTAGGATTCTAGAGGAAGTCTATATTGTCTGTAGCAGAGAATTATTGACCATTTGAAAAATAGCTCCCAGTGTGTTATTGGGTCTTGGTAAAGACAAATGTCTGACTAAGGGAAAGCAAGGGATTCTGTGGTGGAGCTGGTTTCTATCAAACCTATCAAGTATTACAGTCTGGCGGCCTAGCAGCAATCCATTGTAAGAATGAGGTGATAGATCCAGGATTAGGCACAAGTAGGGCTACAGGACACAAGAAAGGCATATGGCCCCAACCTCCATGTCATACACCACTGCTTCAGCACTTCTCATGGCTGTAAGACCCACACTCTTCTTATGACAGTGGTGATGGGAAATCCTTCTAACGAATAAAGCTTCAGGAAATGCCCCAAAGGTTCATCTACTTTGGGGGGAAAAAGTGGTTTTAGATAATATATATAAACTCATGGGCAGTGGCAAATGCCCTGATTGGTTGGTAAGGATTCTGAAATGAGAAAGACTGGAAGACTGGGGAGAAAAAAAGAGGCTTGTGAATGGATCTGTGTATATTAATCATGTTTTTAATTTTCTGTATTTTTTTTTTTTTTTTTTTGGCTGTGTTGGGTCTTCGTTTCTGTGCGAGGGCTTTCTCTAGCTGCGGCGAGCAGGGGCCACTCTTCAGCGCGGTGCGCAGGCCTCTCACTGTCGCGGCCTCTCTTGTTGCAGAGCACAGGCTCCAGACGCGCAGGCTCAGTGGTTGTGGCTCATGGGCTTAGTCGCTCCGCGGCATGTGGGATCCTCCCAGACCAGGGCTCAAACCCGTGTCACCTGCATTGGCAGGCAGATTCTTAACCACTGTGCCACCAGGGGAGCCCAATTTTCTGTATTTTATGTTTTGACATCTTGGGGGCCTTAAAGACCCAGGGAGAGATTGCTCCTCCCACAGATAGCTAGTACCTAAAGAGAGAAAACAACTTACTTGACAGCATGCCTCTCATATGCAAGTCAACCACCTCCTTATTGAACAATCAAACACCAAACCAATACTTCCCTTGCCCTATGCCAACCCAAGGCCAGGAACCAGAGAGCTAGAGATAGCCCCTATGCCCCCAAAGCCTGCTGCAATTATTCAAACCATCCAACCTTAAACTATTTACTCTGCCCTGCCTTGTCTTTCCAGCGGTTACCCCAACAAAACCTAGGCTTTCCCCTAGCTTCTGCTTCTGCCTCCTAACCAAAACCTGATGTTTCCATTGTGGCCCTGCATGGCATGGCATGACCCCTTTTCTCAGGAAATGTAGGTAATAAATTCTCTTTTAAGTTAAAACCTGGGCACAAGTCTCTGTGGGAGTGGTCATTAAATGTGAATATTTTTGTATTACATAATATCTACCAAAGGGCATCAACCATGGAAGAGGCACTGGCCAATCAAGTAGACAGAATGACTTGGCCAGTTGATGTCAGTCGGCCTCTGTCATTGGCAATCCCAGTGCTGGCACAATGAGCTCATGAATAGAGTAGTCATGGTGGCAGGGACGGGGGCTATGCATGGACCCAAAAGCATGGAATCCTGCTTTCCATTACTGATCATAACTGTTGCTAACAAATATCCAACTTTCTAGTGGTAGAGACCAATATCAAGTGAGATCTTTATGGCACAAATCCTTGAGAAGACTAATCAGCTACTTGGCAGCAAATTGAATACATAGATTCTTTTCACTCTGAAAGGAGCAGTGACTCATCTTAACTAGAATTGATATATATTTTGGATATAAGTTTCCCTTTCCTGCCAATGGGGACTCAGCCAGCAGCACTGTCCAAGGGCTTACACATTAATCTTGCATAACATTACTCAGACTAAGGGACCAAAATGCCTATTTTAAAGGAGATGTGGCAGTTTTTAAATGACAATATGATCCACTTGTCCTAGCACATACTGCACCATCCAGAAGCTGCTGGCCTGATAGTGATGGAGTGGTTTTTTAAAGGCATAACTGGGGCTCCAGGTTGGGGATGATACTATGTGATGATGGGGTATCATCCCCCAGGATGTAGTACATTCCCTAAACACTTGATTCTTATATGGTGCTATGCCTCCCAAAAGTAGAACACGTGGATCTTGTAAACAAAGTGTAAAAATAGAAATGGCCCCACTTACCATCATCCTAGTGACCCACTTGGGAAGTTTGTGCTTTCCCATCCCCTCAACTCTAGACTCTGTTTGTGTAGAGGTCCTATTCATAGAGAGGAGATACTTCCAGCATGGGTTTAAAGTGAGAGTAGTTTAAACTGAAAGCTATGGGGTTGTACAATAAGCAAATTTGACAATTCTCAAGAAAGGCAGCTGTTTCCAGCCCACTACACAGCCAAGAGAGAATCATAATCAGACTGAAACCATAGGACATTTACAAAGGGGAAATGACATTGTAAAACGTGACAATGCTGTGAGTTTTAATTGAATGATGGAAGAAAAGCAGTGACACATATAAGTCAAATAATTGGATTCTTAGAAAATCAAAGACATTGAGTGCTGAAATAAACTTCTAGTTGAACCTTTTATTTTACTTGGGAGGCAGTTGAAGCAAGAGAGGTTAAGAGGCTTGTACAAGGTCTTATATAGATAAGTCGGCAGTGGATCCAGGACTAGAACACAGGTCTCCTGACCCCTAGTCCAGTGTTCCCTTCCTCTTCTGTGGATTCAAAGCTCCAGTTTTCCCTTTTAACTACGTGTGGATTAGGCCAATGTTAACTTACTCTGCATTGTACATGCACACCATACAGAAGGCTGATGAATAGCCTACAGACAATCTGGTGGCTGGGAGAAGTCACGTTAGCATTAAAAATTCATTATAAAATCAGCCCAAATAGACAATTAGACAAACTGATGTCAACCTAATTGGCTCAAATTAATGCAGATCTACTGAGATTTTTTTAAATTTTATTAAAAAAATTTTTTTGCTGTTTATTATTGACCCACATGCCTTCATTAAAATCACAAAGGTATCAGAGGTCTCGCTTTCCTTTGTCTCACAAAACCATTTTGAATGTCATCGAATGTTCATTTTGGATTAGGAAGAGGATGTATTTAGAATGCATCAAATGCCTCAAACTAACTTCTCTACATCTTTGGGGACCAATAAAAGCTTATATACATTTTGCTGAGCACATTTCCCTTAACTCAGCATAACAATTTTTCATGGAGCTTAAATTATACAAGTTTTTTCCTTTTATGTGCCTTTATGAAGATAAAGCATCTAGAACCACCCAATATCCAAGGACCTAAGAAAGTAATTATTTTATATTTCAGTAACATTAGGGTGCATCAGATGAACAGTATTGGAGTTTAGCATGTGTTTGTTAATTCTGGGACTGGGCTGGGTTTAAAATATAGTGAGATCATAGTAATAAAACTACACTTTAAAGCACTTGTCATGTAATACTAATGACTGTACAATGTACTCTCAATCAGTCCTCCATCAACCTTATGAGAATCTGGTACTATGGAAGGATTGCTAGCTTCCCCCTAGTATCCATCCTCCTGTCCTTGTTTAGCTGAATACTTGGCTGCCTGAAAGAAAGACTAGATTTCCCAGCCTTCCTGGCAGCTAGGTATGGCCAAATGACTAAGTTCTGGTTAAAGAGATGCAAGTGGAAATGCTGTATGCAACTTCTCATAACAGATATCTTTCTCTCCTCCTCCTCCTCCTTCTTGGCTAGGATACAATTGTGATACTGAAGCTTAAGCAGCCATCATGGACCACATAGGAAGCTATGTGTTGAGGATGGTAGAGCAAAATTCTAGAAGACTGGGACCCAACGATTATGGAGTAGCCATACCAACACTTATCTGCTTACCTTGAGACCTCATATATACTGTAGAGAAATTCTGTCTTGTCTAAGTCACTGTTATTTGGGTTGTCAACTGAAACTAATCCTAACTGATACACTGGAGCTGTCTGTCCTGAAATGTACTGTAATTATAAAATACACAGTGGATTTTGAAGACCTGAAGAAACGATTGTAAGGTACATCATTAATAATTTTTATATTGATTACATATGGAAAATGGTAATATTTTGGATATACTGGGTTAAATATATTCTCCTGTTTCCTTTCACTTTTTAAAATGTGACTACTAGGAAATTTAAAATTGCATATGTGGCTCATGTTTATATTTTTATTGGACAGTGCCAGGCTAGTGCTGCTTTGTTCTCTGTATCTGCACTAGAGAATAGATGAGGTACCTGAGGCTAAGAGGAGCCGTACAACTTACCCAAGTTCCCATGTCAAGTCAATGATGGGGCTGGATTCATGCTCAGAATTATCTGGAGCAGCCCCAGTGCTTCCACCATTGTACCACAGTGCTTTTCAATTGGTGTCGCTGGGTTCTGGCACAGCAGAGAGGATACTGGCCCAAACATTCATTTTTTAAAAAAATAAATTTATTTATTTTTGGCTGTGTTGGGTTTTCATTGCTGCATGCGGGGTTTCTCTAGTTGCTGCGAGTGCGGGCTACTCTTCATTGCAGTGTGCGGGCTTCTCATTGCGGTGGCTTCTCTTGTTGCGGAGCACGGGCTCTAGGCACGCGGGCTCAGTAGTTGTGGCTTGCGGGCTCTACAGCACAGGCTCAGTAGTTGTAGTGCACGGGGCTTAGTTGCTCCGCGGCATGTGGGAATCTTCCCAGACCAGGGATCGAACCCGTGTCCCCTGCATTGGCAGGCGGATTCTCAACCACTGCAGCACCAAACATTCTGAAGCCCCAAACATTCATTCTTTTTTTTTCTGTGTTTTGTTTTTTCTTTTTAATTTAATTTATTTATTTATTTATTTTTGGCTGTGTTGGGTCTTCGTTTCTGTGCGAGGGCTTTCCCCAGCCGCGGCAAGCGGGGGCCACTCTTCATCGCAGTGCGCGGGCCTCTCACTATCGCGGCCTCTCTTAGTTGCGGAGCACAGGCTCCAGACACGCAGGCTCAGTAGCTGTGGCTCACGGGCCCAGTCGCTCCGCGGCATGTGGGATCCTCCCAGACCAGGGCTCGAACCCGTGTCCCCTGCATTAGCAGGCAGATTCCCAACCACTGCGCCACCAGGGAAGCCCCCCAAACATTCATTCTTAAAGGCAGGAACTGCTGGTTGCTTGAAGAGTTTTACTGCGCTTTCCTCAAAATACATTTATAGTGTGATAAATTTTATAGTCTTATTTTCAAATTGTCTATTTCCCAGTATATAAAAATAGAGTATAATCCACTTTACTTATTCTGTGGAAGAAGGACATATTTTTTATTTGGAGATTGCCTGGCATCCCCAGCTTTTGTGATTTCTCCCTAAAGACAACTGTAAACAGGAACACCCGGTCCAACTAAGGTAAAGAGACATCAACCCAGCTACCTATTGTGGGTAGCCAAAAACTGCTCTTGCTTTACTCACAGGGTCCTCCATTATTCTGCCCCTGTGTTAGACTAGACACTATTTTCTTGAGGTTCACAAAGACACGGCAGCCACAGTCACCAAATGAGCCTGGATGTGATCATTTTAATCTCTTTCTCTCTGTATAGAACTGCCTGTACTGGCCAGAAATGGTACACAAAATACTTAATTGCCTACAGAGCTACAGCATGAAGCTAACAAGCTGCTCATTAATGCACCCATGGCACGCTCTCTCCTTCCTGTAGATTCTGTTCCTGGTTTAGAAGCAGAATTAACAAGTTTTTTTCTAAGAGGCATATCAGTCCTATAGCAGTCAGGTATTTGAACATTTAACTTCATCTTGCAAATCATTACAGAAAACACTTAATGGCTCTGTGCCCAGACCTGACCCCTGCAGATCCCATTTGTAATGACCGTCAAAGACAGATGGATCACCATCAGCAAGGACTTTTTGCATTCGGCTTCTAAATATGGGAGCGGTTGGGCAACTCTAAGGTCATTAGACTTTTTCAAATTAAATTCCTTCAAAGATATATTTCACTAATGCAATAGAAGGACATTGTGTGCCTCTGACAGTGGATGCTAAGCTCAGAGGGACAAACTCCTGCTCACATAAGATATTTGTCGAGGACAAAATGAAGAGACTGCTACCAACTGGTCTCTTTTTCATTGTCATCCTGTCCAATAGGTATCAAAAAATGATGCTTAAGCCTGCTGCACATTCCAACGCAATATGCCGGCATGTTTTCTTTTCAGCTAAATCTACATGCAATTTCTAGTTCCTGAATTAACTTACTCTAAGGAGGCTCTTTGTGTGTGTTCTTTGTTTTAGATCAGAGTCCAGTTAGTGTAAAAGGGCGCAGCTGCTGGTTGCAAGATATTAGGGAAGTAAAGAGACTGTAATAAATTGGAGCTTTAGGCCTCACCTAGAAGAACACAGATGTAGTTGTAAAAACATACACATACTGCACTGGCCAAAGGAAAACACGTCAGCTTAGATTCTACTGAAAAGCAACCAGTTTGTGACCTTGCCTATAAATCAATTCATTAAATGTCCCTTGTAGAGTCTGGATCTGAGGTTCAAATGTGGGGAGGGGAGGTGGAGTGGCAATTACTTTTTAAAATCCCTCGTGATTCCGATATCCTGTCTGCCCCTCTGGTTGAGAATAATCAAATTCATCATTAAACAGTTTTCACATAAAATATATTGGCATCAAGGCAAGCTCATTCCCACTTATACTCATGAATTGCTTCCTTATGTAGCATGCGTTTTTGCTGTTTGTTGCAGACCCAGATCACATTAATAGAAATCCAGTGTGATCTGAAAAGAAATCAGACATCTCTGGTTTTACAGCTGTCTGGAGACAAAGGCTGACTACCTGCTGAATTTCAAGTACTTCCAGCCTCTCTCTATGGCCTATTTTGATCACACTGCTTTTCCCTGGATGGGGTGGGGGAAGGAGGGAGGGAGGAAAGCACCTTCAGATATTGCCAAGGCACTCAGGCCTGCCTGTCAGAGGCCTTTATTCTCGGTATAAGAAAGGCAGACTATCTTTAATTTGCTAATTTTGCCTGAAAGCTGTCAACAGAGACTGAGGAATGATTTGATTTTTTTTCAGTTTGCTTTTCAATTAAGATAAATTCCTCTCCTTTTTTTTTTTTTCTGACAAGCATTTATAGAGTAGTCCAGGTCTAAAGCTTAGTTGAGTTAGGTTGGGGGTAGTGAACAAGGCTTCTAACAGCTGTGAAAGGTGACTGTGATAAAAAATATCCAGAGACTGAAGGGAATGTGAGCCCAAGTTCAAATCTAGAGAAAAATACAATACATAGAGAAGATACATAGAGAAAAATACACACTTTCAGTGTCATTTTCTCCAAGTGTTCAACAGCCAGCTGACAGTGGTAACAGGAAGTTGTCCCCTAATACCCCTTTTTCTTTGTCTACAGAATAATGGGACTTCTGAATTTTAGTTGGGCCCATCGGTTCTAAGAAACAAGCCTCCCTTGCAGCTTAGATATGGGAATGTGACTGAATTTTGGATAGCAAAAGATAAGAGGAAGTAATACTACTTCTTACTACAATTCCTTGGAAGTGTTCTTAAAGGAAGGAGGTATGTTCCTTTTCTCTTTTCTTCTCCCCACTAGTTGGAATTCAAGTGGTGATGGTGAGAGCTGAAGCAGCCATCTTGGGCTGTGAAATGATTCTCGGAATGAATAGCTGCATGATGGAGCAAAAAGATAGGAGGAACTTATTTCCCTAACATCATGGAGGGCCTTACCATCCTTAGCCCCTCTACCTGGACATTTACATAAAGAAAAGCAAGCTTCTGTTTTGTTTACATTACCTGGTGGGGTAGTGAGGGAGGCAATTTTTTTTTTATCATTCACAGCCAAATCTTTTCCAAACGAATACAGAAGGAATCAGGGAGATGCACAGAAGCAGGGCTTGGACATCCCTCATGCTATCCTTTTGAAGTAGCGAGGGCTCAAACATTGTCACTATTTCACTTGTGGAAAACTCCTTCAGAGAGCTTAAGTTCTTCCTTCCATCTTCTTTCTGTATGATCTTCTGTCCCTTCTTTCCAACCCAGGTCTCCAGCAGGTGTAGTCCTCATGTTTTACCACTATCACACCTCGCAGTACTTTACTATATTCTGCCTTTTGGTCTTATGTGTTGTGTAGACTGTGAAAACTTGGGGATGGAGAATGTCTCTTTTGTAAATCCTTCTCCCACTTATGCAAAACAAAGCATTACTTAAGTTTCAGGGAATTCCCTGGCAGTCCAATGGTTAGGACGCCGCACTTTCACTGCCGGGATCAATCCCTAGTTGGGGAAAAATGTGAATTAATTTGGAATACGTTTCTGAACCCCGCTCACTACACCATTTCCTCTGTTTCTTTTCACTCTCATCTTTTTAGACTTTCTTTTCTTTAGAGAAAATATCTCCACAGGGGACTAAATTATAACACTCTCTAAAATAAGGACTATTAACTTGAGGAGGGGAAAGAGGGAACTCTGGGGAGTCCATCAACTCTGCAAAGTTTTGTATGTGGGAATATGAGCTTTCATCTGGAGGGAGGGTCCAAAGCTTTCATCAGAATTTCAAAAAAACTCCACAACACCCCTTCCCCCACTGGGCTACAGCAAAAAAAAAAAAACAACTTTGGTTAAAATTACACCTAAACTTTGTTGTTGGATGGGGGTAAGGAATAAGGCCTAATAGACAATTCAGTTCATAAAGAAGATAAATCTACATATAGATCTATATGTTTTCGATATCTAACGTTTATTTTTTAAAGAAGGCTTAACTTTCTCTCCATGGTTTCAAGGAGTTACCTTAATCCTTAAGCCCAACAGAAGAAGCAACCAAACTGAAAAGATCAAAAATAAATACACTGGGAATAAACTGAAGCAATGCTTTATTGTGACCACAAAGCACCAATTCAACAAGGCATTGACACACAGAGATTGAACAAATGTCTCTTTGAACAGAGATGTAGCAAGCCCACTTTTTCAAGTTCTTAAAAAGAAGTACTCAAATTGGAAATCAAACAAAGCATCAGAGCAATTAAAAAAATATTACACCATCATGAAGGAATATATATATAAAAATATTCTGTACTAGTAACAAGGCTTTTCAATCTATAACTCTTGGCAAATTTCTTCAGAAACAAATTATTATAAATACAAACCATAAAGTGAAAAAAAAAATGCTTTCTTCAGAAACAAAGAACCAATTTAAAAGCAGATCTATGCAGAAAATACCATTACCCCCATGAAAGCTAGCTGAAGATGGATGGATGTCCCCAAAATACAACAGAGTTTTCTCTTTTCAGAGCTACAGTCTGCTCCTGAAGGGGCCATGATGCATGTCCGTTTCAAACATCGCAGCATATCCCAGTGAAACCTTAATAAGGTCAAGTGGAGGACCCTCTACAAAAAAGGGTGTCGGCAATTCCATCCAAACAACACAAGCTCTAAGGAGCAGAGGAATTCAAGGGAGGCACAATCCCTTTCTCTTTTCTCCCCCTCCCCAAGTTCTTGCTTTTGACCTCCCCACATCTGTAACTGAAAGATGCTCATACCATTCAATTCTTTTTTCAGGAATTTGGGAAAGCAAACTATGAAGAAAATCCTCTTTGTGGGGAGGGCTGTCTAATCTCATCAAAAATCATTCTATTTGACAAACTCCATAAGGTAAACCATCCTGTCAACATGTCCTTGCTCCTCCTGGCTGAGTTCAGGTCAGCCGATGGATTGCCTAGTCTATCCAATAGGATAACGTTTCATTTGATTGAAATTCTTTACATATACACATGTATGTATTCTGTTTACAAAGTTTCATCACATGAAACTAAATTATGTCATTATGTATTTTTTGAGGTCCAAGACCCCAATTTGACTATACTATGAAGAGTTGTTCTTTAAATGCTTTGTCTGCAGAGGCTTTACATGATACTCATAGATTTTCAGAGCAGGCCCCAATTTTAACTGAAGTCCTGTCAACACATCATCTCTTGTCATCAGTAGCAGGGATTTTCCATCAATTTCCTATAATGGAAGCAGAGGGTAAAGCTCAAGGATAATGAAGAAAAAAAGGAAGGTCAAAGGAAGAAGTCATATTGCTTGTCTCCACGGTAAAAACATTATTTTTTAAATAGTGCCAAAAATGGAATCTTCTACTTTTATCTTCCATCTTTTACATTTATTTTGGAGTTAAATATAATCTATAGCTGATCTTGTTTTCAAGATCACATCACAAATGTCGCATCTTAAGAAACTGACAGCAAGCTTGGAGTATGTACCCTGAAGGATCAAAGATGTTCCTTCTGAAAGGAATAATGACACTTTCCACTTGTAAAATCTATTGAAGTTTATGCAGAATTTTTGTCTAATTCCAAAACAAACCCTATAAATTAGGACAGACAGGGACTGCCATCTTAATTTTATAGGCAAACCAAGGATCAAGGCAAGAAGTTAGCCTGCCCAAGAATTTAGGAAAGGGTGGCACAGAATTTGAACTCCCATCTGCCTACAGCCAAAGCCGATGTTCTTTTCATAACTCACTTCTGTTTCTCTTGACACTTAGAAGTAAATATGTGCTGTCTAGATGCACCAATGGGGACCAGAGCCTTGGGTTTTCTGAAACCTTTTCAATCATAACAATGGGCACTGGAAAAATGACTTACTCTCTGTGAACTTCTTTCCTGTCCTTTAAAAGGAGAACCATCCTGCCTCAACCTGAATATCAACTTTCATGCTACCCCACTTCCTCTCGGTGGAGCCTCAAGATTCCAAAGAAGGTAGCGAGGGGCACAGCTGTGCCCACCACAAATTTCCCCCCCCTCATTCTCCTCTCAGTCCACTCCCCACTCCTCTCAAGTACCCAACCAGGTAGACTTCACTCCAGGTACCCTGGAGACTACAAACCTTTGGAATGAAATAAAAATGGGCTTCTCGTGAAAGAGATGAGGACCCCAAATATAGAAAGTCTATAGTTTGAAAACCTTTGGAAAGGATGCACTGAGAAGAGTGCCAAATACCACCTTCTTTTTGTTATTGTTTGCTGTGGGGAAAATCTGAGCTGGTTCTTAGGAAACCTGGGTTCAAGTGATGGGCCAGCTGAGCATGCTCAGTAAGCCTCGACACAGCTGTTCATGATTTTACCCACCTCCCCCATTGATGGACAGACAAGGAGACACTGTGTGCAACTGCAGCTACATAAAACTGTGACTCCCTCCTACACTGTCCCCAAGAGGGCCATTCCTCCAAAGTCTCTCATGTATTTTGCCAGGCTGTGAGGAAGATGTGCTCTGAATGTCTGAGTATGTGGGAGATACAGCGCCGGGCTAGGGGCTGAAGAAACACCCACTTTGTGACCTTAGGCAAGTCCCCTCCTCCTCTGTCTCCTTGGTTTATAATATGGGATATTGGGTTATGACAGGATTTCATGAGATACCACCCTTGCAAGTGCTCCCTGACCTTTGTGTTACGCAATCACACGTCAGTATTCCTGGACAGACCGCAGCCCTCATTTTACAATTATTTAAGGACAAAGGAATTGACTTTTCAATCCTAAAGTATCTTTTTCTATGTAGGCAGCTAGTAATCCCAAAGACTGTCCATCAGTAAAACCTGCAAGTATGAGAGTTGGAGAGGAGCCCTGACACCTGGAAACCACCGCAGCAGCTCTGAAGGCATCGTGAGGTCACAGGAATCTGAATCGCAGGTTACATCAAAGCTCATGCTCTATCTTACACGCTGAGATGAATAGTGATTCACTCAGGCTGCTTCAAAAAACAGCAAAGCCCTTCCTGCTCTCCATCTTTCCTTTGCTGTTGTTTGCTCATATTTAACTTACCACATATTTTAAACGGGGACCAGGAGGAGATGCCACTGCTTTCATTTCTGTACAAGAAAACTTCCTTGACTAACTGCAAATGAATTTTTTTTACATCTTTGTTGGCAAAAAGTCCTTCTACAACTCAGCATTTCTGTCAAAAGCCAAGTACGTCTGCGAAAAATGCTGAAATTTGGATTTTATTTAAGACAAAATGGAAAATCATGTTTCATGCTCCAATTTGATTTTCCTTTGTTTGGTAGCTACACTGCCGTTCACCTCAGATGAGGGTTGGTAAAAGAAAGCTCCATCTGGAATTCCTCATTTAAAAATTTTTGAAATGAATATAATTCATATATACAACAAAACTTTCCTCTTAAACCATGACTATGGCAGCTCAGATGAATGGGAGTGGAGATGGCATAATGGAAATGGGAGCTTCCAGGTCAAACAAACTGCAGTCTGAACCCTGTCTCCACAACTTATTGTGTGGCTCTGGGTAAGGGACTTAACTTCCCTGAGCCTCAGTTTCCAAACTTGTATAATGGAAATAACCCCCTGAAGAATTTTGGAGGTTAAAAATGATTAATTCATATCAGGCACCTAGCACCGTGTCTGACATATAGAACGTTCTCAATGACTACTAAGTGGAAATGTGTAGGCTTTGAAAGAACTGGGATGTGTTCCAATTCCAAATCCATCTTCTGTTTCTTTTCTGGAAGTATGTCCCCTGCCTGAAAGCTACCCTTTGCCAGAGGGATGCAGGAATATTCTTGTTCAAGTTCAGAAAATTCACTGAGATTAAAAAAAGTTCAAAGACTACATAAAAATGTGTTTCATAAAAATCGCAAACATAGGAAAGTTCCTTGATTAAGAAAGCTAATCATTTGTTATGTAATTTCTAGAAAAGCTTGCAAGGCAAATGAAATCCAACTTTTGCCAGTCAGCATGGTATACTAGGATGCGTGTGAGACTGGAAATTGGAAGACAGAGGTTTTAATGCAGACTCCATCAGTAACTTTCCACAAGGAACCACTCCTCTGGAGCCTAGTCTGTGTATAAATGAAGGAGTTGGAGTGTGACCAGATCCAGTTAAACAAACAAACGAAAAAATCCCATGATTTTTCATTAACAATCCAAAATTCAAAACAAAAATATAATTCACATCTTGGGATTTTGTTTACATTTCTGTGTTAAGGGATAATTGTTTGTTAGTTTCAGTGAAACTTTTTACATTGCTTCTGTCTTCTGTCTTCATGTTAGAATAACCAAGTGCCTGCTGGGCAATAATACTCAAAATGCTTGCCTACTTAAGTTCCCGAAAGTACTCATGCATGGAAGTAAGGTTTAGAGATGACAGGTGTAAATTTCCAAAGAGGCCAAGACCCTAGATCTAAAAATAAATGAGTAGAATCCATAGATGTTATAGCTCAGTAGATAAGCATGTGTTTCAGAGTAAGACACTATCTTATTGCTTATTAGGTGGGGCCTGGGGCTAGTTACTTAATCTCTCTAAGCCTCATTTCCTTATCTATATGGGGGGGGGGGCGGGAAGTAGCTACTGTATCTCACTGCTGAAAAGATCATTGAGATAACACATGAAGTAGAATTCCTGACTTCTACTGAGCGGTCGATAAATCCTAGCTATTTTTTAAAGTATATTTAAAAAATTTTAACCCATTTACTTTTCACTCTTTCTCTGACAACTTTACATAGGTGTAAAGTTGTCACAATACATAGGTGACTCTTTCAATTAAGCTTAATTATGATATGGTCCATTGGAAATGGGGAGAAAGAAGAGGTGGGAAGAGAAGAAGCAAAGAGAAAGAGGCTAGGAAGAGAAAAAGAGGGCCATCAAGAAAGAGGCAATGGATAATAACAAGGTAGGGCAGGAAAAAGAAGTCAGGAAGAGGAGTCAGTGGGATTTATAATGGTAGGGCCCTGCAAATGTCTCAGAAGGCCATATCTGTGGTGGCCTCTACTGTCCCAAATAGAGTACAGGAGAAAAGAAGGCTCAATTTAGAATCAGAAGACTTGGGCTGGAAGCCAAACTCTGCTGCTTCCTAGTTCCTGTGGAGCATCCGGCCCACTATTCCCTCCCTCTGTGAAATGAGAAATTTGTACTAAGCTGACCCCTGTCCATTCCAGTTCAACACACTCTCAGATTCCAGTTCTGTCTTTGATAAGCATCAGACTCACCAGCCTCACAGCAAAGTCTCCCCGTGGAAGAACACGGCAGCAACTCCTTACCAGTGGCGTGGAGGAATCCGATGAAACAGGCGTTCTTTTCCCACTTCAGTCTTCTGCCTCACATTTTCTAGAACTTTCTTTATAACAACTTCCTTGCCATTCACTGTCTGGCTACAAGTGGTGACCAGGTTGAAGTTTCCCATTCCACTGCTTACAAAAGGTACAAATGTCGCAGAGGAAGGGGAATTTGGTCCAGAGCCCAGGGATACAAAAGTGGAAAATCCTGTGTCCAGTATGGGGGTCACATAAAAGAAGGAGGAGTGGAACCTCCTGGCCCTACCCACACGGCCACTGGGAAAAGAGTCTCCTGAGAAGGGCTCTTTATCTTCAAAGACATTTTGAAAGCCACAGTGTGGCCTCTTGAACCACAGTTCCCCCTTCAAGTAGTCCTTGTTCCCACCATCTCCTCTGTTTTCCCTTTTGATGCAATTCCTTCTGGACTTGTCATAGTTGTGTTTCTCGGCACCAGACAAGACTGCATAGGCCTCTGCTACTTGATTGAACTTCTCCTCAGCTGCCTCCCGGTTTTCTGGGTTCTTGTCTGGGTGGACCCGAAGAGCTAACTGGTGATAAGCCTTCTTAATATCAGAGGAGGAAGCATTTTGTGGCATCCCCAGTACTTTGTAGTAATTCACCATGTTTCTTTAAAGGACTTTTCCTCACCGAGACACAGAGTTTAGTTTCCGAAGAATTTCCATGTAACTTCGGAAAGGAAGATGTTGGACTACTCAAGTCTACAGCAAGACCTTTTGAATCGTATCACATGATTCTTGGGACAAAGGCTCTTCTGGGGGAGAAATTCCTATTTGGGTCTGGTATCCTCTACAATGCCCCCACCCCTTCCCTGACCTCTGCAGCTCGTTGTGGGTGGAGTGACTATGAGCTCAACACTATCAGCCAATGACTATCAGCTGATGCTGTGCTTGCCTTGCAATCCTATTGGTGGAAAATTTGGGGTGGATAATATACATCTTGGAGGGATTTCACCTAGTTTAAAAACCAACACTGAGCAGCTTGTTAACAGAAACTATCTGTGTGGCTCAAAAAGTCTTTACCTCATTTGTTAAAGTAACAATCGGAAGCAACATGGGTCTTGCATTTATATCAGACACAAAATCCATTTCGGCTTATTATGCGGGCTCATGCCTTCAGTAATGTAATGGGTATCTCCCTGTGGATATCTGCTGAGGGCACGAAATGGGTGATAAAGGGGCTCTATTCCAACAAAATCACGTACACATTTCTGATGAAGGAAAGAGATTGAAACTCATGTCATCAAATGAGGAAACTAGGTTACAGAGAATTCTGCCTAGATAAGAAAGAAAGAATAGATTGAAGAAACAGAATTAGAAGTGAAGGCTTCCCATGTATGGTCAGATAAGGCTTCTTCACTTCAGTTGATCTCTTAAAGTTAGTCTTTTTAAAATTTATCTCTGGACTTAAAGATAGAACTAAGTAGCAGTGTCGCATCAGCCAATGCTTTAAAGAATGGCTTTAAAGCTCAAGTGTAGCAAGAGCTGCTCTTTATCCAGGACACACAACTACACATTTCCCAGACTTCCTTGCAATTCAGTGTGGCCGTGTGACCACATTCTGGCCAACGACATGAGAAGGGATGACGTGCACCTCTCTCCAGCCTGGCCCATAAAACCACCCACGTGTGCTCCTTCTTGTGCTTTATCCTTACACCAACTGGATGTCAGTGCCCAAGTGATCTTTGAAAGCATCCAGCTGAAGATGACAGAGCTCCCATCAGACTGGGACCTTGAATTACAGTGAAGCAGAACACCTCCACCAACCACCTTGGACTATTTATATTGAGAAACTTCTACTATAGTTAAGCCATTATATCTATTTTCATCTACTTGTGACAGCAGTTGATGTCTACTCTGATACACCAACCATTTCTACAACTTCACCTTCCCTATTAGAACCTAATCTTATAATGTCATCAACCAGAAGAGTCCCACCACTGCCACACTGAAAGTCCAATATCCTAGTCTATCTCTCACTCCTCCCTCCCATTATACCCACTTTTCCATTTCAACTCCTCTTTCTCCAGGGTAATGAGTCCCCTGCAGACTCCTCTTTTGTATCAAATCTGCACCCCCTGGTTGGCCCTTGGAACCATTCTTTTACATGCCCTCTTGAATCACCCTCTTAGGCTATTAGCCCTCCACTGTGCCCGTGCCATAAACACTCCATCCAGGAGCAGTCTAGCAATCAATCCAACTTCTCTGATTCCTACACCTGGTGCAGTGGGGGAAAAAAATCAAGAAACCAAGAAGATGAACACTAAACATGTGCAGTGTACCAGTCTCGACTGGGTCAGGAGAATACATCAACAGTTCTTTTATTTACCGTTGCTCAGCTCTCCCTCCCATTCCCCTAGGTGGCCATTCTTAACCTTCACTGCTCTCCTCTAGTTCCTTATTAAACTTCTACTCATCCTGTCCACTCCAAGCAGAGGAGCTTGCCTCTTGGTTAGCAAAGAAAATAGAAACTGTCAGGAACTCCCTGAATGTCCCTTAGGACAAGGGCCATCTCAGCTGTATCTGCACACACCCTTACCTATGCTCCCAGAGCACAGGAAGGACAGAGGAAGATGTCCCTGTCTTGCTCAGAATTAATCCCCAATATATTTTTTTATATTGACCAAATTGAATCTTCATGTATATTACCTGACATTACATTCTATTGCAGTAAAATATATATAACATAAAATAGGCCATTATAACTATTTGTGAGTGTGCAATTCAGTGGCATTAGTGATATTCACAATGTTGTACAATTATTGCCACTGTTTTTTAAACTCTTCCATCACCAAACAGAAACCCCATGAAGCCATAACTCCCTCCTCTCCACTAGCCCTTGATAACCTCTAATCTGCTTTGTGTCTCTATGAATTTGCCTATTTTAGATATCTCATATAAAAGGAATCATATACTATTTGACTGGCTTATTTCACTGAGCATAATCTTTTCAAGGTTCATCTATCTTATAGCTTGTATCAGAACTTCATTCCTTCTTATGGCTGAATAACATTCCATTGCATGTTAGGTACCACATTTTATTTATCCATTCATCTGTTCATGGATACTTGGGTTGTTTCCACCTTTCTGTTATTGTGAATAATGCTACAATTAACACTTGTGTACAAGTATCTGTTTGAGTCCCTCTTTTCAATTCTTTTGTGTGGAATTGCTGGGTCATATGGTCATTTTATGCTTAACCTTTTGAAGAACTGCCAAACAGTTTTCTGTACCGGCCACACCATTTTATATCCCTACCAGCAGCGTATGAGGGTTCAAATTTCTCCATATCCTTGCCCCTCCACACTCTTTTGATCTCATCCCTTTCCTTGTCCTCAGGGATTTTGCTTCACTGAACTGTTCTCAATTTCATTCACTTTTAACTTGTCCAATTCTTCTGGCTACTTTCCTGCATGTAAACAAGTTTGAGCATCTCCTCTCTTAGGAAAGAGCTCTCACGTCTTCACGACCCTCCTGCTGCTGGTGCCCCCTCCGCTTGCCTCCCACTCACTCCTCAACTTGGAGGAAAGACTCCTCCACTTTCCAGTCCTCCGCCCTGCCCCAGCTCCCGTGAAACTCCACTGTCATTGCCAGACCCCACTGGGCTTCACCTTTTTGAGGTATTTGACCTTGTTAATCATTTCACTTTTTTTGAAACTCTTCCCCTCATTGGTTTCTAGACAACCTTTCGCACTGAGTATTTCTCAGATGCTTTTGCCAGTTCCCTTTCTTCTCCTAACAATTGAAACCTGGGTGCTCCCTAGGGTGCTGTCCTTGGCCTTTTTCTTTTCCCCTTTTAAATGCCTCTCTCATCCCCACCCCTTCCTATGACCGCTGATGACTCTCATGTCTCTCTTTCTAGGCCTCGCCCTTCCCCTGAGCTGTCTTCTAGATATATCCACTAGATGCCTACATGCTCTCAAACTGAACGTGCCCCAAACTGTACTCATTCCATCTGTCTTAAAACTGACCTCTCACTAAAGTCCTGGTTAATGACACTTCTTTGCAACTAACAAATCCAGACATCTAGCAGTCGTCACCCAAGCCTCCTCCCTCTCCCACCCTGAGCAGTGAGCTCAGTCCTGGGGCTAATGCAGAGAACTGAGACAGGACAAATCTTCACCCTCCATTGCCAATGATCCACTAAATTCTCTTGACCATCTTCCCCAGACTTTCTAATCCATCTCTTCCTTTCCATCCCCAATGGGATGATTATATCAGCTTTCCTGCCTTCTGTCTCCTTGTCTTCCAAACCACTCTCCACATTGTCACCAGACTGATCTTTCAGAAACACAAATCTCGTCCTGGCACTCCCCACTCAATATCCTTCAGTGGTTTCCTAGTCTCTCTCACCCAAACAGACTATCTGTTATCTGGACCCCTGTTTATCTTTCAGTCTTATCCTTAGGCATTCCCTGCTCCACACCTCTTACGCCAAGGTACTGGGAGTTCTCAAGATAAATCATGTTTTTTCATGCCCCCATGCCTTTGTATCTAATCTCCCTTCTGCCCAGAATCTTCCGTGCTTCCTTCAATTCTCATACCTACAATAGTTTCAGGTGGCCTTATTAAAGTAAAATAATACTTGTAATAATGACCATTATTTTACTTTAATAGTTTTATTTATTTATTTTATTTTTGGCTGCATTGGGTCTTTGTTGCTGCACACGGACTTTTCTCTAGTTGCGGCCAGCAGGGGTTACTCTTCGTTGCGGTGCACGGGTTTCTCACTGCAGTGGCTTCTCTTATTGCAGAGCACAGCCTCTAGGCGCGCAGGCTCAGTAGTTGTGGCGCACGGGCTTAGTTGCTCCACCGCATGTGGGATCTTTCCGGACCAGGGCCCGAACCCATGTCCCCTGCATTGGCAAGTGGACTCCTAACCACTGTGCCACCAGGGAAGCCCCAACTTTAATAGTTTTATATTTATTTTCATAAGTGTTAGAAAAAGCTGTAACAGCTATGGAAACAATTGAACAAGTGAATAAGCCAAAGAAGCACCACATACCTGGCTATCTTATAATGTCTTATAACTTCTCATTTCAAATGAATGATTTAAACAACAATTTGGGGGTTTGGTCTGTAGAAATCTATCTATTTCAATCAAAAAATTCAAAAGCTTCTTTCCTTATCAGTTTTGCTTCCATTCTCTTCGCTGTTTTCTTATTGCTAGCATTACCCATTTGTTTTTTAACTCTTTTCTAAATTTTTGTGGGCTGAAAGGACACATCAGCAGAGTCTGAGTTGCCACTTCCCCTGTTCATTATGCCACAAAATATTTTAAGCATTTCAGAAGCCTTCGACTGTTAAGAAATATCAGGTGTCAAAGCACCTCGTATATTTCCAGTACTTGGTATTATAATATGCTGAAAAGGTAATAAAAGTTATGGTCAATTTGTGGGATTTTAACTGGTCTAATTCAGAGCTGGGTTTATTTATTTATTTGTTTGTTTGTCCTTTATTTATTTATTTTTGGCTGCATTGGGTCTTCGTTGCTGTGCGTGGGCTTTCTCTAGTTGCGGCGAGCAGGCTTCTCATTGTGGTGGCTTCTCTTGTTGCGGAGCACGGGCTCTAGGTGCGCAGGCTTCAGTAGTTGTAGCTGTGGCACGTGAGCTCAGTAGTTGTGCCTCGCGGGCTCTAGAGCACAGGCTCAGTAGTTGTGGCTCATGGGCTTAGTTGCTCCACGGCACTTGGGATCTTCCCAGACCAGGGCTCGAACCTGTGTCCCCTGTATTGGCAGGCGGATTCTTAACCACTGCGCCACCAAGGAAGTCCCAGAGCTGGATTTACCATGAAGTTAATGAAGCTTAATTTTTGCCTTAGCAATTCTGTATCATGATTTTGTACTTTTATTCCAAAGGAAGGCTCTTAGAATTGTATGATTTTAATCTCCCTCTCTCCCCCAACCTCTGCAAACCTGGATTTGTCCCGGGTCTAATTAGAACTATCCATCTAGAATCACTACAGTTGAAGTCCATCCAACCACAACTTAGGATACATGCTCATGGTTGCTCTGACCGGCCTTCCCACTTTACTACTCCATTTGAGGAGGTTAGTGTTACTTGGCAATTTGTAACAATAAAATATTTTATTTATAGTTATTAAGTCAGTGGCCTCAGAAACATATCAAAAGTTAGCAATAAGCCATCTGAAAAGAAATGTCAGTCTTGGAATTTCAGGCAAACAGCTTAAACAACCAGCTGGACATTTCAGAGTACAATACTTTTCTTATTCATGTGGTTTAGGGGAAGTGAGGCGATATGGAGTAAAATTTATTTGTCACCATGAGTTGCATATTATTTTGTCATGATACTCTGAGAAAAAAGTTCTCAGTGATTCATATTGTTCTAGAAACAGATGCACTGATGTCACTCACTTGTGAGTTTGAGGATCTGAACAATATGAATTATGTGACCTTGATTGAATGGCCCCTCTCCATGTCCATCTTCTTCACATACATTCTGAGTGAATGAGTCAGATAGTGAAGAAATGAAGTGACTACCCTACAACGGGCACACTGTCTTTGCGACCTGCAGTTAGGGTCCAGTTGGAGTGGTGAAGTTGCCGTGATGGACTTAACTGGCAACTAAAAGCCTTGTCAATAGAGATGGCTTTTCAGTTAACCTTCAGAGTTTAACAAAATAAACCTTATCCTAAATGTTCTGTTCGAGGAAGGTGGAGATGCTTTTGACGAGTTAGTCAAAAGGTTCTTTCTTAAAAACTAAACTCTTAGGAAAGTAAAATCCTGAGGTACCTTTGACTCTTGAAAACCTGGCGACCCACATCATCCCTGGGCAAGTGCCAATTTTTTATCATCTAGTTGTGAAAATTCAACAGTGTATATACAGCATCTCAAGGGGTTTTGTGCCCTCTGTTGTGCATTGAAAGCTAACTTCATGAGGGCCAGTTGCAAGGTAACACTTGACTCTTAAAGCAGGAACTTGAGCAATATTCTGCTTGTTTAACTCAACATTCATCATAGAAATCTGAGTCCTAGAAAGGCAAACTCTGCAGGGTCATCTAATGACCATGAGTCAATCAGGAGAAATGAAACCAGGAGTCATGATTCTCACTCATGCCCTTCACTGAAGCCTAAGAGGTCTGTCTGCTGGAAGATACTTGGGAAAATAGCCACCATGGTGTCTGTGGGAGAGAGAGATAGTACTGACAATGCTGGAATCACTGCCTTCTCTAGGAAGAGATCCCACTGCCTCCTGCTCTTATGGGCCAGTGAGTCCTCTGGGGCACTATGTTAATGAGGCCAGTGGGCCAAGGGACAGCGTCGCCACTAGCCACGACAGAATGGCCAGAGCAGGAATACAACCCCAGACACACACATTGTTGACACTGGATCATTGGTGCAGGGGTGGGGAGGGAGCTGGGCAGGGGCCTAGGTCTTCCCTCTTTTTTATACATTTTTTAATTTTATTTATTTATTTTTGGCTGAGTTGGGTGTTTGTTGCTGCACGCGGGCTTTCTCTAGTTGTGGTGAGTGGGGGCTACTCTTCATTGTGGTTCATGGACTTCTCATTGAAGTGGCTTCTCTTGTTGAGAAGCATGGGCTCTGGGTGCGTGGGCTTCAGTACTTGTGGCGTGTGGGCTCAGTAGTTGTGGCACCCGGGCTCTAGAGCGCAGGCTCAGTACCTGTGGCTTATGGGCTTAGTTGTTCTGTGGCATGTGGGATCTTCCTGGACCAGGGCTCGAACCCATGTCCCCTGCATTGGCAGGTGGATTCTTGACCACTGCACCACCAGGGAAGCCCCTGGGCCTTCCCTCTTGATAAGTCTTTTGGTTTGTACCTGTGGGTCACACAGAGGCTCAAAAGAGGTTGGTCAGAAGAAAACCTGATGGAGATAATTGCACTAGTGGGAAACTTAATGGAGATAATTGTTAGGTGTCAGTGTGCCTGCATAGAGAAAAGGAGGTTATACAAAGATCACCCAGTTAATTCAGTTGCCCCTCCACACCACAGGAACATGGGACACTCCTGCACTTTGGACAAACCTCGCTCAGTGGCCTGACATCTTCCAAGGGAACGCGTTGCTAGAAATCCACCTCTGAGTCTGGTTGCTACGACAAGAGAATATCCAGTAATGTACTGTGAGACCATACCAAGAAGACAGACACTCTCCTGAAAGTTGGCACATGGGATGGTTGACACGTCCGGCGTCAGTGTTAGTGTCTCAGTCAGCTTAGGCTGCTATAACAAGACACCATGGAATAGGTGGCTTAAACAACAGAAATTTATTACTCACAGTCTGGAGGCTGGAAGTCCAAGATCACAGTGCCAACATGTGGCTCTTGGTAGGGCCCTCTTCCTACCATGTAGATGGCTGCCCTTGTGCTATATCCTCACATGGCACAGAGGGAAAGAGAAGCTCTCTGGTCACTTCTTTTCAGGGCACTAATCCCATCGTGAGGGTTCCAGCCTCATGACATCATCTATCCCCCAAAGGCCCCAAACACCATCACATTGGGAGTTCGGGCTTTAACTTTAACGTGAATTTTGGGGGGACACAAACATTCCATCCATAACAGCCAAGAAATTAAGCTCTCACATCAACTGAGACATGTTACCCTTGGCAACGCTTTCTGAACCTGCCCTTTTCTAAGGTGGTTTAGGGGATGTTCACATCCCTGCCCTGCTTCCATCAGATGGCAAGGCAAAGCCTCCCCTAAGGAGATTTCAGGATGTGACCATTCTTATTGTTTCTCAGCTGCTGTGACCCAGAAGATGTGCCTAAAAGGGTCATGTGTTTGGCCTGGGGGTGGCCTGCAGTCTTCCCAGCTGGGATGATTGGTGAGTGACAGCTGACTGCTTGAGGTTCATTGCCGGAAAGATACTTGGAGGTGAAACACTGAAGGCCTCTGAATCATAAAATGGAAGAGGGAGGTTAACATAATAGAGGATCCTGATCCTCAGTCCTCATGAAAATCACAGCAGCTGCTTGTCATATCAGCCTGAGCCTGGCCAGTGGTCCCCTCCTTGCCCTCTACCTCCTTTAATGAGAAGAGGAAAGACAATGAGAATTTCAAAGCAGGAGGAAGATTTGAATCACTTCCAGAGAATAATTCAAGGCGAACTCTTTTCCCCACCCAATTACCTTTCCACAAGAATGAATAACTTGAGCTTGTAGACGATGCTTGCAAAATTCCAGTCCCCTGGGAATTCATTTCTCAGGCTCCAGAGTTGGAGAAGCAAGATGGTGCTCCTTTCCTCCCTTGAAGGACTTCTGAATGAGACGCTTTGGGAAACTGTGTTCCCTTTTGCCTCCCACTGTCACTGGTGCCAGAGTGATGTCATCATTGGGAGAAAGGGCCTGCTCCTGGGCCGAGCTCAGAGCTGGCTGGTTCCATTCCAGAAATCAGGAAGGCCCAAAGAACATCCCCAACCCCAATCTGGGACATCTGCCCCAGAGGAGTCTGAGCAAAAGCTCATTCTGAAAAATGCTTTGGACAGCAGGGAATCTGGCCAAGAGACCTTTTAGCTAAGTCCCTTTTTTGTTAACCTTTCACAATATTCTTTAAATTTAATTTTAGAAGTGAGTTAACTCAACTACAATGACACAAATGGACACTATATCATTAAACCAAAATAAAATACGTTCCAGCTGATCAGCCTTCCACTTTCCAACCTGAGCTACTTCCCCCAACAATGTTATTACAAAAATTTTCAAACATAAAGTCGTAAGAATATTGTAGAGAACACCCATACTCCCACCACCTAGATTCTACAATGAACATTTTCCATACTTACTTTATCATATGTCTGTCCAACTACTCATCCCTTTAGCCAACTATCAATCCATATTTTGATGCATTTCCAAGTAAGTTGCAAAATCAGTATACTTCTCCCCTGAGTACTTCAGTTTGCATATCATTAATTGTTTTATTTTTTTACAGTTCTTTTCTTTTTGAAGAAAAATTTATTGCCTATGTAATACACAAATCTGAATCGTTTGCATATACCTGTGCATATGTGGTGACCAATGCATATACCCATAACACAAACCCTTATCAAGACACAAAACGCTACCATCACTCAGAATGTTCCCTCATGCTCCTTCCCGGTCATTCCCCTCTCCCACCTATCCAGAGGCAACCACTGTCTGATTTTTTTCTACCATTAGTGCATTTTCCTGTTCTCATCCTTTATCTAAATGGAACTGCTATGGTCTATTTGTGTCCCCCCAAAATTCGTATGTTGAAACCTAACCCCCAATGGGTCTTAGGGATATTAGTAATGGTATTAAGAGGTGGGCCCTTTGGGAGGCAATTAGGTCATGAGGGCAGAGGCCTCATGAATATTTGTGCCTTTATAAAAGCAGTCCCAGAGACCTCTCTCATCCCTTCCTCCATGTGAGGACACAGTGAAATGACAGCTGTCTCGGAAGCGGGCCCTCACCAGATACCCAATCTGATAGTGCCTTGATCTTAGATTCCCTACCTGCAAAATCATGAGAAATAAATGTTTGTTGTTTATAAGCCACACAGTTTATGGTATTTTTGTTATAGCAGCCAGCATGGACTAAGACAGAAACCATTCAGAATGAGCTCTTTTATGTAAGGCTTTTTTCACTTAGCATAATGTTTTGAGACTCATCCAAACTGTTGTATATATCAGTACTTCATTTTTCTTTATTCCATTGTATGACTAGACCAGAGTTTGTATATTCACTCTCCTATTGATGGACACTTAGGCTTCCGGTTTTGGACTATTACAAATAAAGCTATTTGAACAATGTTGTACCAATCTTTGGTGGACATATGCTTTCATTTCCCTTGGGTAAATACTCAGGAACGAAGTTGTTGATCATGGGGTAGATGTATGAGTGTTTATTTACACTCCCACCAACAATGTAGGAGAGTGCGGTTGCTCTACATCCTCACGAACATTTGCAATCAGTCTTTCTAATTTTAGCTATCCTGGTGGGTGTGAAGTGATTTAAGCTGTTATTTTGGAAAATTTTCCAAATTAACAAAAGACACATATGCATAGGGATCAGGTTGAAGGAAATACTGATTGAAGGAAATCTAGAGATTGGAATATATGATATTAGAAAAGTGCACTTATCCAAACCCAGCTTGAGAGAGTAAGAAATGGCTAAAGGGATGTGCAAGAAGCAGCCAAACACATTGCTCGCTTTATAATTCTCTCAATTATATTACAACATTAGAGAAGTAAACGTAATGCTTAGAAGACTGCAGACTTCATTGATAGGGAGATGGGAACTCTGTGTTTTCCTACAGAGTTGGTCTGGTGTGGACCACGTGTACCCCGATTTGCTTCCTCATGGTCAAAGCCCTTTGAGCACCATCTCTACAAAGCTGGCCCAGCCTGGAAAATGGAATCGGGACTCACCCAGACAATTGGGAAGGACCCCCTGCTCCTCCTTCCCTCTCTCCAGTACCAACCCTGGACCTGACGAGGGAATTAACTTTTGGGGGCATCAACGTTGGGCCAGCACCTATCCTAGGTGCTGTGCATTCGCTGTCCCTTAATCCTCACGGCACCACCCTACCAAGTTAGGCATTGAGAGCCTCCTCTTACAGATGTGAAACCAAGACTCAGAGAGTCATAGTAACTTGTCTGGGGTCACATAGAGTTATAAGAACCAGGATCTGAGTCTAAATCCTGTCCTCTTTCCACTAGACTTTGCTCAGCACCCAGCAAGCAAACTGGAGGAGACTTGATTAACAGCTCAGGTGGTGCCAAGCCCAGGAGCAGACGAGGCTGCATGCCTCTCAGCCAGATTGGTCCCTCCTTTTTCTCTCTTTTCTGCTTTCTAGTGTGTTTGTGTGGAAGGTAGGGCTGTGCCGTCTTTCAGAAGATGCAGATGTTGAGGAGACTTAGCCCTCCTCTCTGCAGCTGCGACCGTGTCTCCTCTTCTTTCGGGGCTTGGGTTTTTCTCTTGCAGGAAGGAATCATTAGCTTGTCATTTCTGCCCTCCCCTCCCCCACCCCCTCAGTTTCTCAGGGGCTGGGATGATCGGGAGCTGCACTCATCCTTCACCGCTCTCTACTCCTCTTCCTCCTCACTCCCTTCTGCCCGCTGTGGGAGAGGGAGGTGATCATGTTCATCATGTGTTTCTCTAGACCGAGTTACCTGTTCCTGAAACGCACTAGCTTGCTCCTCAAATCCTGCGGTTCGGAAATAATTGACGACATCCATCACGGCCCAGTCTGCAGGATCCGGTGGCCTCCCGTTCTCCATGGAACTGCAAAATAACAATCAAGATGGCTGTCAGGGCAGAACATGCAAGCGTGTGTGGCTAGGCTCTCCACTCAGCCTCCCAGGGGCAGGCCTGGGCCAGCTCACTGCAACCAGAGGCCCAGATCCCAGTGTATCTGCCTCAGGACCAGAATCACTCGTGCGTTTCTTGGGCTCAGAAGATCACTGCTCTCACTGGCTCAGTCACTCCTTTCTCTATGAAACTTTAATATAAAGTATTTCCTCATGTATTGTTTTTTAATCCAGAGATATTAGGAGTGGTCCAGTGATTTCTGGCGGCCCACAATATGATATTCATACCCCTGAGCTAAGAATACCAGGCCTCTTACAATGTGGCCCCAACATGTCATCACTTTCCCCATCCCCAACCCCACACATCCAGGGCTAAAGCCATTCCCCAACACACCATGCCCTTCACATGGTGTCCCAGCCACTGAATACCCCCTCATTTACCTCCGACAAAATCCTACCCTTCCTACCAGTTCAAATGCCACCATCTCTGTGAGGCATTTTCTGGCTGCACCCAGGTAAGTGTTTCAGTTATAACATCCTCTGAGTTCGAGACCTCCATTCTAACTCCCACTGCAGCACTTTTCCCACTGGATTATACTCTGCTTATTAGACAGTCTCTAGAATTTCTACGGAGATGTGGGCTGAAGAGGTACATTTGGACCTGGACCATTTCTCACTTTATTATCCTTTGTGTCAAGTACGTAGTTAGGAATTCAATCAATGTTCAGACGACTGGATGTTGATCAAGCATTAGTTTGAGAGGGTCTCTGGGTAAGCTCCTCAATGGATTTAGAGAGGAGGGGAGGAAAGGTGGAAGAGAGAAAGAGTGGCAAGCACCTACAGTTACTGTGACTCTTATTTCTGTGTTCAAGAGTATTTGTCTAGATTTCTCTATGCCTCGTCCCCGGGGATTCTTCCAGAGTGTACATCCCATCACACTGTTCCCCTGCTTCCAATCCTTCAAAGACTTCTTCCCATTGCCCTTTGGATAAATTCCAAATAGTTTCACTTGGCTCAGGAGGTCCTTCAGGACAAAGCCCCCTCTTAGCCCTCCAGCTGGGAATGTATTGGTGAGTAAAACAGAAGGGTCATTACTCTTGTGAATATACGGCACTGTTGGGGTAGACACTGATCGGTAATCATATGACTAAATGTATAGCCACACAATGTAGCCGAAGGATAGGCACTCTGTACTATGGCAGTTTGAGGGGCTAGGAGAGGCTTTCTTGTGGAAGTTTCTTTTGAGGTAAGGTCTAGAGAGCAGCCAGAAGGTTAACCGTATAAAGAAGTCAGCTGAAGATTATTCCAGGCTCTGTAGCAGGAATATACAGCCCAGGGAACCATGCTAGTCTTGGAGACCACATCAAGCATTCTGGGTTTTTGTCTATGAGCAATGGGACTTGTTAAATGGTCTGATGTAATGGGTGTGACCTGATCTGACTCACATTTCTAAAAAGAGGGTATTGGAGAGGAGCCAGAGGAGAAGAAGGGACCAAGCAAGAGATCATGGTGACTGAGACTATGGTGGGAAAGGAGAGAAGCATGTGGATTTCAAAAATATTTAGCCAATAGAATCAGCATGACATAGTGGTGGACTAGACATGAGAACAAAGGAGATCGAAGCGTCCTGGAACTGGATGGATGGTGGTAACTGCACTTAGACTGCATCCCCAGGTTTGGCTGGACACACTGAATGTGGGGTACCATCTATATCGAAGTTAAGATTTAATGTGGAACATGGGTCTGGAGCTCAAAGTAGACGGGTGGGCTAGAGGTACACAATGGGGAGCCAGAAGCGTTTAGATGGCATGTGAAACCTTGGGAGGGGATGAGAAGAGAACTGGGCCTAGAATCAAGGTTGGGAAGGTTCAGCATTTAGTGCAAGTTGAAAAGATTCATGTTACTTTTAATGGAAATGAAATTGCCCAGACTTTGGGGATTCCTGAAAGTCTTCAAACATCCAAAAGTCAAGGGTTGACCTGTACCTCTGCCTTGTTCCCAGGATAATGTTTTGCTCATAGTAGGAACTTAAAATATTTGACTAAAAAAACAAACTTCTCTCCTAGTTAAAGGGAGTCACTAATCAATGGCACATGTGATCAACTACTTATCAACCTAGCACTTAATTTAAAAACATTTTGAGTCAATGCTTGCTAGTTATAAGTATTTTCCCTTTTGGGCATAGAGATTGTGAATCTATAAATACTGCCCATGTACATACACACTCATGTACATGCTCACTCACACACGGCATGTGCCCCCCCGCCACCTTCTTACCATTTAACAGGCAATATACATGGGGAAAAACTATTTTTTACTCTAACATTGTTAAACATTAACATGTACTTTCAAATCAAAGCTAAATGTGTTTTTAAAAAATTATCCACATGCTGGGATTTTCCATTATCTCTTTAACATAAGCAATCATGAGCTGACACAGGGGACTCTCTTTTAGGTACCATTTTCCTTCCCTCTCTTGCTTAAGTTGGGCTTGAAAAATGTTTGGAAAGGATTCATTGTTTTGACAAATCTTTTAAGTTTTCTAGTCAGCTCGCTTCTAGCAGTGAGCACAGCGTCCCATCGGATGCACTTTTAAGTGCCCCAGAAAACATCTGAATTCACTCTCCCTGTGGCTGACTTCAATTAGCTGTCTTTCTTCATAAAGAATTGTCATCTAATTATGATAAAAAAAAAAAGTATGCTACATTGTAATTTTAGGATGGGAGGCTTTCCTGATTCTTATTCTGCTGGGATATGACATCATCACTTCCTCAGTTCTGAAATATTCTTGAGTACTAGCATTGCAGCAGAGAACAAAGGCTTTGCAAAACTGCTGGCAGCGTACCATGAAGAGCACCAGTAATGAGGAACGTCTCATACTTAGGGTGAGGGGATACACAGAAGAAGCCAGTGTTAGACCACTCACATCCTGAGAGCAGAAACTATCTGTCTCCATCTCTGCATCTCTACAGCTCCCAGCATAGGTTGGACTGGTGTGTACCATTGATACATGGCAAAGATCTGTTACATCAATGGAATAACAAACAGAGAGCATTTAGAGTCTACAATATGCTTTTCACACATAATCTATTATCAGCCTCCCAGCTCCTCGTGAACTGGCTACTATAACCTGTTTTTAGGAAACTAAGTCTCAGAAAGGTTAAGAACTCATCCCAAATCACATAGTGTATAAAGCCAGGATTGGATTCCATATATGCTTGCCTCCAAATCTATGCTTCTTTTCACTCCATACTCATTGACACAACAGATATTTACTAAAAGCCTACTGTCTTCTCAGTACTGTGCTAGAGGCAGGGTTACCAGGATAGGAATGCATATCCTTCAAGGAGCTGGCACTCTGGTGAGGGGAAGCAGCATACTCTAAGTATTAGAATTGGGGGGGTGAACTGGTGCTATTGGCAATGCACGCACTGGAGGGCCCGGATAATTCTGCCTGACTAGGACACTTGAAGATTTTTAATGCAATTCTGAAAGGCATCAATTGCTTCAAACATGCACTAAGTTCTGCCCTGAGAGGGGATGGCTTGCAGAAGCAGAAATATGCAGGCACACACTGTCACTTCTAGGTTATGTTAAAGAATGATGGATGATTTTGCTGGGCCCGTCCAGTGGTTTCAGCAACAGTTTAAAGAAGAAACCTGGAGATTATCCAAGGCCACATGATGGTGGGTGTTGGGGAGGCCAGAGTGCCAAAGCCAGATAAAACTATGAGGACATTTCAGAGGATGGATTTAAGCGTCACCTTTCCCCACTGGGAAAGCCATTATGTCTCCTCAAGGACTGTTATTTGTGGCCAAACTGAGATGCTTTTTCCCTTTTAAAGGGACCATTCTCTCCAAATCTTTTCTTATAACTCATACATGTCAAATTCCAGGAGGAATTTAAATGGTGCTGTTTAAAACACCTCCCAGATGGTGGTTCCCACTGTGGCTGCTAATTTTGCACTGATGAAATGAGATGGCAGATATAAACGTTCCATTATCATTTGATACTTATTATTCATTATTGTCATAGCAAAATATTTCCTAGAATATAATGTATAAAGATGATAAATTCATGAATATTTTTCCAAGCATGGAGGCTTTAAAAATATATATGTATGTCACCTTATTACAAAAAACTAGCAAGAAGTGAAGGGCAGAATTTGTCTCCAATCCCATCACTTAATCAAATCAATGTTTCCATTTAACATAGTCACCTTTCAGTCCCTGTGCATATGGTTGAGTACATCATGTATGGATAAAAATTACATAATGTGTGAATAATTCACACTAGGAACTGATTATCCCTTAATTAAACAATCACCTCACTTTTAAAGAGAGCTAAAGAGACACAATCATGAGGACAGAAATGCAATAAATAACAAATTTGGCAGATACATGCAGATCGAGACCTTATGATGAACGTTTTCATGTTGGCACATGATAATTTTAAGTGCTAGTGGCAAAAGTCTCCGTTTCCCCTTTATATATTAGTGGAGGCAGATGAAAAATAGTTGAAACCCTTTCTCAGAATTTAGCGTGTGTATCTTTTATGGTATTTATGATATTATAGATTCTGAGGGTTGATCAGACCAAAAGGAAACTCTGGATAAATACAGCCCATATGTGATTTCAAAACCCCATTATACTTATTAATTGCATTTCTGCTTTAAAGTTCAGAGCAAAAGTTACCTCCTACTAGTTAATTATGGTGATATATTTATTTATCATGCTACTCTTATGAAGCTAATTCTCAATGTTACTTGTGTTTCCACTCAGAAATGCACTCTAACTTTGTACTGCCTTGATCTTTATAACTTATTTTCAAAATTAAATTAACCTGCTCTTTGCCCATATCTTAAATCAGCCTTTGGCTAAAAAAAAAATGTAATTCTGATTGTAATAAATTAACATTGATCTCTCGGCCTATGACATAGCTAAGAATGAAGCGACCAAATGAGCTTTAGTTTTATCTCCATTTTTTTCTCCCTCTCCCTTCATCCTAACAAGCAGGGATCTGGCTGAAAGACAGCCGGAAAAAGAGAAATGATGATTCAAAGTTTCTTGACAGGACATTTTTCATTTTTTAATATCCAGCTAAATAAGAGTTGACTGCATTTAGCTGCAGCATACCCAAGCAACGAAAGTATTGAGAAAGCAAATAACTCTTCTGTATATTTCAAATTCTTTAGCTTGGCATTCAGGGATTTAATTCAAACATAATTTTCCAGGCTTCTTTCCAATTCCAAGTTTGTACTGAAATCCAACCAGTCAACATCCTGGACTTTCCCATATCCACAGCTTTGGTTATGCTACTCAAAGCCCTGTCTGTTCAACTGCCAAGGATTAGAACCCTACTCATTTTTAAAAGATACTGGTTAAATGTCACCTTCCTAATAACCCCAATCAATCTTCCATTCCAATCACTAATTAATTTTAACCTGCCCACAATGAGCCGGGTACTTGATAAGCCTTGGGAACTAATCTAGTGAAAAGGAAAATCTCAAGTCAACTGCATGATGAAGATGGTCATATGTGTTCCCTGCCTTCATCCAAAAAGCAAGTAAAGAACAGGAGGACTAGCTAGATGGAGGAAGGAGGGCAGTATGAGTCAGGCTGTGCTAGGTGTGTGGAGCCCCGAATCAGCAGCAACACCATGATCAGGTTCCAAGAACAGACGAGCCATCTTCCTGCATCATTTCTTTCCTCTGTAACAGGCATCTTGCCTCAGGCTCATGGCTTTCCTCTGAAATCACATGGCACTCTGTCCTTGGCATATCTCTGCTGGGAATGTCTTCTGAACCTCCCACCCCATCTTTCTGAAAACAAAGCTGCCTCTTTCCTCACCTGCTCTCAGCTTTCTAGTATAAAGACCTCTGAACTAGTGTGAATAAGGACACTCCTCTCAAGAGGACTCATGAATTTCTGTTTTTCATTCACTATCAGATGCAATTCATGCCCACACTTATACTAAACAAAAACATATGCACATTTCATATCCCGATCATTAATACTAAAGACAACTGCATACAGATTGCCGGAAGAACTTTCCTTCCCTGCTCTGAGCCATGGCACAATGGTCACTATTCCAAAGAACTTAGTGTGGCTTTAATGCTGAGACAAACTCGGGTTTCCTTCAGTAGGGATATCAGTCGCACACCAGAATCTATGTAGAAAACAGCAACCCTTCAGAACTTCTAATGTATAGAAGATACATAATACATGTTTGTGAATTCTGCTGGCATCGATTGGAACTCCTGTTATTTTCACACTTAAAATATGATGATATGATATGCTTAGCTGACTCTATAGTTTTACTCATTTTACTCTTCTGAAATGTACACTTCCTTAAGGCAGTTATTTACAATGGACAAAATTGTACAAGTCAAAAAAGTGAACAGACTCAATTCATAACCCAAGTCGTCATTTAATTTAAGGGAATAACCAAACATAACCAAACTTTTAGCATAAGATCATATGATAAGACTGAATTGTGTCCCCTCCACCCCCAAAATTCATATGTTGAAGCCCTAACCCTCAGTGTGATTCTATTTGGGACTAGGGCTTTTAGGGCATAGGGCAATTAAGGTTAAATGAGGTCATAAGGGTGGGGTTCTAATCCAATAGGATTGGTAGCCTTATAAGATCTGTATGCATGCAGTGAGGCAAGTCTATGTGAGGACATAGTGAGAAGGCAACCATCTACAAGCCAGGAAGAGAGCTCTATCCAGGTAATGAATCAGCCAGCATCTTGATCTTGGGCTTCCCAGCCTCCAGAATTGTGAGAAATATGTTTATGATGTTTAAGCCACCCAGTCTATGGCATTTTGCTAGGGCAGTTGAGTAGACTAATACACCATATATCAGAATGAGCAGACAGCCGTAAAATACTAAGGAATTAATTTTAGCTTCACTAAGAAAAATAAAAATGCACCAATTAAAAGTATCACTATTCACTACCATATATTCTCTGTATTCAAGAATCCATACATATGGCACTCTGACTTAGCCCACCAAACATATCTGCAGAAGGGTTATGACATCAGATCCTGATTAGAAAGGTCATTTTTCAGGTTTGAATTTGTGGCTCAGTTTACTCCCCTCCTTTCCTCTCCTTTTCTCTCCCTCTCTCTCTTTTCTTCCTCCTCACTTTCTTTTTTCCTTCCTTCCTCCCTTCCTCCCTTCCTTCCTTCCTCCCTTCCTTCCTCCCTTCCTCCCTCCCTCCCTTCCTTCTTTTCTTCCTAACAAACTATCTGTTAAGACGTATTTGGTATTTAGCCACTTATACTGTCTTGGGAGTTCTATTGTTCCATGCTTTTACTATAGTGGTATCTTACATCATGATCACTCCCTGTTCCAGATTGCTGTTCCCTGGAAAGAACAGCATCCCAGGAACCATCACTCACTGTGTTCAGGTAGAATTGGGCAGTGTGGTTGTGGGGTTTGGGAAAGGTGGATGAAACAGAACACTCAGGAACTACCTAGCAAGCTGGTTACAATCTCCTCATTGCTTTCAAAGAACATACATCTAAGGACTGCTGATCATTTTCTTGAAAACACAAAAGGACAGGAATATGAGTAAATGAACAAAAGCTGAAGCCAGTGATTAGACACACAATTACTTCTAAAAGTTTCCTCTTCCTCCTTCCCTAAGGAGCCTGGCAAGACTTCCAGGCAAATAAATAAATATCCTGTGAAGTTATTTATTTAACCCTAGATGTGACCACTTCCCTTAGAGTTAGACCCCTGGCTGATGTGTGGGTTGCTGTATGTGTAAACACTGTTGGATTCTTTTTTATGCGGTAGTAATAGTAGCCATTGTTATTTTTGTTATATAAGAAGTCTCTTTGATAATTCTACAGTGAAGTCAGAGTTTTGAAATTCTAGCAATACAAATAATAATTTCTAACTCTACCCTAATATTTTACTTCTATCATTCACCTCCTAATCCTCTAATTCACATGGGCAAAAATGACAACTTCTTTAAATTAATAATTACCTTAATATTTAATAGTTAACAGCCTTCAGAGAGGGCTATTCCAAAAGTTAGTGTTAATGCATATATGGCCAATTAATTTATGACAAATGAGCCAAGAATATACAATGGGGAAAGGACAGTGTCTTCAATAAATGGTGCTGGAAAAACAAGAGAGCCACGTGCAAGAGAATGCAACTGGACCACTATCTTACACCATACACAAAAATTAACTCAAAGTGGATCAAAGATTTGAAGTTAAGACCGTAAGACCTGAAACCATAAAACTTGTAGAAGAAAACATAAGTGGTAAGCTCTTTGACGTCAGCTTGGCAATGATTGTTTTTTGGACCTGACTCCAAAAGCAAAGGCAACAAAAGCAAAAACAAACAAGTGGGACTGCATCAGACTAAAAGTCTTCAGCACAGCAAAGGAAATCATCAACAAAATGAAAAGGCAAGACACTGAATAGGAGAAAATATTTGCAAATCCAAAATATGTAAAGAACACATATAACTCAACAGCAAAAAATAAACAAATAAACAATCTAATTAAAAAATGGGCAGAGGATTTGAATAGACATTTTTTCCAAAGATATTCAGATGGCCAACAGGTATATGAAAAGATGCTCTACACCATTAATCATCAGGTAAATACAAACTAAAACCACAAGGAGATATCACCTCATGCCCTTTAGAATGGCTATTATCAAAAAAAACAAGAAGGGGCTTCCCTGGTGGCGCAGTGGTTGAGAATCTGCCTGCCAAGGCAGGGGACACGGGTTCGAGCCCTGGTCTGGGAAGATCCCACATGCCACGGAGCAACTGGGCCCGCGAGCCACAATTACTGAGCCTGCGCGTCTGGAGCCTGTGCTCCGCAACAAGAGAGGCCGCGATGGTGAGAGGCCCGCGCACCGCGATGAAGAGTGGTCCCCACTTGCCGCAACTAGAGAAAGCCCTCGCACAGAAACGAAGACTCAACACAGTCATAAATAAATAAATAAATAAATAAATAAATAAAAGAACGTGAATTTCTTAAAAAAATAAAAATAAAACAAGAAATAACAAGTGTTGGCAAGGATGTGGAGAAAAGGGAACACTTGTGCACTGTTGGTAGGAGTGTAAATTGGTGCAGTCAGTGTGGAAAACAGTAGGGAGATTCCTGAAAAAAATTAAAAGTAGAACTACCATACAATCTAGCAATTCCACTTCTGGGTATCTATCTGAAGGAAAAAACCACTAAATCAAAAAGATACATGAACCGCCCCCCCCTACATTCATTACAGCATTACTTACAATAACCAAGACATGAAAGCAACCTGAGTGACCATCAATGGATAAATGGATAAAGAAAATGTGGTATATATACACAATGGAATAGTATTCAGCCATAAAAAGGAAGGAAGTCTTACCATTTTTGACAACATGAATGGATCTTGAGGGCATTATGCAGGTGAAATAAGTCAGAGAAAGACAAAAATATATAATCTCACTTATATGTGGAATCTAAAAACAAAAAATTAAAAAAAAATTTTAAACCCCAAATCATAAATACAGAGAACAGATTGGTGGTTGCCAGAGGTAGGGATTGGGGGTGCACAAAATGGGTGAAAGTGGTGAAAATGTACAAACTTCCAGTTATAAAATAAAAGTCATGGGGATGTGACATACAGCAAGGTGACTATAATTAATAATACCGCATTGTATATTTGAAAGTTGTTAAGGGTAGTAGATCTTAAAAATTCTCATCACAAGGAAAAAAATTTGTAACTCTGTATGGTGATGGATGTTAACTACACTTATCAAGGTGAACGTTTCACAGTATACAGAAATAATGAATCATTATGTTGTACATCTGAAACTAATATGCTATATGTCAACTGTATCTCAGTATTTAAAGTTAGTATTTTAATATTAAAGTGAGCTTAAAACTTTCCAACATTCATTACTAAGAAAAGTATCACTTGACTGATTTTAAAAGAAATGTTATTTCCAAAATTAAAAGAGTCTTTGCTTCATAATAAAACAACAAATTGAACACAATGGCAGAGGAAGATGGTGAGATACACATGCAAGAAAAGGCGTGGTTTTAATAAGAAATAGCTTCTTTTGAAAGTTGCTAAACTTCGTTGCTGTGAACTTTCTCTTGCAGTAGAGCTTCTCCACTGAGGGGTGAGGGGCATGGTAGTGGTGGGGAGATAAACCACTTGTTGTTGAGAAGCTGCTAACTTACTATTAGCATCTATTGTGTGGGAACATTTGTTCCTCCTCCATCCTAGGAGAAAAGGGAAGAAGGGAGAAAAGACCAACTGATGAAAAAGGGAGTAAGACTAAGTGAATGGGAAAAAAAATTCACATTGTATACTTGTAAGTTGTACAGATATGAACATACATGTGAAACTCCTAGAATTTTTTTTAGTGTTTATTGAAAATTCTAACATGGATCTAACATGGTTAAACATAGATCAATGGTAAGAGTGTCATGTACAAAGGTTTTGATTAATCCAAAAATCTGTGTATCTGAAATCCACAAAAAGAGAACACTATGATCCCATTTGTTCAGTAAAGGTTTCTGTGTACTTTATATACATATACATATGGATACAGAGAGTATTTGTACAGAAACTGTCTAGAAGGACACATTCCAAACTATTAAGATGGCTCCCTCTTAGTTATTTAGTTATTTTTAAATTTAATAAACACCATGAATCCACCAGGCAAAATAAAAACTATAATCTTGACAATAATTATATCTATCCCACCCCTGTGTCCCCCACCTGAGGTAATCATCCTCAACCTTATATTCATTTAACCTTTCTCCCTGTGCACATGTGCAAGAGCTTGTCTTGGCTATATACCTGTGCAATACGGTAGCCTCTAATCACATGTGGCTGTTGAGCGTTAAAAATTTGACTAAGAAACTGAGTTTGTTTGTTTTTTTATACAGTCTTAATTTTATTTATTTTTTAAAATGTATTTTATTTTTTTGGCTGTGTTGGATCTTTGTTTCTGTGCGAGGGCTTTCTCTAGTTGCGGCGAGCGGGGACCACTCTTCATCGCGGTGCATGGGCCTCTCACTATCGTGGCCTCTCTTGTTGCGGAGCACAGGCTCCAGACGCGCAGGCTCAGTAGTTATGGCTCACGGGCCCAGCTGCTCCGCGACATGTGGGATCTTCCCAGACCAGGGCTCGAACCTGTGTCCCCTGCATTGGCAGGCAGATTCTCAACCACTGCGCCACCGGGGAAGCCCTAGTCTTACTATTTTAATTGTAATATAATTAAATATTTTTTAGTTAAAAATATGTATAAATTTTAAAATTTAAAAAGGAGGCATAGGAGGAGTCAAGATGGCAGAATAGGAGGATGCAGAATTTGTCTCTCCTCACAAGTACATCAAGAATACATCTGCAAATGGAACGATTCTCACAGAGCACCTGCTGAACATTAGCAGAAGACTTTGGACACCTGAAAGGACAAGATATAAATCCCCTCACAACTGGGTAGGAAGAAAGAAGGAAAAACAGAAAAGAGGAATCAAAAAAGGGACCTACAACCCTGGGGCATTTGTGGGAACTGGGAGGGGCACCCATCTGAGCAGGCTTGCCCGCCCCTCAAGCCAAGGTCTCCTTGACCCACATAGGCTCCAGGGTCCTGAGCGCCGCCCATTCCAAAGCCTCCTTGGGAAACAGCCCTGGGCACCCCCGCCTGAGACAGGAATCCACCAGTGCTGGTGGGGGTTGAGTGTTAAAGTGCGGGGTTAAGAGAGCAGATCCAGGGAGAGGGCTGCTGTTGGCTGTGCAGATACAACAGAGGGGATGGGAGTAAGGGGCTCTGTGGCTGGGAATGCCCCTAGAGGAAGCATGGTCTGCCTAGGAAATGAGGTGTCATCGTTGAGTGGCATGCAATGGGTGGGGCCACCACCAGCCTCACATGCCAGCCCTTGCCTCCGTGGGCACTGGGAAGGACTCCACCAGAGCGAGCGTGCCCCAGTCTGTTACAACTGCCTGCTGGTCTCTGCCACCACAGGCACTTGGTGCATACCCCAGTTGTGGCTGCCATACCCCTCCCTGGCCTGAGTAAGTGTGCCCCAATCAGCCACTGTTTTTGCTCCCTCTCGTCTGGGTGGGGAACAGCCGCCTGAGGGTGGTGCACATGGAGAGGTGGGGCCAAAACAAAAGCTGAGCTCCAGGGGCGGTGCGACTACACAGGCCGTGGATTAAATCTCCATGATCAGCTTGGTAAATCCTGTGTCTGGGAACATATGAATAGACAATGAGTGTTCCCACAACTGAGACCCGTCTAGCTTTAGAAGCAGTGGACTCTGGGGAGAAGTACATGCGGTAGTTTGGTCAGGTGAGACTCTGAGTGCCCCACAGGGCCCACAGCAGGTCCAGAGACCTACCTAGAGGTACTGGAGGGCCTCCTGGGGAGGCAGGGGTTGGCTGTGGCTCACTGTGGGAGCAAGGATGCTGACAGAGGAGGCGCCAGGAAAATATTCTTATTACTATTATTCCTTTTTTGTTCGCTTCATTTTGTTCAGTTGTTGGTGTTATTGTTTTCATTACTTATTTTTATTTTTTAATATTTTTTATTTTTCTATTTTTACTTTTTTGGGTTTTTTTTCCTGTTTTTGATTTTTTTGGGATCATTTTTATGTGTTGGTTTTATGTTATCTTTGCCTTTTAAAAAATATTAGTTTGCTTTCAGTTTTTGTTTTGTTTTTCATTTTTTGTTTTCATTAGTGTAGTCCTTATTGATTGTTCTCATTTTTGAATTCTTTGTTCTCTTGTTTTTTGTTTTCCATGTTTTGTTTTTGTTTTTTCTGTCTGCTTCTTTGTTTCTTTCTGGTTGTTTGGTTTTGTTTTTACCATTTGTCTTGGGCTTGGTTTATCTGTTTGTTTTCTTCTTTTTTTGTGTGTGTGTGGGTTGTTGTTGCCATTTGTTTGTTTTTGTTTTTGCTACTTGTCTTGGGTTTTTTTTGCCTGTTTGTTTTATTTTCCTTTTTTTCTTTCTTTCTTTTTTCTCTGGTCATGCTATGTAGTTTGCAGGCTCTTGGTTCCCTGGCCAGGGGTTGGACCTGGGCTTCCGGGGTTGGAGCACCAAGTCCAGGATGCTGGCCCACCAGAGAATTCCTTAGCCCAGGGAATATTAATTGGTGTGAGCTCTCCTGGAGGTATCCATCTCCACACCAAGACCTGGCTCCACCCAACTGCCTGCAGGCTCCAGTGCTGGAAACCTCATGCCAAACAACCAGCAAGAAAGGAACACAGCCCCACCCATCAGCAGACAGGATACCTAAAGTCATACTACGCTCACAGACACCTCAAAACACACCACCTGATGTGGCCCTGCCCATCAGAGGGAAAAGACTCAGCTCCACCCACCAGAGCACAGGCACCAGTCCCTCCCACCAGGAAGCCTACACAAGCCCCTGGACCAAACTCACCCACCAGGGGGAAGACAACAGAAACAATGGGAACTATGACACTGCAGCCTGCAAAAAGGAGACCATAAACACAGTAAATTCGACAAAACGAGATGACAGAGAAATAAGTTGCAGATGAAGGAGCAAGGTAAAAACCCACAAGACCAAATAAATGAAGAGGAAATAGGCAATCTACCTGAAAAAGAATTCAGAGTAATGATAGTAAAGATGATCCAAAATCTCAGAAATACAATGGAGGCACAGATTGAGAAGATACAAGAAATGTTTAACAAGGACCTAGAAGAACTAAAGAACAAACAACCAGTGATGAACAACACAATAACTGAAATGAAAAATACACTAGAAGGAATCAATAGCAGAATAACTGAGGCAGAAGAATGGTTAAGTGAGCTGGAAGATAAAATGGTGGAAATAACTGCCAGGGAGCAGCATAAAGAAAAAAGAATGAAAAGAATTGAGGACAGTCTCAGAGACCACTGGGACAACATTAAACACACCAACATTCGAATTATAGGGGTCCTAGAAAAAGAAGAGAAAGAGAAAGGGTTCCAGAAAATATTTGAAGTGATTATAGTTGAAAACTTCTCTAACATGGGAAAGGAAACAGTCACCAAAGTCCAGGAAGTGCAGAGAGTCCCATACAGGGTAAACCCAAGGAGAAACATGCCCAGACACATGTTAATCAAACCAATAAAAACTAAATACAAAGAAAATATTTTAAAAGCAGCAGGGAAAAGTAACAAATAACATAAAAGGGAATCCCTGTAAGGTTATCAGCTGATGTTTCAGCAGAAACTCTGCAGGCCAGAAGGGAGTGTCAGGATATATTTAAAGTGATGAAAGTGAAAAACCTACAACCAAGATTACTCTACCCAGCAAGGATCTCATTCAGATTTGACAGAGAAATCAAAAGTTTTACAGACAAGCAAAAGCTAAGAGAATTCAGAACCACCAAACCAGCTTTAAAACAAATGCTAAAGGAACTTCTCTAGGTGGGAAACACAAGAGAAGAAAAAGACCTACAAAAACAAACCCAAAACAATTAAGGGAATAGTAATAGGAACATACATATCGATAATTACCTTAAATGTAAATGGATTAAATGCTCCAACCAAAAGACACAGACTGGCTGAATGGATACAAAAAGACCCATATATATGCTGCCTATAAGAGACCCACTTCAGACCTAGGGACACATACAGACTAAAAGTGAGGGGATGGAAAAAGATATTCCGTGCAAATGGAAATCAAAAGAAAGCTGGAGTAGCAATACTCACATCAGACAAAATAGACTTTAAAATAAAGACTATTACAAGAGACAAAGAAGGACACTACATAATGATCAAGTGATCAATCCAAGAAGAAGATATAACAATTGTAAATATTTATGCACCCAACATAGGAGCACCTCAATATGTAAGGCAAATGTTAACAGCCATAAAAGGGGAAATCGACAGTAACACAATAATAGTTGGGTGCTTTAACACACCACTTACACCAATGGAAGGATCATCCAGACAGAAAATTAATAAGGAAATGCAAGCCTTAAATGAGACATTAGACCAGATAGACTTAATTGATATTTATAAGACATTCCATTTGAAAGCAGCAAAATACACTTTCTTCTCAGAACATTCTCCAGGATAGATCACATCTTGGGTCACAAATCAAGCCTCAGTAAACTTAAGAAAATTGAAATTGTATCAAGCATCTTTTCTGACCACAGTGCTATGAGATTAGAAATCAATTAAAGGAAAAAAACTGTAAAAAACGCAAACACATGGAGGCTAAACACTATGCTACTAAATAACTAAGAGATCACTGAAGAAATCAAAGAGGAAATCAAAAAATACATACAAACAAATGACAATGAAAACACGATGACCGAAAACCTATGGAAGGCAGCAAAAGCAGTTCTAAGAGGCAAGTTTATAGCAGTAAAATCCTGCCTCAAGAAACAAGAAAAATCTCAAATAAACAACCTAAACTTACACCTAAAGCAACTAGAGAAACAAGAACAAAAAAAACCCTAAAGTTAGTAGAAGAAAAGAAATCATAAAGATCAGAGCAGAAATAAATGAAATAGAAATGAAGAAAACAATAGCAAAGATTAATGAAACTAAAAGCTGGTTCTGGTTCTTTGAGAAGATAAACAAAATCGATAAATCTTTAGCCATAATCATCAAGAAAAAAAGGGAGAGGACTCAAATCAATAAAATTAGAAATGAAAAAGGACAGATTACAACTGATACTGCAGAAATACAAAGGATCATGAGAGACTACTACAAGCAACTCTATGCCAATAAAATGGCAACCTGGAAGAAATGGACAAATTCTTAGAAAAGCACAACCTTCCAAGACTGAACTGGGAAGAAATAGAAAATATGAACAGACCAATCACAAATAATAAAATTGAACTGTGATTAAAAATCTTCCAACAAACAAAAGTCCAGGACCAGATGGCTTCACAGGTGAATTTTATCAAACATTTAGAGAAAAGCTAACAGCTATCCTTCTCAAACTCTTCCAAAATATTGCAGAGGGAGGAACACTCCCAAGCTCATTCTACGAGGCCACCATCACCCTGATACCAAAACCAGACAAAGACATCACAGAAAAAGAAAATTACAGGTCAATATCACGGATGAACATAGATGCAAAATCCTCAACAAAATATTAGCAAACCGAAACCAACAACACATTAAAAGGATCATACACCATGATCAAGTGGGATTTATCCCAGGGATGCAAGGATTCTTCAATATACGCAAATCAATCAATGTGATACACCATATTAACAAACTGAAGAATAAAAACCATATGGTCATCTGAGTAGATGCAGAAAAATCTTTTGACAAAATTTAACACCCATTTATGATAAAAACTCTCCAGAAAGTGGGCATAGAGGGAACCTACCTCAACATAATAAAGGCCATATATGAAAAACCCACAGCCAACATCGTTCTCAATAGTGAAAAACTGAAACCATTTCCTCTAAGATCAGGAACAAGCCAAGGTTGCCCACTCTCACCACTATTATTCAACATAGTTTTGGAAGTTTTAGCCATGGCAATCAGAGAAGAAAAAGAAATAAAAGGAATCCAAATCGGAAAAGAAGGAAAACTGTCACTGTTTGCAGATGACATGATACTATACATAGAGAATCCTAAAGACGCTGCCAGAAAACTACTAGAGCTAATCAATGAATTTAGTAAAGTTGCAGGATACAAAATAAATGCACAGAAATCTCTTGCATTCCTATACACTAACTATGCAAGATCAGAAAGAGAAATGAAGGAAACAATCCCATTTACCATCACATTCAAAAGAATAAAAAACCTAGGAATAAACCTACCTAAGGAGGCAGAAGACCTGTATGCTGAAAACTATAAGATACTGATGAAAGAAATCAAGGACGACACAAACAGATAGAGAGATATACCATGTTCTTGGATTGGAAGAATCAATATTGTGCCCTATCAAATTACCAATGACATTTTTCACAGAACTAGAACAAAATATTTTACAATTTGTATAGAAACACAAAAGACTCCGAATGGCCAAAGCAGCCTTGAGAAAGAAAAATGAAGCTGGGGGAATCAGGCTCCCAGATTTCAGACTATACTACAAAGCTACAGTAATCAAGACAGTATGGTACTGGCACAAAAACAGAAATAGAGATCAAAGGAACAGGATGGAAAGACCAGAGATAAACCCACGTACCTATGGTCAACTAATCTATGACAAAGGAGACAAGAGTATACAGTGGAGAAAAGACAGTCTCTTTAATAAGTGGTGCTGGGAAAACTGGACAGCTACATGTAAAAGAATGAAATTAGAACACTCCCTAACACCATACAGAAAAATAAAGCTCAAAATGGATTGAAGACCTAAATGTAAGGCCAGACACTATGAAACTCTGAGAGGAAAACATAGGCAGAACATTCTTTGACATAAATTGCAGCAAGATCGTTTTTGACTCACCTCATAGAGTAATGAAAATAAAAACAAAAATAACAAATGGGTCCTAATGGAACTTAAAAGCTTTTGCACAGCAAAGGAAACCATAAACAAGACGAAAAGACAACCCTCAGATTGGGAGGAAATATTTGCAAATGACACAACTGACAAAGGATTCATCTCCAAAATATACAAACAGCCCATGCAGCTCAATATCAAAAAAACAAACAACCCAATCCGAAAATGGGCAGAAGACCTAAACAGACATTTCTCCAAAGAAGACATACAGATGGCCAACAAACACATGAAAAGATGCTCAATATCACTAATTATTAGAGAAATGCAAATCAAAACTACAATAAGGTATCAACCCACACCAGTCAGAATGGCCATCATTAAAACATCTACAAACAATAAATGCTGGAGAGGGTGTGGAGAAAATGGAGCCGTCTTACACTGTTGGTGGGAATGTAAATTGACAAAACCACTATGGAGAACAGTATGGACATTCTTAAAAAACTAAAAATAGAACTACTATATGATCCAGCAATCCCACTACTGGGCATATATCCAGAGAAAACCATAATTCAAAAAGACACATACACCCAAATGTTCATTGCAGCACTATTTACAATAGCCAGGACATGGAAGCAACCCAGGTGTCCATCAACAGAGGAACGGTTAAAGAAGATGTGGTACATATATAGAATGGAATATTACTCAGTCATAAAAAGGAACGAAATTGTGTTATTTCCAGAGACCTGGGTGGACCTAGAGACTGTCATTCAGAGTGAGGTCAGAAAGAGAAAAACAAGTATAGTATATTCATGCATATATGTGGAATCTAGAAAAATGGTTTAGATGATCTTATTTGCAAAGGAGAAATAAAGACACAGTTGTAGAGAACGAGTGTATGGAATACCAAGAGGGAAGGGGATGGTGGGATGAATTGGCACACTGGGATTGACATATATACCCCACTAAGTATAAAATAGGTAACTAATGAGAACCTACTGCATAGAATAGGGAACTCTACTAAGTGTCTTGTGGTGACCTAAATGGCAAGGAAATCCAAAAAAGAGGGGATATATGTATACGTATGGCTGATTCACTTTGCTGTATAGCAGAAACTAACACAGCAGTGTAAAGCAACTATACTCCAATAAAAATAAAACAAAATAAAATAGTGAAAAGGAGGCATACTACTGATGCAGAATCAAAAGGAGATGCAGAAACTGGCAGTAGAACCAGAACAGTAAAGAAAAAGGAGCCTGGCTGAAAGTATGTTGGAAATTTCATGATAAACAGCAATTGCAATTTGTTGGAGCAGAGCAAAAGGAAAAAAGCTATTTGTTTGCTGTGTAAAAAATGGACAATATTAAGAGACATTTTTAGCAAAGACATAGGGAACTTGATAACTTGCTTCTCAACAGTCAAAAAGAATTGATGACATTAGTCACCTGTAATCAAAATTAAATGTACAGTGAAACATCTTGAAGTGATTTTAAACAGAATCTGAGCTGATTCTGTATCTGTATGATACACATGTTCAGTCTTCTAAAGCAGATTCCTGAAAAGTGTCATGGATACCATTGTTAAATCATTCAGTAAATATTTGCAAATGCTATGGATCAATGCCAGACAATGGAACTCTTAAAAGAAATAGAACACAATACATTTAATATCTGTGTTCTTTGCCTGTACTTGTTGGTTAAGTCATGGAAGAAATATACAAAGATTTATTGTATTGTTAAGTCCAATTCAAGATTTCATTAAAACAAAAAAATGCTTTTCAAATATTCAATAATTAAAGACAAAAAAATACTTAAAGACAAAAAAATGGCAGAGTAATTTATATTTTCTCATTGATATCAGACTACATGTAAATGAGCTTAATTTGAAGCTCCTAAAAAAAAAGGAAATGCTGATTTGTAACCTAGCTAACCTAGCTAAACAGGCACAAAATTTCGTGTTAAAACTGAAACTTTTCAGAGTACAATACAATGAAATTAATTTTACACATTTTCTAACATAAATCAATTTTAAGAAAAATTTGAAGAATGCTTTGCTGACATTGATAAATTTATAGTTGCTTATAAATTTATGCAATACCTTTTTGAATTTAATGTTAAAAATATGACTTAAGTATCAGTAAATTTATTTAACTTGGACAGAGATAGTTTTGAAACTGATATGTTATTGCTTCAAAGTCAAATCAAATCTTCTAAAAAAAAGAACCAGTTGTGTTAATGTACATGCATATATTAAGAGAAAATAATTTTTTGGTACGTGATTAATGTATTGGGACTTTTAGGAATGTTTGGAATTATTAGGGTATGTGATTCTGCTTTTTCGATTGCAAATTTTATGAAATCTAATAGAGATCAAGCATTTCTGATAAAAATTTGGCATCCAAATTGAGACATACTCTAAGTATAAAATACATAGTGGATTTATAAAATTTAGCACCAAAAATGTAAACTATCTCATTCATAATATGCTATATTGATTACAGTTCAAAATGATAACATCTTTGGTATTTTCAGTCAAATATAAAATGTACTAAAATTAATTTCATCTGTTTAAATATGACCACTAGAAAATTTTAAATTACATACATGGCTCAAATATCATTTCTACTGAGCAGCACTTGTATATATCCAGAAACGGAATTGCTGAGTTATAAAATATTTTATGGTTCTACACTTGAAAATAATGCCAAATTGTTTTCCAGAGTCTCTGGATTATCAGCATCAACATCACCAGAGAACATGTTAAAAGGCAAATTCCCAGGCTGAATCAGAAACTCTGGAGATGTGGCCCAGCAATCTGTATTTCCAAGTGACACAAACTCAAGTTTGAGAAATCACTGGCCTAGTACTTAGAACAGACTTTAAAATACTCTGTACTTAGAAGAAATATGCCATTTTGGAAAGGAAGTCTTGTCTTTGTTATGGTCATATTTTTGAATGTTTGCAACATCTACAAATCTTGGAGACAAAAATAGGCTTCTATAGCCTCCTGGTAGTGAGAGCCATGCCTTTGGTGAAAGTGACTGAAAGCCACCTTTAAACAACCTAGTCACCCTAGTGCAGAAGAAAGGACTCAGGCTTCAGAACCTGAATACCAACACCAGCACTTCTTAGCTGTGAACTCTTAAAAGGTCTTTTACCTCCTGGAGCTTTGGTATTCTCCACTATAAAGTGGGAATTATAGCACATACCTCAAAATATGGTTGTGAGGATTAACAAGGCTCACACAAAGTGCTAGACACAGAAAAGGGACACCATAAATAGTAGCCTTATAAAACTAAAGCTCTGATCAGGAGCATGTGGCCAGTGAATAAGAGCCATTATCCTAGGCTTCTTTGGAAATGACCCTTTGTGAAGTACATTCCCTAGTAAAGCAACTATATTTTCCATACCTGGAAAACAAAATGGAAGCAACTGTGAGCCCCAATTTGGGCAGATCTCAGAAAGAGCCTTAAGACTCTTATGTTTTAGGAATTCTGTATTATAATCGAACTCTACCCTGCCCAACAGGTTAGCCGATAGCCACTTGGCTATATAAATTAACTGGAACTTCTATTTCTGATCAAGATGGAGTAACAGGGCCCAGATTTACCCTTCTGCCTAAAACAACTAAAAAAATAGACAAGATATGTGAGAATGGCACTCAAGGCATTGGACATAGGCAATAAAGAACAGTGATCCCTGAGGGATGGGAAACAAGCAAGGTAAGCCGTATCCACTTACTGCCTGAAGAGATATTTTAGGCTGTGCCCGGGAAAGAGTTCTAGAGAGGAGAGAGCTACACAGAGAGAACTCTGGAGAGGTGTAGAGGCTTCCCGTCAAGTGCTCGGCAGAGTACTGATTATCACATACACATGAGGAAAGAGGCTGGGGAAAGAACCACGGAAAAGAGACAACAATCCTTAGAGATCACACAGAGATGGGAATGGTGCCTGTTTCCATCTGCCAGAGAGGAAAATCTCATCATTCAGGAGCATTGGTTAGAGTACAAAGATGGGTCTTACTTCAATAAAAGGCGAAAAATACCCTTAGATTAAACACAGCTCTGGTCCTGCACAACAATGCTTAAAAGAATCAAATTGTTTGTTTCCAAGTAATTTAGGCACATCCCAGGACAAAGATCAGGAATATTTATAGGAATACAAAAATATCCAACACCCAACAAAGTAAAATTCACAATGCCTGACTTACAATAAAAAATTACCAGGCATGCAAAGAAGCAGAAAAATATGACCCATAATGAAGAGAAAAGCCAATCAACTGAAACTGACTGAGAAATGATAGAATTAGTAGACAAGGACGTTGAAACAATTATTATGACTATATTTCATATGTTCAGAAGCTAGAGGGAAGAACATGTTAAGTGAAGACATGGAAGATATAAAAAAAAGACCAAGTTGAACTTCTAGAGATGAAAACTACATAGTCTGAAATGAAAAATGCATTGGGTGGGATTAACAAGAGATTATATATTTCAGAAGAAAAGATTAGTGAACTTGAAGGGGAGGCAGTAGAAACCATCCAAAATGAAACACAGAAAAAGGACTGGAAAAAAATTAACAGGGCATCAACGAATTGTGGGGCAATATCAAGCGATTAAATAAACCTATAACTGGAGTCCCCAAAGGAGAAGTGGAGGGGGACTAAAAAAAATTTGAAAAATAATGGTTGAAAACTTCTAAACTTGACGAAAACTAAGTCCACAAATCCAAAACACAAAACAAACTTCAAACACAAGAAAGATGAAGAAAACTACATGGAGTCTCATAATCAAATTGCTCAAAAATAAACGATAAAGAGAAAATTTTAAAAGCAGACAGAAAAGAAAGACACATTTATACAGAAGAACAAAGACAAGAAAAAGAGTAAATGTTTTCTCTTAACATCAGGAACAAAATTAGGATGTCTAATCTCACCACTTCTATTCAGCTTTTTACTGGAGGTCCTATTCAGTGCAATAAGGTAGGAAAAAGAAATGAAAGGCATCCACACTGGGAAGGAAAAAGTAAAACTGTCTTTACTCACAAGACATAACTGTCTATGTTAAATATCTGATAGAATCTATGAAAAAGCCACTAGAAGTAATAAGTGAGTTTAGCAAGGTTGTAGGATACGAGGTCAATATAAAAAACAAATCAATTGTATTTCTATATACTACAACAAACAACTGGAAATTTAAATTTAAAAACACTACCATTAATAATAGCATAAAAATATGAAACATGTAGGGATATAGACAAAAGATGTGTAAGATCTGCACACTGAAAACTATAAAACATTGCTGAGAGAAATTAAAGAAGACCTAAGTTAACAGACAAAAATGCTATGTTAATGAGTTGGAAAACATGATATTGCTAAGATGTCAATTCTCCTTAAATTGATCTATAATTCAATGCAATGTCAATCAAATCACCAGCAGGCATCTTTCTGGTAGAAATTGACAAGCTGATTCTAAAATTTATATGGAAATTCAGAGGACTAGGAGTGCCAAAACTAGCTCCAAAAAGAACAAGTTGGATGGCTAATACTACCTGATTTCAAGATTTATTATAAAGCTATAGTTATCCAAACAGTGTTGTATTGGCATAAATATATACAAAAATATCATTTGAATAAAATAGAGTCCAGAAATAGATCTACACATATATGATCAATTATTTTTCAACCAAGTTGCAGAGACAATTCAACAAATGGTGCTGGAACAACTGGATATCCACAGGCAAAAAACACAACCACCATGACCACCACCAAAAGAAAGACTTTAATCCTTATCCCACACCATGCACAAAAATTAACTCAAAAATCATAGTCGCAAATCTAAGAAAACATAAGAGAAAATCTTTGTGACCTTGGGTGAGGCAAATATTTCTTAGATATGACACCAAAAGCACTATCCATAAAATAAAAAATTTATAAACTGGACTTCATCAAAATTTAAAACTTCTGCTCTTTGAAAGGCACTGTAGAGAGAATGAAAAAAAAATAAACAAATCACACACCACAAGAAAATATTTTCAAATCATGTATGTGATAAAGGACTTGTATCCAGAATACATAAAAACTCTGCACAATAATATATTAAAAAACCAGCCCAATAAGAAATGGGCAAAATATTTGAACAGTACTTAAGAAGATCTATGGATAAAATAAGCACATGAAAAAATGCTCAATATCATCTATCATTAGGGAAATGAAAATTAAAACCACACCAAGTGAAATAAAGAGCAGTGATCACACCAAGTTCCTGAGCATATAGAACAACCGGAATGCTCACACTGCTGGTGGGAATGTAAAATGGGACAACTAGTTTGGAAAACAGTTTGGCAATTTCTTACAAAGTTTAACATACACCTACCACACAGCCCAGCCACTTCATTCCCAGAGATTTATCCAAGAGAAATGAGTATGGCCACACATAGACCTGTACACAAGTGACCAAAGCGGTTTTAATTGTAATCCCTAAAAAAATGGAAACGACCCAAATGTCCAGCGACAAGTGGGTGGATAAACAGTGAACAAAGTATTGTATATCCATACAATAAAATACTATTCAGTAATAAAAAGCAACAAACTATTGATACACACTATAACATGAATAAATCCCAAATTAATTATTCTGGGTGAAAGAAATCAGACCCATTCCCTCCCCCCAAAAAAGTACATTATGAATAATTCCATTTATATAAAAATCTAGAAAAAGTAAACTAATCTACAGTGATAGCTTATCAGTGGTTGCCTGGGGATATGAGGGAAGGGAAGGGCAGGAAGGAGAAATTACAAAGGTTTATGAGGAACCTTTGTGGGTGACAGATATGTTTATGCTAATTTTGGTAATGGTTTCATGGCTGTATACAAATGTCAAAACTTATCAAATTTCATACTTTAAACACATGCAGTTTATTATATGTCAGTTATATTTCAATGAAGCTGTTAACTTTTAAAGTTGATTTAAACTGAGTAAAATTAAAAGTTCAGTTCATGGCTATCATTGTGGACAGTACAAGTGTAGGACATTTTCATCACCGCTCAGAGTACTATTCGAAGCAGCTTATCTAACTAACACATTAAAAAACATCTGTTTCTTTCATTCTTCCTCCATCTACTTACCCCAAACTTCAGAACTGGGAATAAGCATGGTAGCATGGCACTGATATATAAATTACGGGAGAAGTTTTAAAAGCAGATTTTATTAAGTTTAATGTAAGTTTAATGTAAAATACACCTTCTATTCATAAACATATATAGCACACTATTTCCTCACTTAGGTATCACAGTTTCTATGGATTACATTTAATTAGTTTCCTCCAAAGCTCAAGTTGAAGGCAATTTTAAACTAACTGACATGGGAAAAATGAAACAGACAGCACTGTCTTGGAACATACTTTTTCCTTGTAAGCAAAGTGGTTATAGCTAAAATGTAACTCCTAAAAGAGAATATACATTTTTTTCATATACTTACAGATATTTTATGAGTTAGTCTGAAATACGTAGCGTGTTTCAGAATACGCTACATAATGCAACTAAATTTTCTTATTTAAAAGAATCAAGCATATAACTCACAATAAATATAAACACAAGTTTCAACTATAAGAACAGATGTAAAAAGAGAAGACTATGGTATATATGGAAATGTTTCACATTCAAGTTCATAAAATTAGGACAGAGAAGTCGTTAAACTTAGTATTCTTACTGACACTTTTTTCCTTCTCTCCCTATAGCTTTCAGTTTTGAGAGGGGTGATTTTATTAAAAAAGACTCAAGCTCTCTTTTCTGTTTCCTCCTACCACCACCCCACCCCTCCGTGTAGCCTGTGGACTTGGGAGGCAGAGTCTATGTTTGCTCTGTGTTTTTGTTTCAGTATACAGAACTCAGGGCTGGAATCTTCAACCTGCCCTGTTCCAAAGGCTGATACACTAAACCTTGATGCACAGTTTGATGTCTGAGTCATCTCTGTCTTAGAAATGGATACAGAAAAAGGCAGTTGGGGCTGGAGGGAGAGGGGAGGCTGGTGGCCAGTGTAGACCAATCAACCAAGACAACCCCCAAACAGTGTATTGTAGTCGATAAGCAAGAAGTATAAAAATAGAACCCAAGTCCCTCTGTTGTTTGTAGAAGCAGAACTCACAAGCCAGTTTCACTTACTTTTTTACACCGACAGAGCCATTTTCCTTGTTTTCCATGTCAACAGATAGCATGGGGAGGCTGCAGGGTTCCTTTACTTCAGCAACTAATCAATAAGGGAGAAAAGCTTGTGTTTAATTCTTAGAAAGTAAGAGAAGAATATATATTCTGAATCGGAAACATAATGGTCCCTTTTACAGCCTCACACCAGTTCACGTATGTTTGCTTACATCTCTAGTTCCCTCAGAGACTGGAGAGACGTGATTAAACCTAAAGAACTGGAGGAGACGTATTGGGGTGCTTTCATCTGTACTGGCACTCCCTGCCTTGACAATAAGCATTTGCAAATGAAATTGAATCCTCATTCAAAACAAGTGCTGTGTGAACTGGCACAGCTTCCTCCGGGTGCCAAGCTCTCACTTAAGACATTGCAACTTATAAATGAGTCAAAGTCAAGAAAAACAATCCCCCTTTTCCTCCCCTTCCCACCACGGGCTATGATTTCTTCTTTTCTTACTGTATTTGTTTTTCTGTCCACTCCCACTGCTCCTCTATTTTTTCATTGCGATGCAAAAGAGCACTTAAAGCTTTCGTCAGCAAGTATTCCCCTACCTCACATATTCTCAATGAAAACCTCAGAAACCTGTCTGTGAGATGGCCACGCTGTGGTGAATCTGGAAGCTCACAAAAATGTCAGATAGCCCTTAGCACAGAAAGGTGGTGCTGGGGTGTGTGTGTGTGTGTGTGTGTGTGTGTGTGTGTGTGTGTGTGTGTAAGAGAGGGTAGGCAACTCGTTAGATTTATATAAAAATCATCAAAACATTCAAGGAGATATAGTAGCATCCATCACTTTGTCTTTTTGTTTAGTAGGAAGAGGACTGAAAAAATAAAATCCCTCCACAATTAATATGCAATTAGCAAGATGAAAAATCTATGAACAAAACTGCTGGAAAAAAAAAAACTAGTTCTGAAACATGCTTGTTCTTCTGCAGCTGAAGCCATAAATTAAATACATTTCCTCTCAAATCACTTTATACTTCGGCACTCCTTCCCCTAGGGATTACTCTGACATGACAAGTGCATCATTTAGTATATTCACAAGATTTTATCACTCTTAGAGAAGTAGATGATTAACAAATAATACTGTAAGTGTGGGATTATCTTCACTGCTGATACATACACGCGCACACGCACACACACACACACACACACACACAAACTTCCAGTCGCTAAACCACTTAGATCATCCATAGAGAAATCCAACATTTAAGATACATATAGATATTAACATACATCCACACACCGTTACAGAGTAGACAGAAGATAGTGCTGCTTGCTCCATGCCAAAAGAATGATTTCACTTCAGTTGGAAATTGTTACACATTCACCATTTTCTAAGCATCTCAGAAACAAAACAAAACAAAACACTCACAATGATACTCTGCAACACCACACTACATTGTCTTATTATTATTATTATTTTCTTTTTTTTGTGGAAGAGTAAAAAGAAAACCTACCTAGAAGCAACTAAAACATGTCATTTTTTATAGGCTTATCAAGAACAGCCAAAGAAACCCCAATGTTTTCTTTCACAAAGTAGGCTGGCAAAGGAATTCAATAAGGAGGTACAATTTGACACAGTGAAATAAAACCAGGCTGGCTCTCAGCCAACATGACGTTAGGAATCACACACAAGCTGCACCAACTGCCTTCTGGTTCATGGCTGACTTTTTAAAGCTACAGTGTGCCTGTTCACTTTTGCTAACTACCTTCAGCACAATTAGTGGAAGTGAATGAATCATGAGTCTCCAAACTGCAGAATTCTCCCTGCACCTGTCTTGTTCAAAGAAAAACAAGCTATATCAAGAGCCTCTTATTTTCTCCCTCCCCTTCATTGTTTCTGCATCATATGTCTTTGCTGCTGTTCTGAGCATGAATGCCATGTGTCAAACTATTTCTTTTTCTTTCCTGTAGGAGAAAAGAGAAAATAAGAGAAAGCCTGGTGCTTATGCGCTATACCCAGTGAACACCCAGAAGCTGCAGTCCTGTTACCCTTTCTTCCTAGTTGAGAATCGCCAACAAAGTTTCCAGGGCTGGCTTTTAAGTAATCTCTTTGTGTGAATAAGGCAAGCACTGCCCAGCTGAAAATCCTTTTATTTCATTATGCAGGAAGTAACATATTTCAGAGAGGATGCAAAGTAGATGACCAGATCTCCTGAGAACGCCCACATTCTTTAATTTTGGCGTTCATCCTACCAGATGAAGTCAGCAAAAAATTCAAAATAAAACAAACCTTATTCTACAAAACAAAAACAATTAGTCTGGGAGGTTTCATTTTAACTGTTTATCCCAGTTGCGTAAAAAGCATAATTCAACAGATTCAACACTTATTTTCTATGAGCACCTGGTACTATATTAGTTACATATGAAAAAGAACATCTTATGCCAGCCCCCAAATTCGTAGTATCTTCCACCACCATCCTAGGTCCCAGTTCTGGTAAGTGGGAGATGGAGTAGGGGCTGGGCATGATCTTTCCATTAAGTTACCCTGGTCAACCTCACAGTTCTCTTGCTTGCTTGGCTGGGAACTAGTGCTCAAGGGAAATATTCCCATTCCACAAATGTGCTGTACATACACTAGAAACATAAATGGTTGTCAGTGAAATAAACACCAATCAATATTTGCACACTTTTAGGTCAAGATGTCAACAAAACCTCTCAAGGTAGGGCAGAGAATTACAGGTTCTCAAGAAGGATCCTAGAAAAAGTCATCTGCTGCTGTAATAGTGTGTAGACTTCAGGCAGAATTGAGGAGAAAGCTGCTGGCCTCCCTTTTCTTTAGTACTTTTTAAGGGTACTAGAAGATCAGCAACTATAATCCAAATTTGCAACCTGAATTTCAAAGTCAATTTTTTCCCCTTACTTATTGCAGAAATTATATTAGAAATTTTCAACTTCTTGAAAGATCATTGCTGAGAAAAATTTCAAGGGCTCTCTCTGCCCATCTTTGCCATTGCCCCCTTGAAAGAGCAAATAATAATAATTTAGGAAAGAATTCTAAATGTTCTTATATTTTTGAGTACCATTTTTTGAGCATGGCTCAAACAGGTGGGGTTTTTTTTGTTTGTTTTACCACCACTGATCAAAATGATGAACTCTTCTGGAGACAGAGCACTCTTTCACCAACAGATTCCATAATGCTTTTGGGCTTGATCTGAAATTTCTCAACTGTTTTCCAACTAAATTCAAATGGAAGGGCGCTGGGCTGTGAGTCCGGAGGGCAAGGGATAGAGAAGAGGGTGTCCTGACAGCACTGTCATGCCACTGCTCAGAAAAAAATCAGGTTCAGCACGCCACTCTTGAAAGGAAAGAGGCAAAGAAAATGTAGTTATACTGACTCTTCCTTAGACACACTCACAGGAGAAAGGATTCTGTGAAGTTTCTCCAGGAATTTCTTCCTACATATAGAAAAGGACATCCCTTCCTGTCTTGCCTGCTGTGATCAAAAGTTTGCCTGTTACACAAGGGTGTGGGTTTCAGGAGGTGTTGTGAAAAATCAATCCCATTTTATACAAAATGAGCCACAAATTCTGACAACAGGAGGTTTCACTCATCAGCTAGTTTCTAACTTTGGAATAAACTGACATTTGTGGGTATAAGTATATATACTAGTACTCAACCACTTCCTCTTCACTCCCTCCACCAAACTGATATTAACCCTCTTCTCTGCTAATAAAAATTATGTGTATTTGTGTGTAGTGTGGTGTCTGGCTGTGTGTGGTGCATAGCATAAAGGCAGTGTGTGTGATGAGTGTTATGTGTACGCTGTGTAATATGTGCGTGTTTGTGGTGTGTGTAGTGTGTGGTATTTGTGTGTTGGCAGAATGTGTAGTGTGCACAGTGTTTGTGTGTATGTGTGTGTGTGTAGTGTGTAAGCGTAGGGTGAGAGATACACATGCAAACCGACAAGACCTTCTGATCCAGGATATCATGGGATGTGCTAAAATAACTTCGGAGATCCTCGTGCTAGGATTCTGGAGCAGAATTTTCGGGGACACTTGGGAATGGGCTCAGATAGCAGGGGAGATGGGTCAGAAAGTACGGGAAACTGGCGCCTCGATCTGCTGCTTTTATTGATCCGCACTCATCCCCCAGAGGCCCAGTGCCCTCCCCCAGGACCCTCCCGCCGGCCTTGTCTCCAGGAGTGGGCCCGCAGGCGCATCCAGCCCGCGACGCAGAGCGCAGACCTGGGTGCACAGGGCTGCAGAAGTAATCTCGAGAAGCCGCCCGAGGGCACGGCCGAGCTCAACGGGTCCCCAAGGGCATCTCAAGGAAAACTAAGGAGGGCCTGGAGAGGGGGCGGTGGGGGCAGAACAGAGGGCAGCAGAGGAGATGCCAGAGAGCCTCTTGGACCAGCCGGTCCCGTCCGATAGCCAAACGACTCGCTTGTGGCACTGGTGACAGAGGGGAAAGTTTCTGGCTAAGACTTTCAAGAAGAAACCGTTCGTCCTTGAGACTGGGGGCTCCCCGGGGGAGCTCGTCTTTGGAAAGGGAGTAGGGGGGTGTGGCGCTCGCTGTGCGCCCAGCCGAGCCGTGCCACCTCCCGGTCCCATCCTGCGAGCTCTGCCCCGCAGCCCCCGGTGAGCCGCAGCTCTCCGCGGAGCCGGGCACGCTTCTGCCCCCAGTTCCACTCCAGGGTGACAGATTCCACGCTCGGGGGTGCAACAAGCTGCAGGAGCACCGGACACACAGCAGAGACGAGGGAGGGCAGGGCGGTTTTTATTGTGGCTTTCTTCGTTTCCTTCCATCCTGGAGAGGGGGGAAGACGGGCGCGTTCCCAGCGCGCTCGCAGCACGAGCGGATCACTTACCTCCCCGCATGGCCGGCGCCGGGAGGCTTTACCCCGCACAGAGCTCGCCGGCCGCCACGCGCCCAGCCCCAGTGCAGCCGGCCGGGCGCGCGGGGCACGCCGGGACTTGTAGTCTCCGCGGGCGGGGTAGGGGTCCAAGGGCTGGGGCGGCTCGGAAGCCGAGAGGCCCGGAAGGGAAGGGACGAGGCCGGGGCGTTGAGACGGTAAGGGAGGACATTTGCAAGAACTTAAAACTTCCTGGGAGCTGGAGGTGGGAAACACTCCTAGAGAGACTTTTAAATTGGGGGTCTTCAGGCTAATACCATTTTTTCTTCCCGTCTGACTCGCACGTGGCAACTCTGATGAAGTTTTTAGCTGGGTTTTGGCAGTTATGACAAGTAGAGATTTCCCAGCCGAGCCCATATTGTTTAGGGCCTTACTCTGCCTTCACCCCGAACACACACGTGGCATTCTCTGCTTGGAACACCTATTCTGTGGCTCACTCAGTTGAAGCCCTGGGCATGCAAAGGGAGAGTGAATAATTGCACCTTACGTTTGTAGAGCACTCTGCAGTTTACAAAGCACTTTTTATGTACTTGGTTCATTATATTAGAACCATAGGATTTTAAAACCCAGGGATTTTACCAGAGTGATTTTGCTTGTCCCAGTGATTTCGGATGGGGAACTACTGGAATGTAATTGGTAGGGCCAAAGACACTAGACATCTTGCAATGCCCAGGGCAGTCCTGCCCAGCAAAGAATTGTCCCACATCCTGTGTGACTTGACTGTCCCACTGCTCATTCACGTGGATGAAAAACCTGTTTATATTTACCTGAGCCTAGAATCTATTTTATATATAAACATAAACTTTTTCACACAGTGAAATGGCAATGCCGTTCCTGGAATTTGAGTCACCAATACAGTCCATTTTGTGCTGCCCATTTCATGGTGATGCTACAGATTGGATGCAAGCGTCTGACTACTTCATGGTGTCTTTTAGTTTAGGGGTGCCTGAGCAGTTCCATGTTGAATCATATGTTTACTTTTTCCTTTATATTACAGTGAAGGCATTGCTTTGAATTTTAAAAAAATTACATGTGTAGGTAGCTTATGACTTTCCCTTCACAAAGGTAAAGAGGTTATTGACTCATTTGTTGTTCAAAGGGGCATTAGGTTTGTCAAGGCTGCGGACCATTTATTCAGTCAACAAATATCTTTTGAGTACCTACTACGTACTAGGCACCATTCTAGATACTTGAGATACATCAATAAATAAAACAGAAAAATTTACTGCACTTGTGGAGCTTGCATTCTAATGTGAGTGTGGGAGAGGCAGAAAATAAATAGTAAATATAAACTAAATAAGTAAATTCTATATATTAGAAAGTGGCAAATGTTATGAAAAAATAAAGCAGATAAAAGAGATTATGAGTGCAGGAGAGAGTGCTAAATATAGTAAATTTTATTGAGAAGGTGACATTCAAGGAAAAGAACAGGAGTTGGTAAAAGAGTGGCCTTGTGGATTTCTGAGGGAAGAATATTCTAGGGAGAGAGAAGAGTTAGGCATAGGCCACAAGGTGAGTATGTGCTTGGAGTTTTCAGGGAACAGCAAGGATGCCAGTGTGGCTGGTTTAGAGAGAGTTGGGGGTGAGAAGCAGGATGACTGAGGATGACCACTGGGTTGGAACAGGGGATGTAGGGCTTGGAGGACATTACAACAACTTTGCCTTTCATGATGAATTAAATGGGAAGCTACTGGAGAGTTTTGAGCAGAGCAATAACATTCAGTCATATTTTTGAAGGATTATTCTGGCTGATCTCTCTGGGATAGATCACAGATAGCAGTGGTGGAAGCCAAATAGGCCAGAAGCTATTGCAGTAATAGAGGCAAGAAATAATAGTGGGTTGAACCAGAGGGGTAGTGATGAAAAGTGATGTGGGAGAGGACCCATGAATTCCAGAGGGCACTGTGGGAGAGTTTCAGGGATTGGGGAAGCTGGAAGATGGAGACAGATTAGGGGATGTTTGGAGCCTTGTGGTAATGAGACTTCAGGTGGGACCTGGGAGTCTGGGACTTCTTGTGGTGATTGACATAGACAGGGATAAAGGGGATATTGTAATCAGTCCCAGAGGAGTCAAAAAATAAAATGGTGGGAAGGCTGTGAGTATAGGGAGTAGGAATGAGTGTTTGGGCTCCCTGACTCTGTGGATGGAGGCGAAAGGTCTGAGAATCAGGTGGATTCTTGATCCATTTTGGTGGAATGTTGAAGGCCTGTGGAGGGGAGGACTCACTCCTGGTGCAGTGCTCATTCCTGGCTCCTGCCAGGAGAGACACTGACTTCTTATATTCATAGGGCATAGTCTCCTCCCCCTCTGCCCTTGATCTTTTTGATGGAGTTAACCCTTTTGATGGAGTTGAGGATTTGGGGGCAAGTTGGTAATTACTCTAAGCACAAAGCCTCGTAAACAATATTGATTCAGTAGAAACTGAATGTCTAGAAGAGGTGGATTTGTAATTGCAGAAATGGAGGATGCAGTAGAGAATTTCGGGAAAGATGGCCAGGAGGAATCTGGGCTCTTAATGTGAAGGGATGCTCTAGGCTTGGGGACAGGAGACAGCTGTTTGTAGGATGAAGTGAAGAAGCCATTAGAGGCAGAAACGTGGAAGTTCAGAGCAGAGGGGATAATTGATGGACTGACATTCCAGAGAAGATGGAACTATGAGACGTTTATCCTTGGAAGGGAGGTGAGACAGTTCTTCCCATAAGAAAGGAAAGAAAGACAATGGAATTATTCAGGAGTATTCTAAAGAGGAGAAGAAACATTTTAAAATTTTATTTATTTATTATGAAAGCAAACTATGTGGTAAAAATTAAAACAATCAGAAATTAATAATATAAAGTAAAAATTCCCAATAAATCCATTCCTAGAATAATTCCTATTAAATATTTGGTATATATTGTCTACATTTTTTCTTCTGTGCATATGATTTCGCTTTGTAAATGTTACATGGGTATCTAAAATATTTGCACTTTTTTCTTTCCTGCTATTGACAGTAATATGTGCTATGTAACAGATGCTCAATAAATACTTATATAAAATATAAATTAAGTATTTATTGAGCATCTGTTATGTAGCATATATTACCATCAATCTTTTTGATCATGTTATTCACATCCTCAATATCCATACATATTTTTTTCTTGATTTTTCAATAGTTTCAAAAAATTCACTGAAATCACCTAACATTTAATTTTTTCTCTTATTTCTTGAAGTTTTGCTTTATGTATTTAAGGTTATAGTATTTGGTACATGAAGATTCATGCTAGCAGTAACTATTGTGAGCTGTATCCTTTGCCATTTTAAAGTGACTCTCTTTGTCCCATTTAATCATTTTTTGGAATAGTTTATTCTACTTGAAATTATTTTAGTTAGGCATGTTTAATCTTATCTGTTATGTTTGGTTCCATTTTGAATCTTTATTGTTCCTTTGTTTTCTCTTTTGCTTTATGAACTGTGTTTTCTTTGTTTTTGTTTTGTTTTGGTTTTATTTTTATCTTCCTCTGTGTATTAGTTATCTATTGCTGTGTAAAAAACTACCCCAAAACTTAGCAGCTTAAGACAACACATTTTCTTTTTTTTTTTTTTTTGGCTGTGTTGGGTCTTCATTTCTGTGCGAGGGCTTTCTCTAGTTGCGGCGCGCGGGGGCCACTGTTCATCGTGGTGCACAGGCCTCTCACTATCACGGCCTCTCTTGTTGCGGAGCACAAGCTCCAGACACGCAGGCTCAGTAGTTGTGGCTCACAGGCCCAGTTGCTCCACAGCATGTGGGATCTTCCCAGACCAGGGCTCGAACCCGTGTCCCCTGCATTGGCAGGCAGATTCTCAACCACTGCGCCACCAGGGAAGCCCCAACACATATTTTTTAGCTCATACTTTCTGTGGGTCAAGAATCTTGGCATGGCTTTAGCAGAGTCCCCTGCTTCAGGGTTTTCACTGCTCCAGTTTTCACAGATGTTGAACTGGGCTTCATTCTCAGCTGAAGGCTTGACTTGGGCTGGATCTGCTTTCAAGCTCACCCCTGTGGTTGTTGTCACGATTTAGTTCCTCATGGGCTCCTGAGAGCCTCAGTTTCCTGCCCCTTGGACTTCTCCATAGGGCAATTCACAACATGGTAGCTGGCTTTATGAAAGAAGTGTGCGAGAAGAGTCAGAGAAGGATTGTAAGCAAGACAGAAGTCACAGTCTTTAATAGCCTAATTTCAGAATCACTTCTGAATGAATTCATCATTTTGCCACATTTTCTTTGTTACAGGCATGTCATTATGTTCAGCCTACACATAAGGGCATGGATACCAGGAGGTGGGGACCACTGGGAGCCCCTTTAGAAGGTCACCTACCAGACTGGCAATTTGGAAGTTGTAAAGTGTATTAAATAGTATGCTTACATTTGTATTTCTCAATTTACCTTAGAAATGAAATGATGAAAGACAATGAAACTAATCTACTTAGACTGTCTTCTTCTCTCCCCGTTTTCTATTAGTTTGGAGAGCAAATATGATTCTTGTTTCAGTCTATTATCGAAATATTATTCTTTACATTATGTAATTTTTCTTTTAGCCATTATAACAATTATATTTAATTTTTATGACATAGAATACTGGGTTATTTAAATATAATTTATGTATAAATAGATTCAAAGCTCATCGCCAAACCGTTTGTACCCCATGACTTTCTCATTCATGAATTCATTATTGTTACTCATCTATTCATTGTCTTGAACTTTTTTCCTAATAAATTTTTCAGAAGTGCATAAATGTTATGTTTCTTGAGTTCTTGTATATTTGAGAATTTCTTTCTCTTACCATTACACATGGAAGGTGGTTAGACCAGGTATAGAATTTTTTCTGCTTCAATATTCATTAACCACTGTTCCATTTTCTTCTAGCATCTAACATTGCTTGGAATATGTCTAATTTCTTTGTTTTTGAAGATGACCTTTCTCTCTCTGCCTAGATGACTGTAGGATTTTTTTTTCCAATCCTTGAAGTTCTAGAAAAAAGCTTTTATTAAATTTTCTTGGATTGTGATGAGCCCTTTCAAAGTGTAATTTTAAGATCCTCTTTATTTCAGAAAATTCTTCTATTATGTAAATTTTTACAGTTCCATTTACTCATTCACATCTTCAAAGACAACAGTCGTTCATATGTCAGTTCTCCATTGTCTGTTGTTCATATCTTTCGTCTTCTCTGTGATCACCTGTATTCTATTCACCTATATTCATGTTCTGCTAAATTCTATGTGATTTTTTTTCAATAGCTTGCCCTCCATGTTCAGTTTTCTTCAGTTTAAGTTCTACTGCTTGGTGCTTTTAGTGTGATTTTTCAATGATTTATTTTCTTTTCCTTGTTTATTTCCTCTGCTTTTTCAGATTTCTTTTACCTTTCACTGTTGCATGGGTCCTGTGCTATTTTTATTTGGGCTTTTTTTTTCTTTAATCTTTGAAGGAAGTCAGTGAGATCAAATTTATTGCTCAAGAATAAAGTGAGTCATTTTCTTTCCTCCCTCTCCCTGTTTACCTGTGTACTGTTTGAATCATCCACTTAAAATGTAAACTGGAATATAGAATGTTCCAGTTATAGATGGCTCATAATCTTCGATCAGTCATTCAGTGATGGATCAGCTGGAACGATAGGAAAATCTGCTGTGAATGACAAGGAGAGAGAAAGAAAGAAAGAGAGAGACAGAGGGAGAGAAAGGGAGATTTACTTCTTTTCTTTTCTACCTATTACGTACATTTTTTAACAAAGTATTCAAGTGACTTGTAATAATATCAATACAAGAAGCAATTTTAAAAAATTATTTAACATCCAAATGAAAATAAAATATCAACACCAGAGGAGAAATAAAAATACACATATGTAGCTGCAGCATCCTCAAAGTTGTTAATATTAAGTTATGGCTGAAGTTTTAAGCTTCCTGAAGTTAGTAATATTAAGTTATGGATGAAGTTTCAAGCTTCCTAGTAACCAAAGCAAGAAAAAAATCCACATAATTAGATATATGATTCCCACTGACTCTAAAAGAAAACCTGCAAGTTAGTCAAAGGGAAAATTTTTGTAACACTGAGTTCTGAAAAAAAAAAAATCAAATGGGGCAGGGTTCTTAATGAATTTGATTAGTAAGTACAATTGTGGCACTCTTTTAAGCTATTTCTTATAGCATTGCTTAATGAAAAGTGAAAACCTGGCATCCAAAATAGTCCAGAGAAAGCAAATTCCTGGGGTTCTAAGACAGTGTGATTCAAGCCTCTTTGGAAGGTAAAATGTTTTCTTTGGAGGAATAAATACTGTTATCAGGCTGAATTGTGTCCCTGCAAAAGGTATGTTGAAGTCCTAACCTCCAGCACCTTAGAATGTGACTTATTTGGAAATAAAGTAATTGCAGGTGTAATTAGTTAAGATGAGGTCCTCCTGGAGTAGGAGGAGGGCCCTAGTCCTATAAGATTGGTGTCCTAGTAAGAAGAAGTAAGACATAGAGAGGGAGAGGCTATGTGAAGACACAGAGACACACAGAGGGAAGAGGGGGGGTGAAGATGGGAGTTGTGCTGCCTCAAGCCAAGGAACATCTGAGGCTACAAGAAGCTGGAAGAGGCAAGAAAGGAACCTCTACCAGAGGGTACTTGACTCTGCCAACACTTGATATATGAGAGAATACATTTCTCTTGTTTTAATAAAGTTTGTGGTACTTTATTATGTCAGCCTTAAGAAACTAATACAGATAAACTGCATTTCTTTCAACAATTTTTAAAATTTATTTAATTTATTTTATTGAAGTATAGTTGATTTACAGTGTTGTGTTAATTTCTGCTGTACAGCAAAGTGATTCAGTTATACATATATATACTTTTTTTCATATTCCTTTCCATTATGGTTTATTATAGGATATTGAATATAGTTCCCTGTGCTATACAGTAGGACCTTGTTGTTTATCCATCCTATATGTAATAGTTTGTATCTGCTAATCCCAACTCCCAATCCACCCCTCCCCACACTCCCACCCTTGGCAACCACAAATCTGTTCTTTATATCTGTGAATCTGTTTCTGTTTCATAGATAAGTTCATTCAACAATGTTTTATAAATATTTGTTCTCTCAATCAAGATTTGATATGTGATGTTGTATGGTCAGGCCACCCGAGATGGCTGTTCTCTTGCTCTCTGTACATCCCCTGCTCAACCGGTTCCTGCTTCACCTACACCCTACTCCCAAGACTGACCTTCCCTCTCAATCATAGGGCCTAATCAGTAAATACCTGTGTACTTGCTCCCGGCCCCAGCTGGCAATTGTTCTAATCTTTAGATCAGAACTATCTCCACTTTGATAGTCTATCAAAGGGGTATTGAGGGGCGTGTTCCTCTGCTGGTTTCCCTGGTAACCAGTGAGCCAACCTGACGTCAGTTCCCCCTATAACTGGTAACTTCCCTCCCCCTGCCACTTTAGACATGTATGATCCCCTATCCATAAAACCACTGATGTTTCTGACTCCAGGCTCTTTCTTTGGTCTTGAGGCTGGGCAAGTACAGGACTTGCAGGCCTGCGGGGTGCAGCGCAACAGTTGGACAGTAGAAGGTTTGATAAGGGACTAATGTAGCTTTTATGTGCTGATACTGAGGATAGATCCATATACTTTACATGAAAAACCTGTAAATACTAGTAAGCTAAACATTCCTTGTGAACATTGCCATACCTAAGATTCACACCTGTATTGCTGGCCATCACACCTGTAGGAAGTGCCAAGAGTATACTTGAGAACAAGTCCAGGATTTTTGTTTTTGTTTTTAACAGTGTGAGATCTGTTTTGCCACATGAAATAAATGAACATTGCTGATATTATTTAGTCTAGAAAGTTTACAAAAGAGGTGATACCTGTCCCTGACTGCAAGAATTGGACTGACACATGATAACAAACCATAAATCAGTTAGAAAATGCAGGTTAATTTTAGTATAGTTGGTAAGCCAGGATTTATAACAATGAGTAGATAGCAGTTCTGCTGTCTGTTGAAACTACCCACAATCATGGAAACTCATCATTGGAATACAGGATACCTGCCCTCACATTCTCTATAGTGGGAAGGACATACATACAGATTTTCCAAAAATTGTCTTCCTTCCTTCCTCTCTTTATTTCTTCCCATCCAGAGATGTTTATTCCCAGGCAGATGGTATTAAGAAACAAAAGTTTGTACAATCTCATCTCCTTAACCAAAGGTCAAACTTCTGGACTTTCTCCAAAACACGGCAGTTGTCTAGAGATATGAAAAGGAGGAAGTAGGTCTCTGAGAGAAATAGTCATAGATCCCTGAATTAAAATCATGAAGTTTGCAATAGAACTAGGGCTAACTGGAGACAGACTCAGCAACAGGAGAAAGACCTGAACAGCAGACATAGGATGATACTGGTTTACCTACAATAATGGATGTTGTATAGTGAGAGCTGGGCCCATAGTGATAACTGAACCCAGAACCAGACATCTAGGGGCAGGGAAGGATCCAGTGGTAATGTAAGTTTGTTATATCCTAAGGCATAAGCAATTAGAAATAATAAAAATATTAAGTTAAAATATATAGAGGACTTCTCTTACTCTGAAGCACTTAACATGAGTGATAAAATATATCATCGTTTAAATACATGGATAAATGTAAAAGTAAATGAGTGTGTTTAATATGGAAATGGCATTGCAGATAAGTGTAATTGGCATTGTGACAATTGGTTACCCACGTGGGCGGAAAATATAATACACTTGGATCTTTGCCTTACATCATATCAAAAAACATCTACTTCAGGCAGATTAAAGACATCAATATGAAAGGAAAAACCTTAAAAAATTTGACCGAAAATATGGGAGACTTTATGCCAACAGGATAAGAAAGAATTTTCTTAAAAAAGACGCAAAAATGTAATTTATAGAGAAAATATTGAAGAGATTTGAGCACAATAAAATTAGAAACTTTGGTACATCAGAACATACCACAAATACTTGTAGCACATTTAACTGACAAAATACTAATATCCAGAAGAAGAAAGGATCTACAAATTTCAAGAAAAAAGCTCACAACCAAATGGATAAACAGACATTTCACAGAAGAGGAAACCCATATGGCCAAAAAAATATTGATATTCAATCTCAAAATTAGGAAAATAGAAATTCAAATCCTGAGATGCAGTTTTACACCCAACAGATTGGCAAAATTTTAATAGTTTGAGGAGATGTGTTGTGAGGTGTGGGACAGTCAGAACTCTAATTTTTCTGGAGTGTAAATTAGTGTGATTATTTTGGAAGATAATTTGACATTATCATGTAAAGTTGAAGATCCATATACTCTATTACTCAGCAATTCCACACCTAGGTAGACAGAATAACACCCTCTACCCCAGGATATCTGTCCACATCCTAATCCCCAGAACCTGTGAATATGTTAGGTTACATGGCAAAGGAGAATGAAGTTTGCAGATACAATTAAGATTGCCAAATCAGTTAATCTTAAAATAAGGAGATTATCCTAGATTATACAGGTGGGCCCAATAATCACAAGGAACCTTAACAGTGGAAGATGGAGGCAGGAGAGTCAAAACTAGAGAGATGACACCTAAGAAAGACTTGACCAGCCACTCTTGGCTTTGAAGATTGAAGGGGCTACAAGCCAAGGAATGTGGGCAGTCTCTAGAGGCTAGAAAAGTCTAGAGCTTCCAGAAAGAAATGCAGCTCTGCCGCCACCTCGATTTTATCCTAGTGAGACCCATTTCAGATTTCTGACCTCCAGATCATTAAGGTAATAAATTTCTGTTGTTCTAAGCCACTGAACATCTACATTTGAGGTAATTTGTTACAACAGCAATAGGAAACTAATACAAGACTAGCTTAGTCGTTCAGGCTGCTATAACAAACTACCATAAATTGGGTAGCTTATAAACAATGTACATTTATTTCTCACAGTTCTGGAGACTGGAAGTCCAGGATCAATATGCTGGCAGAGTTGGTGTCTGGTGAGGGCTCATTCCTGGTTCTTTTCATTATGTCCTCACATGGCAGAGGGACAGGCCCTCTCTGAAACCTCCTTATAAGTACCTTAATCCCTTTCAAGAGGGTTCCACCCTCATGACCTAATCATCTCCCAAAGGTCCTACCTCCGAAATAGCATTACTTTGGGGGTTAGGACATACGAATTTGGGGGACCATAGCAGGCACATAGGGATACTCAGTGCAATGCTCCAGAACAGTGATTTCACTGGGTTTGTCGTGATGCTTTGTAACATACATATTACATATATTATTTTGTAAGCACTGAATATTTCATATATTAAGAAATAGATGGGAGTAGAAAGAAAAAAAAAAAAAACCCCAAGTATGACAGTGTAGATTTGTTCTGTGCTGCTTGAAATAATTAACTGAGCTGTTTTAAGCATTATAATTTACTTGATGCTCGAGTGAGTATTAAAAATGCAATTTTTACATAAAATGAGTAACTGGGAGTTACTGTCACGCATGTGGCTTAACTGACAGCTAATCCGTGTCCATAGAGTCAGAGCCAAGAAGTCAATGAAGGTGACCGTCTCATGGAGAGTCAGTGACTTGGAGGCCAAAGAGCCTGCCTCGCACCACCTCCACCCCTAACTACTGGTCAACACTAACGAGTGCTTGCTCTGTCCAGCACTGTTCTAACCACATACAATCCTCACAGCTGCTGTTTGAGGCAGGTACTATTATTATTCCTGTTTTACAGATGGGCAAAACGAGATCCACAAATACCTTGCTCAAGATCACACAGCTAGGAAGTGGCAGAGACTTGTTTCAAACACGGTTTGAGTCCAGAGCCTATACTCTTATCCATCACTGGATACTGCATCTCAATTGTTCCCCAAATTTATTGTCGATAAGATTTACACTGAGGCACTAAATTAAAATGCCAGTTCTTATGACATTGTAGGTCTGAAATACATGTCTCTAAATGAGCCCTGGATTTTACATCGTCAGCTGGCACTTAAGCATTTGCCACTAGTTTGACTTCTGTCCAATTTACCCCTTCCACAAATATGATCATACTTCTATACTTAAAACTCTTCCATGTCTCTCCCCAGCATCAAGACTCAAGTTCAACCCTCTTAGCTTAGCACACGGCCCTTTGTGCTTTGACCCCTGACCATCCTCTTTGGGTCACAGCCACCCCCTTAGCCCTTTCTTTACTTCCATGGACCTTCTTCCAAAACTGTGCATAATGGCATTTCACGCCTCTGTGTCTTAGTACACGCTGCCTTCCCTGCCCAGAAACACTCTGCCTACCTCTTTACCTAGCTAACTCCTACCCATCCATCAAAATTCTGAAACTTCACTTTACAGCTTTGCCCAGTATTGATTTAGAAGCCTCCCCTCTGCTCTCTGAAATATCATATAAATATATCATGGTGCAAAATAGCACTACATTGTAAACTTCAGTGTACTCAGGTGTCTCCTCCTTTAACAGTCTGTAATACTAGTAATAAATGCCACTTATGGAGCAGTTGTAGGCAATTTACATATTATTTCTAATTCCCCATCCAACTCTATCTTCAGCTGCATTTTAAGGTTGAGGACATTGAGGCTTAGAGAGTGAGGTAGCAAGTTCATGGTCAGACCATTATAATGACAGTACCACGCTCACATCTGGTCCCACAATGTCTTTGACTCTTTATCCCCAGTACCTGGCACTAGTGCTGACACCTTCCCGGGTAGATGAATGTGGATGGATGGTTGGCCTGGGTTTCCACAGATCCAGGTTTACAAGAAAGACAAACAAAGCCAAACTTGAAGTCAGAGTGTGAAGGTTCTTGCTTGGGTTCTGCCTCTGCCTCTACCTAGCTGCTATGATAGGAGAGTTCCCGAATGCTGAGCACGTCCAGTAATGGCAAGCAAGCGTTCTCTGGCTGGGAAAGAACTTAGCACTAGAGGCTGCAGATCAATGGGGAGGGCAGAAAGAGTCTTAACCCAGAGGCAGAGTGCCCACTGGTGCAAGTTTTCTTTGTGGAAGAACTATATTGTCATGCAGTCTTTATCTTAGTTCCTCAGATGGGAAAGAGCGATTTGCTATCTCTGTGCACAGCTGTGACCAGAGCTTGATGTGGGCTTGTTCTCAGGGCCAGTGCCTGCATACTGCCTGCCTTTTGGTTTGTGTCCAAGGCTGCTGTTTTCTGAAAATAGAAGCTGATACTGCCTCTGACTCAGTCCCTTTCACCTCGTGCTCTTTCTGGTACATTTTCCTAAAAGTATTGACCCATCTCTGATTCCTTGCTACATGCCAGGTTTGCAAAATTTGCGAGTTAGTATTGAGAGATTTTTCACTTTCTTTTATTAATTCCTGGAAGCTGGTGTCTTGTGAATCAGAGGAAATATATATCTTTTTTATGTTACCTCTCTAATAATATACAAGGTCATGGGGCCTCCTTTATGCTGAGTCCTTTGAATAAGGTAACAGAGTTTTTTTAAAGCCACTCTCTTGGGGTCTATCCCACCTCCGTTAGTGGGGAGTGAGGTTCTGCCTCTGGATTAGCCTTCTTAACTTGCTGTGACTTGCTGACCCCCTTCTTAACTCCCTCTCCAAGGCTCCTCTCCACCCTGTCTCCTTTAATGTCTTCCCCATGTGACTAATGCTCAAGTTCTCAGCACCTGCACAGGCTCCCTCTGTGATCTAGCCAGTGGGCCCCCCTCTCCATTCTGTACGTCTGCAGAGAAGCCCCGGGTAGGATTCTGCTTCCCTATCCCACCCCCCCCCACCTTCCTCCCCAACAAACTGTGAGACTGAAGCAGAGATGACTGCTTTCAGCTCTTTTTGTATTTTCATCAACTGGTTAGACTCTAAACATTTAATTCCCTATGATGCAAACTCGCTTAGCTGTATGTAACTAAGTCTATTTCTCCCTGACACTTTCAGTCTTACATCATCCCAGATCTACCATCTACTGGTTGGGTAACCCTGAGCCCATTACTTTGCCTTTCTAAACTGCAGCTCTGTCCTGTACATGGATGCCCTTGGGCTTGCTCTCCTCAGCCTCTCCCTGTGGCCCCCAGACTCATGCCCGGTGTGGAAGATGGAAGTACAGGAAGCAATGATTCCCACCGCTCTGATGCAGGTCCCTGAAGATGCAGAGAGCGGTACTCCTCCTGGGCGACGAACATGACCACATCCTTGGAGGCCACCTGAAGGCAGCATCTTGGAGTCCATCTTCTTTTACCTGGGCCTGGTCTTAGGGAGCCGATGCTGAGCTTTCATTTAATTGGATGCACTTTTGAGGGTAGGGAAAGAGCTACCCAGACTATAAATCATTGATCAAGTGTCTCTCTCAACAACGAGCAGCTCAGGAACTCTCCCACCCCATTTCTGGGACTGAGGCTGCTCTTCCTTCCAGAAATTCTCAGAGTTATGCATCATTATTTCAAAATTATGCTTCAGAAACCCTAACACACTGGTGTCCACAGGTGGAGTTTTCTTAAAGATTCCTGGGCCCTACCACTGAGACTGAATCAGTAGATCTGGGGAAAGGCCCAGGAACCTATACATTTTAAAGCAACGCACCTGATTTTACAATCAAACAGATTTGGGAAGGACAAACATATAACTCTTCCTGCATAATTTTCGTTGTTTAACTTTACCTTTCCAAAGGGTGGCAGCTGGGTGGGTGTCAGCTCCTTTCCTGCAGCATAAATGACCAGCCCTCCCCAGCTATGCTTAACAGACAAGTGTGTCCAAGTCCCTCCCCGACTTTTACCCAAGTCAGTTATTTTTATTCCTAAGAGAGGCCTACGATGGAATGTTCTTCCTAAGTAGGGGGAGATCTAGGTTTTGTTGGTCCCAAAGATTATACAATTTGGAGAATCCTTCTTTAAGGAAAGGAAGATCAAAGTACGAATACAAAATTAAAGACAGAGCCTTGGAAGAGACCTATGCACGTGAAAAACCCAAAAGCTTAAACTTCATCACCTACATAGCAGTTCTGCCTCTGAACTGCTTTCTCCTTCTGGAGCAAATCAAAAGAACACTGTTGCTCAAATTGTCTACACCTTCCATATGTATTAGATGACCTGTATTTATGGAAATGAAAAGGGGAAAAAAAAAACCCCACAGAAATAGATCATTTTGGCCTAGAAGAGTCTGGAGCTGAGTATTTAACCACAACATAGCGACCTAGGCTTGGTTGGTGAGTTTACTTATTATTCCCTATATTCCCTGAAGTTGGAGAAAGAGCAGCATGGTTCCTGAACACCCACCTCCCATTACCTTCTGACCACATCTCCTACTACTTTCCTCCTTGCTTCTCCTCTTCAACTACATTGGTCATCCCGGAGCAGACCAGGCTCGCTATTGCCTTTGGACCCCCTCTGCATTGGGGGTCCTCTTTCTGAAATGGTGTCTCCATGTTACAGGGAAGACACAGGGGCTCAGAAAAGCTCAATGCTTTGACCAAGGGATTAAAACCCATGAAAACATCCATAATGTTTTCCCAACAGTCTCATTTTTTTTTTAATTGAAGTATAGTTGATTTACAATATTATATTAGTTTCAGGTGTACAACTTAGTGATTCAATATTTTTATAGATTATACTCCATTTAAAGTTATTATAAAATATTGGCTATATTCCCTCTGCTGTACAATGTATCCTTATAGCTTATTTATTTTATACATAGTAGTTTGTACCATTTAATCCCTACCCCTGTCTTGCCCCTCCCCACTTCCCTCTCTCCACTGGTAACCACCAGTTGGTTCTCTATATCTGTGAATCTGTTTCTATTTTGTTATATTCATTTGTTTGTTTCTTTTTTTAGATTCCACATGTGAGTGATAACATAGAGTATTTGTCTTTCTCTTTCTGACTTATTTCACTAGCATAATACCCTGTAGGTCCATCCATGTTGTTGCAAATGGCAGCAATTTGTTGCAAATGGCAGAATTTCATTCTTTTATATGGCTGAGTAATATTCCATTGTCACATTCTATATATATCACACATCTTCTTTATCCATTCATCTGTTGATAGCTTGCTTCCATATCTTTGCTATTGTAATAATGCTGCTGCGAACATTGGGGTGCATGCATTATATATTGAAATTATAATATTTTGAATATATTTGATATATAAAATACATTATTAAAAATAATTTCACAAGTTTCTTTTTACTTTTTTCGTGTGGCTAAGAGAAAACTTAAAATGACATATGTAGCTCACATTTCTGGCTTGAATTATATTTATTATTTATATCAGTCAGCACTAGTCCACATTATCTGGTCCCTCCCTAAAACCTTTCCTCATCTTGTCTCCTGCTCACTCCAGTTCTCGCTCACTGCAATCCAGCCACACTGGCTTCCTTGCTAGTCTTCGAACATAGAAACATACCATGCACCCTCCTGCCTCAGGGCCTTTGTACTTGCTGTTTTTACTCCTAGAAAGCTTTCCCTCCAATTATTTGGATGATTTGTTCTTTAACTTTCTCTGGACTTTATTCAAACTTCACCTTTCCAATGAAGCTTTCTCTGACCACCCTGCTGAAATTAAATTCCTCATCCACCTCCACTCCTGTATTCACTGAGCCCCTTCCCTAATTTATTTTCTTCCATAGAATCCATGAGGGCAGGGAATCTTGTTTAAATCTGTGCTCCTAGCATTGAGAACTATGCTTGGAACATAGTAGGTGCTCAACAAATATTTGTTAAATGAAATACTGAATGAGTTTTAATTAACCACTTAATTATACAAGTGAAGACACTGAGAATAAGTGGCTTTTTCAGGGTCTCATGGAGAGTTAAGGGCAGAGTAGAGGCACTCTCTGTATATCAAATGCTAATGACCAGAAATGCAGATGCCACCACCCAGATCTCAGCCCTTTACTTACGTTTGTGTTACTCCATTGGGCTCTGCCCACAATTTCATGCCTCTTTTAGGACTCACACTTAAGAAGAAAAGGATCTACTCCAGAAATATATTCTATCTCAGTCATTACACCCAGGAGATGACCTCTGACATTCTTTTGGAGCAAAAGAATAAGAGAGTTTTGAGATTTTTTTTCTAGACAGGAATTATATTTCTATCTGGATCTATGAAAACCAGTGACATTTTTCCAGGAAAAAAAAAATTGCTTGAAGGAAGTCATTACCTTTGATTATATAGTTGGTCCTCTGTATCTGCAGATGAGGAACCCGTGGATACAGAGGGCGACTATACTGCACCATTTTATATAAGGGACTTGAGGATCTGAGGATTTTGGTATCTGTGAGGGTCCTGCAACCAATCCCCCGCAGATACTGAGGGGCCACTGTATAGTGAAATATTCAAGTTGTAACCTGAAGAGTTTAGACTAGTTCATTTATTTGACTAGCCAACACATATTTATTGATATGTGCCAGACATTATTTTAGGTCCTGGGGACAGATAAATGTGACACGATCTTCAAGCAGTTAACAGTCTACTGTGTATGGGGCAGGGGGGCGGAGGGCAGGATAAATAAAGAAATACAGGATGTGTTAGTTTTCTATAGCTGCTGTAACAAATGACCACAAATTTAGTGGCTTAAAATAATACGCATTTCTTCTGTTACTGTTCTGGAGATCACAAATCCAAAATGGATCTTATTTGGCTAAACTCAGGTGCCAGGAGGCCACATCCTTCTGGAAGCTCTAGAGAAGTATCTGCCTTCTTGCCTTTTCTAGGTTTTAGTGGCTGCCTGTCTTCCTGGCCTGTGGCCCCTTCCGCCATCTTCAGAGCACATCACTGTCTGCTTCCATGGTCACGTCACCTTTTCCCCTCACTCTGACCCCTCTTGGGTCCCTCTTATATGGGTCTCTATGATGATATCCAGGTAACCCAGGAAATCCAGATAATCCAGGAAAACTCCCCATCTCAAGATCCTTAACTTAATCACATGTGCAAAGTCCCTCTTGCCATATAAGGTAACATTTATAGGTGCTGGGGATTAAGACATTGACATCATGGGGGGACTATTATTCAGTCCATCACAGAGGACAATGTGACAAGGGTCACAGTGGAGTTAAGTACCAGATGCTGTGTAAACACAAATGACAGTGCAGACAGGGTGTGGAGGAGGAGTGGGACAGCTTTATAGAGTGAGCGACTTTTTAGCTGAGGCTTGCATGGTGGCAATGGATGGATGGTATATATCATGTATAAAGGAATGTACAAGAGAAAGGAGGTTTAAATGAAGATGATTTTTGTATTAATTATCTATTGCTGAATAACAAATTACTCTGAAACTTAGCAGCTTACAATAGTAAGTATCTGAGATCTCACATAGTTTCTGAGGGTCATGAATCTGGGAGAGTCTTAACTGGATGGTCCTGCCTTATGGTGTGTCATGAGGTTGCTCTCAAGTGTTGGCTGGGACTGCGGTCATCTGAAGGGGCTGGAGAAGCAGTCTCCAAGCTCACTCACGTGACTCAGCAGGAGGTTTCAGTTCCTCACCATGGCCTCTCTATAGTGTTACTCACATGACATGGCAACTGGCTTTCCATAGGGCAAGTAATCCAAGAGAAAGACAGTCCAAGATAGAAGCCTTTGTCATTATAACCTAATCTCAGGAGTGATTAGGTTATTATCATTCTGCCATTCTGTTGGTCACCCAGACCAACTCTGGTACAAAGTGGGAGAAGACTACACAAGGTCGTGAACACCAGGAGGTGGGGATCATTGGGGACCATCTCGGAGTCTGGATCCTACAATATTCTTGAGATTATAAGAGTTTCTCACTGTTGGAATGTTCGACAATCATGAAAGATTGGCAGGGATGAGGTTGGCATGAGAAGGGAGGGTTAGAGCATGGAGGACCTGTACACTTGGCCAGGGGTTTGGAGATAATCCTTTTATTGGTAGGGAGCTATTGCAGGGGCTTAGTCAGAGAAGTGACACCGATCAAATTGCTTTTTAGAATGATCACGTGTGTGGTAAGGATGTATGGAGGGTGGAGCAGAGAACAAAGAGATTAGAGAGTAGGAGCAGCTAAGAGGTTATTGCAGTAGTGCAGGAGAGAGGGGTTGAGGCTTCGAATTAGGCAGTGATGATATGGAAGGTCCGAGAATGATGGATTCAGGGCATATTCAGGAGGTGAAAGATTAGGGAGGCAGAGGGTTGGGGAAGGTCTCAGGGTGACTCTCAGGCTGCTGGTTTGCAGGATGCATAGGTAACATTAAAATACTACAGAAAGAAGGACATGATTGACATGAGAGTCAAAAAGAGTTAAGATGCCTAAATTTAAATACATTGAATCTGAGCTGCTTGTGGGACATACAGGTATAAAGACAACTGATGGGTAGTTAGAGCGGAATAAACTTAGTTTAGCCTAACTACAGCAAGGCCTTTTAGGCATTTTGCAAGAGAAACTGCACTCTGGCCGGAGGAGAGCTCTTCTCACTCGGTGTTGGTGTGTCCTGACCTAAACTGCGGGTCATTTTCTCAGTGCCATCCTCTCATTGTCATCATCCTTGTAAATATCATTTTTTGAAAGCCTGCTGTATACCACACGCCATGCTATGCACCTTGTGTCCTCTATTTCATCTTCACACTAACCCAGGGAGATACGTAATGTTATTATTTCCGTTTAATAGATGAGGAAACTGAAGTAAGTACTATTATTATCCCGTTTTTCAGATGAGGAATCAGGCTTCGCTAGTGTAAATAACATCACTCGAAGTTATATAGTGAGTACGTGATGGACACAGGTCCCAGATGGAGATCTTTTGACTGCAGACCATGTGCCTTTAATTGAACAGTCACCTACAGTGTGCTTTCTAGAGTCAGAGACACTTTCCAGCAGGGCTGGGGTTCGGCGGAGTGATGATTTACCACCTGCCGTACAAGAGACAGCAAGTAAGAAATGCAGGGGCAAGGTCAGAAATTCACATACGCAGTGGTGTGGAGAAAAGGTCAAACACCCTCTTCCTGTTAAATATGAAGAGACTTTGGCCTATTGGCAATGTTTGCTAACTCTTTTCTAGGATTCTCTTCCAGTTTCTTGCTATATCTGAAAAAATGTGAGGAATTACTTTCGTTCACTTAAAAAAAAATGTTCATTTTCTTGTCACAAGAAAGTACAGTGTCCTGCGTTAGCCAGATGGCCTTTGGAGCCTAAGATTGATGCAGAGGGAGTTTCACCACAGCACATTTTTCATTAGGAAAGAGAAAGGGGAGTGGGTGGATGAAGGATGTCAGACAGATTATGTCTTTTCCTTAAAGAGGGTTCCCATAACAGCAGATAAATTGGTCTGGAAATAGCTTCCAAGCTATTTCTTTATGTAAAACTCAAATTTTTTAAAAAAAAAAAAAGAAAGAAAAAAAGGTTCCATATCTAAGTTTGTACTGTGGAACTTAAGAGGAGATAAAGGGACTGGCGGTCATGCCCAGCTTCGTAAATGGCTCCTAGACTAATCCCTGTCGTAGAGAAGAGCCGACCTCTGGACCTGCTTCCTGCAGATCAGAGTGTGAGAGCACAAGGTCCCACCAACTGGCAAGAGAAGCTTCATAGCTTCTCTGCAACCGTCTGGAATTTCCCCGAGAAAGCAAAAGACAAGGCTGAATATAGGCTTTCACCTTGAAATACCATAAAGGTAATAAAACAGGGCATGGTGGGTTATGACAGGTTGCTTTGCAATGCTCCCACTTCACATTTTATGTGAGTTCCCAAGCAACAAGCTTATTGAAAGTAGGGAAGTGGGGTAGTGCGTGATGAATTCAGAGAACTCAGCCATGGAAGTGCCTAGACAACTTTGGACATAAGAGAACTGCTTTTCCCGTCTCCCTAACCTGACCCCTTCCTCACCCCAGTACACCCAGAACCTGGTGAAATCCTAGCACACAATAGCTGTTCAATTAGGACTCATGCCCTTGCCTTTATTGATACCTGACCGTATGTCAGACCTTTCTGTATTTATCTAGCAATCATCAATGTTAGCAGGAAAACAGGTTCCATCCTATTTTCTTTTGATATTTGTTAGTTAGGTAAATAAAGCAGCTCAGTATTTGGGGGAGCCCTAAGTCATTATTCAACTTCTGGGACACAACTCTCCCCATTGTGTATAGCCCATACGCCTTAACAGAATTTCTGGTTCTAGTTTTGGGTTTCAAAATATTAGCACTTAAGTAAAATTAATTTAATTAAAACTTAACTGAGTTTTCTTTCTAACTAATTTAACACGTAATGCTTTTTCCTTCTAACTTTTATTTTCTGTACAATGAAATGTATATTAAATAAAAGAAATAAAATTATGTAACTTCTCCGGTCTGGGTTAACAATTAATATGGCGCTTAGGTGCCTATCCATACACTTCTTTGTACGAACATAGTAAAAAGGCACAGCTTCGCACAAATGGGCTAAGGAAAGCAAAAACTATGTAAAGGCTGCCTAACAGGAAATGAATCCACACCCCAGGAGGCCCACAATAATAAAGTCAGTGCTGAATATATGAAGATTTATATGACATGTTAACACATTATTACCACAAATTATATTACTAAGTCAGTCATGGGAAATCGGTTCAAGGCCAGGAGGATGTCAGTCCGTGGACAAATTAAGCCTTTAGTTTGAAACTCTTCCATCTGCCATGATCACAGAAACCTGACAATCCAGTGCCTACTGGACATAAGATCAGGACGTTAGCAAATACTGACTGTGTAAGCCCTTAGTAACAATTTTCTGTTTGCACAACTGTCAGAGTTTTCTATAATTGTCTTTCTAATTCTACTCTTATAAACTGTGCCTGTTGAAGAAGTCATTTTATGATACTACTGAAATGGACATTGTCTGAGAGGTTTCCAGAGAACTGAAATTCCATAAATGTATTTCTGGTGGCATCCGATATGTTTGGTATTCTCCCCCTTCTCAGGGACACATGTAGCTGTCTCTAGGGAGAGGAAGTACCCCATACCCATATGTGACAGGAGTACTCAGGCTGGGGCTCTGTGCTTCTGAGGTACAAATGGAACCAGCCATAGAAGCCCCGGCACCTCACTCTGACTCTAATTTAACTCTTATCTTTTCCCCCCAATTTGTCATCTTGTTAGTTCTTCCAATTTAGTGGTTCTATTCCAACTGATGGGCTTCCTTCTTCTTCCTTCTTCCATATCCTCTGTCTGTTTTCTCAGATCTGTTCTTTGATCTGGTGCTTGTTTCAAACACCATCTTGGTACCTCTCCTACTCAGTCCAGGGTCACTCCCACAATATGGCCCCAGGGGGCGCTGCTGCAGTGGGCTGCTGGGCCCGTCACTGTGAGGCCCACCTCAGTGTATCAGGGAGACCTCAGCCAGCTCCTGGGTTTCTTTAAAGACTATTTTTTTTAGAGTAGTTTTGGGTTCATAGCAAAATTGAGAGGGAGGTACAGAGATTTTCCATATACCTTCCTTCCCCCACACATGCATAGCCTCCCTACATCATCAACATCTCCCACCAGAGGGCTACATTTGTTGAAATTGGTAAATCTGCATTGACACATCATAATCACTCAAAGTCCATAGTTTCCATTAGGGTTCCCTCTTGGTGTTGTACGGTCTACAGGTTCAGACAAATGTATAATGGCATGTATCATACAGTGTTTTCACTGCCCTAAAGATCATCTGTGATCCACCTATTAATCCCTCTCTTTTCACTAACCCCTGGCAAGTACCATATCCATAGTTTTTCTATTCCAGAATGTCATATATTTGGAATCATAGAGTATGTATCCTTCTCAGATTGGCGTCTTTTACTTAGTGATATGCGTTTAAGTTTCCTCTGTGTCTTTTCATGGCTTGATAGCTCATTTCTTTTCAGTGCTGAATAATATTCCATTGTCTGGATGTACTTCAGTTTATTTATCCATTCACCTACCGAAACAACATCTTGGTTGTTTCCAAGTTTGGACAGTTACGAGAAAAGCTGCCATAAACATCCATATGCAGGGTTTTGTGTGGACATAAGTTTTCAGTTTCTTTGGGTAAATACCAAGGAGCACAACTGCTGGATCATGTGGACAATGCACAATCGCTGGACATCTTAAAACTTATTCAGCAGCCTGCTGAGCTGTTCCTTTTTCAGAGACATAGATACTACCCAGAAATTTTCTGATATCCTTGTTTTTAACTGTTGTGGCTTGCTGAAACAAAGCAGCTAAATTTGATTTAAGTTCACTGCTGTTTCCTTCAAGAATTATTGCATCCTTCTGGGCTTGAGATACGGAGCAAGCAACTCCTGGCCTCATCCAAACTTTGTGGATCTATTTTTCACCCAAGAAATTTTGGATTTCAACAAGAGACTCATTCTCCTGAATAACGGCATTGACAGGGAAGTGAGCATACACAGCCTCATCTTGTGATGAAAGCCCAGGGTGACACTCTTGGTCATGCACTGTACGTGACTACAGATAGTGCTAGAGGTACCAGTCCCTTTCTATTTCCCCAACATTTGTCAGCCTGGAGCCTCTTCTTTTCTTTCGAAGGAAACAGTTCTACTTTGATGTGACTGAAATCCTTCTGCAGGATTCCTCTGGGGCCCTTCATAATAACTGTGTGTTCTTTCAGAGTAATGTCAATATTTTCTAGAATGTGGACAGCCTGATTGCTGAGAATGGTCTTCATTCTTGCAGTAGACGTGACAAAGACTTCATATGTTTATTTGCCATCTGTATATCTTATTTGGTGAGTCTCGTTAGGTCTTTGGCCCATTTTTTATTGGTTTGTTCATTTCCTTATTGTAGGGTTTTAAGAGTTCTTTGTATATTTTGGATAACATACTTTATCAGATGTGTCTTTTGCAAGACATGCTCCCAGTCTCTGGGTTGTCTTCTCATTCTCTTGACATTGTCTTTTTTTGTTGTTTTGTTTTTAAACATCTTTATTGGAGTATAACTGCTTCACAGTATTGAGTTATTTTCTGCTGTATAACAAAGTGAATCAGCTATATGCATACGTATATCCCCATATCCCCTCCCTCTTGCGTCTCCCTCCCACCCTCCTTATCCCACCCCTCTAGGTGGTCACAAAGCACTGACCTGATCTCCCTCTGCTATGTAGCTGCTTCCCACTAGCTATCTATTTTACATTTGGTAGTGTACATATGTCAATGCTACTCTTTCACTTCGTCCCAGCTTACCATTCCCCCTCCCCGTGTCCTCAAGTCCATTCTCTTTGTCTATGTCTTTATTTCCTGTCCTGCCCCTAGGTTCATCAGAACCATTTTTTTTTTTTAGATTCCGTATATATGTGTTAGCATACAGTATTTGTTTTTCTCTTTCTGACTTACTTCACTCTGTATGACAGACTCTAGGTCCATCCACCTCACTACATATAACTCAATTTCATTTCTTTTTATGGCTGAGTAATATTCCATTGTATATATGTGCCACATCTTTATCGATTCAACCGTCGATGGACATTTAGGTTGCTTCCATGTCGTGGCTATTGTAAATAGAGCTGCAATGAACATTGTGGTGCATGAATCTTTTTTTTTTTTTAATTTATTTACTTATGGCTGTGTTGGGTCTTCGCTTCTGGGTGAGGGCCCTCTCTAGTTGTGGCAAGCGGGGGCCACTCTTCATCGTGGTGCGCGGGTCTCTCACCATCGCGGCCTCTCCCGTTGCGGAGCACAGGCTCCAGACGCGCAGGCTCAGTAATTGTGGCTCACGAGCCCAGTTGCTCCGCGGCATGTGGAATCCTCCCAGACCAGGGCTCGAACCCGTGTCCCCTGCACCGGCAGGCAGACTCTCAACCACTGCACCACCAGGGAAGCCCCATGAATCTTTTTGAATTATGGTTTTCTCAGAGTATGTGCCCAGTAGTGGGATTGCTAGGTCTTATGGTAGTTCTATTTTTAGTTTTTCAAGGAACCTCCATACTGTTCTCCATAGTGGCTATACCAATTTACATTCCCACCAACAGTGCAAGAGGGTTCCTTTTTCTCCACACCCTCTCCAGCATTTATTGTTTGTAGATTTTTTGATGATGGCCATTCTGACTGGTGTGAGGTGATACCTCATTGTAGTTTTGATTTGCATTTCTCTAATGATTAGTGATGTTGAGCATCCTTTCATGTGTTTGTTGGTAATCTGTGTATCTTCTTTGGAGAAACGTCATTTAGGTCTTCTGCCCATTTTTGGATTGGGTTGTTTGTTTTTTTGATATTGAGCTGCATGAGCTGCTTGTATATTCTGGAGATTAATCCTTTGTCAGTTCCTTCATTTGCAAATATTTTCTCCCATTCTGAGGGTTGTCTTTTCATCTTTTTTACGGTTTCCTTTGCTGTGCAAAAGGTTTTAAGTTTCATTAGGTCCCATTTGTTTATTTTTGTTTTTATTTCCATTTCTCTAGGAGGTGGGTCAAAAAAGATCTTGCTGTGATTTATGTCATAGAGTGTTCTGCCTATGTTTTCCTCTAAGAGTTTGATAGTGTCTGGCCTTATTAGGTCTTTAATCCATTTTGAGTTTATATTTGTGTATGGTGTTAGGGAGTGTTCTAATTGCATTCTTTTAGATGTAGCTGTCCAGTTTTCCTAGTACCACTTATTGATGAGGCTGTCTTTTCTCCATTATATACTCTTGCCTCCTTTATCAAAGATAAGGTGACCATAGGTGTGTGGGTTTATCTCTGAGCTTTCTATCCTGTTCCATTGATCTATATTTCTGTTTTTGTGCCAGTACCGTACTGTCTTCATTACTGTAGCTTTGTAGTATAGTCTGAAGTCAGGGAGCCTGATTCCTCCAGCTCCGTTTTTCTTTCTCAAGATTGCTTTTGCTATTTGGGGTCTTTTGTGTTTCCATACAAATTGTGAAATTTTTTTGTTCTAGTTCTGTGAAAAATGCCATTGGTAGTTTGATAGGGATTGCATTGAATCAGTAGATTGCTTTGGGTAGTATAGTCATTTTCACAATATTGATTCTTCCCATCCAAGAACATAGTATATCTCTCCATCTGTTTGTATCATCTTTAATTTCTTTCATCAGTGTCTTACAGTTTTCTGCATACAGGTCTTTTGTCTCCTTAGGTAGGTTTATTCCTAGGTATTTTATTCTTTTTTGTTGCAGTGGTAAGTGGGATTGTTTCCTTAATTTCTCTTTCAGATTTTTCATCATTAGTGTATAGGAATGCAAGAGATTTCTGTGCATTAATTTTGTATCATCCTACTCTACCAAATTCATTGATTAGCTCTAGTAGTTTACTGGTAGCATCTTTAGGATTCTCTATGTACAGTATCATATCTTCTGCAAACAGTGACAGTTTTACTTCTTCTTTTCCGATTTGGATTCCTTTTATTTCTTTTTCTTCTCTGATTGCCATGGCTAAAACTTCCAAAACTATGTTGAATAGTAGTGGTGAGAGTGGGCAACCTTGTCTTGTTCCTGATCTTAGAGGAAATGGTTTCAGTTTTTCACTCTTGAGAACGATATTGGCTGTGGGTTTTTCATATATGACCTTTATTATGTTGAGGTTGGTTCCCTCTATGCCCATTTTCTGGAGAGTTTTTATCATAAATGGGTGTTGAATTTTGTCAAAAGCTTTTTCTGCATCTATTGAGATGATCATATGGTTTTAATCCTTCAGTTTGTTAATATGGTGTATCACATTGTTTGATTTGCATATATTGAAGAATCCTTGAATTCCTGGGATGAACCCCATTTGGTCATGGTATATGATCCTTTTAATGTGCTGTTTGATTCTGTTTGCTGGTATTTTATTGAGGATTTTTGCATCTATGTTCATCTGTGATATTGGCCTGTAGTTTTCTTTTTTGTGACATCTTTGTCTGGTTTTGGTATCAGGGTGATGGTGGCCTCGTAGAATGAGCTTGGGAGTGTTCCTCCCTCTGCAATATTTTGGAAGAGTTTGAGAAGGATAGGTGTTAGCTCTTCTCTAAATATTTGATAGAATTCGCCTGTGAAGACATCTGGTCCTGGGCTTTTGTTTGTTGGAAGAGTTTTAATCACAGTTTCAATTTCAGTACTTGTGATTGGTCTGTTTATATTTTCTATTTCTTCCTGGTTCAGTCTTGGAAGGTTGTGCTTTTCTAAGAATTTGTCCATTTCTTCCAGGTTGTCCATTTTATTGGCATATAGTTGCTTGTAGTAATCTCTCATGATCCTTTGTATTTCTGCAGTGTCAGTTGTTACTTCTTTTTTATTTCTAATTCTGTTGATTTGAGTCTTCTCCCTTTTTTTCTTGGTGAGTCTGGCTAGTGGTTTATCAATTTTGTGTATTTCTCAAAGAACCAGCTTTTAGTTTTATTGATCTTTGCTATTGTTTCTTTCATTTGTTTTTCATTTATTTCTGATCTGATCTTTATGATTTCTTTCCTTCTGCTAACTTTGTTGTTTTTTTCTTCTTCTTTCTCTAATTGCTTTAAGTGTAAGGTTAGGTTGTTTATTTGAGATGTTTCTTGCTTCTTGAGGTAGGATTGTATTGCTATAAACTTCCCTCTTCAAACTGCTTTTGCTTAATCCCATAGGTTTTGGGTCATCGTGTTTTTCTTTGTCATTTGTTTCTAGGTATTTTTTGATTTCTTCAGTGATCTCTTGGTTATTTAGTAACATATTGTTTAGCCTCCATGTGTTTGTATTTTTTACATTTTTTTCCCTGTGATTGATATCTAGTCTCATAGTGTTGTGTTCAGAAAGGATACTTGATATAATTTCTATTTTCTTAAATTTACCAAAGCTTGATTTGTGATCCAAGATATGATCTATCCTGGAGAATGTTCCATGAGCACTTGAGAAGAAAGTGTATTCTGTTGTTTTTGGATGGAATGTCCTATAAATATTAATTAAGTTCATCTTGTTTACTGTGTCATTTAAAGCTTGTGTTTCCTTATTTATTTTCATTTTGGATGATCTGTCCATTGGTGAAAGTGGGGTGTTAAAGTGCCCTACTATTATTGTGTTACTGTCGATTTCCCCTTTTTTGGCTGTTAGCATTTGCCTTATGTATTGAGGTGCTCCTATGTTGGGTGCATAAATATTTATAATTGTTATATCTTCCTCTTGGATTGATCACTTGATCCTTATGTAGTGTCCTTGTTTGTCTCTTGTAATAGTCTTTATTTTAAAGTCTATTTTGTCTGATAAGAGAATTGCTACTCCAGCTTTCTTTTGATTTCCATTTGCATGGAATATCTTTTTCCATCCCCTCACTTTCAGTTTGTATGTGTCCCTAGGTCTGAAGTGGGTCTCTTATAGACAGTATATATATGGGTCTTGTTTTTGTACCCATTCAGCCAGTCTATGTCTTTTGGTTGGAGCATTTAATCCATTTACATTTAAGGTAATTATCCATATGTATGTTCCTATTACCATTTTCTTAATCATTTTGGGTTTGTTATGCAGGTCTTTTCCTTCTCTTGTGTTTCCTGCCTAGAGAAGTTCCTTTAGCATTTGTTGTAAGCTGGTTTGGTGGTGCTGAATTCTCTTAACTTTTGCTTATCTATAAAGGTTTTAATTTCTCTGTCAAATCTGAATGACATCCTTGCTGGTTAGAGTAATCTTGGTTCTAGGTTTTTCCCTTTCATCACTTTAAATATGTCCTGCCACTCCCTTCTGGCTTGCAGAGTTTCTGCTGAAAGATCAACTGTTAACCTTATGGGGATTCCCTTGTATGTTAAGTGTTGCTCTTCCTTTGCTGCTTTTAATATTTTTTCTTTGTATTTAATTGTTGATAGTTTGACTAATATGTGTTGGCATGTTTCTCTTTGGGTTTATCCTGTATGGTACTCTTTGTGCTTCCTGGTCTTGACTGACTATTTTCTTTCCCATATTAGGGAAGTTTTTGACTATAATCTCTTCAAGTATTTTGTCAGACCCTTTCTCTTTCTCTTCCTTTTCTGGGACCTCTATAATTTGAATGTTGGTGCATTTAATGTTGTCCCAGAGGTCTCTGAGACTGTCCTCAATTCTTTTCATTCTTTGTTCTTTATTCTGCTTTCTGGTAGTTATTTCCACCATTTTATCTTCCAGCTCACCTATCCGTTCTTCTTCCTCAGTTATTCTGTTATTTATTCCTTTTAGAATATTTTTAATTTCAGTAATTGTGTTATTCATCACTGTTTGTTTGCTCTTTAATTCTTCTAGATCCTTGTTAAAGTTTCTCGTGTTTTCTCCATTCTGTTCCCGAGATTTTGGATCATCTTTAGTATCATTACTCTGAATTCTTTTTCAGGTAGGTTGCTTGTTTCATTCTTCATTTATTTGGTCTTGTAGGTTTTGACATTGCTCCTTTGTCTGTAACAAATGTTTTTGTTGTTCCTTTTTTTTTTTTTTGCTGGGTGGTGTTGTATTCCTTTCTTACTTGTTGTTTGGCCTGAGATGTCCATCACTGGAGTTGCAGGCCGTTGGATAGAGGTGGGTCTTGGTGCTGAGATGAGGACCTCCAGGAGGCCTCACTCTGATTGATATTCCCTGGGGTCTGAGGTTCTCTGTTAGTCCTGCGGTTTGGACTCAGAGCTCCCACCACAGGGGCTCGGGCCTGACCTCTAGCCTGGGAACCAAGATCCCGCAAGCCGGTTGCTGGGGGTTCCTCCCGTCCCCTTAGGGGTCCGTGGCCCCCCACAGGTGCCTGGTAGGTACCCTAGTTGTGAGGAGACACAAATTCCATGTCCTCCTAGTACGCCATGTTGACTCCGCCCCCTCTTGACATTGTCTTTTGCAGAACAAAGGTTTTAATTTTAATGAAGTCCAGCTTACTAATTATTTCTTTCATGGATGATGCTTTTGATTTGTATCTAAAAGTCATCACTTTACCCAAGGTCATCTAGATTTTCTTCTGTGATATCTTCTAGGAGTTTTATAGCTTTGCGTTTTACATTTAAGTCTATGATGTATTTTTAGTTAATTCTCACAAACGGTGTAAAGTCTGGGTCTATATTAATTCCTGGTTTGTGCAAGTACCTTATAATAACAAAATAATCCTGATTTCTCCCTCCCTTTTCTTGTGTCATTTCTGTTGTTCATTTTACTTATATATAAACATACATAAGCATATATATACACACACGCACATATTAAAGATATATACATAAGCATACCTAATCACATACATCGTTGCTTTTGTTATTTTGAACAAACATCTGTCAAAAGAATTAAGAAAATCCAAAACAAATTTTACCTTCACTATTCCTTCTTTGATGCACTTCCTTTCTTTATGTAGATCCGAGTTCCTGACCCATATCATTTTTCTTCTCTCTAAAGAACTTTTTTTTAACATTTCTTGCAAGTCAGGTCTACTAACAACACATTCCTTCAATTTTTGTTTGCCTGAGAAAATCTTTATTCCTGCTTCAGTTTTGAAGGACAATTTTGCAGGGTACAGAATTCTAATGTGGTAGGTTTTTTCTTTCAACATCTTCACTATTTCATCCCACTCTCTTCTTTCTTTCATGATTTCTGAGAAGTTGAATATAATTCTAATCTTTGTTTCTCTATAAGTACGTTTTTCCCCCCACCCCTCCCCACCCCCAGCTTCTTTCAGGATTATTTCTTTGATTTTCTGTTGTTTGAAAATGATATGCCTAGGTGGAGGGGTTTTTTTTGTTTGTTTTTATTTTAGTTTTTGTTTTTGTTTTCATTTATCCTGCTTGGTGTTCTCTGAGTTTCCTGGATATGTGGTTTGGTGTCTGACATTAACTTGGGAAATTCTTAGTAATTATTGTTTCAATTAGTTCTTCTGTTTCTTTCTTAGTTTCTTCTTCTGGTATTACTATTGCACATATGTTACCCCTTCTGTAGTTGTCCCACAGTCCTTGGATATTCACTTCTGTTTTTTTTTTATTTGTTCTTTTTAACTTTTGGAAGTTTCTATTGCTGTATCAAGCACAGAGATTCTTTATTCAGCTGTATCCAATCTACTAACAAGCCCATCAAAGGCATTCTCCATTTCTGTTTTACTGTTTTTGACCTCAAGCTTTTCATTTTGGTTTTTTTCTAAGGATTTCCATCTCTGTTTACATTGCCCATTTGTTCTTGCATGCTGTCTACTTTATCCACTAGATCCCTTAGCATATTAATCATAGTTGTTTTAAATTCCTGGTGTGATAATTCCAACACCAGCAATGTTAGCAGAAAAACAGGTTCCATCCTAATTTCTTTTGATATTTGTTAGGTAAATAAAGCAGCTCAGTATTTTGGGGAGCCCTAAGACATTATTCAACTTCTGGGACACATGTCTGGTTCTGATGTGTGATCTGTCTCTTAAAAAACGTGAGGGTTTTTTTTTTCTTCTATGTAGTATACCTTGTAATTTTTTCTTGGTAACTGGACATGATGTACCTGGTAAAAGAAACTTCTGTATATAGGCCTTTAGTAATGTGGCAGTGAGGTGTGGGAAGGGATGGAGAGTTCTATAGTCCTGTTTTTAGGACTCAGTCTCTTGGTGAGCCTATGCCTCTGGACTTTGAAATTCACATGTATTTTTCTCCCCGCTTAGGTGGGACAGGATGGGATGGAGTTGGGTATTTCCCTTTCAGGCCAGTTAGGCTCTGATAATACCTCAGCAGATTACCTCTGGTTAACTAGTTTCCCCTGGGGGCAGGCCTTATTAAGAACAGCTGTGTGTTGATGCTCTGACCTATTTCAAAATGGTTCCTTTTCCCCCTCCCCTGCTGGAAGCCTGAGGGGATTTTTCTTAGATATTTGCTGTGAGAAACTGGTCAAGTTCTTGGAGGTAAAACTAACAAAAGTTTGGGACTCTCCCTAAGACTGGGTCCCCTGTAGTTTTTAACTCTTAGACTTGTCCACATTGAGCCTTCTTTAATTGATTAATTATAGTTCAGGTTTTCCTACCCTGGCACTGGTTCCCACAGTAGTTTCTGCTCAAGAATCTCTGCTCAGGTAAGCTGTGACTTCCTGCATTTGCCTGTCTGTCTCTCCAATATTAGGGGCAGTGGTTTGCCCTGTGTAAAGGGAGCTCTCTTATGAATCCAAGAAGCAATGCTTGTTTTTCAGTCTGTTCAGCTTTTTACTTGTTAGCACTGCGTAGTGATTTCCAAGATTCTTACATGTGGAACTGAAAACGGTGTTCCTGGGTTTTTTGCCCTGGCTGGAGGGATTTGTAAATCTCCAAGCTACCTGGGTCCCAGCTGAGACATACTGTGTGCTATAAGTGGTCTTCCACCTGACCAACCAGGCCCAGGAAAAACACTCACATGCAGAAGAGTCTTCCCTGCTCAGAAAATATGATGGGGTCCTGCCTGAGATGAGACCTATATATATACAGTGGTCCCTGGTATCTGTGAGGGATTGGTTCTAAGACCCCCTGCAGATGCCAAAATCTGAGGATACTCAAATCCCTTATATAAAGTAGCATAGTATTTGCATATAGCCTACACAATCCTCTTGTATACTTTAAATCAACTCTAAATTACTTATAATACCTAATACAATGCAAATGCTGTGTAAGTAGTTGTAAATACAATATAAATGCTATGGAAGGCAGTTACGCTAACCACGATACCACCAACGCCTCTGTAAATGCTATGTAAATAGTTGCTAGAGTGTTGCAAATTCAAGTTTCACCTTCTGAAACTTTCTGGAATTAAAAAAATACGTATTGTTTCCATGGTTGAATTTGTGGATGTGGAACCTGGGGATACAGAGATCTGACAGTACAATGTGATCCAGACAATGAATGCTTACCTGGGCAGTCACCAATCCTGTGAGCCTTGAGAAAGAAACTCACATTCCCAGAAATAACACCTGGAGTCCCCAAGGTTTGTCATTTATATCCTCTTTGACTGCATCGGTCCTTTTAATCTTAATCCTTTTGAAATTTCACTGTAGGTTTCTTGGCTGGCATAGTAATCTACTGTTTGGATGTGGGCTCACATGAGCCCCTGTTCAGATGCTTCCTTTATTGTCACGAATATGCTGACCGAGAGGATGTGGGCCCAATATCACTGCCTATTCTTATTCTATTTTTTTTCAGGAAAAAATGTTATTATTGTGGTAAAGTATGTATAACATAAAAGGTAGGTACCACTGTGACCATTTAAGTTCAGTGGCATTAAGTACACTCACATTATTGTGCAATCGTCACCACTGTACATCTTTAGAAATTTTTCATCTTCCCAAATGGAAACTCCATACCCATTAAACACTAACTCCTCATTCCTCCCACCCCCAGACCCTGGCAACCACCATTCTACTTTCTGCCTCTGTGAATTCACTGCTATAGATAACTCATATGGGTGGAGTCATAACATATTTGTCATTTTGTGACTGGCTTATTTCTCTTAATATAATGTCTTCAAGTTTCATCCATGTTGTAGCATGTGTTAGAATTTCCTTCCTTTTAAAGGCTGAATACTATCATAGCATAAATATACCATATTTCGTTAAACCATTCATCCCTCATTGGACATTTGGGTTGCATCTGCCTTTTAACTATTGTAAATAAAACTCTATGAACATGGGTGTACAAATATCTGTTCAAGTCTTTGTTTTCAGTTTTCTTCAGTATATACCCAGAATTGGAATTGCTGGATTGTATGGTAATTTTATTTTAATTTTTTTTTTGAGGAATTGCTATGCTATTTTCCTCAATGGCTATCCCATTTTACATTCCCCCCAGCAATGCACAAGGGTTCAATTTCTCCACATCCTACAAATACTTGTTATCTTCCTTCCTTCCTCCCTCCCTACCTCCCTCTCTCCCTTTCTTCCTTCCTTCTTTTTTTCTTTCTTAATGGTAATAGCCATCCTAATGGTTGTAAAGTGGTATCTCACTGTGGTTTTGATTTGCATTTCCCTCATGATTAGTTATATTGTTCATCTTTTCATGTGCTTATTGACCATTTGTATATCTTTGGAGAAATGTCTATTCAAGTCTTTTGTCCATTTTCTAATCAGCTTGTTGGTTTTTGAGTTGGGTCAGAAATCTGATTTTTTTTAATGGTCTTCACCAAATGTTAAATAGTAGTTACCAGATAAACATTTTTTAAAATACTGTGAAAAAACTATGGAGGTCAAATCCCATCAGCCAGGTGGCTCTGGCCTGAGTACTGCCAGTTCACCGCCTCTGCTAGACAGGTATGGACGGTTCTGAGGGGCGTAGTCCAGAAAACAAAGCATGGTGAGAAGGACCAAATGAAGGGCATTCACTGTTTAACACATAGTGCTTTCCAAAGTCCCATTTCTTCCTTTTTTTTTTTTTTTTTTAAATTTTTATTTATTATGTTTATTTTTGGCTGTGTTGGGTCTTCGTTTCTGTGTGAGGGCTTTCTCCAGTTGCGGCGAGTGGGGGCCACTCTTCATCGCGGTGCGCGGGCCTGTCACTATCGCGGCCTCTCTTGCTGCGGAGCAGAGGCTCCAGACGCTCAGGCTCAGTAGTTGTGGCTCACGGGCCCAGTTGCTCTGCGGCATGTGGGATCCTCCCAGACCAGGGCTCGAACCCGTGTCCCCTGCATTGGCAGGCGGATTCTCAACCACTGCGCCACCAGGGAAGCCCCCATTTCTTCCTTTGTATTACCAAAGCCAAAATCCATATGCCTTACCTGTGCTCACCATGGCAATGAAAGCAAATGGCATATTTGACTTTATTTAAGGGAGGACCTCACTTGGTGGGTAGTCAGAGAAAACTTCTCATCAACTGAACGTGAAGTATTAAAGACCTTTGTCCCATTTTACAACTTTCCACCAAAGAATATTCCTTTGTAAAACATCTGTTGATTCACTGACTGTTTACAGGAAGAGAAAATGGCACATTGATATGAAAGTATATTAACTAGATAGCTCGAGACAGCAACTGACCTCCATGCTGATCTCTTCTGGCACTGTCGGGAAAGGTGCTTCAAGTGGGCTCAGTGGAACCGACCTGGATTTGGAAGGTCCTGGGACTGATTTCTGCCCCACTACTATCTTGCTGTGTGACCTGCCGTACTGACTTCTCTTTCTTCCCCTATAAGATGGGCTTAATAGCACCTCCTTGGAGGGGCTTTTGGAAGGAGTAAAAGATTTTTTTTTTAAGTGGAAGTGCTTTTTAGATGTAATGTTCTATGCAGTGCTAACCTTTGAACTGTCCTTTTTCCAAGTCCCCCTAGTCCTGGCAACAAGCATGGGAGTGGGTGACACTTGCCCTGAGTACAGTCTGGGCCTCCTTGAGTGTTAAAACTGAGCACCTTGCCCCCTGAAGGTCAGTCAAGTATTTTTCTGCTGTAAGCATTACTGTCCTTGACATTTTCCATTTGGCAGCTTGCATGCCTCCACCTGACTTGCTGGGAAGCCACAGCCATCCTCTCTAACACATCCCTGGCAAAGACACTGCTGTGGTCAGCCAGGGTGGCCCCGGTGTTTTGCGACCCACACCAGGACAAGCTTAGTACTTGCCCCTCAAGCTCCTGCCCAACCCGCTCAGGACTCAGAAGTACCTCCCCACAAGCGAGCACAGTTCTCCAGGCCAAAGTCTCTGAAACTCAAGCAAAGTACAGGCTCTTTAAAGACAGAAAACATTCTCACAGATCCTGAGAATACATTTGAGGACCTCTAGGAATCTTTGGGTCCCAGTGGAGGAAGCAGTGTTCTTGGATACCCAGTGATGGAAAACAGGAAGTCATGTGACTGAAAAAGACATGGCCTTTCCACACCCCAGACCCTCTCCTGGCTGTGCTAGGAGAGAGCTGCCGGTTGTTTCACCTTGGGCAAGTTTATCAGCATCTTGAGCTTCAATATACTCTTCTGTAAAATTAGAGTGATAATATCTATCTTATCAGTATGATGAGAGGGCTAAATAGGCTATCAAACTAAAAGTGCCTGGTATTCGGGGGGAGCTTAAAAAGCTAATTCTTCAACAGCTTAGAGGTAGAGAAGAGTACCAGGGGTGGGGCTGAGAAGTGTTTGCCAGGTACCAGCCAGAGGAGCAGCCTGCACATTCTTCATCTCCAAGGAGCCAGGGTCTAAGTACTGGGTATTCTCATGCCACCTAGTGAGTTCCCTGTCCTTGGTGGCTGGTTTCCTGAGGTGTGGGAAGGTTGTAGCACCAAAAGTCAGTGTCCTACAGGCCCATCCTCTGTCCTTCTTCACCACTTCTCCCGGGGGGCTTAGGAGCCCTGGTATGAATACAGCTCCTGGGTGTCTGCCTGATGGCCAAATTGTCCCAGAATGGGTAGGAAGATTGGGCTCCTCGCTGTGCATTTCTCCACAGATGACCACGGCTATCATTACTCAGGGCTGAGCCTGTGGAGAAAATCGTGTAACTGTGCAGATTAGGGCCATGACAAATTCATGGTTTTCAAAATCTGCTAACCATTAGCGATCCTTTTGTCACGGAACAGCGCCTCCTCCTGTTTCCCTCAGCTGCGCTTCCAAACCTTAACCCTTGTCTACAAGTCTCCTAACTTACCTCTACCCCCACCCTCTCTGAACATGCACTGGCCTCCACTTTTCCAGGAAAACCAGTGTGCTAGGTACCGACCTTCCCATTCTCACCCTGTATCTTCAAAGTTGTCCACTTGGCAGCAATCCTTCCCTCTTCCCCTCAAGCCTGAAGAGATGGGAGGCCTTTTCTTCTATTTAAGGGCACTCCTTCTGTAGTGAACTCTTGTTCTTTTTGCCTCAACCACGTCCCTTCTTCTGTCTAAGAAGCCCAATTGCCTTTTTGGAATGATCCTTTTCCTTTCTTAATCCATGTGGTTGAGTTGGCGTTGACCCTACCCCAACTCCTGCTCCAGAGAGGACATGTGACCAGTTTTGGGCCAATCAAAACACACCAACTTTCTGGCCACAGAAATAGGTCAGAATGAGCACATAACTGAAACCTGAGCCCCTCAGAGTCAGTCCAGAGACTCTTGGCAGAGCCATTGAGATGTAGTTTATTTTACTGAAACCATTGGCCTCATGAGCCACGTAATGATGGAGATGAGGGCACCATATTTGCTACTACATGGGTCCAGACTGCTTGAGAAAATTGGAACTGGGAGGGAGAGAGAGGGAGAGGGAGATGCTCGGCAACATTTTATTGAGTCTTTGGAGGCAGCCATGCCTGGATTTTTTTCAGTTACATAAATTAGTCAGTTCTCTTTTTCTCTTAAGCAGGTTGGGTTACTGGCACTTCCAACTAAAGAGGCCTGAAAGAAAACACCCTTTCTTCTAAACCCTAATGTCACTAGGAAAGGACTATATCTGTGTCTGTGTTCACTCTAGCACTTACGACAGTGCCTGGCACATAGTAAGTGCTCAATAAATATCTATTAACTAACACTACCTGTAACTAGTGTTGATGGTCCCATCTCTTTACCTCACATCCATCTTTGTTCCTTTATCATTTTCCTTCCTGTGTTTTAAGCCTCTCCCTTCCTCAGACATTGTATATGTTCAAGTCCCCTTAATCCTAAAAATAGAGCCAAGCACATAACAACAGAACAAAAATCTTCCTTCCTTATGGCATTTCTTTCTAGCACCCTGACCTACTTTTCCATCTCATCTGAGCTTTTCAAAAACATATTCTTAGCTCACTGCAACCTGGCTTCTGTCCCAACTATTTCAACGATGTCACACTCATCAGTGACATGAAAGCACGTAGTCAGACTCTCCACCAGCAACTCATTACTGTCTGCACAGCTGACTGATCCCCCTTCTTCCTGGGAGGCAGGATGTCCCTCAGAATCCCAGCCCCCACCCACTGAATCTCAGCTCACGGCTCTTCCCTTTGCCTGAAAGTTATGCTTGAACTCTAGCCTTCCTTTAGCAGGGCATCTGGAATTCTGTTCTTGCATTGGAACTGCTGCAGCACAAGCTCTTTCTCCTTGGCCTTTGTATTTTGCCCCAGGTGTCAAAGTAGGTCAGGCCTCTGTCATCCAGGGTGTCCGGGGCCTACGCTGATGTCACATTTTGACCTTTGGACTTACACCAAGTGGAGGCTGGTCATTGTGGCTCAGCCATCCCCCATGGCTGGCACTCTCGGCCCAATCATTTTCAGAGGCCAGTCTTCTAGGTCAGCCCTTTAGGTGTTGAACTGGGAATATTTGTGCCACCTCTAGGATTAAGTTAGGGATAGATTTCTTTTTATTTGGGTTATTGTACTATTACCAAAGGCCATTTCAGGAAAGAGACAATGAAAGAAAGTGCCTTGTCATACTGATCCAGGGACCCCTATGAAGGTTAATCCTGGCTTGTTCTGATGACCTAACAATAGTGGAGGATTCTAGGCATCTAAGTCGAAAATTATGACTTCATCCATATAACAAGTGAACGTGCACAAATGAATAATTTATAGAGGCTTTAGAGGTAAATGCTCTCTGTTCATCCTGCTAGCTTTGGAAGACAACAGAGTCCTACAGTGGCTCCATCTCTTTCATTTATCCATTTAGCAAACACTTGGCAATCATCTACCGCCTGCAAGGAGTTTATTATCCACATAGGGACAAAAATCATGCAGATAAATAGCTTTAATAAAATATAACATTAAATTTCAAACAGGTTTCCTTCTGTTAAAGGCCACATGGAGCCTTAAGAGTAAGAATTAAGTCAACAAGTATGAAATACTCATTTAATCTGGTAAAACACCAGCTCATCTCATTCCGTGATGACTAAACTTGGCCTAACATCAGAGTCTAGACCAGTGGCCTGGGGTGGACCCTAGGAACTAGGATTTCTAACAATGCCCCTGAGTGATTCTGATGTGCCCCTAAATTTGGACATCATGTATCTATTTTACCCTTTGCCTTCAGAACTGGACTTGACATCTCGGTGTCATTTGATGGTATCTCCTTCTTGAAAATGGGCCATTTCTTGATTCTCTAACTGCACTCCCTCTGGTTCTCTCCTATCCCTTTTTCTCAGCCTCTTTGCCTGCTACTTCTTTTCTATCAGCCACTTCTTAGTTTTCTATGACTGTCGAAACCTCAAACTTAGTGTCTTGAAATAACACAAATTTATTATTTTACAGTTCTGTAGGTTAGAAGTCCAACGTGGGTCTCAGCAGGGCTGCATTTCTTTCTGGAGACTCTAGGGAAGGATCCATTTCCTTGCCTTTTCCAGCTTCTAGTGGCTCATGGCCCTTCTCTGTCTTCGAAGCCAGTAATGGCTGGTGGAGTCTTTCTCACATTTCATTGCTCTGACCATGTGTCTGTAGTCACATCTCTTTCTCTGACTCTCCTCCTTCCTTCCTCTTCCACTTTTAGGGGCTCTTCCCTTCCTGCATCTTCAAAGCCAGCGGCATGAGGCTGGGTCCTTCTCACACTGCATCACTCTGACCTCTTCTGTCTCCTGCTTCCACTTTTAAAGATTTTTGTGATTATATTGGGCCCACTTGAGTAGTCAGTAATAGTCTCCCTATTTTAAGGTCTGCTGGTGTGCAACCTCCCAGGGATTTGGATGTGGATGTCTTTGGGGGAGGGCATCATTCTGCTGCTGCAGGGCCCTTTGTTGTTGCTGTTGTCTAGCCCTCTCTTTGCAAACTCAGGCTTTCTTGGGGCCCAACAGGCCATATAAGTAAGTGAATCAGGACAGAGAGACAGTGGTGAACTGGATGCCCCTTTTAAATGGGCAGCGGCTGATCCACTATGGCCATTTTTTGCTATGTGAGAATGTGGTCCCAGTGTTGCCAGATCTGATTTTTAAAAAAAGCCAGAATTTTAGATTTCCTTTCTTTGTTATATCCCCCAACGTTTAAATGTTGCTAATAAATTTATCTATTTAAAAGTATTACACAAGCCAAACCAAAAACATCTACTGGTATACTTGGCCTTGAGCTATCCATCTGTAACTTCTGCCCTGCACATTACCCCTGAAACAATCACATTATGCCTAAGAATTCAACCACCCCCAAGCTGTGCTGGATGACTCCCAAACCTATGAGTCCATCTAGACCTCTCTGATGAGCTGAGAACATCTCTGATTACATTCCCCATGGCCACACCCACTTGTGATCTCCCTGCACAAATCTGCTTCTCAAGCCTGAAACATGGGGGTCCTTTACTTTCTGATCCAATGGTCACCAAGTGCCACAATTCATCCCCTCCTTTGCACTTTATGGGGGACCTTGATTGCCCCCTTTACTGGATTATTGTAACACTCTTTATACTCATCCCTTAGGATCTAGTCTTCATCCTTACCTGATTCCAGCCTAAGCTCTAAAATGCATCATAGGGCACATCATCTTTCTCTTCTACTTAACATCCTTCAGTGGTTTTCAGGAACCCACAGGATAAGGTCCAAAGTTCTCAATATGGCCTTCCATGCCTCTCATGATGGCAGCCTGCATTACCTCTCCAACCTCGTTTCTTAGCACTTTCCCACTTTTTTAAAATAAATTTATTTATTTTATTGGCTGCATTGGGTCTTCATTGCTGCGTGCGGGCTTTCTCTAGTTGTGGCGAGCAGGGGCTGCTCTTCGTTGAGGTGCATGGGCTTCTCATTGCGGTGGCTTCTCTTGTTGTGGAGCACGGGCTCTAGGTGCTTGGAATTCAGTAGTTGTGGCATGCAGGCTCAGTAGTTGTGGTGCACGGGCTTAGTTGCTCCGTGGCATGTGGGATCCTCCTGGACCAGGGATCAAACCCATGTCCCCTGCATTGGCAGGCGGATTCTTAACCACTGCGCCACCAGGAAAGTCCCATCACTTTCCCATTGCTGTCTGGGATGCCAGTATTACAGAACAGTAATTGCAGCGCCCTGTGTACATGATGTGGTTTAACACCTGCTCTTCCCTTTGCCTGGAATGCCCTTCCCCTCTGATATCCCAGGAGACCTTCTCATCCTTAAAGCAAAGCTCAGGTCTTACTCTGTGAGACGTTCCCTGACTCCTTCCCCTCTGCCTTTCCACAGTGCTTCCTCCCAGGTCTCACTGCTTTACTTATGCATTTTTTATTGAACCTGTCTCACGTGATTTTAAGTATTTGTTCACATATATGTCTCCCATCTTTGTGTCTTATCATCTTTGTGTCATGAGTACTTAACACAGGGCCTCACAACAGACACGCCTAATAATATTTCTGAATGAACAAATAAATGAATGAAGGAACCATGCTAGACAGATAGCATCTGTCCTATTTATAATCAAAATTACCCCAAGGAGTTGTAATTCTTTGATGAGTTTCTCATTCCTCCCTTCAAATAAGTTTCTATCTTCCACCAGCTGCAGAAGCTTTTTGAATGATTTGAAATGCAGAATTCAAAATTGGCTGCCAAGAAATGCCACTTCCTTTCCTTTCTAGAATAACGTGATTTTCCCCATGACCCAGACAAAACAACAACCTTTGACTAATGTTTCATATAAAGGGGATTTTTCAGGGGAAAGGAGGGTTAACCAGAGTGGATTTTAGCTTTTCTCATTTCCCCAGTATTCCCTAAGTGTTCCTTCCAGGTGTGAAGACTCTCTTCTGTCTAGATGCACAGGAGAAAGCCACTCCAGGTCAGGAGTTTAATCCCATGGTAATGCCACCTCAGGAAGTGCCAGGACCCTGTGAACCTTGCAGGCTCCTGCAACACAGTCATAGATCTGGGGAAGGATGACAATTTACAAGGAGTTTCTCTCTCAGACAGAGAGCAGATTAGCCATCTTTCTAAAAATGGGAGGAACAGGCACAAAGCGGCACTTGTCTTCTCGGGGAGCCTGGCCAGCAAAGCTTGTAGACCGACTGGAAGAGCTGATCTCACAGTCTCACAGTCACTTACAATTGGCCCAAGTGTAGTAGGGCAGATGCCAGGGGCAAAAAAGAAAATCCAGTTCCTGGACCCACACTGCTTTTCAGTTAGTTACCAGACAGCAATCACCTTTTTGATGTCCGAGGTTTTTCTCTTCTCCTTTGTCCCTGGTATATCAGCTCCCCCTGCTCCTTGAGGGAAAGGGACAAGGGGGAAAAGAGTGTACGTCCACTGTACACCTAATGTGAACCAGGAAATGCGTTAGATGCTTTAGAGGCTTTCCTTTTTTAATATTTTAATTTCATTTGCATTCTTAAATCTCCATTTTATAAGTGAGGAGACAGGACCAGTGAGGCCAAGTAACTTGCTCGATTCTACACAACCAGGAAACGGTAGGCCTGAGATATTATTCCAGGTAGATGTTATTTTAAAGCCCATGCTTGTTCCACTTATGATGCTGCTGATATAGGAAAATAGTTGTAAAATCTAATTTTTGTGCTTGTGTACCAAAATTGACAGCTTATGTTAGCTCATCCAGTTTATAGTCTTATTGGGCTAATGTGTCCAGAGTATTCTCAGGCCAACATTCAGGCAATCAATCAACATACATTCTGTGAAGGGGCTACCAGATTGATCCAAAGAGATGCAAGACTTGGCCCTGACCGGCCAGGACTTACAGGCTGTCTGACAAGATGAAGAAAGTAAGGAGTAACACAAGAGTACTGTGATAGCATAGGAGCTGTAACAAGTAAGCATGTCAGCAACTCTGGACATGTCTACCGTGACACCCATGATGGTGATGATCTCATGTGTGACACACTCCCCTGGGTGTTTGTGGGGTCATAGCTGTCACGTCTCCTCTTTTGCCCACTTAAAGTGTGTTAGACTGCAAGTAATTGAGAGGACGTTGTCAAAGAGATTACTTGAATCAAAAAGGATCTTTGGTATTTTAATTGTTAATAACTAAATATCACTTGCCATCTTACAGTAGGTGACAGTACATCCATGTGATTCTAATGTGCCTGAGAATCACTGCAGGGGGGCAGCTGAATATCTCCTGTGGACAAAACATGCTGTGAGCTGAGAGAAGGGGGACCTTGATGGGGCCGGAGCAGACTGGGGTGTCTTCCAGGAATGAGCAGATGATGTAGACTCAAGCCTAGCATTATGCCTGGCATGTGGAGGAGATTCATGAATGAACTGAACTGAAAAACTCAGGGCACACAATGCCAAAGACCTACAGATGCTGGCCAGTCACCAGGTCCAGCACGAGGCAGGACTGCCTTCCTCCAATGCAATGAAGACACAAAGGCAAGCCCTCCCGCTCCCTCCCTGCAGCTACAGTATCTCAGGTAGAGAATCAGGCAGACTGAATTTCCTGAAGGAACTGCATGATTTATCAGACTGGATTATGTTTTAAATTGAATAACATGAAAACTGTTTCCTGCCTTAGCCAGAGAGCAGGGGCTAGAAGTGGGGTGGGGTGGCGGGAGATCAGATTAAGAAGGGATAAAATAAAGGGGCGACCCTAAGTGGAGTGTGAAATAAATTTTGTGACTCTATCACATTTATATTGCTACTTGCTGGTTTTTCAACTTTAGATATTCTCTTATGCCACTCCATGGTGTTTTCTCCCTTTTCATCTTAATTTTTTTTTTTAATTATTATTATTATTATTTTTAATGCTATTCTTGTCTGCTTACATTCTTTTTATTTATGTATGTATGTATGTATGTATGGCTGTGTTGGGTCTTCGTTTCTATGTGAGGGCTTTCTCTAGTTGTGGCAAGTGGGGGCCACTCTTCATAGCGGTGCGGGGGCCACTCTTCATCGCGGTGCGCGGGCCTCTCACTGTCGCGGCCTCTCGTTGCCGAGCACAGGCTCCAGACGCGCAGGCTCAGTAATTGTGGCTCACGGGCCGAGTTGCTCCACGGCATGTGGGATCTTCCCAGACCAGGGCTTGAACCCGCGTCCCCTGCATTGGCAGGCAGATTCTCAACCACTGCGCCACCAGGGAAGCCCTCATCTTAATTTTTGATAGTTAACAACACTGTCTTTAGCTCTTCTACTGGTACCTTTGTATAACTTCAAATTATATACTTAAATCTCCCTTTCTTGTCCCATGAACTTTCAGGGATGTCCCCAAATTCCCATCATGTAAGATAAGGGCACTTTTCTATCCATTAAACCTTTCGCCTTCTAATTTCTGTCATTTGGATAATTAACGTTTATCTTCTGTAACTATACTCAAGTCTTATTTTACATTATACGTAGGTTGATTCGAAATGGTTGAGAATCAAAAATAAAGTTGTTCCTTTGAGCATGAAATACTTTTCCCTGCAGGGCCACATGTCAATACCATGATGCCGGCACCTCCAGGAGCAGAGCTGCTGTTGTAACAAATTTCTCTAAGCTGAGCACAACATAACACAGTTGCTTAATGGCATACTAAAACAACACACATCTATAGTTTTGGGAGTCAGAAGTCCTCCAGGAGTCTCACTGGGTTAAAATCAAGGTATCAGCAAGGCTGGTTTCTTCTGGAGGCTCTAGGGGAGAAAATCTGTTTCCCTGCCTTTTCCAGCTACTAAAGGTCACCTACATTCCCTGGCTCGTGGCGCCTTCCTCCATTTTCAAAGCAGGTAACATTGCATTTCTCTGGTCTTCTTCCCTCATCACATTTCTTTCTGACCATAGCCCATAAAAGTTGTCTGTTATTAAGGACTCATATGATCTGATTGGGCCTACCTGGATAATCCAGGATAATCTGCCCATCTCAGATTCCATAATCTTAATCACATTGCAAAGTCCCTTTTGCTATGTAAGGTAACATGTGCACAGGTTCCAAGGATTAGGGCATGGACGTTGTTGAGGAGTCATTCTACCTACCACACAAAAATGAAATGTTCCTGGTGTTGAGAAAAAATGGATTCTACTTCTCATGCTCCATCAGTTGCTCAAAATCCACACCACACATTAATGTGCTTCATTTTTAGACTACAATTTTCTTATTTAGGTTTTTTTATTGTTTTTAGTAGAGCCTTTGTTTTTCTTTCTTTCTTAAAAGAAGTGTATTTTCTCTTCACCAAATCCTTAATACCTACCTGCTTTTCTCTTCCAACCTATGCATTATTAATATCACCTAATTCTTCTTCTCTTTTTTTTTTTTTCTTTAAACTGAGGTAAAGTTGAGTCTTCTTTTTTTTTTTAAACCGGTGTTTCTGGAGCTCACCCAATTCTTGTTCTAGTTGGGAGCAGTTGTTCTCTAGGTCCACTGTTCTGTCTTTGCTTTGGGTTTCTTGTCCTTGAACTCTTGGTATGAGCCCATCATTTCATATATTCTACATCTTCATATTTGTTGTTTTTCCTCCAGTCCCCAAGCAACTTCTCATGAAACAATACATGGAAAATAACCTCTCTGAGTTCTTACGTGTGAAAAATGACCTCTCCCAGTCTTCTGCATTGCTTCGTTGTCTTGTATTCATTTCTATTACTTTGATTCTGATTCCAAATATGATTTGGCTTTCTAAAAAAAATTGTCATTTATATTTTTTCTGTGAATTATTCATTTTCTTTTTCCAAAATTTTAGTTGGATTATCTTCTGCTAGAACTATATTTATATATAGTGAAGATTAATCCTTTGTAATACATATTGCAAAATTTTCTTCCAGAATAATGTTTATTAAAAATTTTTATGGAGCTTTTTGTTTCATATATTTTAAAGTTATGGTTTAAATTTATAGTGTTCAGTCTTTTCCTTCATGGCTTCAGGGTTTGGGTTTTGTTTAGGAAGACTTACGTATTCCAAGTTATACAAATGTTATTCTGATTTTTTCTAATAAATGTGTACTTCTTTGTTTATATTTTATTTTTAATCCATCTGTAATTTGATTCTATGTTTGTTATAATTTGTTAAAATTTTCAAACAAATCAACACCATTTAGATATTTATTCTATCTTTTCCCCCACTGTTTGAAATACAATCTGCATTAGATTATAAACTTTTATATTCTTGGGACTAATTCTGAACTATTGTTTTGTATTGATCTATTTGTCTGGCCCTTCAGCAGTACTTTGTTGTTTTAATTACAAAAGTTTTACAAAGTCTTAAGATATCCAGGACAACTTACCTCTCCTTGTTATCTTACTGAATCATCTTATAGAATTTTATATATGTATATGAAATCTTGAGAATAAGGTTGATAAACTCCATAAAAATTCTCTAGGATTTTGATTGGATAGCATTGAATTTATAGATTAACTTGAAGAGACTTTACAATATTGACTCTTGTTAAAGAAAAAATTATTTTGACACTTGTTAAAATGGTGATGAAGACTTTATTCAGGACTATTGCAATAGGTGTCAAGACTATCACAATGGGGGAGAGAGATCAGGTTCAACTCCGAATACAACAAAGACAAGTGGAGATTTATAGCCAATAAGCAGAGTGAGGGATGTCTGTGGATGAAAAATTATTAAGAAGAGACATAAAGGGGAAGGGGGTTCTTGTAAACCAACTTAACAGGATTCTTGCTAAGGAAGGCAATAGTGATAAGATATCAAATATGGGGGGATTCTCACCAAACTGACTTTGCAAGATTCTTCTAAAACTGGGCTAAGCAGGCCGAAGACAGGTCCCAAGGATGAGGCTGGGTGAAAAAGAGGGCTCAGAGGAGCCTGTCTACAGTTTGGTGAAAGAGGGAGTTTTTGTTCTTCTTTCCATCCAGAAACATAATCATTCTCTATATTATTCAAATTATATACTATATACTTCTAAAAAGATTCACAGTTTTCTTTAATCAGAACTTACTCATTTTTTGTTACATTTATTCTTTAGTATGATATAGTTTTTGTTGATATTGTGAGTGAGGCTTTAAAAATTACATTTCCAATTTTTTAGTTTGAGTCATATGGGAAAACTTGATTTTTGTAGGTTGATTCTGTGTTTAGCCATCTTACTCTTCTGTCTTACTAAGTTCAGTCATTTTTCAATTCATTGTCTTAGATTTTAAATGTAGACATGTTTTTCCCCTTTAGTGCCAATATTTAAACCTCTGTTTATTTTTCTGATATTATTGTGTTAAGGTCTCAAGAAAAGTTTGAATAATAATGGTGTCTTATTCTTCACTTAAATGTGAGTGCTTCTACTATTTCACTGTGAACTAAATGTTTTGTGATAGGTTTCTTGTAGTTAATACTATCACGTTACTAAAGCGTCCTTCTGTTCATAATTTACTAAGATATTTTTAAATTTTAAAATTAGGAGTGGATGTTACTGTAGTAAATTATAATAGAATAATTGATCTACTAAGGTTGAACCTCCTTTGAATTATTGGAGAAAAACCTATTTGAGTGTTTTTCAAAGTGTAGTTAGAAATGGCTTGTGGCTTCAAAGGGAAGATCGATATGAAATAATCTCATTCATATTCATTTCACAAATTTTCCTTTTGTCTATTTATGCTTATTAAGGTATTTGCTAATTTCTTTTCTCATTATTGCTTCTTGTATCCACTCCTTCTCCTGGGCTTACTTTCTTTCTTACCAGAGTACATTTAAAAAATATTTCTGTCAGGGAGGGCCTGAGTGGTTAATTCTGACTTTGAAAATGTCTTCCCTGCCCTTCTTCTCTTGAAGGACAGCTTAGCTAGAAATAGGAGTCGAGGTTGACAGATATTTATTCTCAGCTCTTGAAGATATTACTCTGTGATCTTCCAGCATGTATACTTGTTAATTTAAAAAAAAAAAAAGTCTGTCTAATTGCTATCCTTGTAGGTAATTTTCTTCTTTCTGTTTTCTCTGAAGATTTTCTCCTATTCTTTGATGCTCTATAGTTTTCTCTGCTGTATAGTGTGGATTTGCTTTTATTTACCTTTCTTGATGTACTTATCAATCTAAAAACTCATGTTTCTTCCATTATAGAAAATTCTCAGTCATTGTTGCTATGAAAATTGAATATCTGCTACTCTCCTTTTGATGTATTTTGGATCTTCTCATTTTATCCTACAATTCTTTTAAACTTTTACACATTTTTAACTCTCTGTGCCATATTCTGAGTTATTCATTCAGTTTTCCTTTCCAGTTTTCAAATTCTTTCTTCAGCAGTGTATAGATTCCTATGCCATGATCTTCTGTTCCTCTCCTCAATGGCTATATACATATATTTTAATGAAACTTTTCCTTTATTGAGGTATAGTTGATGTACAATATTATATAAATTAGAGGTGTCCAACACAGTGATTCACAATTTTTAAAGGTTATACTCCATTTGTCGTTATAAAATATTCCATGTGTTGTAAAATATATCCTTGAGGCTTGTTTATTTTATACATAATAGTTTGTACCTCTTAATCCCCTACCCTTTCCCCTTCCCTCCCCCCACTGGTAACCACTAGTTTGTTCTCTATAACTGTGAGTCTGTTTCTTTTTTGTTATAATCACTACTTTGTTTTAAGTTTTAGATTCCACATATAAGTGATATCATACAGTATTTGTCTTTCTCTGACTGATTTCATTTAGCATAGTACCCTCCAAGTTTATCCATGTTGTTACAAATGGCAAATTTTCATTCTTTATGGCTGAGTAGTATTCCATTGTGTATACATAACATGTCTTCTTTATCCATTCATCTGTTGATGGATACTTAGGTTGCTTCCATATCTTGGCTGTTGTAAAGAGTGCTTCTATGAACATTGGGAAGCGTGTATCTTTTTGAATTAGAGTTTTCCTTTTTTTCTGGATATATACCCAGGAGTAGGATTGCTGGATTATATGGCAGCTTTACTTTTAGTTTTTTAAAGGGATGTCCATACTCTTTTCCATAGTGGCTGTACCAATTTACACTCCCAGCAACAGTATACAAGGGTTCCCTTTTCTCCACACTCTCTCCAGCATTTATTATTTGTAGACTTTTTGAGGATAGCCATTCTGACTGGTTTGAGGTGATACTTCACTGTGGTTCTGATTTGCATTTCTCTAATAATTAGTGATATTGAGCATCTTTTCATGTGCCTGTTGCCCATCTGTATGCCTTCTTTGGAAAAAGGCATTCTGCCGAATTTTTGATTGGGTTGTTTGTTTTTTTGATATTGAGTTGTATAAGCTGTTTGTATATTTTGGATATTAACCCCTTGTTAATTGCATCATTTGCAAATATTTTCTTCCATTCTGTATGTTGTCTTGTTTTGTTGATGGTTTCCTCTGCTGTGCAAAAGCTTTTAAGTTTCATTAGGTCCCATTTGGTTATTTTTGCTTTTATTTCTTTTGCCTTGGAAAACAGATCTAAGAAAATATTGCTACGATTTACACAAGAGAATGTTTTGCCTATGTTCTCTTCTAGGAGTTTTATGGTATCATGTCTTATGTTGAGGTCTTTAAACCATCTTGATTTTATTTTTCTATATGGTGTGAAGGAGTGTACACCACTTGTTTAAGAGACTGTCTTTTCTCCATTGTACATTCTTGCCTCCTTCGTCGTAGATTAATTGACTGTAGGTGCGTGGGTTTATTTCTGGATTCTCTAATCTGTTTCATTGATCTATATGTCTGTTTTTGTGCAAACACCACATTGTTTTGATTACTGTAGCTTTGTAGTATAGTCTGAAGCCTGACAGGGTTATACCTCCAGCTTTGCTCTTTTTCCTTGGGATTTCTTTGGCAATTCTGGGTTTTTGTGGTTCCACATAAATTTTAAGATTATTTTTTCTAGTTCTGTGAAAAATGTCATGGGTATTTTGCTAGGTATTGCATTAAATCTATAGATTGCTGTAGGTATTATGGCCATTTTAACAATATTAATTCTTCCAATTCAAGAGCCTGGGATAACTTTCCATTTCTTTGAATCATCTTCAGTTTCCTCTATCAGTGTTTAATAGTTTTCAGTGTTTAGGTCTTTCACTTCCTTGGTTAAGTTTATTCCTAGGTGTTTAATTTTTTTGATGTGATTTTAAATGGGATTTCTTTTTTAGTTTCTCTTTCTGACATTTCATTATCAGTGTAAAGAAATGCAACAGATTTCTATATATTAATCTTACATCCTGCTGCTAATTCATTTATTAGTTCTAATAGTAGTCGTGTGGAGACTTTAGAGTTCTCTGTATAGAATATCATGACATCTGCAAATAGTAACAGTTTTACTTCTTCCCTTCCAATTTGGATACCTTTATTTCTTTTTCTTGTCTGATTGCTGTGACTAGGACTTCCAATACTATGTTGAATAGAAGTGGTGAGAGTGAGCATCCTTGTCTTGTTCCTGAATTTAGCAAGAAGGCTTTCAGCTTTTCACCATTGAGTACTGTATTGGCTGGGGTTTGTCAAAAAAGGCTTTTATTATATTGAGGTATGTTCCCTCTGTACCCACCGGTGAGAGTTTTTATCATAAATGTATGTTAAATTTTCTCAAATGCTTTTTCTGCGTCTATTAAGGTGATCATGTGGTTTTTGTCTTTCTGTTAATGTGGTGTATCACATTGATTGATTTTCATATATTGAACCATTCTTGCAATACTGGAATGAACCCAACGTGATCATGGTGTATGATCCTTTTTATGTATTGTTGGATTTGGTTTGCTAATATATTGTCGAGGAGTTTTACATCTATATTCATCAAAGATGTTGGCCTGTAATTTTCTTTTTTTGTGGTGTCTTTGTCTGGTTTTGGTATCAAGGTGATGGTGGCCTCATAGAATGAATTTGGTAGAGTTCTCTCCTCTTCAATTTTTTAGAATAGTTTGAGGATAGGTATAAGTTCTTCCTTGTATATTTGGTAGAATCCTGCAGTAAAGCCGTTGATCCTGAACTTTAGTTTGCAGGTAGTTTTTTTTTGTTTTGTTTTTTCTTGTTTTTATTACAGATTCTATTTCACTTCTAGTGATCAGTCTGTTCAAATTATCTGTTTCTTCTTCACTCAGTTTTGGCATGCTGTATGTTTCTAGAAACTTGTCCATTTCTTCTAGGTTGTCCAATTTGTTGTCATATAGCTGTTTATAGTATTTTCTTGTGATTTTTTTTGTATTTTTGTGTTATCAGTTGTTGTTTCTCCTCTTTCATTTCTTATTTTGTTTATTTGGGTCCTCTCTTTTCTTCTTGGTGAGTTTAGCTAAAGGTTTCTCTACTTTGTTTATTTAAAAAAACAGCTCTTGGTTTTATTGATCTTTTCTATTGTTTCTTTGATCTCTATTTCATTTATTTTCTCTCTGATCTTTATTATTTCCTTCCTTCTGCTGACTTTGGGTTTTGTTTCTTCTTGTTTTTCTAATTCTTTTAGGTGTAGGTTAAGTTGTTTATTTGAGATTTTTCTTGTTTCTTGAGAAAGACCTGTATCACTATGAACTTCCCTCTTAGACCTACTTTTGCTGCATCCCACAGATTTTGTAAGGTTGTGTCCTCATTTTCATTTGTCTTGGTATTTTCTGATTTCTTCTTTGATTTCATTGTTCACCTGCTGGTTTTTTTAGTAGCATGTTGTTTAGCCTTCATGCATTGGTTGTTTTCCCATTTTTCTTTCTGTGGTTGATTCCTTGTTTCATACCCTTGTGGTCAGAAAATACACTTGAAATAATTTCTATCCTCTTAAATTCCTTGAGGTTTGTTTTGAGACCTACTATATGGTCTGTCCTAGAGAATGTCCCATGTGCTCTTGCAAAGAACTTGTATTCTGTTTTTGTTTTTTGTTAATTTTAGTTGTAGTGTCCTGTAGATATCAATTAAGTCCAACTGGTCTGTTGTCATTTAGGACTGAAGTTGCCTTATCGATTTTTTGACTGGGTGAGCTGTCTATTGATGTCAGTGGGGTGTTAAATTCTCCTACTGTTATTATATTATTGTCAATTGCTCCGTTTATATCTTTTGGTATTTGTTTTATACATTTAGATGCTCTTATATTGGGTGCATATATGTTAATGAGTGTAATATCTTCTTCTTGTAATGATCACTTTAACGCTCTCCTTTGTTTTTTTAATAGCCTTTTATATAAGTCTATTTTGTCTGATATGAATATTGCTACCCCCTCTTTCTTGTCGTTTCGATTTGCATGAAATATCTTTTTCCATTCCCTCACTTTCAGTCTGCGTGTATCTTTAGATCTGAACTGAGTCTCTTGTAGGCAGCATATATACGAGTTTCGTTTTTGTTCCTATTTAGTCACTCTATGTCTTTGATTGTAGCATTTAGTCCATTTACATTTAAAGTAATTTTTGGATAGTGGTATATTCTTTTTGCCATTTTTAAAATTGTTTTGAGTTTGTTTTTGTGGGGTTTTTTTCCTTTTTTTCTTCTTTTGTTCTCTTCTTTTGTGATTTGATGACTGTCTTTAGTGTCATGTTTGGATTCCTTTTTCTTTTTTTGTGTGTGTATCTATTACAGATTTTTGGTTTGTGATTAACATGAGCAATCTATGTATATATACATGGCTGTTTTGAGTTGCTGATCTCTTAATTTCAAATGAATTTAATAACCTTGCATTTGTACTCTCCTCCCCTCACAATTACTGTCTTTTTTTTTTTTTAATTGAAGTATAGTTGATTTACAATGTTGTGTTAGTTTCAGGTGTACAGCAAAATGAGTGAGATATATATATATTTTCATATTTTTTCCCTTATAGGTTATTACGAAATATTCAGTAACAATTATTGTTTTTGATATCATATTTTACATCTGATTGTTCTGTGTATCCCTTAACTGCTTATTGTCGATACAGATGATTTTACTACTTTGGTTTTTTAACATTCCTACTAGCTTCATGCATGGATGATTTCCTACTTTTACTGTATGTTTGCCTTTACCAAGGAGTTTTTTTTATTTCATAATTTTTGTGTTTCTAGTTGTGGCCTTTTCTTTTTCACTTAGAGAAGTTCATTTAACATTTCTTTCAAAGCTGGTTTGGTGGTGTTGAACTCTTTTAGCTTTTACTTGTCTGGAAAGCTTTTGATCTCTCTATCAAATCTGAATGAGACCCTTGCTGTGTAGTACATTCTTGGTTTAGTTTTTCCAGTCCTCACTTTAAAATATATCATGCTCCTCCATTTTGGCCTGCAGAGTTTCTGCTGAAAAGTCAACTGATAATCTTATGGGAGTTCCCTTGTATGTTATTTGTTGTTTTCTTTGGCTGCTTTTAATATTCTCTTTTTATCTTTAATAGTTCCATTTATTTATTTGGTTGCACCAGGTCTTAGTTGTGGCAGGCGGGCTCCTTAGTTTTGGCTCACAGGCTCCTTAGTTGCGGCAGGTGGGATCCTTAGTTGTGGCATGCGAACTCTTAGTTGCAGCATGCATGTGGGATCTAGTTCCCTGACCAGGGATCGAACCCAGGCCCCCTGCACTGGGAGTGTGAAGTCTTATCCATTGTGCCACCAGGGAAGTCCCTTTAATATTTCCATTTTAATTACAATGTGTCTTGATGTGTTCCTCTTTGGGTAAATCCTGTATGGGACTCTCTGTGCTTTCTGGACTTGGATATCCGTTTCCTTTCCCCTGTTAGGGAAGTTTTCAGCTATTATGTCTTTAAATATGTTCTCAGCCCCTTTCTCTCTCTCTCTTCTCCTTCTGAGACCCCTATAATGTAAATATTAGTATGCTTGATGTTGTTCCAGAGGTCACTTAAACTGCTCTCATTTCTTTTCATTCGTTTTTCTGTTCAGCATCAATGATTTCCACTGCTCTGTCTTCCAGCTCGTGATTCATTTCTTTGTTTCATTTAATCTACTGCTGATCCCTTCTTGTGTATTTTTCATTGCAGTTATTGTATTCTTCATTTCTGTTCAGTTCTTTATATTTTCTAACTCTTTGTTTAAAACTTCTAACTTCTGTGCATCTATTATTCTCCCAAGTTCTTTGATCATCTTTACTGTCACTACCCTGAACTCTTTCCTGGGTAGATTGCCTATCTCCACTTCACTTAGTTCTTCCTCTGGGGTTTTATCTTGTTCCTTTGTCTGGAACATATTCCTCTGTTGTCTCATTTTTGCCTAAGTTGCTGTTTTTATTTTTATGTATCTGGTAGGTTGGTTACATTTCTCAACCTTGGAGGAGTGGCCTTTTGTAGGAGACATCCTCTGCATCCCAGCAGTGCACTCCCCTCTTGTCACCAAGCTATACGTTCTAGTGGTTCCCTCTATGAGGGCTGCGTAGGTCCTTCTGTTGTGACAGGCTGACTATGTGGGCAGCCTGGTAGGCTTTGTTGGCTCCCAGTCCAGTTATTTGCCAGGTCCTGCCTTGTGTGGAGGCTGCTGGCCACTGGTTGGCGGGACTAGGTCATGAGGCAGCTGACTGTGGAAGCCTAGGGAGCCCCAGGGCAAGTGCTGGCTCACTGGTGTACAGAGTCAGGGTCCAGAAGACTCCTGGCCTGTTTCCCGCCCACTGGTGCCAGCCTACTTGTGGGCAGAGCCAGGTCCTGGAGTCTGGTTGCAGGTCTCAGGAGTCCCAGAGCTGGTTTTGGATCACTGGTGTCAGGGGTTGGTTACTGACACAGTTGGGTATGGGGTCTGGGGTGTCCTGTTGCTTATGTTGTCCTGGTACTCGGCAAGGCTAGGACCCAGTTGGTCCCATGGCAGCGTTTGGCCTGCTAGTGTGCATGCTGGGTCCACAGGCTGTGTGATTGTGGTTTTCTTTCTTCCTTTCTTTCTTTCTTTCTTTCTTTCTTTCTTTCTTTCTTTCTTTCTTTCTTTCTTCCTTCCTTCCTTCCTTCCTTCCTTCCTTCCTTCCTTCCTTTCTTTCTTTCTTTCTTTCTTTCTTTCTTTCTTTCTTTCTTTCTTTCTTTCCTTCTTCCTTTCTTTCTTTCCTCCTTCCTTCCTTCCTTCCTTCCTTCCTTCCTTCCTTCCTTCCTTCCTTCCTTCCTTCCTTCCTTCCTTCCTGTGTTGGGTCTTCATTGCTGTGTGTGGGCTTTCTCTAGTTGTGGCGAACAGGGGGCTACTCTTTGCTGCAGTACGTGGGCTTCTCATTGCAGTGGCTTCTCTTGTTGTGGAGCATAGTCTCTAGGCGTGCAGGCTTCAGTAGTTGTGGCATGCAGGCTCAGTAGTTGTGGCTCTCGGGCTCTAGAGCACAGGCTCAGTAGTTGTGACACACAGGCTTAGTTGCTCTGTGGCATGTGGGATCTTCCTAGACCAGGGATCAAACCCATGTCCCCTGCATCAGCAGGTGGACTCTTAACCACTGTGCTGCCAGGGAAGCCCCGGGATTGTGGTTTTCTTGCATCTGGTGTTTGTCCCCAGTGGGTGAGGCTGATCCAGAGGCTAGAGAAGACTCCCTGGAGGGCATGGCTAGTACCCAGGGGATTCTGGGGCTAGTGCCTGCCCACTGGTGAGTGGAGCTGGTCCTGGGCTCTATGGTGGTCAGGGCCATGTCCAGAGGCAGCTGTGGGCTCAGGGGGTCTTAAGGCAGCCTGTCTGCTGATGCATGGGGTTGTGTCCCTGCCCAGTTAGTTGCTTGGCCTGAGGCATCCCAGCACTGGCACCTAGAGGCTTTTGAGCCAGGGTGGGGCTGGACCCTGGGGCTATTAGGCTAGCCCCAATGGCACTTGCCAGCACCAGTGTCCACCTGGTGGAAGGAGCTCCCCAAACTGGCTGCTGCCAGTGTCTTTGTCCCCAGGGTAAGCTGCAGTTGCCTCCTGCCTCTCTGGGAGACTCTCCAAGATCAGGAGGTAGGTCTGACCCAGACTCCTATGAAATTATAGGACTCTATTTCCCCCAGTCCTCTGGGACTCCCAAAAGTAAGTCCTGCTGGCCTTCAAAGCCAAATGCTCTGGGAGCTCATCTTCCCAGTGCAGGACCCCTGGGCTGGGGAGATTAATTTGGGCTCAGACTTCTCTCTCCTCTGGGAAAACCTCTGCAATTGTAATTATCCTCTGGTTTGTGGATCACTCACCCTGGGGTATGGAGCTTGACTATATCATGAGTCCGCCTCTCCTACCCATTTCACTGCGGTTCCTTCTTTATATCTTTAGTTGTAGAAGATCTGTTTGGGTAAGTTCCAGTCTTTTTTTAATCAACGGTTTTTCTGCAGATAGTTGTGATTTTTATGTGCCTGTGAGAGGAGCTGAGCTCAGGGTCTACTCTGCCATCTTGGCTGATCTCCAGTGGCTATATATTTTGTTTCTAGACTTTCCATTTGATTCTTCTCTCAATCTTATGATCTTAAAATTAATTTTTGAGAGCAGATTATTTTTTGTTTTAGTGCCTCCAACTGTTAGAGCACTACTTTCCCATTTTGTTGTATTTGCCACTCCTCCTCATGGCAGTTGACTTCTTTATGTGGTTTCTGATTTTTTTTTACATTTTTGGATTTTTCCCAGGGAGAATGTTGGGTTGTGGAAGTTTCACTGTCATATGGTTTTGCATTTGTGTTTGACAAAGGAGTTTAACTAATCCTGAACAAGTTTCTCTGTTAATTCCTCTGCTTGATATCCCACACCAATACATTGTGACCTCACATTTGTATGAGTTTCAGACTTGGAGATTGATAGCTCAAGGTATTTTTTTTTTCTACGTGTCCCCCAAAATGATAATCTTCATTCCTCCCATTGGCCAGGGACAGAGGTTGGATTAATTCTAGTACCCATTTCATAGATGTTCAGTCTTTAAGTTCTATATTTAATGCAGAAGTATCTGCTACTCTCCTTGTATGTGCCTAAGACCACATCTTCTCTCCTGACCCTAGTGGGCAATAAAACTACATCAGCCAGTCCCTAGGGCCTCAAGCTAGTCCAATATTCCCATGAGCCACCCTGACATCAGCTCTTGCTCACACCAGGCTTTGAGCTCCCTCTTTATTTCTAGTACTTTGGTGTTTCCTTTATTTTCTTTTGAAATTGTCTGTAGTTTTATGCTTCTAAGGTTCAACCATGTTGATATTTGTAGCTCTAATTCATTCATTTTATCTCCTGTATAGAACTCAACCATGTGAATTTACCTCTATTTATTTATTCATTCTCATTTTGATGGATTACTTAGATCACTTCAAAATTTTTGCTATTACAAGTAATTTTTCAATGAATATTTTTTATACATATCTCCTACTGGACAAATGAGTTTCTCTAGGCTGTATGAGTGAAGCTGATGTTCACAGACCACATGCATGAGCAATTTTATTAGATTTTGCCTGGTTTGCTTTCCAAAATGGTTGACCAGTTCACATTTCCAATGGCAGCGTATGAGAGTTTTGATTGCTCCACATCTTTACCACAATTATATTTTAAGCTTTCTAGTTTTTGCCCAGCTGATGTGCATGCGATAGAGTCTTACTGTGGTTTTAGCCATTACATTCTTAACACTTTATGAAGGTATGCCTGCTCCAGTTATTTCTTGGTGAATAACAAATTACCCTAAAATTTAGCCTCTTAAAACAACCAATTTGTTAAGTTCAGATGTTTCATGGATCACAAATTCAAACAAGTAGGAGCAGAAATGGCTTGTCTCACCACAAAGATGTCTGGGGTCTCAGCTGGGAAAATTACACAGCTGGGAGTGACTCCACGGAGGGGGCTGGTACCATCTGAAAGCATCTTAACTGGGAATGGACATAGACCTCACTTCCCAATGGGAAGAATGTCAAAGAATTTGTGACCATGTTTAGAACAGCCGTCATGCCCCACAAGTGCTGTTTGGTCTTTTTCTCTAAAATGACATTCAGTTAACAGGGCGTAGTTTGTTTTGAATAACACTTTACATGTTATTGTTAAATTTCATGTTTTTTTCTAGAAAGGTATTAATGTCTCCAAAGAGTTTATTGAAGGATAAAAGTAGCAATGAAAATAACAAAAAAATAATTTACCTCATAATAATTTTAATATCTTAAATAGCGAAGTAGGTTCCAGTGAGAATATTAATTGTGAATCCATGTATCAGAACAAATAAATCTTTGAGTTTGATGATTTCCCACAAGCAAAAGAAAAATAAAAATGGGAAGAGGGAAGAACCAGATATCTTTGAAAATAGAATTTTGTAGGATTGGTCAGTCATTTGCCCGTAGCCCATGATGTTGTTTATTAGGATAATTTCTTAATAAGTGGTATGGTACAAGTGAAGTTTTTACACCTGTCATTCTGGTAAACCTATAAAGTTTTTCCACAACACACAAAATAATTCTTTTCCATACAAAATTTTTGGTTTTTGATGGTGAAGATGTAGAAGAGATCTTAGTGAACATCAGCTTTTTTTCCTTTCTGACCCACACATCTTTCTTTGGAGAACTACACCTCCCCCAATCCATGTAATTCTGGTGAGACTGTCATCATGTATATCCCTTTACCTGGGCACAGAAGTAGGTTCTGACCCGGGCTGGGCCATCAGAGTCCCTTTCAGGGACTGACATAGTGCATGAGAGACCTTCTCCTTCATTGAGGACAATGAACTCTTTGGAAAGTGCAAGCCTAGAATGGCTGCTGGTTTTATTTTTTGCCCCATGGAGAGCACCTACTGAGGCTGAAGTCACTTCTGAGGAAAGCAGGGTTAAGAGGTGGAATAAGAGGCAGAGTTCTGATGATATAGTTTGATCTTTTAGGCCTTATTGTGACAAAAGTCCACCCTTGGACTTCCTGGTTATGTGAGTTCACTGCTTCCCTTTTTTTGCTAAAGCTGCTTTGCATTGTGTGGTCTGAGAGAGCCTTGACTAATATCAGTTCCAAAAGCACAAAATCAAGATTCAAAGTCTTCCTCCTTAGAGCAAAAACTGTACTAAGCATACTAAATTAAGAATTGTGCAAAACCAGCCCCAAATAAATGACAAGTGTGAGTGGTGGGAAAGCAAAATGAGAGGGAAAAAAAATGGTGGCATACTATCTAGAACAATGTAGGTAAGACCACTGATGAGTAGATTCTATTACATTGGGTTTTAAGTGTTGAATTATATGTGAAGGAGAAGGGCTCAGCACCTTTTTTTATTTGTTTATCACAGAGAAGAAAACTTTTGTTTGGTTAGTGCTTATTTTCTGAGCCACAGTATAGACAGGAATGAGGTTATCTTCAGATCAGTAAGTGACAAAGAAGGACATTGCTACTTGAATGAAAGAAGCTTTATTCTGGATGCCAGTAACCATAATATGTATTCACAGAGAACAGTCTGCACTTAACTCAGCTATGTGCTTCCTGACTTTGATTTAGTATTACAGAAAATAGTGAACAATTTAATAACAAGTTGGTTGTGGTTACTGAGTGTGAGTTTTTAGCATACCATGTGAAGAAATGGGCAGCCAAGACAAGAGCCTTTTCTCCACATGACAATGGTGTTGGCTGTTAAAAGGAAGGGTGCTAATGAGCTTGGGAAATGAGGAATGAGATGAAAACATTTCTTCATGGCAATGATACTGCTAGTGAGCCATTTCATTGACATCAGGTGGCTTGCTCAAAAAGTATTATCGTTTTTAATCTTGAAAGGAAGGAATCAGGATTTCTTAAAACTGAACTCTGGTGAAAATGGCTTAATTGCTAAGAGTAAGTCTCATAATATTTGATGATTTTTTAAATGGATAAAGATATTAATATTCTGTTATGGAGCATATTTATTTTTGATTAATTACTCTATCATTATAAAGAATGCAAGCAATTCAGCAAAGTACAAAGGAGAAGTTATAAAATCACCCCAAATCCCATTCCATCAGTACCACGCTAGGCTTCCCTCTATGCCAAACAGAAACAGAAGACTAGAAATACAGAGAGGTACTAACTAGATAGCACTCATTTGATAAAAATTATATCATACATTTTAATAGAAAGTCTCCAATTTAATTTTACTTATATTATAAAATCCAATTTAGTAGAAGAAACTGAAAGGAAAATAAATGTAATTGGATTCAACACAAGAAAAAGAAGTTGAAGTGAAAATGAAAACTGCTGATAAATGTTCCTTCCCCACAAAATAATTATAAAATTATAAAAAAATCATTGCGAAGTTAGAGTCTATCTTATTTAACCTCATGTACTAATTTTAGATTTTATTAGTTGACTTCCTACCATAAAAGATAAGGAAATGACATCTTACTTCCTTTTCCTACCTTCCAATTTTTTTTAGTTATCGTATTCTAATTTTGCCAAGGTCTAAACATTTACATTTGGTTCTGTAATTGCAATTGACATCATTGTTTGCGGTTAGTATGACATTTAGACAGATTCAGTGTTCACCATGGGTTTTGTTATCTCTGCTTCCTCATTACTGAATTCTTTATTTTCATAGATCCAGTTGGATGTGAAGAGGCCATAGGTTTTCTTTCTTTTGATTATTCAAAGAGACTTGTGCCTTTAAATTAAATGCAACTTGGCTGGGTATAATACTTTTGGCTCACATTGTCTTTCCCTTAGAACTTTATACCATTGCTTAAGTGTCTTTTGGCACCAAGTAATATTGTGGAAATATCTGAGGCCAGCCAGATTCTGCCATCACCTTGGGGGTGACTTAATTTTATGCATAAAATTTTAATCCTTGAAGTTCAAAACTTTCACTAGAATATGGTTTGGTGTTGAAAGCTGTTTGTCAATTTTTCCTGAAAAATAATGTGTTATTTAAACATATAAATTTGTTTTTTTCCTTCATTTTACTGAAAAGTCTGTATATTTGATTACTTTTTCTATTTCATCCATAGTTTCTTAATTCAGGGATGTCAATAGTGGATTATCTTTGTTCTCAGTATCCATTACAACCTCTGAATTTTTTTTTTTTTTTTAGAAATTCACGGTCTTTTATTTATTTATTTATTTATTTATTTATTTATTTATGACTGTGTTGAGTCTTTGTTTCTGTGCGAGGGCTTTCTCTAGTTGCGGCAAGTGGGGACCACTCTTCATCGCGGTGCGCGGGCCTCTCACCATCGCGGCCTCTCTTGTTGCGGAGCACAGGCTCCAGACGCGCAGGCTCAGTAACTGTGGCTCACGGGCCCAGTTGCTCCGTGGCATGTGGGATCTTCCCAGACCAGGGCTCAAACCCGTGTCCCCTGCATTGGCAGGTAGATTCTCAACCACTGCGCCACCAGGGAAGCCCACAACCTCTGAATTTTCTTTAACATCTTTTTCTTTTGCATTTACTGTAATCTCACTGTAATAAAAATCTTTTCTGTAGATTAGTAAGTCTGTGGCTTCAGCCCCCACTTACCACTGTGTATTTTCATTCTTTCTAGTCTGTGGAGATGGTTATCTTGTTTTGAGTGAAATCTATGTCATTAAAGATATTTGAAAATATATTCTATCATTTATATGTGTTTGGGGAGAGAGGGTGGCAGGAGAAATGGCGGGTTTGTGTGTCTTTTAAGTTCCAGCCTGATGAAAATTGTAATTTTAAAAGCTCTTCTGTGTCCATCTCATTTCTTATTCCTAATGATGTTTATTTTTTTCCTCCTATTTTTCTTTCCTTTAAACTTCCCAGGAGCTATTTCTTCTTTCTGGGACCATTTTCCTTCTTCTTAAAATATAGTTTTAGAATTTCCTTCTATCTGTTGATAGAAAATTTTCACAATTTATTTTATTTGGGATGATCTTTATTTTGCCAGTGTTGTTTCTTCGCTTACAGTGATGGCCAGGATCACCTTTGTTCTTTTTTCTCTTATGTGATGGCTAGGATCCTTCAGTACAATGTATAACAAAAGTGGTGATAATGGGAACATCAGTCAGGAGAAGAGGATCCATTCTAGGTATTTCAACAGAGGAGATTTAATAGAAGAAATTGGTTACACAGGTGATGGAAGAATAGAGAGTCAAACAGTTGTACTTCATATAACAACAAAAAAGTACCAGTCATATTATTACTAAAAAGTTTATAAAAAACCAAAAATAAAGACAAATATTAGGATGGTGAAGTTAACCAAAGATGAGCAACAACAGGGAGCTCTATCAGCCCTGGACTGGAAGAAAAAAGGAGTCAGGGCTCACAGAACTCAGAAGCTTGGGCTGCCCAGTGGAACATGGAATCATGACAGTGACCAAGAGATGGAACAATGAAGACTCAGGAAATGGTACCGATTGCAGGGAGAGATAGGAAGAGAAACACTCTGATTATATCTTTTGGCCATCCTCCAGTCTTTTCCCATCACTTCCCACTGGCCAGGTCTGTCTAGGTACCAGAGGGCTAGGGTACCTGGGAACTAGAGTCTCCGCTTTACAATCAAGCAATAGTTTGCTGAGGTATCGATATATAATTCTAAGTAAAGCAATCATTCAGAACTTCGAAGACATTACTTTCTCATTTTTCTGTCTCTTCCTTTTAGAACTTTTAAACAATTTTCATCACTCTTGAAGCTAACTTCCCATATCTCTTAAGTTTTCTCTCATGTTTTTCTGTCTTTATCTTTGAATATTAACAAGGGATTTCCTAGACTATATCTTTCAGATCACTAACCTTCTATTATAATCATATCTATTCTAAAATTTATTTTCTTTTCATAATTCTTAAAATCATCTTTACTAAGGTATAATGTACTCATTTTAAAGTATATAGTTCAATGAGTTTTGACAAATGTATACAACCAAAATGCTTTTTAGATGCATTCATGTTGTTGCTGGTATCAGTAGCTTGCTCCTTTTTATTGGCGAGTAGTCTTCCATTGCATGGATACACCACCATCTGTTGATCCATTTGTTCAGGACTGTTATAAAGTTGCAGTGAACATTCACGTCTTTGTGTGGACATATGTTTTCATTTTCTTGGGTAAATACATAGAGGTAGAAAGGCTAGTTGTGTGGGAAGAAAATGATTAACTTTATAGTAAACTGCCAAACTGTTTTCCAAAGTGGTTGTGCCATTTTCTGTTCCCACTAGCAATGCAGACAGTTTCCATTGCTCTACATCCTCACCAACACTTGGTATTCTCAGTGTATTTAGGCATTCTGTTGGTGTGTAGTGATATCTACTTGTGGTTTTAATTTTCAATTTGCTGATGAATAGTGATGTTGAGTACCTTTTAAGGTATGCAGAACTGATATTGCTACTCAGTTAGGCTCTATGACAATGTACTTGAATATTCACTGCATGTTAAGCTCTATGCTTCAGGAAAAGCTCAGTTTAAGCCTTTGTTCTATTTGAATTGTGAAGATTGTCTCTACCCCCGTCTCTCAGATAATCATATTTTCCACCTAAAATTACATTAAGTCTGGTAGGCAAAATAATGTCTCCCCCACACTCCCTGTGCCCCGAAGTTGCCCATGCCTAAGTCCTCAAAACCTGTGAATGTGTTAGGTTATATGGCAAAGGGAAATTAAGGTTGCTTATCAGCTGATCTTAAAATGAGGAGAGTAGCCTGGATTACCCAGGTTATATAACCCAGGGCTCAATATAATCACAGGGGTCTTTAAAAGTGAAAGAGGGAGGCAGAAGAGGATATCAGAGAGATGCAGTATAAGGACTCAGCCCAATTTTGCTGACTTTGAAGATGGAGGAATAAAGTCACAAGTCCAGGAAACTGAGTAACCTCTAGAGGCTGGAAAAGGCAAGGAAACAGATTCTCCCCTAGAGATCTAGAAAGGAATGCAGGCCTGCTGATGCTTTTTTTTTTTTTTTAACATCTTTATTGGAGTATAATTGCTTGACAATGGTGTGTCAATTTCTGCTTTATAACAAAGTGAATCAGCTATATATATACATATATCCCCATATCTCCTCCCTCTTGCCTCTCCCTTCCACCTTCCCTATCCCACCCCTCTAGTTGGCCACAAAGCACCGAGCTGATCTCCCTGTGCTATGCGGCTGCTTCCCACTAGCTATCTATTATACATTTGGTAGTATATATAAGTCCATGCCACTCTCTCACTTCATCCCAGCTTACCATTCCCCCTCCCCGTGTCCTCAAGTCCATTCTCAATGTCTGTGTCTTTATTCCTGTCCTGCCCCTAGGTTCTTCAGAACTATTTTTTTTTTTTTAGATTCCATATATGTGTGTTAGCATACAGTATTTGTTTTTCTCTTTCTGAATTACTTCACTCTGTATGACAGACTGTAGGTCCATCCACCTCACTACAAATAACTCAATTTCGTTTCTTTTTATGGCTGAGTACTATTCCATTGTATATATGTGCCACATCTTCTTTATCCATTCATCTGTTGATGGACACTTAGGTTGCTTCCATGTCCTGGCTATTGTAAATAGAGCTGCAATGAACACTGTGGTACATGACTTTTTGAATTATGGTTTTCTCAGGGTATATGCCCAGTAGTGGGATTGCTAGGTCGTATGGTAGTTCTATTTTTAGTTTTTTAAGGAACCTCCACAGGGGCTGTATCAATTTACATTCCCACCAACAGTGCAAGAGGGTTCCCTTTTCTCCACACCCTCTCCAGCATTTATTGTTTGTAGATTTTTTGATGATGGCCATTCTGACTGGTGTGAGGTGATACCTCATTGTAGTTTTGATTTGCATTTCTCTCATGATTAGTGATGTTGAGCATTCTTTCATGTGTTTGTTGGCAATCTGTATATCTTCTTTGGAGAAATGTCTATTTAGGTCTTCTGCCCATTTTTGGATTGGGTTGTTTGTTTTTTTGATATTGAGCTGCTTGTATATTTTGGAGATTAATCCTTTGTCAGTTGCTTCATTTGCAAATATTTTCTCCCATTCTGAGGGCTGTCTTTTCATCTTTTTTATGGTTTCCTTTGCTATGCAAAAGTTTTGAAGTTTCATTAGGTCCCATTTGTTTATTTTTGTTTTTATTTCCATTTCTCTAGGAGGTGGGTCAAAAAGGATCTTGCTGTGATTTATGTCATAGAGTGTTCTGCCTATATTTTCCTCTAAGAGTTTGATAGTGTCTGACCTTACATTAGGTCTTTAACCCATTTTGAGTTTATTTTTGTGTATGGTGTTAGGGAATGTTCTAATTTCATTCTTTTAGATGTAGCTGTCCATTTTCCTAGTACCACTTATTGAAGAGGCTGTCTTTTCTCCATTATATACTCTTGCCTCCTTTATCAAAGATAAGGTGACCATATGTACATGGGTTTATCTCTGAGATTTCTATCCTGTTCCATTGATCTATATTTCTGTTTTTGTTCCAGTACCATACTGTCTTGATTACTGTAGCTTTGTAGTATAGTCTGAAGTCTGGGAGCCTGATTCCTCCAGCTCCGTTTTTCTTTCTCAAGATTGCTTTGGCTATTCGGGGTCTTTTGTGTTTCCATTCAAATTGTGAAATTTTTTGTTCTAGTTCTGTGAAAAATGCCACTGGCAGTTTGATAGGGATTGCATTGAATCTGTAGATTGCTCTGGGTAGTATAGTCATTTTCACAACATTGATTCTTCCAATCCAAGAACCTAGAAACAAATACAATGAAAACACGACGACCCAAAACCTATGGGATGCAGCAAAAGCAGTTCTAAGGGGGAAGTTTCTAGCAACACAATCCTACCTCAAGAAACAAGAAACATCTCAAATAAGCAACCTAACCTTACACCTAAAGCAATTAGAGAAAGAAGAACAAAAAATCCCCAAAGTTAGCAGAAGGAAAGAAATCATAAAGGTCAGATCAGAAGTAAATGAAAAAGTAATGAAGAAAACAATAACAAGAATCAATAAAAGTAAAGTCTGGTTCTTTGAGAAGATAAACAAACTTGATAAACTATTAACCAGACTCGTCAAGAAAAAAAGGGAGAAGACTCAAATCAGTAGAATTAGAAATAAAAAAGGAGAAGTAACAACTGACACTGCAGAAATACAAACGATCATGAGAGATTACTGCAAGCAACACTATGCCAATAAAATGGACAACCTGGAAGAAATGGACAAATTCTTAGAAAAGCACAACCTTCCCAGACTGAACCAGGAAGAAATAGAAAATATAAACAGACCAATTGCAAGCACTGAAATTGAGACTGTGATTAAAGATCTTCCAACAAACAGAAGCCCAGGACCAGATGGCTTCACAGGTGAATTCTGTCAAACTTTTAGAGAAGAGCTAACACCTATCCTTCTCAAACACTTCCAAAATATAGCAATGGAAACACTCCCAAACTCATTCCATGAGGCCACCATCACCCTGATACCAAAACCAGACAAAGATGTCACAAAGAAAGAAAACTACAGGCCAATATCACTGATGAACATAGATGCCAAGATCCTCAACAAAATGCTAGCAAACAGAATCCAACAGCACATTGAAAGGATCATACACCATGATCAAGTGGGGTTTATCCCAGGAATGCAAGGATTCTTCAATATACACAAATCAATCAATGTGATAAACCATATTAAGTAATTGAAGGATAAAAACCATATGATCATCTCAATATATGCAGAAAAAGCATTTGACAAAATTCAACACCCATTTATGATAGAAACCCTCCAGAAAGTAGGCATAGAGGGAATTTACCTCAACATAATAAAGGCCATATATGACAAACCCACAGCGAACATCGTTCTCAATGGTGAAAAACTGAAACCATTTCCTCTAAGATCAGGAACAAGACAAGGTTGCCCACTCTCACCACTATTATTCAACATAATTTTGGAAGTTTTAGCCACGGCAATCAGAGAAGAAAAAGAAATAAAAGGAATCCAAATCAGAAAACAAGAAGTAAAGCTGTCACTGTTTGCAGATGACATGATACTATACATAGAGAATCCTAAAGACGCTACCAGAAAACTACTAGAGCTAATCAATGAATTTGGTAAAGTAGCAGGATACAAAATTAATGCACAGAAATCTCTTGCATTCCTATACACTAATGATGAAAAATCTGAAAGAGAAATTAAGGAAACACTCCCATTTACCACTGCAACAAAGAGAATAAAATACCTAGGAATAAACTACCGAAGGAGATAAAAGACCTGTATGCAGAAAACTATAAGACACTGATGAAAGAAATTAAAGATCATACAGATGGAGAGATATACCATGATGCTTTGATTTTTAACCCAGTGAGACTCACTTCAGATGTTAGACTTCCAGAACTGTAAGATAATAAATTTGTGTTGTTTTAAACCACTAATTTTGTGGTAATTTGTTACAGTAGCCATAGAAAACTGACATATTAAGGTAATCATTTGCTGTGAGCATTACTACCCCCTCAATAATGACAATGAACCAACTGGGGTTCCCCCTCACTAGACCTTTATCCCCATTCCCACTTTCCTTTTGGCCATTTCATTAACATCACCATTAAGAGATGAGCGAAGATTCTAAAGTCAACCACTCTTGTGTGTTCAATTTTATGTTGTATTTTCAAAAGGATAGCTTGATGCCAAGGTAAGTCTGACCAGGTGTTAGTCGTGGTTTCAGTTACCCGTGCTTTCCCCCACTCTCATTAGCTACTGTTTCCTGTTTCCTGCTAATGTTCCAGGAAAGAATAGAAACAAGCAGGAGGTGCAGTGAGGTCTGTGACTACACTTTTTTTTCTTTTTGGCTTATGGTTAAGTATTAGCCAAGTATAAAGCATTTGAAGGGAGATGATGAATGCAAGCCGTTCACCATGGGAGTACACTCAGTGGGTGTACTAGTTTGCTAGGACTGCCATTATGAAGTACCACAGACTGGGTGGTTTAAACAACAGAAATTTATTATCTCACATTCCTGGAGGCTAGAAGTCCAAGATCAAGGTGTAAGCAGGGTTGGCTTCTTTTGAGGCCTTTGTCCTTGGCTTATAGACGGTCATCTTCCTCTTATGTTCTCACATGGTCTCCCCTCAGTTTGCGTGTTCTCTCTGTCCTAATCTCCTCTTATAAAGACACCAGTCTTATTGGATCATGGCCCAACATATGACCTAATTTTACCTTAATTATCTCTTTAAAGGCCCTACCTTCAAATACAATCATATTCTGAGATACTGGGGGTTAGGACTTCAACACAGGAATTTTGGTGGGGCAAAATTCAGCCCTTATCAGAGGGCATGAAGTCTATTAAATAAGGCATATAGAAAATGTTCAGGAAAGCTAAAATCTAAAGTATTTAACTTCACATCCAATATTTGTGTGTAAGAGAAAAGTTAAATGAATTTCAAATGATGGTAGTTCTGGAGTGAAGATATGCCCAGATTTTTATAATTAGTTACATAAGGAAGTGAGGAAACCAGAATTTATATTAAGCCCTAACAATGATAAAATGAAGCAATCATAAAAGTAGTATCATGTTATAAAATGCATCAATATTTATAAATGTAGTAACAAAGCAATAAAAATGGTAAGCTATTAAAATAATTAAATAAAAATGTATCTCTTGAGGTAAAGGACAACTATGGAAACACATATTAATCAACTTGGCTAAAACCGGAAGAGGTAATGGTGAAGCACAAAAGCACCTCTAAAGAAAAAAGTATAAATTCATAGTTCATTATTACAATAGTATGAGGGCTCTTGTAGTGTCAATCTTTTAAATATGAATATTTTCAACATTATTTTAAGAATAATTTAGACTAATAGCATGAGGAAAAAGAAGAAACACTTTTAGATACTATGGAATAAATCTAGTAGTTTCTCAGTAAACACACAGTTGGAATAGACTAGTGGACATTTGACCCTCTATTGCTCTGTTCTCACCCAAATACATAAAAACTAGGAATCCATAAGCATCTGTGGTATATGCAGAAAATAAATCAGGAAATAAGAGCACTAAATAGAATCCAAGACTCAATAAATTGTTTTATCCTTTCAAGATAGTTTAATTTTGCAGTTATTGATTAATTAAAAAACACAGTTGTTTTCAGCATTTCCTAGCTACAGTAGTGCATAGGAAATTCCATTCTAAACAAAGAAGTAATTAATGAAATAACAACACACCTTAACATTTTACATTGATAGGTTACAGTTTACAAGGTGCTTTCACATACATTATTTCATTTGATTCTTCAACAAGCAGAAAAAACAGTGGGAAAGAAAAATGATTTTTTTAGGCTTACAATGAGTATTTTCAGGCCAATGGGCAGTCACTACAAGAACATATCAGAACAAGACAGCAGTGCCCACAAGCCACAATATCTTTTTGGTAGGTTGACAGTTTGATATCAATTGGATATTTAGCATCAGTGAAGGAGGAAGGAATCAGAACAGACACGAGGTTCTCACGATATTCAAAGAATTGTAAGAACACTGTAGAGTAAGGAGAAGAAAGATGCCCTAAAATATAGCCTTACCAAGACTTGCTTCTAAGCATGTTATCCCTTCAAAACGTCAAATAAAAAGAAGAGTCTTGTCACAACATGTGAAAGTTAGAAGCGACCTTAGAAACTGCCTAATGGAACTCTTCCATTTCATAGATAAGAGAACTGAGGCCAAGGTCATTGCTGATAGTGACAGGCCAGGCTTGATACTCAGATGCCTTGACTTTCAGTCTAGGGCTCCTTCCTCGACAATGCCATCTCATTATTTCTTCTGTTTCAAATAACGTAATCTGATATTAAATACTGATTCATTCCACTTATTTATTAATCAAACTTTTATCTTATTTTTGGCTCAATTGTGGCTGAAACTGGGAGTTTTATATAATTCTAAGATATTCTAATTCAGTGTACTTGAGTGGTCAAAAATAGACTCCCTGGATATATTTGAAAGCTTGCTGGTGTCCTTTAAATGGAAAGTTAAAATGGAACAGCTAAATAGCCCTCAAAACCAATGTATGCCTAGGGTCATCGACCTAGGTAGATTCTATAGCAAATCTGCCAGGCAGTAGTAATTTCATAATTTTTTTTTTTAGAATTCATAGAAATCTTTTAAATTACTGAAAACTAAAAATGTAATAATCAAAATGTCACCCCCAAGATTTACTAAAATTATTTTGTAATAATTTTACAATAATATACAACAAAGGTACCACAGCATTTATAGCCTACATATAGAATACATGATCAGCATGTTCTTGGGTGTAAATGAAATACAAAAAAAGTAATTAAAATTTTTTAGATTTATTAACATGATATATTTTTGTTACATAAAACTTGCTACAGCAAAGTATTTCATATTTTTCTTGCACATTTTAAATATAGGTGGACCAACAAATCAGTATCAGCTTTTAAGTGACATGACCATGCAGAAACACTTGACAACCAAAAGATGTACACACTGATACGGAGAATATCTCAGACAGATTTTTTCAGTGTCTTCAAAGGTTTTACAAGGGTGTGGTACAGATGAAAAGAAGTAGAATCAGTGACCTACCTGCACCGATAATGAAGCAAATAGAGTGCTTATATACATTAAGATCAGTTTGATTAAACACAACTCATCTTATATGCATGTAAATTGATCATAAAAAATGAACACAGTTTATTTTCAACTATTTTGGTGTGTTGTTTTAAGATAGGTCACTGACACACAGAAATAAAACCAGACAGGAAATTTAAAAGCAAAGAAAAAACATATTTAAAAAACTGAGTTAAGTGGAGTCTCAACAAACAGTGAACAAAATGTGCAAAAGTGCTTGAAATTTCCACATGACAGCAATGTTAAGTCAATTGGCAAAAAAGTATATTAAAAAAACTAAACTCAAATACTAAAATTGTATCTGCATGATCATAATTCCGTTTACTGAAAGAAGAGGCAAGAAATTACAACATAGCTAAAAATACCACACCTCAAAATTAAAACACAGTTGTGGTAGTTTTATAAATTTTGTCCCCTTTCCTCACTGCTGAGGCATAGAATGAAAGCCAAAGTTGCAACAGGGCCTCTACCTCAGGCTAACAAATACAGTACACCAGCATAATCACCTGGCAACAACTTTTGTTCTTACTGTGACAAAACAAAGCAAAGCAAAGCAAAATAAACAAAAAAAACCTCGATATTTAAACAAGAGTGCCTCTATATTGTTTATAAGAATCAAGCCATTTGTTTGACTTAGCTAAGTATTTGTTCACATTAATGTTCTTTTTAGTTCATTTCTCTTCCTTTCAAAAGTTTACAGTGGGCACTATTTGAGAAACTTAAAAATGTGTCACTTTCATTAGTCATGTTCTATTAAAATACTGGCTAAAACCCTTATGGAAAGTTAAAGTTTAGAAATCTTAGAACTCTTCTCTGATACCTACGTAAATGCTGGTATCAAGCGAGAGAAGCTGGGCAATGATGATCCATGTCATTAGCTTTTCCTGCAAATGAGACACGCTTGTCATACTGCACAGGCTGGTCACTCATTTACTCAAGGGGAGGATGACAGAAAAGGCGGTGAAGTGAAATAGAGCCTCTGATCTGTAGGAATCCAAATTGCTGGGTCTAGCTACTCTGTATTAGTTCTAGGAAAGTTACTGTTTTATTTGTATAAATATCCTTGGTGTAAAGACATTCTATCTTCAAAAATTGTCCAGCGTTTTGGCAAAACCGAATATGAGCTACTCAAAGTAAAAATGATTATTAGAAAGTATATCCTCAAGCAACTGACCAACAAAAATATTGGTAAGAACTACTAAAAGCAACATTTATCCTTCCCTTCCAATGTCACATAGCCGTAACACTGCCCATCTGAAACACCAACAAAATAAAATGAAGCACTATTTGCAGAAAAATTAATGAAAATGAACGGGAAGAAATGGATTTAGGAGAAAAGGAGAAAGACGAACCAAAGAGAAGCAGGAAAGTGTCTAGTTCTGTGTTATGGCACAGACAATGCTTGCTTAGCGGTGCCTTGTTACATAGGTGGATGTAGAGTGCACAGACGGATGACGGCAATAAAGACCTCACTCAGTCGCTGGAATGAAGGAACTAGGTAACTGCTTCGACAAGGACGGTCTCAGCTCTACCTTATCTCTTAACAGAGTGCAAAGACTGAGTGTGAGCTCTGATGTCATCTTGTTGCTCATCTCTAAAATTCACAAAATTCTTTTCCACATTTTTCTGTTATAGAGACACGGATATCTTCTTCTTCATAGTCATCAAAATTGCTGGTATCTCCAGAGCCTCTGAACTTTGGTATGAATGGAGCTTCAACCTATAATTGAGACAGAGAGAGAAACAAGAGTGATATTGTGATTTCTAATAAATATATATTTGGTCTTTGTGCCAGTTACTGGCACAAAGCTCCTAAAACCCTTGGATTTCCTGAGTTGAGAGTGGCAAAGGTGTCTTTTGTTATATTAATGAGGTGTCTTTGGGAAAGCCCCTAAGTAACCTAAGGATGGAGGCTGGTTCCCAGGGGACCCAACCCTGTGATTGGAAGGTTGGAACTTTCAGTCCCACTCCCTGACCTTCTGGGAGGGGAGAGGGACTGGAGACTGAGTTCAGTTACCAATGGACAATGAATGAATCAATCATGCCTGTGTAATGAGGCCTCCATAAAACCCCAAAAGGAAGGGGGTTTGGGTTTCGAAGAGCTTCTGGGTTGGTGAACAAGTGGGGATTTGTGGAGAGTGGCATGCTTGGAGAGAGCAGGAAGCTCTGAGCCCCTTCTCACACACCTTGCTCTGTGCCTCTCTTCCATCTGGCTATTCCTGAGTTACACCCCTTTATAATAAGCTGGTCACCCAGTAAGTAGTTTCTCAGTTCTGTGAGCCACTCTAGAAAATTAATCAACCCCCAGGTGTTTGTGGGAATCTTGACCTATATAGCCCGTTAGAAGCAAAAACTGGACTGGCAATTGGTATCTCCAAATAGATAGTGTCAGAAGTGTTAACTGCTTGGTGATATGGAAAAGGAGGAAAAACAAATGCCAGAGAATTTCCAAACAAACACTAAGAAAAATAAATTCCGACTATTACTACACAGTAGCAATCTTTAAATGCCTTTAAGTCCCTAAATGATCACAACATTAAAAGAGGAAGCAAACTATAGGTTTGCTATTGATTTCAATATTTTCATTCAAGGAATGGTACAGGCCAACAACAATGAGATTTCTAGGATAATTAACTGCTGGCATCAAAATGCTGGCACTTAAGGTTATAGAACTCCAGTTTTTCCTTTATCAGTTCCTTATTTCTGAAGTCCATTTTCTATCCCCTATTCCTTAATTCCTTCCTCCTGAGGTTACAGATAATATGGTCTGTATAAAGATATTGTGGTGTATTGAATATGTTTGAGGAAAAGATTTGAGAAGCTGAAACAATAACACCACAATTTACACAGCATCTATAATGTTTACAAACAATTATACGCAGGCTGTTTCATTTCTTCCTCAGCGTAACACTGTGAGGGAGGCAGGGAAGGTAGCCTTATTCCCATTTTACAGATTATAAAACAGAAAGTTGACCAAATTCATGTGACTAACAAGTGGCTAAAGCAGGTTTCAAATTCATTAGGTCTCCACTTCCAGTCCAGAGCTGTTTCTAATATTTATACCAGTGGTTTCCAAAGTTTTTTGATTTATATGCCCTTTAGTAAAACATTTTTGAGTATATATCACCAATAAATGTATAGTTATTTATTTATAAATTATTTACACACATGGCTAAACTATTATAAGATACACACAAAGAAGACATCTAAAAAGAATAAGGTAAAAAATAAGTAGGAATGGGGAGTCTAATATTTTATTGTTTGCCAGATGGTTGCCTGTGTGCCCTGCATTGGGGCCTGCAGTTCTGCACTGCACAGAAGAATGGGCTAAGCAGACAGTTGCCTCATGTCTACTAGCAAGGCAGCAGTTTAGGATCACACCTATTGAGACAATCTCTGGAAAATGACTGTACAGTTTGAGCTGTCCAGGCCATTTTCTCCCATTTTTTGTCTTTCTGCCAGATGCCTTTGTCTATTTCGTTGTTCATGAGCACTTGGTCAGAGAATAAAAAAGGACTATGAAAACTATTCAAATTTACTATTATTTTTGTACTTCTCTACATACTTAGAATTGAGATGATAGTAAAACAAATGGCTATGTTAAAGTACTGAATTATTTCTGTTTGTAAATTATCCAGAGAGGCCCAAGTCCATTTTTGTTAATCATCAAGATTTGCTATTGATCAATTTGCCCAAAAAAATAACCTGTTTGTTATAGTGTGCTACTTCTTGGCAGATAAGCTGTTTACTACCTGAGATAAATCCAGCCCTTTGGAAAGCACATGAATGCTAAATGAGCAGTAGGAGTTCTACCCATTTTAAGAATAATTGTTTAAAATACATGATATGTAAAGATTAGTAAATGTTGGCTAAGTAACAGAAATGTTTATTTCTAAATATAAATTTGAAAATATTCAAAATACATCATAAATCTTTAAGATACTGATACTAATAAAAAGTACAAACTTCAACAAAGTCTAATCAATTCATCTAAATATAGCATTAATTAACAATAATATAATAAAGACAATATAAATAGTGATAATTACAAAGGGATATAAATGATTTTATAGGAAAATATAAATTTCTATAATTGACTTTATAAGAGGCAAAAATTTGAAGAGGCCAATATCCACAGGAGAATTAATTTCTTAAAATTTCCAAGGTATAAATATAATTCCTATGTTCCTTAAATTTCCCAAAGAATAAGAAACATGGAAAATTTCCAGACTCATTTTATGAATCCATATAATCTCAACTCCAGAAAAACAAAAACTATAGATCAATAAAACTTATGACTATGGAAGTGAAAATCCTAAATAAAACTTTAGCAAATTGATTTTAGGCAGATATTAAAATAATAATACCCTAGGATTAAATGATGTTCACTTCAGGAATGTTAGGATATCTCACTGATGTAACTCCATATACTAATATGTCAAAGAAGATAAAATACAGTATACTAGCAATCAAGGATATTTCCTTAACCTGATCAAGAATACTTATCCTAGACAAATAGCTAATTTCATATTTGGTGGTAAAGCATAAAAGGCATTCCCATTCAAAAGAAGAACAAGATAAGACAGCTCAACAGGCCCACTGTTTTAAAATATTATTCTAGACATTCTAGCATATATAATAAAACAAAATGGAAATAAAAGATATAAATATTGAAAAAGAAGAGGCAAATGACCCCTCCGCCCACTGTGATTATCTGTCAATAAAATCCAAGGAAATCAGTAACAGAATTTATTTAGTAAGGTAGCCAATTGTAAGAAACATAGAAATGTTTTCTCCCATGTGCTCTTGTAATGGGAGAGAAACACATTCACAGTAGCAAACAAAATATAAATTTAAGGAATAACTTTGAGAGAGAAATTGGACCTGTATGAGGGAAGGGGTTTCTAAAACTTTATCAAATGACAGAAAATATCTGAATAACTGCAGAAATATAACATGCTCATTAAAAAGAATCCTAAAGATTTTGGTTCTCTTCTAATTAATATACTGTAATCCCTATTAAGATCCCCCAATACAACATAAATATTTGGAAAGACCAATAAAACAGAGGAGTTATTGTTTAATGGGTACAGAGTTTCAGTTTTGCAAGAAGAAAAAGTTCTGGAGATGGATGGTGGTGATGGTGGCACAACAATATTAATGTACTTAATGCCACTGAACTGTACACTTACATATGGTTAAGATATTAAATTTTACGTTATGTGTACTTTACTACAATAAAACTGGAGAAAACTGAATTATGTATTTTTCATAAATATTTATAAGAATTCCACATATTAAATATATAAGTATTTTGAAAATTGAAATAAACATTATAAAGCTACATAAAATGGTGTGGTGGTGTGGGGTACAGTACAAGAAGAGACAAAAAGAGCTCATAAAAAATGAAGTTCAGAAACAGACTGAAGTATATAATAATTTAGTATTAGGAAAGGTGGAGTTTCAAATAAGGAGTCAGATAATTATTATTCAACAAATGCTAAGAGGATAATTGGTTAATTATTAAACAACAATAACAAAAAGAAGTTAGATCAAAAAGCACTAAAAGAAAATGTAGATTAAATAAGTCACCCAAATAGAATCTTGTAGTAGGTAGTAATTGTGATGTAATGGTCTGAAGCTAAGGGGAAAATGCAGGGTGGGAAGAAGTAGATCTACTACTGAAGGTGGTCACTGAAGTCATGGGAATAGACTGTGGTGAGGAAAAGCACAGAAAAAAGGAATAAATATGCCAACCGTTAATAGAGGTGCTGTCTGGATGATGGGATTATGATGATTTCAAATCTATTTTTTTTTTTTTTAATTTTTTAATTTATTATTTATTTATTATTTTTATTTTTGGCTGTGTTGGGTCTTCGTTTCTGTGCGAGGGCTTTCTCCAGTTGCGGCGAGTGGGGGCCACTCTTCATCGCGGTGCGCGGGCCTCTCACCGTCGTGGCCTCTCTTGTTGCGGAGCACAGGCTCCAGACGCACAGGCTCAGTAATTGTGGCTCACGGGCCCAGCTGCTCCGTGGCATGTGGGATCTTCCCAGACCAGGGCTCGAACCCATGTCCCCTGCATCGGCAGGCAGACTCTCAACCACTGCACCACCAGGGAAGCCCGATTTCAAATCTATTTACTTAAGAGATTACTTGATGATAACTATATGAAACATACCTCAACCAGAAAGAAAAATAGAGCCTGGACCAATCTATTTAATCTTTCTCTCCAAATTACTCTTCCTTTTGCATCCTCTACCTTAATATAAATTTTAAGGATGAGAAATCTGATGCTTTAAAGTGGTTCAGTAATTTGATTGAGATCTCACTCCTAATGGTTGTCTGATCTGGGATTCAGATCAATGTCTACCTAACCCCAGAGTTCATGCTCGCTCTTTTCTGCCTTCTGAGGCAGAGTCTTCCTACTCCAAAATTGCTCAAAGCATGAAAGTTAAGCACATAATATGTAAAATCTATGAATACCTTATGAAACAATGTACTGTTCAGTGGTTTGGGGCTTTATTTTAATAACCATGTTAAAAGGTCTTTAAAGGGGTAATGTGATCTTGGAACTGGGAATCTGAAGAACTTGGAATCAAACATAGGCATTATTTAGCAGCTGTATGATTATGTTTAAAGCAGTTAGCTTTTCTGAGCCGATTCTCTTATCAGTAAGATGGGGAAAATGGTACCACCTATCCCATAGGATTACTTCAAAGATTAAAATGAGAAGTTACAGAGTTGCTTTCATTAATTTGAAAGTACTGCATTGGTGCTAGGAAATTTAGAAAAAACATGAAAATATAAAATATTTATTTATTAGATCTAAAATCTATTTTAAATTGCTTTGGACCTTGTTCTTGACTACATAACACAACCAGTTGAGATAATGATGCTAATGGCTATGTTTCATGAATTTAATGGTTAGAGAGTTTTTGAACCCCTTTGAGATGCAAAGGCTGTACTGCACTCACATTGTTTTGGTCTTGCTATATTTTCTATTTGCTGCATTCTAAAATTCTTTTAATGTTTTTAAAAAAATCTTTTATAAAAAATATAAATTAGAAAAACTGTGCTATTAATAATTTGAGCATTTATACTTTTTTCCTAGGGAAATTCACTCATGTGGATGCATGGCATTATTAAATATGGCAAATTTCTGAAACATTAGAAGTTTTTGTTTTATGAAAAAAAGAAAAAATTAACATATTCAAGATGAAAACACTTTATTCATACAAACTACCTTTAACTGGGCATTTAAGAAGCAAAAGGAGAGAGAAAAGTAATTCAGCACTGCAAAATCTTTTCTTAAACGTCTCAATTTATTACAAAGGTAAAGTAATAATGACTGAAAAATATCTGATGAATCCAGCACTTAAACGTTATTACATCTGGCTGTATGCCAATTCTGGGTAAGAGAATATATTTGTTTACATATCGTCCTACTAATGTGGCTTCACATCAGTTTTGAAGTGCAAACCATTACGACATTGTCTAATATATAATTGCCATGGCATTATGAAAAGAGGCATGGGTAGGAAAAATTTAACCAGGAAAACATTTCAATTGGTGGTCGGAATAGAATATACACTTTCCCTCTACTACATATAATTTAAACAGCAACTTTTAAAAAGGTTTTAAATTAAAGAAAGAAAAGCCTCACCTTCCTCTGGTAAATAGCAATCCAATCAGTTGTGGCAAACCACTTGTGAGTTTTTATATCACTCACACCATTCTTTAGATTTCCAAACCGCTTCGTCAGGTCCACCTGCAGCAGGTTCCTTAGAAGGTCCTTGAGATCTGAACTGAAGTGAGAAGGGAATCGAACCTGCAAAACAGACCATGTGGTAAAACACACATTCCAAAATTTTTTTTGAGGTGATAGATCATTATATAAACAAAAATATGTAGTGATGACCTTCAGATACTTTTAACTACACACTTCAGTCTCCACAGTAGTCTTTAAAAAAGAGAATTGAGTCAATAAATTAAAACTGTTCTCTTAGGGCCTTGTTTTGGTCATGGACTCTCTTTAAGAACATGGACTCCTCTCCAGAAAAATGTGCATAACTACAGAACTTTTCCAGCAATGTCAGAAGGTTTACCCATCTTCAAGAGAGACCCCTTGGATCCCACATGATAAATCTTGTGTCTTAGCAACATACAAATTTAAACTTGAAATTTAAATAGAAAAAACACCATATGAAAGTTATCAGTATGCACATTTTTGAAAGAGATGATCAAAAAGGAAGTCTAAAAATGATTATAAAAATCCACACTGCCTTTCATAGCATAGGAAGCTACTCTTCTTTTACTTATGAGTGACTTTTAAAAATAATTCTGCTATTATGCAATAGTGCAAAAAATGATTTAGATTGGTTTAAAAGCATTTTCCACTTTCTAAACTGTGAAGACTTTACAATTAGTTGACTGGCCCCCAGTAAACAAAAAAACCCCAGATAACTGAAGATGTTATATATCAAGTAATCGATAAAATAAAGTTCCAGTCATCGGAGACCTAGGTCTACTTTTTGTTTTGTTTAAACACATTCATCTCCTCTAACTCTCTACTCCAACCTAACTCCCAGTTCTCTCCCTATTATTAATATGGGTACTGAAAAATTAAATTAAAATGAGTACTACTAAAGGATGATATTAGAAGAAACAGCTGCATCTATGTCTCCTTACTCTTCCTTCATTACTACCACCTCTCCATTATCCTTTTCAACTGTGTTCAATCATTTCCACTGCCCTCTTCCCCATCACACACACAGGTATGTATGTGCGTATATCTACATGTGTGTGAGCACGTGCACTTTCATTTTAATCCCATTTCCTATCGTGCACTTGTAGGTGCATGTTCCCACCTTCACTAAATACAAACATTATTCTCTGGATTATCATGGCCTTAACTTCAAACTGACCATAAATCTCTGAAGAAATGCTTTAAAGGGTTAACAGATCCATTTCTGAACTTGCATTCTTTCTTTTGTTCTCTACAAGTGCCACCATCACCTTATAACTTGCAATGTGCATCATTACATTACCTCAGGTGATCTTCACAATGCACTCATTCATTTAACTATGCTGTAGTATTTGTGCATGTCTGTCTCACCCAGACTGTGAGCTTCTGGAGGGAAGGTACTATGCTATTTTTGTGCTTCTATTCCCAGGATTTATTAGATCACTTCCAATAATCTACTTCATCCATTCCACAATTACCTATTGAGTACCTACTATGTACCAGGCACTGTTCTAGGTGCTGAATATACAACAGTGAGCAAAAACAAAGTCTGATTTCTTGGTACTTAACATCCTAGTTGGATATAACATACTTGGTGAATATGGTATTAACTCTGTTCTAAAGATGGAGAAACTAAGATTTCAGAGACATTATATACCTTACCCAATCATTACACTATAAAGTAGCAGAGCTGGGACAAGAAATCTCGTCTTACAATTCCCAGCCTCATGAATTTTGCTCTTTATTACATTGTCTTCAAACATATAGAACTTCTTAATTTACATTCTGACTTTAAAAAGTTCAACATACTTGACATACATTCTCATGTTCTCAAAGCAGAAGTTAAATCATTAGGATGCAAAGCTAGAAATCTATGGCAGTGCTAGATTCATAACCATAGTCTTCTGACTGCCACTCTCCTGCTATTCTGTGAATAAATATTTCTCAAAGTGTGGTCCTAGGGACCACTTTCATCTAAATCAACTGGGAAGTAGAGGATGATAATGCAGATTCCTGGGGCTTACTTCAGATGTTAATGGTATTGGGCCTGAAAATCTGAGCTTCTACCTCCAAGTAATTCATCTGTACATGAAAGCTTGAGAAGCACTATTTGCAACACTATTTACTATTTATGCAGAAGTTTTATTTTTTCTGCTAGTGACAGATCAAAAAACAATTTTAGTGTAAGTAATAAACTAAGTCACCATCATACCAGAGGAAAAGTAGTATTGTGTCAAGCAAACAAAGACTATTTGAAGGTTGAAGGTTTGGGGTCAACTCATATTAGCAACTAAAAAAACCTTATTTTTGCAAAGCCTATATTATTACAGATTATTAGATGTTTTATGTTCTAAAAAAAAAAAAAGACGTGAACTACCACCCTCTCTAGTTTTTGCTTTTGACACAATGGCTTATTAGAAGTTAGGCACTGTGCCAAACAGTTTATATGCACTGGCTCATAAAATCCAGAACATAACACCGAGGTAAATACGATTATTATCCCCACTTTATAGGTGATGCAATTAAGACCTACAGAGATTAAGTAATTTGCCCAGGATTGCAGAGATAATAAGTGGTAGAGCTATAATTGCAAACCAGGCACTCCAACTCCAGGATATACACTCTAGCTTCAGGTTGTTGTTAGGAACCTTATAAAAGACTGAAATTTTCATCTTAAAAATATTTGCTGCACATTTCCTCATTTATCCTACTTGGAATAAAAACTAGAGAATATTAGGTATTCAAAGACACACTGTCCACTTGAAAAATACCACGATTATTTTTTTTTTTTTTAAATTTTTATTTATTTATTTTTATTTATTTATTTATGGCTGTGTCGGGTCTTCGTTTCTGTGCGAGGGCTTTCTCTAGTTGCGGCAAGCGGGGGCCACTCTTCATCGCGGTGCGCGGGCCTCTCACTATCGTGGCCTCTCTTGTTGCGGAGCACAGGCTCCAGACGTGCATGCTCAGTAGTTGTGGCTCACGGGCCCAGTCGCTCCGCGGCATGTGGGATCTTCCCAGACCAGGGCTCGAACCCGTGTCCCCTGCACCGGCAGGCAGACTCTCAACCACTGCGCCACCAGGGAAGCCCCACCACGATTATTTATACAATGGTTATATTCTAATTTTGTTTAGATTCCAAAGAAATAACATTTGAAGTATACTTATCTTCATTTAGAATAGAGTTTGCATGAACTGTTCAATATAATGTATCAGTTATTCTCCACTTCATGATGTTCAGAATGGTAGACAGTGATGTACTACATATAAACTATCTTCTGAATTCAGGTAATATGCAATGCAATGGATAAAGAATATATACACCTGAATAAAGTAGTTTTTTATGTGAAATGCAGATACAGTGATGGTCTTGAATTAGTTAATAAGCACATTGATTTGGTTAATCCCCAGAACAGTGATTCTCAAATGGGGAATGGTGGTAGAGGGTTGTGATGGTAGATATCAGAATCATTTGGGAATCTTTTCAAATTCTAGACATGTCCTCCTCACCTCCACATCACACCCTCTTCTTCCCCAGAGATTATGATAGGTAGCCCACACTCCCATAGTAAGCCATGTTAATGATGGGAATCTGTCATACCCTTAAAGTCTACTGGAGGGGAAATAATGAGAATCATTGTGAAAGTATTTTTTCCATGATTGTTCTGAAATGTAATCAGAAATGGAGATTCTTTGTTGACTGAACTTCCCAAAGAGCCACGTTGATTCATCAACTGAAATTAGCAAAAACTAGAAAATAAATGAAATTATGTTTTAAATGCAAGACCTTTATTTATAGTATGTTAACCTGGAAACACCAAAGACTTCTATAATGGGATGATTCAAAACTGTATCAAATTTTGATACTGTATTGTTTCTAGCACTGTTATCAATTATAACTGCTGTAGATGTCAAAAGGAAAATCAGAATTCTAGAATACTGCAGCTAGAGGGAGCTTAATTTAGTCTAAACCTTCATTTTAAAGATGAGGAACCTTTTTTTTTTTTTTTTTTTTTTTAAAGAAAGATAAGGAACCCTAGCTCCAGTGAGACTACCAACTCAGTTAATTTCATTGTTGGGAAAATAACTTAATTCTTTTGACTCCTACATGTTTCTGCAGTCCATGATAGCACAAAATATATGATAGGGCAAATAATGTGAAAACAGCTGTAAAGAGCTAGATGTGGAAAAGAGACAGTCTAACCCCATTCAACCAGTAGATGTGAGTGATAAGGTTATTGGAAACTGGCATTATTTAACATGAAAGAGGTGTTTGTACAATATGTACTCCCTAGAGTATTTACTGGGTCTTCTTTCCCCTAATATTTCCTGTTTAGGAATGTTTTTCAACCCTTAGAGACCAAGTTACTTCTGAGTTTCCTAATGATATATTCTTGAGAATAAATCTGTTTCTACAGTGAGGTACAGACACACACAACAAGCTTTTAACACATCATGTGTATCAAAATCATCTGTAATAATTTAAAAAATACAGATGTTTGGAATACACAGAAGACCAACAGAATCAGTATCTCTGAGAATGGGCATCTATTTCATGAAAGCTTCATGAAGGCAGAGACCACAGCTGATTTTCTGTATCCAGCACTGGTCTGTCATATACCATAAGCTTAATAAATATTTAATGAATGCATGAACTTAAATTCAACAAACACTGATTCAATACCGTCTATGTGCTAGGCACTGATGTGCTTGGGATATAGTAGTAAACCAAAGGGAGACAAAGATTCCTGCCTCCACAGTGTTTATATTCTAGTGAGAAAGAAACTTAGCAACAAGAGTGACCCTTTAAAAATGTTGTTATCCTGACAAAACCTTGCTTTGTAAGGTCTTTAATTTTTTACTCTGAAGAAAATGGGGAATCATTGCAAAGTTCTGAAAGGAGTAACAGGATCTGACTTAATGTTAGAGAGCAGTATCAGTGAAGGTGGTAAGAAGTAGTTGAATTCTGCATATATTTTAAAGATAGAGCCAAAATGGTTTTCCTGTGCATCAAATATGGAGTGAGGACTCCAGGGTGTTTTGTCTTGAGTAACTGAAAGTAGCTGAAAGGATAATGTTGCCATCAACTGAGATGGGAAAGATGGTGGGAGGAACAGATTAGCTACGGAAAACAAAAATCTGTCAGTTTTAGGTTGAATTTGAGATATTTATTAGACCGCTGAGTGGAAATTTCAGGTAGGAAGTTGGATACAAAAGTCTACAACTCAATAAGTCACGTATGGACGGAAAAAATGAATTTGGGAGCTGTCAGGTAGCATTAAAAGTCATAACGAGAATGAGACCACCAATGGAAGAAATGCAGAAAAAGAAGAGGATCAAGCCAAAGAGATTTAGAAGGAAAGATGAGTAATTCAGGAATAAAACTAAGATTATGAAGAGTCACTGAAGCCAAGTGAAGGAGTAATGAATGAACCACTGAACTAGATTCTGTTTCTTTTTTTGCCACAAACCAGCTTTTATCTTTGGGCAATTCTGAGCCTTGATTTACCTACACATAGGATAAGGGAGTTAAATCAAGTAAAATGGAACATTCTTGTCATCTTAAAAATTCTACTAAGCTATTTCTTTAGTAGAAAGAATATCTGGGTTCCAATCCCAACTCCAGTTACATACATTCTCTATGCTTTAGGGCAAACTCTTTTACCTTTCTGAGTCTCACTTACCTCATCTATAAAATGATAAGAGTATATTTCATCTGGCAGGTATGAAAAGAAATTAGTTAACTTTTATGAAACGGCCTTTCTTTTTTTTTTGGCTATGCCATGCAGCTTTTGAGATCTTAATCTTAGTTCCCCAACCAGGGATTGAACCCAGGCCCACGCAGTGAAAGCACCAAGTCCTAACCACTGGACTGCCAGGGAACTCCCTGTGAAACTGCCTTGCATCTTGCAGGCACTAATTCAATACATGTTTCATTTTTTAAATCTTTTCATTAGGGTAATGTTTTAATGAACTGAAGTTGAATTTCTGAATCAAAGAAGGAACCTGGAAGTCAGCAATATCTATCATTATGTTTCCAGACTACCCAAGGGTACTTGTGCTAGAAAAGTCATTGGAGAGTGTAAGAAGTTCCTCTTTTCTTCTTGTCTCATGCTCCACCTGTTAAATTTGTACAACAAACACTCTCTTCTTTTCCTAAGGTTCTTAAATTTGATAGAGGCAGGGAGAAAATGGACAGCCATAACCGTTTTATAAGGACAGAATTGTGAATATAGCTGATACCTTAAACAACTTTGTCAAATTATATTACATAATATGTTAAAACAACTGTGAAATTCACTCTGAATTGAGCAAACAGAATATTGTTCTGCTTTCAGCACTGATTATAAAGTCTTGTACATTTTAGTTTTAGGAGTAACTATTACTTTCTAAAAATTTAAGAAGTTACATCCAAAAAGCAAATCAGTGCATGTTGTTAATAGTACGCATACTGGGTGATTTAAATTCACTGACTCTTTTAACTTTAGAAATAAAATAAGACCAAAATCAAGTTTGTCTATACTCAGCTTAATCACAGAAATTACAAAGTTGATCTTTGATTGAAGAATAGAAAAATTTTACTGCTATTCTTCTGCAATTTATAGAGGAAAAGATTGTTCAACCAGTAACATTATCTTTTATGCATCAAGGTAAAATTTACTGGGCTTAAATGACTCAAAAGAGTTTGCATACAGTAAATAATCTGTTAACTTCTGTCCACATGCATACTGGAATAAATTTTGAGAAATCCTCTCTCTAAATTAGTACAGTTCAAGAAATCTACCATCCCAGTAAAAAAATTATCTAGAAAAACTGAGCATATACATTAGTTAATTTTTCAAAACACATAACAACTTTTCATACATTAGGCTTTCTAATAGATATGGTGCAAAGTTCCACACTGCCTCATAGGACCCAGGGAAAGTTTAATCAACCTGGATCCTATATATAAAAAGAAACATCTAGGACATTAACAAAATACTTATAAATAAATATTAGTACCATGATTGTGGGCTCTCTGATCTGTTCTTACCTATGCAGAAACAGTGCATAGACATAATGAATTCAGATGGTTGCAAAAGGTTATTACCCACCCCGTCCTCATTCTATCCCCTGCAAAACAAGTTGCAATCATTTGCCCATAGGACCCCTAAGGTAAGGACTGTCTCAAAGCAGGTATTAAGAAGAATTTTAAATGTCCACAGCAAAGTGTTAAAACACGGCCCTGGATTTTATGTAAATGGTATAACTGTTTTTGTACTTCATGAAAATAACTCCTGCGTACTGTTAAGTCTCTTTAACTGTAGTCATGCCAAATAGAAAATGGCATTTTAATTTCTCCAAAAGCATTAACAATGGTACCTTAGAAAAAGTGTAGTGGTATATCTGTATATGTGTATATTACTTAGGAATACACAAAAAAGAGAAAATATAGCAGGCCTGAGACTGCTACCCTTCAGGAAGGCCTGCCTGCAAGTTTGGCACTTGGCAGGTATCTGGGAATTGGAATGGTGATTCAAAGTTCCAGACATTGAAAAGAAACTTCCTTAAATGACATGAGTGGCTCACTGTACCTAGACTGTTGGTAGAAACAATATGGTTTATGCTGAACATCTGTTTTTGCTCTGGGAGTCTGGGATTTTGCTATGTGTTAGGTAGAGGGTGTATATGTGATCCCAATAAAACCCTTGGGCACTGAGTCTTTACTGTGCTTCTCTGATAGATAACATTTCATCCATGTTGCCAGATTTGTTGCTGGAGGAATGAAGTGTCCTTTTTGACTCCTTTGGGAGAGGACTCTTGAAAGCTTGTGCTGGTTTCCTCTGACATTACCCCATGTGACTTTTGCCTTTGCTGATTTTAGTTTATAAACTTTCTTGTAAGGTACTTGTTACAATGAAAGGTATTCAATCCTTGAGTATTACTATACGCTGAATTTTGTGAGTCTTCCTAGTGAATCATCTAACCTGGGAATGATCTTGGGGACCTTGGACATAGAAGGGAAAAGCCATCTGGCTGCTAATCAACTACACTTCATGTGAATGTGGATTGCTCTTCAGGAAAAAATTAACTGACACTTGGATCATTCTGTGTATACATATGTTTACAACTTTATATTTTTTATAGTGTCTCCTTGTACGTTTTTGGTGCTCATTAAAAATGGAATAATATTTACTTCATACATAATGGAACTAAGAATTTTTTTTAGTTACATAAGTCAAAAACTCTAACTTTAAGGTTTCCACACAGCTGTTACTTGCCTGCCACCTTATTTGCAAATGTCATTTTTGAACACAACGTTAACTTTTGTATTAACAAGAGTAATGCAGCCAGATAGAGTTGCCGTGGAAACCATAACTGATTCTTGTATAGCGTATATGGCACTGAAGTATTAAATTTAAAGACTATATACAGAAACTTAGCATATGTATTGCTAGGATGAGGCACAGTTAATGTGGGAATTATAAGACTTTTCTGTTAACTATGCATTTCTAAACCTGAACCTTAATATTGCATGAATAATTTGACATTTAAATACCACCTCCAACTCCCTCTTGCGAGAGCACTGGAATCACAACTAACTACTGAACAATCATTGACAGAAAGACACTGGAACTCACCAAGAAAGATACCCCACATCCAAGACAAAGGAGAAGCTGCAATGAGATGGTAGGAGGGGCACAATCACAATAAAATCAAATCCCAAAACTGCTGGGTGGGCGACTCTCAACTGGAGAACAATTATACCACAGAAGTCCACGCACTGGAGTGAAGGTTCTGAGCCCCAGGTCAGCCTTCTCAACCTGGGGGTCTGGCAATGGGAGGAGGAATCCTCAGAGAATCAGACTTGAAGGCCAATGGGGTTTGATTGCAGGACTTCGACAGGACTGGGAGAAACAGAGACTCCATTCTTGGAGGGCAGACACAAAGTAGTGTGTGCACCAGGACCCAGGGGGAAGGAGGAGTGACCCCACAGGAGACAGAACCAGACCTACCTGCTAGTGTTGGAGGGTCTCCTGTGGGGGGCGGGGTGGAGTGGCTGTGGCTCACTGCAGGGACAAGGACACTGGCAGCAGAAGTTCTGGGAAGTACTAATTGGAGTCAGCCCTCCTGGAGTCCGCCATTAGCCCCACCAAAGAGCCTGTAGGCACCACTGCTGGGTCGCCTCAGGCCAAACAGCCAACAGGGAGGGAACCCAGCCCCACCCATCAGCAGAGAAGCGGATTAAAGTTTTACTGAGCTCTGCACACCAGAGGTATGCCCAGCTCTACCCACTACCAGTCCCTGCCATCAGGAAGCTTGCACAAGCCTCTTAGATAGCCTCATCCACCAGAGGGCAGACAGCAGAAGCAAGAAGAACTATAATCCTGTAGCCTGCAGAACGAAAACCACAATCACAGAAAGACAGATAAAATGAAAAGGCACAGGACTATGTCCCAGATGAAGGAACAAGATAAAACCTGAGAAAAACAACTAAATGAAGTGGAGATAGGAACTTTTCAGAAAATTCAGAATAATGATAGTGAAGATGATTGAGGCCCTTGGAAAAAGAATGGAGGCAAGGATCAAGAAGATGCAAGAAATGTTTAACAAAGACCTAGAAGAATTAAAGAACAAACAAACAGAGATGAACAATACAATAAATAAAATGAAAAATACACTAGAAGGAATCAACAGCAGAATAACTGAGGCAGAAGAATGGATAAGTGACCTGGAAGACACAATGGTGGAAATCACTGCCGCAGAACAGAATAAAGAAAAAAGAATGAAAAGAAATGAAGACAGCCTAAGAGACTCTGGGACAACATTAAATGCACCAACATTCACATTATAGGGGTCCCGGAAGGAAAAGAGAGAGAGAAAGGACCCAAGAAAATATTTGAAGAGATTATAGTAGAAAGCTTACCTAACGAGATTATAGTAGAAAACTTCCCTAACATGGGAAAGGAAATAGCCACCCAAGTCCAGGAAGCACAGAGAGTCCCAGGCAGGATAAACCCAAGGAGAAACAAGCCGAGACATATAGTAATCAAACTGAAAAAAATTAAAGACAAAGAAAAATGTTAAAATAAACAAGGGAAAAATGACAAATAGCATGCAAGGTAACTCCATACATTTAACAGCTGAGTTATCAGGAGAAATTCTGCAAGCCAGAAGGGAGTGGTATGATATATTTAAAGTGATGAAAGGGAACAACCTAAAACCAAGAATACTCTACCCAGCAAGAATCTCATTCAGATTCAACAGAGAAATCAAAAGCTTTACAGACAAGCAATAGCTAAGAGAATTCAGCACCACCAAACCAGCTCTACAACAAATGCTACAGGATCTTCTCTAAGTGGGAAACACAAGAGAAGAAAAGGACCTACAAAAACAAACCCAAAACAATTAAGAAAATGGTAATAGGAACATACATATCGATAATTACCTTAAATGTTAATGGATTACACACTCCAACCAAGACAGACTGGCTGAATGGATACAAAAACAAGACCTGTATATATGCTGTCTACAAGAGACCCACTTGAAACCTAGGGACACATACAGACTGAAAGTGAGGGGATGGAAAAAGATATTCCATGCAAATGGAAATCAAAAGAAAGCTGGAGTAGCAATTCTCATATAAGACAAAATAGACTTTAAAATAAAGACTATTACAAGAGACAAAGAAGGACACAACATAATAATCATGGGATCAATCCAAGAAGAAGATATAACAATTGTAAATATTTATGCACCCAACATAGGAGCACCTCAATACATAAGGCAAATGCTAACAGCCATAAAAGGGGAAATCAACAGTAACACAATCATAGTACGGGACTTTAACAGCCCACTTTCACCAATGGACAGATCATCCAAAATGAAAACAAATAAGGAAACACAAGCTTTAAATGACACAATAGACCAGATAGATTTAATTGATATTTATAGGACATTCCCCCCCAAAACAGAAGATTACACTTTCTTCTCAAGTGTACATGGAACATTCTCCAGAATAGATCCCATCTTGGGTCACAAATCAAGCATTGGTAAATTTACGAAAACTGAAATCATATCAAGCATCTTTTCCAACCACAATGCTATGAGATTAGAAATAAATTATAGGAAAAACAAAAATGTAAAAAACACAAACACACGGAGGCTAAAAAATACGTTACTAAATAACCAAGAGATCACTGAAGAAATCAAAGAGGAAATCAAAAAATACCTAGAGACAAATGACAACGAAAACACAATGACCCAAAACCTATGGGATGCAGCAAAAGCAGTTCGAAGAGGGAAGGCTATAGCAATACAATCCTACCTCAAGAAATCAGAAAAATCTCAAATAAACAATCTAACCTTACACCTAAAGGAACTAGAGAAAGGAGAACAAACAAAACCCAAAGTTAGTAGAAGGAAAGAAATCATAAAAATCAGATCAGAAATAAATCAAATAGAAATGAAGAAAACAATAGCAAAGATCAATGAAACTAAAAGCTGGTTCATTGAGAAGATAAACAAAATTGATAAACCTTTAGCCAGACTCATCAAGAAAAAGAGGGAGAGGACTCAAATCAATAAAATTAGAAATGAAAAAGGAGAAGTTACAACGGACAGTGCAGAAATACAAAGCATCCTAAGAGACTACTACAAGCAACGATATGCCAATAAAATGGACAACCTGGAAGAAATGGACAAATTCTTAGAAAAATAAAACCTTGACAGACTGAACCAGGAAGAAAGAGAAATTATGAACAGACCAATCACAAGTAATGAAATTGAAACTGTGATTAAAAATCTTCCAATAGAAGATGGCGGAAGAGTAAGAGAAGATGGCGGAAGAGTAAGACGTGGAGATCACCTTCCTTCCCATAGATACATTAGAAATACATCTACACGTGGAACTGCTCCTACAGAACACCCACTGAACGCTGGCAGAAGACCTCAGACCTCCCAAAAGGCAAGAAACTCCCCACGAACTTGGGTAGGGCAAAAGAAAAAAAGAAAAAACAGAGATAAAAGAATAGGGACAGGACCTGCACCAGTGGGAGGGAGCCATGAAGGAGGAAAGGTTTCCACACGCTAGGAAGCCCCTTCGCGGGTGGAGACTGCGGGTGGCAGAGGGGGGAAGCTTCGGAGCCACGGAGGAGAGCGCAGCCACAGGGGTGCGGAGGGCAAAGCGGAGAGACTCCCGCACAGAGGATCGGTGCCGAGAAGCACTCACCAGCCCGAGAGGCTTGTCTGCTCACCGCCAGGGCGGGCGGGGGCTGGGAGCTGAGGCTCGGGCTTCGGTCGGATCCCAGGGAGAGGACTGGGGTTGGCGGCATGAACACAGCCTGAAGGGGTTAGTGCACCACTGCTAGCCGGGAGGGAGTCCGGGAAAAAGTCTGCAGCTGCCGAAGAGGCAAGAGACTTTTTCTTGCCTCTTTGTTTCCGGGTGGGCGAGGGGAGGAGATTAACAGCACCGCTTAAAGGAGCTCCAGAGACAGGCGCGAGCCACAGCTATCAGCGCGGACCCCAGAGACGGGCATGAGACGCTAAGGCTGCTGCTGCCGCCACCAAACAGCCTGTGAGCTCCCCTCCCGGGAGCCGGTGCAGCCCGCCATGGCCAGGCTCCCGTGATCCGGGGACAACTTCCCCGGGAGAACGCACGGCGCGCCTCGGGCTGGTGCAACGTCATGCCGGCCTCTGCCGTCGCAGGCTCGCCCCGCATCCGTATCCTTCCCTCCCCCCCGCCCAAGTGAGCCAGAGCCCCCAAAGTAGCTGCTCCTTTAACCCCGTTCTGTCTGGGCAGGGAACAGACGCCCTCAGGCGACCTACACGCAGAGGTGGGTCCAAATCCAAAGCTGAACCCCGGGAGCTGTGCGAACAAAGAAGAGAAAGGGAAATCTCTCCCAGCAGCCTCAGAATTAGCGGATTAAAACTCCACAAACAACCTGATGTGCCTGCATCTGTTGAATACCTGAATAGACAACGAATCGTCCCAAATTCAGGAGGTGGACTTTGGGAGCAGGATATATTAATTTTTCCCCTTTTCCTTTTTTTGTGAGTGTATATGTGTATGCTTCTGGGTGAGATTTTGTCTGTATAGCTTTGCTTTATAATAGCTTTATTTTATTTTATTTTATCCTCTTTTTTTCTTTCCTTCTATTTTTTCTACCTTTTTCTATGAGCCATGTGGATGAAAGGCTCTTGGTGCTCCAGCCAGGCATCAGGGCTGTGCCTCTGAGGTGGGAGAGCCAATTTCAGGACACTGGTCCACAAGAGACCTACCAGCTCCACGTAATACCAAACGGCAAAAATCTCTCTGAGATCTCCATCTCAACATCAAGACCCAGCTTCACTCAATGACCAGCAAACTACAGTGCTGGACACCCTATGCCAAACAACTAGCAAGACAGGAACACAGCCCCATCCATTAGCAGAGAGGCTGCCTAAAATCATAATAAGGCCACAGACACCCCAACACACACCACCAGACGTGGACGTGCCCACCAGAAAGACAAGATCCAGCCTCATCCACCAGAACACAGGCACTAGTCCCCTCCACCAGGAAGCCTACACAACCCACTGAACCAACCTTAGCCAATGGGGACAGATACCCAAAACAATGGGAACTACGAACCTGCAGCCTGTGAAAAGGAGACCCCAAACACAGTAAGATAAGCAAAATGAGAAGACAGAAAAAAACACAGCAGATGAAGGAGCAGGGTCAAAACACACCAGACCTAACAAATGAAGAGGAAATAGGTAGTCTACCTGAAAAAGAATTCAGAATAATGATAGTAAGGATGATCCAAAATCTTGGAAATAGAATAGACAAAATACAAGAAACATTTAACAAGGACGTAGAAGAACTAAAGAGGAACCAAGCAACGATGAAAAACACAATAAATGAAATTAAAAATACTCTAGACGGAATCAATAGCAGAATAACTGAGGCAGAAGAAAGGATAAGTGACCTGGAAGATAAAATGGTGGAAATAACTACTGCAGAGCAGGATAAAGAAAAAAGAATGAAAAGAACTCAGGACAGTCTCAGAGACCTCTGGGACAACATTAAATGCACCAACATTCGAATTATAGGGGTCCCAGAAGAAGAAGAGAAAAAGAAAGGGACTGAGAAAATATTTGAAGAGATTATACTTGAAAACTTCCCTAATATGGGAAAGGAAATAGTTAATCAAGTCCTGGAAGCACAGAGAGTCCCATACAGGATAAATCCAAGGAGAAACATGCCAAGACACATATTAATCAAACTATCAAAACTTAAATATAAAGAAAACATATTAAAAGCAGCAAGGGAAAAACAACAAATAACACACAAGGGAATCCCCATAAGGTTAACAGCTGATCTTTCAGCAGAAACTCTGCAAGCCAGAAGGGAGTGGCAGGATATACTTAAAGTGATGAAGGAGAAAAACCTACAACCAAGATTACTCTACCCAGCAAGGATCTCATTCAGATTTGATGGAGAAATTAAAACCTTTACAGACAAGCAAAAGCTGAGAGAGTTCAGCACCACCAAACCAGCTTTAAAACAAATGCTAAAGGAACTTCTCTAGGCAAGAAACACAAGAGAAGGAAAACACCTACAATAACAAACCCAAAACATTTAAGAAAATGGGAATAGGAACATACATATCGATAATTACCTTAAATGTAAATGGATTAAATGCTCCCACCAAAAGACACAGACTGGCTGAATGGATACAAAAACAAGACCCATATATATGCTGTCTACAAGAGACCCACTTCAGACCTAGAGACACATACAGACTGAAAGTGATGGGATGGAAAAAGATATTCCATGCAAATGAAATCAAAAGAAAGCTGGAGTAGCAATTCTCATATCAGACAAAACAGAGTTTAAAATAAAGACTATTACAAGAGACAAAGAAGGACACTATATAATGATCAAGGGATCGATCCAAGAGGAAGGTATAACAATTGTAAATATTTATGCACCCAACATAGGAGCACCTCAATACATAAGGCAAATACTAACAGCCATAAAGGGGGAAATTGACAGCAACACAATCATAGTACGGGACTTTAACACCCCACTTTCACCAATGGACAGATCATCCAAAATGAAAATAAATAAGGAAACACAAGCTTTAAATGATACATTAAACAAGATGGACTTAATTGATATTTATAGGACATTCCACCCAAAAACAACAGAATACACATTTTTCTCAAGCGCTCATGGAACATTTGCCAGGATAGATCATATCTTGGGTCACAAATCAAGCCTTGGTAAATTTAAGAAAATTGAAATCTTATCAAGTATCTTTTCCGACCACAACGCTATGAGACTAGATATCAATTACAGGAAAAGATCTGTAAAAAATACAAACACATGGAAGCTACACAATACACTACTTAATAACGAAGTGATCACTGAAGAAATCAAAGGGGAAATCAAAAATTACCTAGAAACAAATTACAATGGAGACACGACAACCCAAAACCTATGGGATGCAGCAAAAGAAGTTCTAAGAGGGAAGTTTATAGCAATACAAGCCTACCTCAAGAAACAGGAAACATCTCGAATAAACAACCTAACCTTGCACCTAAAGCAATTAGAGAAAGAAGAACAAAAAAAACCCCAAAGCTAGCAGAAGGAAAGAAATCATAAAGATTAGGTCAGAAATAAATGAAAAAGAAATGAAGGAGACAATAGCGAAGATCAATAAAACTAAAAGCTGGTTCTTTGAGAAGATAAACAAAATTGATAAACCATTAGCCAGACTCATCAAGAGAAAAAGGGAGAAGACTCAAATCAATAGAATTAGAAATGAAAAAGGAGAAGTAACTACTGACACTGCAGAAATATAAACGATCATGAGAGATTACTACAAGCAACTCTATGCCAATAAAATGGACAACCTGGATGAAATGGACAGATTCTTAGAAAAGCACAACCTGCCGAGACTGAACCAGGAAGAAATAGAAAATATGAACAGACCAATCACAAGCACTGAAATTGAAACTGTGATTAAAAATCTTCCAACAAACAAAAGCCCAGGACCAGATGGCTTCACAGGCGAATTCTATCAAACATTCAGAGAAGAGCTAACACCTATCCTTCTCAAACTCTTCCAAAATATTGCAGAGGGAGGAACACTCCCAAACTCATTCTACGAGGCCACCATCACCCTGATACCAAAACCAGAGAAAGATGTCACAAAGAAAGAAAACTACAGGCCAATATCACTGATGAACATAGATGCAAAAATCCTCAACAAAATACTAGCAAACAGAGTCCAACAGCACATTAAAAGGATTATACACCATGATCAAGTGGGGTTTATTCCAGGAAAGCAAGGATTCTTCAATATATGCAAATCAATCAACGTGATACATCATATTAACAAATTGAAGGAGAAAAACCATATGATCATCTCAATAGATGCAGAGAAAGCTTTCGACAAAATTCAACACCCATTTATGATAAAAGCCCTGCAGAAAGTAGGCATAGAGGGAACTTTCCTCAACATAATAAAGGCCATATATGACAAACCCACAGCCAACATTGTCCTCAATGGTGAGAAACTGAAACCATTTCCACTAAGATCAGGAACAAGACAAGGTTGCCCACTCTCACCACTATTATTCAACATAGTTTTGGAAGTGTTAGCCACAGCAATCAGAGTAGAAGAAGAAATAAAAGGAATCCAAATCGGAAAAGAAGAAGTAAAGCTGTCACTGTTTGCAGATGACATGATACTATACATAGAGAATCCTAAAGATGCTACCAGAAAACTACTAGAGATAATCAATGAATTTGGTAAAGTAGCAGGATACAAAATTAATGCACAGAAATCTCTTGCATTCCTATATACTAATGATGAAAAATCTGAAAGTGAAATTAAGAAAACACTCCCATTTACCATTGCAACAAAAAAAATAAAATATCTAGGAATAAACCTACCTAAGGAGACAAAAGACCTGTATGCAGAAAATTATAAGACACTGATGAAAGAAATTAAAGATGATACAAATAGATGGAGAGATATACCATGTTCTTGGATTGGAAGAATCAACATTGTGAAAATGACTCTACTACCCAAAGCAATCTAAAGATTCAATGCAATCCCTATCAAACTACCAGTGGCATTTTTCACAGAACAAGAACAAAAAATTTCACAATTTGTATGGAAACACAAAAGACCCCGAATAGCCAAAGCAATCTTGAGAACGAAAAATGGAGCTGGAGGAATCAGGCTCCCTGACTTCAGACTATATTACAAAGCTACAGTAATCAAGACAGTTTGGTACTGGCACAAAAACAGAAATATAGATCAATGGAACAGCATAGAAAGCCCAGAGATAAACCCATGCACATATGGTCACCTTATGTTTGATAAAGGAGGCAAGCATATACAGTGGAGAAAAGACAGCCTCTTCAATAAGTGGTACTAGGAAAACTGGACAGGTACATGTAAAAGTATGAAATTAGAACACTCCCTAACACCATACACAAAAATAAACTCAAAATGGATTAAAGACCTAAGTGTAAGGCCAGACACTATAAAACTCTTAGAGGAAAACATAGGCAGAACACTCTATGACATAAATCGCAGCAAGATCCTTTTTGACCCAGCTCCTAGAGAAATGGAAATAAAAACACAAATAAACAAATGGGACCTAATGAAACTTAAAAGCTTTTGCACAGCAAAGGAAACCATAAACAAGACCAAAAGACAACCCTCAGAATGGGAGAAAATATTTGCAAATGAAGCAACTGACAAAGGATTAATCTCCAAGATTTACAAGCAGCTCATGCAGCTCAATAACAAAAAAACAAACAACCCAATCCAAAAATGGGCAGAAGACCTAAATAGACATTTCTCCAAAGAAGATATACAGATTGGCGACAGACCCATGAAAGAATGCTCAACATCATTAATCATTAGAGAAATGCAAATCAAAACTACAATGAGATATCATCTCACACTGGTCAGAATGGCCATCATCAAAAAATCTACAAACAATAAATGCTGGAGAGGGTGTGGAGAAAAGGGAACACTCTTGCACTGTTGGTGGGAATGTAAATTGATACAGCCACTATGGAGAACAGTATGGAGGTTCCTTAAAAAACTAAAAATAGAACTACCATACGACCCAGCAATCCCACTACTGGGCATATACCCTGAGAAAACCATAATTCAAAAAGAGTCATGTACCAAAATGTTCATTGCAGCTCTATTTACAATAGCCAGGACATGGAAGCAACCTAAGTGTCCATCATCGGATGAATGGATAAAGAAGATGTGGCACATATATACAATGGAATATTACTCACCCATAAAAAGAAATGAAATGGAGGTATTTGTAGTGAGGTGGATGGACCTAGAGTCTGTCATACAGAGTGAAGTAAGTCAGAAAGAGAAAAACAAATACAGTATACTAACACATATATATGGAATCTAAGGGAAAATAAAGGTCATGAAGAACCTAGTGGCAAGACGGGAATAAAGACACAGACCTACTAGAGAATGGACTTGAGGATATGGGGAAGGGGAGGAGTAAGATGTGACAGGGTGAGAGAGTGGCATAGACATATATACACTACCAAACGTAAAATAGATAGCTAGTGGGAAGCAGCCGCATAGCACAGGGAGATCAGCTCGGTGCTTTGTGACCACCTAGAGGGGTGGGATAGCGAGGGTGGGAGGGAGGGAGATTCAAGAGGGAAGAGATACGGGAACATATGTATATGTATAACTGATTCACTTTGTTAAAAGCAGAAACTAACACACCATTGTAAAGCAATTATACTCCAATAAAGATGTTTAAAAAAAAAAAATCTTCCAATAAACAAAAGTCCAGGACAAGATGGCTTCACCGGTGAATTCTATCAAACATTTAGAGAAGAGGTAACACCCATCCTCCTCAAACTCTTCCAAAAAATTGCAGTGTAAGGAACATTCCCAAACTCATTCTACGAGGACATAATCACCCTGATACCAAAACCAGACAAAGATACTACAAAAAAAGGAAATTACAGATCAATATCACTGATGAATACAGATACAAAAATCTTCAACAAAATACTAGCAAACAGAATCCAGCAACACATTAAAAGGATCATACACCATGATCAAGTGGCATTTATTTCAGGGATGCAAGGATTCTTCAATATACACAAATCAATCAATGTGACACACCATATTAACAGATTGAAGGATAAAAACCATATAATCATCTCAATAGATGCAGAAAAAGCTACAGTAATCAAGACAATATGGTATTGGCACAAAAACAGAAATATAGATCAATGGAACAGGATAGAAAGCCCAGAGATAAACCCACGCACCTATGGTCAACTAATCTATGACAAAGGAGGCAAGGATATACAATGGAGAACAGACAGTCTGTTCAATAAGTGGTGCTGGGAAAACTGGACAGCTACATGTAAAAGAATGAAATTAGAACACTCCCTAACACCATATGCAAAAATAAACTCAAAATGGAATAAAGACCTAAATGTAAGACCGGACACTATAAAACTCTTAGAGGAAAGCATAAGAAGAACACTCTATGACATAGATCACAGCAAGATCTTTTTTGACCCACCTCCTAGAGTAATGGAAATAAAAACAAAAATAAACAAATGGGACCTAATGAAACAAAAGCTCTTGCACAGCAAAGAAAACCATAAATAAGACAAAAAGACAACCTCCAGAATGGGAGAAAATATTTGCAAACGAATCAACAGGCAAAGGATTAATCTCCAAAATATATAAACAGTTCATGCAGATCAATATCAAAAACACAAAGAACCCAATCAAAAAATGGGCCGAATACCTAAATAGACACTTCTCCAAAGAAGACATACAGATGGCCAAGAGGCACAGGAAAAGCTGCTCAACATCACTAATTATTAGAGAAATACAAATCAAAACTACAATGAGGTATTACCTCACACCGATTAGAATGGGCATCATCAGAAAGTCTACAAACAGTAAGTGCGGAGAGGGTGTGGAGAAAAGGGAAACCTCTTGCACTTTTGGTGGGAATGTAAATTGATACAGCCACTATGGAGAACAGTATGGAGGTTCCTTAAAAAACTAAAAATATACTTACCATATGACCCAGCAATCGCACTAATGGACATATACCCAGAGAAAACCATAATTCAAAAAGACACATGCACCCCAATATTCACTGCAGCATTATTTACAATAGCCAGGTCATGGAAACAAGCTAAATGTCCATCAACAGACAAATATATAAAGAAGATTTGGTACATATATACAACGGAATATTACTCAGCCATAAAAAGAAACAAAATTGGGTTATTTGTAGAGACATGGAGGGACCTAGAGAGTGTCATACAGAGTGAAGTTAAGTCAGAAAGAGAAAAACAAATATCATATATTAACGCATATATGTGGAATCTAGAAAAATGGTACAGATGAACCAGTTTGCTAGGCAGAAAAAGAGACACAGATGTAGAGAACAAACATATGGACACCAAGCGGGGGAAGCAGGGGGCAGGGGTGGTGGGATGAATTGGGAGATTGAGATTGACATATATACACTAATATGTGTAAAATAGTTAAATAATAAGAACTTGCTGTATAGCACAGGGAAATCCACTTCGCTGTACAGTAGAAACTAACACAACATTGTAAAACAACTATACCCCAATAAAAATAAATAAATACCACCTCCTCTGTTTTTTTTAAAGGCAAAATATGTGTAGGAGAGGATCTAACAAGCTGATTGATCATCTTTCTGTGCATTTATAAATACCAATTTGAATTAAAATATTGTAAATAGAGAAAGAACATAAAAATCTAATGTTCAAATATATGTACTTTAGTGAATTAATCACTTCATTAAACACATTTCATTTAACTTTGATAAGTCAATGATACCTATAATCTTTATAACATGGTTTCCAAAAATATAATCAACATAAAATATTGTTGCATAAAATACCATGCTTTTTAAAAAAAGAAAAAAATTCTGAATGAAAAGTATATTTTTAAATGTTATTTGATATCATTAAAACCATTAAAAAATTTAAATACAAATACAGGATCTGTAAGACCAAAACTGGATTTTCAATGACTTGAACAATTAAAAAATTTGAAAACAAGTCGTCTCCAATTTGACTTTTAGCTACTAACTAGAGAGACAATAATACTTTGTAATGTGGATAGAGATAACTTCTAGTTTGGATTTGAGTGCTGAAACAGATGGTTTTATTGGGAAATGTGAATATGATTTTACATTCAAATAATACAGATCCTAGAGATCACTTAATAACAATTATTTTGTTTTCATGAGTCCTACTTTAAATGCATAAAGGGAACAAGGAATGAAAACTTTACATCCAATATGGGGAGAGATAATCTGGCACCTTTAGTTAAAAACAATAGTACACCAAACACCCTATCGTATTCCTAATAAATAAAGGAAAAAAATCAGATATTGTGATATGATAAAATTTTATGTTGCTACTCTTCTCTTCTAAGGTGACCAGGATTTAAACTGTTACAATTTTAGAATTTATGCAGATTTAAATTTAAACCGTGTGCTACCACTGGATTCTAAATGTTAAAGTTTGATATGAAATAAAAACACATTCATAAGTAGCCAAAAAAAATTTACACAATGTACAATGATTGGCAAACAGAGGCCAATTCATACAGATGAAGATACATTTGTTTTAGCTAAAACAATTTTTCTAAGTAAATAAAATTTAGTTATGACAGCATCCTTGTCAGAAAATTTGATTCCTCCTATGAAATTAAGTATAAATAAAAGCAATGTAGTAAAGATTCAGGAACTCTGTAATTAACTGTAATTATTTGGAACTATTACTATAATTTCTGCATTCTTAGTCTTTGTACTAGTAAAATATGCTTCTCCCATTCAGTTATTTAAAAGTATTTTAGTCCTCTCATTATTCTTCATATGACCTTTGGCCTTATTTTCTCTTGAGATTTTACATAATCACTTCTCAAATTCTTAAAAAATAAATCACTGCCTTGTCTATTAATTTTTCTTGATTTTTTGTTTTGTTCATCTCAAAAGTTCTCTTACTTTGACTTTAATATTCTGCTGGGTGAAAACGATTACAAATATAAGAAACCTGAAGCTTAGAGATCTACAAATGTAGCAGGGACAGCAGTAATACTTAATTACCTAAATATCAATACTTCGTTCTGCCTTTCTATATTACTTTAGTGTGAATCTTTCAAAAACCTAGCTTAGTTAGCTGTAAGAGGTATTTATTTTTTACCTTTGACATAGTTGAAGTATGTGTTCTTTAGTTAGTCCCCTAGTTTGTGAACCTGCCATAATATAAAACTTCCCCCCATAAAATACAGTAAAATATAACTGAAAATCTTGTGATCCCTGTAGACTGCATATGCACTATGACATATGGAACAACACTGTGTTGAGATGTGGGTTCTAGGTGGCTGGAGAGACTCATTCTATTGGTGTATTGTTCCATCCAGGTATTTAAATTTGGGTCTTAGTAAAAAAGATAAATTATTATATTATGGACATTCAAGGTACCTTCTGAATAGCTGACATTATAAATTTTAAGTTCATGAATGCTAAGGGTCAGCTTTCATACGAAATATAGAACATGAATCTGGCTGAGATATAAAGAAACAGATTTTCTTCTATCTCCTTCCAGATTCTTTAGGTTGATTAGGCTTATCTCTGCCTTAGAAGATCACAAAATACAAAAAAGTCAACTATATCACATCTCAGGGAATGTCATGTCAAGACTGATGTTATATCATCAAAAACAAACACATAAACAAAAACAAACTAATAGAGCATACCACATGTAGGAAAAGGAAAAATAAGGAAATATAAGGAAACTATCCCTTCCCATGAACTCTGTCATAAATGCATAGAAGGCCTTCTGGGAATTTTTGAAAGCCTACTGAATCAGGCTCATCTCTATTAAAACTGACTGCAGTATTTTTAAAAAGGATCTAAATGCATGAGTTACGGCAAGAGTGAATGATTGCCTTTAAACAAAATACGCTTGGAAACAAAATTAGGGATTATAAATGCAAAAGAAGAAAGGTTTGTGGAGTAATTACAAAATGTAAAATACTCTGACTTATAGTACATCTACTCATATCCAAGAAGAATTAATGTTAATTTCATATTTGCTAAAGATCAATGGCAACTATAATCACATTAACATGAAAAACTGTTTACATCATTTATATGAATTCCCATCTTAAAAAGGCTTATCTATTCTATGTCTACGTCCAATTTTGTCATGTTTGACATAATTCAAACAAGTCTCTCCTAAAAAAGCAACGGCATATAAAAACAGCCCCTAAAACTTCTCTCCAAGCAGATACCCACATGAAATAACTAACAATTTTTATTTATTTGAAGGAATATGGAAGAATTAGGGCTATGATCCTGTGTTTTACAAGCGATAAAAATGCTAATAGTGGAAACTGCTTTATTATTTTGCTAATATGTTTGTAAAATTGCCCTTTTTTACTTAAAAGACTTCAATTATTCAGTATTTACGCTATCTTAAATGAGTGCTGCTCATTTAAGCTGCTAAATATAAGGGCAGCAACTATAGATATTTCTGTCTTTTCCCAGTTTAGGGTAATATTCTGGTGACATCAAATGGTTTCAATCTACAAAGCTTAACATTTGTTTATAGAAATAATGAATAAAGGAATAATAAATTGTATTACTTACCTTTCCGGAAACAATCTTTTCATAAATCTGAATTGGTTGGTCTGCAAAGAATGGGGGGTAGCCAGCTGCCATTTCATAGATTAACACTCCTAATGCCCACCAATCCACTGCCTTATTGTAGCCCTAAGATAAACCAACACCAAATGTCAATTATTACTTAATTCACTCAGAGGAGAATTAAGTCATAAATTATTTCAAAGTGATCTTCAAGCATATGAAAATTTTTAAAAAGCAGTTGCTGAGCAGTAATTCAGGATAAAATAAAAAATAAACAAAATGTATCAGGTCACATTTGAATTAAACAAAGGGGAGAATTTCCAGATACTGAAATTGGATATTAGGAAATATTATTAAATCTTCTTCCTAAAATAATTAAGAATATTAAAGACAATAAAAAATGCCCTGTTTAATTGGGATAATTTAGTTGTTACTCAACAATAGGAAGGGAATTGGACCAAATTACCCCTTAAAGCCCAATCTAGTTCCATAATATTATGAATCCGGTTTTCTAGAGAATACTTAGAAAGGTCAAAAGTTTTGAAATGAAAGAGTAGATATTGTACTTCATAATAAACAGTGGAGTTGACTTCAAAATATTCTATATTGTTGGAGTTAAGCGGGTGAATATACTCGGGATAATCCCATCCACTTCACAGGATCTTATGAAAGCTAAAAGTTTAATGTGGAACATAATAAATGTAAATATTTAAGTATACTTTATTCATCTAGTGTTTTGTTTCTCATCTCTAAAAGGTATACAAGAAAGATAACTAATTCATGGGATTTTGTGGGGACTACATCAAATGAAAGGAAATGATGTGTATAAAGAGTGTGTTGCAAACCAAATGTACAATTCTAAGGTTTCTTATTTGGGTTTTTTTTTTCATGTTAAGCCTACTAAAATTAAGATTTAGAAGTATTGATAAGAAAATAAATAAGAATAAAATATTAACATGTTTATATAAAGTTTGTTATCAGCCATAATCAGTATCAACTGGCACAAAAGATTATGAAAAAAAAAAACCAACTTGATCATGGAGAGAAATGAGCTGAGTTCTTGCCAGATCTTTTAGTCTGCCATCAGATACAGCCTTTAATTACCTTTGCCAGTCCCCCTAGTCCAACCTTTTTTCAAAATTTTAGCTTATAAACTATTTAATTTTCAAATTACTGGCTAAAATATAATAATGTAGAGATTTTTCCTTTTTATTTCCTGCTTCTGTATGTTTTTAAAAAGAGAGAGACTAGTAAAATAGGATTAGCACTTTGTTTTACTAATAAAAATGACATCAACTTTGCTTTAATTCTTTAAATTCAACTCATTAATAATGTAATTACCATGTTTTTTTGCTATAATGAAAGCATGTAACGTTGAAACAGATCCTTTTACCAAACTTTGATTTCTATGTTTTGGATAGTGTATTAATGTTCATAGTAAGTATTCCAGATGCTTTCAATACCCTAGGTATGGAAAACTAAAACAAATCAGTAAGAAATACTAAATTATAATAGAAAAATGGGCAAAGGACATGAACTAATAATTCATACACACAAAGAAATACTAAATGACTATTAAGCATTAAAAAAATCTAATAATCAGACATGAGAATTAAAATAATTAGATATCATTTACTGTCTATCAAATTAGTAATGGTTTTTAAAACAAGAATACCCAATGCTGGAGAAAGTGTGGTGAAACAGGTACTCTCAAACACTGCTGAGAAGTGCAGAATTGTTACAATCTTTTTGGACAGTGCTTTGGCAACATGTATTGAAAGCCTTAAAAATGTTCATACTCTCTGACCCTGTAATTCCACTTCTAGGAATCTATCCTAAAAAAATAATTTAAAATATAGAAAAAGCTTTATGTACAAAGATGTTTATCACAGTGATTTATAATAGAAAAAAACGAAATAACCTGAATACTCAACAATAGAAGAATGGCAAAATACAATATGGTACATTTTCAAATAAGCCATTAGAATTATATTTGCATGCTTATTATCATTCAAGTGAAAAAGCTGAATACAAAACTGTACATTCACTATAACATGCATAGAAAAATATATTAAAATGTTTTTTTAAAAAGGCTACCTCTGGATGGTGAGATTATAGGTTTTTTGATTCTTTCTTTATATTTTTCTATATTTTCCAAATTTCATACAATGAATATCTATTTCTTTTACCACATATATATACACACATACAGTTTTTAAAGTTTTGGTGCCTACTATGTTATCATTATTTGTTAAATGTACTTAAAGAAGAAATATGTTAATGATATTTAGATTATAAAAGACTAAAAGTTATAGATGATATAAATTATGTAAGATAATGAGGACAGCTGAAAGAATTCTTTTATTTTAGTCTAATACTTCTGTAATTAGCCAAATTTCAATTATTCAGGGGGTAGTTATTCAATGTGTAAATATCAAAGCATCTGTGTTATCCCTTTCTCTTTCCTGGCTCCTGTGCCCAGTTATTATCAGTCTCTCCTTTCTGGCTTTCTCCACCAAGGGATGGCAGTAGAAAGGAAAACAAAAGTTAAATCATCCTTTGTGATATGATTAAAAATTTCTCTCACCACATTTTGCACTGTTTAGAAAAGCAGAACTGTATTCAATAAGACTATAACTATTCAATTGCTATAATTTCCTATTTTTAAAGTAAAATTTAAAAAAATAATTCACATACATTTTTTTTCATTTAAGTGGTAAAGTTGAAACAAAGGAAGAATTGACAACTAGTACATGTCATCTTTAGTCTGCCTCTTGGTGTAATGCAGAGCAAGGGCCTCCTTGCCCTCCTGTATTGGGAATAATTATGAAAAGGCTATGCTTTTGGCTTCAAAACATGGATCTAGAGGTCAGATTTATTCATACTAATTCTCTCAGATTCACAGTTAAAATCACCAGTTTATGGGATTAGTGGTAGACTCTAAATAATTACTTTTTAGTAATTATGAACAAATAGATTTAAATTCATATTTAGATTAAATAAACATGTAAAATCGATCAATAAACTTTTTTTTTATAAAAGTCCACAGTGATGCATGCCTTATATTTCTACTTCTTACATAACTACATTATAAATATACCTTGCTGAGAATTATTTCTGGAGCCAAATATTCTGGAGTGCCACATAATGTCCAAGTTCTGCCTTTAACTCTTTTGGCAAACCCAAAGTCTGTGACCTATAAAAGACAAAAAAACTTGTAAACATTTATTATTTCATAATAAATGTACTGCTGTACTTAAGTTGAAAGTTAAAAATCAGAGTTAAAATTAATACCATGAAAAAAATTAAGTCAATGTAATTGAGACTAATCCAAGAACGCACTGTTTAGTGAATAAAGGTTAAAGCAACCCATGCTGGAGAACCTTTCCCTGACTCAAACAAAGAAACAAATGAACCAAAAAAAGTTTTAATAAAAATGAAGCAGTGCTAGGAGTGTTCCTTAAGTCCAGCATTGTCCTCTGCCCTTAATTACATCCTCAGAAGTGCAAAAGCATCACTGGGAGAATCTTAATAACTGCATAAAAAGGAATGCTCTCATTCTATTGATAGTACAAATGGAAAGAAAACACTACCACCAGTCCATTATTGGTAGCTGGGCCTCCTTTGGTAGCTGCACTGTACTGTTAAAAAGCATGGACTCTTGGGACAGGCTGACGGGGTTCAAATTATGACTCTACGTGTGTGACCTTGCTGTTCCTTAGTTTCATTAACCTTAAAATGAGGATAACAATAGTATTTACATTTCATAGTGTTATCAGAATTAAAAGAGGTGATACATGTAAAACACTTAGAATAATGCCTGGCACTAAGTGAGTACTCACAAATTTAGCTATTATTTCTTTACGCAGGAGCCTGAAATCAGTTCACAACTATAGACTAAGGGAGATAGAAACGGGTTCCATCTTTGATGGAACTTTTGGTTCTTTGTAATAGCAACAGAACTGTGAGCTCAGTTTAAACTATTAGGAAGAATTGTCTCCCTCAAAGAAAAAAAAGAATCCAATATTGGTAGTTGTTAAATACATATAACTTCTTACCTAGTATTTCTCAAATACATTATATATAATGTGTTCAAGTCATACCTGGATATAACCTTGGTGGTCAATTAAGAGATTTTCAGGTTTTAGATCTCTGTAGATGAGGTCTAGTGAATGGAGGTACTCGAATGTTAGCACTATCTGAGCTGCATAGAACCGTGCATGGGGTTCACTACAAAGAAACAAAACATTGATTTTCGGTAAAATGTGTTAACATATAGTAATTAGTAGATTATACAAAAAAAATAACATGAGGTAGAGGCATTTTGGGAGCAAAAAAAATTTTTTTTTCTTTTAAACATATGTAAAGAAACATGTTGGTTTCCAAATATTTACTAAATCTATAAATCATCTTCAAATAATGCTTTGATATACTTAGTGGGCAGCATATGTTGAAGAAAACTTAACTCTCAGATTGTCATTGTAATTTAAATTATTATTGGCCATGTTAGAAGACATTGAGAATGACTGAAAAGCACCAGTTAGATTATCTGTCAGGGCAATTGCTATTGCTGATAGGCTTCATCTTATCTACCTTTCTCATAAATTTCAAGTACTTAAAGAATTTCTGCATTAATCTGCAGATTTATGCCATTTTACCCAGGCTGTTACTACTACAAAAGTGACATATGCTCATTATAGAAAAAGAGCCATACAATATTAATGAAGAATAAAGATACCAATAATCCCATTCTGAAACCAGATTCAATCCTGGTGTCTGAATTTCCAAATCCTCTACTATGCATATTTATACAGATACCTGAACATAGGTATAATCTGTATATTTAGGTAAATACACAGAGTTCTGGATACATAGATTAGATTAACTGATGGATTATGGTAATTTTGATGCCACATTCTGAGTATTACTCCAAAAGGATGTACTGTTTTCTAGTTTGAGTTTCTATTTCATCTTGTAGTGTATACACTGAATTCTGCTAATCTTCCTGATATATTGCAATGACTTTCAGATTTGTGTCCTCAATGAACAACCTTAACTATGAATAGAATTTCCCTCACGATGGCTGGCATGAGTTTGATCTGGTAGCACCAAAAATAGGAATTCTAAAAAGAGATTGTATATGCTACTCCTTTTGCTTGTCACTCACTATATTTCCAAGGTCCTAGCCTGATACACACCAAGTGCTCAGCAAATATTTGTTAAATGAATGAATATGTGAAGAAAAACTTTTTTGTGGCAATATTTTATAATATCCTTCCAGTTCCAGCCCTATCATGACACTATAACAAGCTATACCATATGTCCTATGACAAGGAATGAGAATACTGTAAAGGGAGATTAGAAGAATCATCCTGGTCATTGAAACATTTATCCCTAATTTTGGAAACGTTTGACCTGGAAGTCCCCTCTCATTTTCTTCATACACCCGTTAATATGAGATGCATTTATCATCGTATCATCATAAACATAAGATGCACTCAGCATTTTATGTTTATCTCCACACTGGTGTTTGATTGGAGATACACAAACATTACATAGATCTTTAACCAAATTGTTGAAAGGTCAGAGCAAAATATTCTATAAGGAACATTTAATGCTATAGCAGCTTTAAGTCTAGACAGTTACTATTTAAGTAGAGAATCGTAATGACTCCATTGATTCTGATTAGAACCATGCTCAACAATAACTCAGTCTTCCTGTTGCCTCAAAGTTTCTAAGGTGGGAGTTAGCAACATTTCAAGTATATAAATAGTATGTGTGAAAGGTTAGAAAAGGCAATGTCTCTGTGTGAATTATGTCAATCAACTTGCTTTCCTCTTAGTATCCAGTTAAGTATTAAAGAAATAAGAGTGTGGGGAGTTGCAAAGAAAAGAAATAATCACAGAAAATGGATAAAATATTTTTTGAAGACGGGTTAAGGTGTGGTAATTCAGTGTAAAACTGTAAATTATCATAGGGCAATATGAGAATTCTGGACCTGCCTGGACAAGGAGTGTAGGAGAGGACAACAGAAAGTTAAAAAAAAATCATTAAACAGAAGTTACTCTGCATCAGCACAGTGCCTGACATATATTAGGTGTCCTATACATATTAGGTCAATAAATGAATTTTGGTTTAGGCCTAAGGTAACTAAAATAACTCTCATTCTGGCCCATTACTAAATATGATCTCATGGTAATCCAAGTCTACCATCATGTTTTCATGAATTGAATTACCATCTTCAGTCTTGTTTGAATTCATACTGATGTTTTAATTATGTCAATATACAGTATACTGAACAAAGCTGGACCTGCTCTTGGTTTCAGCTTCATTCTAATAGTGATTTTTAATGAATAGTAGTAGCTTACGAACTATTACACACAGGTAAAGTTAACAGAATCTATAAACTTTTAATAACTGTATGACCTTATTAGTAATAACCTAATGATAAGGTATAAACTCCTTTTAAATTACATATATATGTTTAAAACTCAACATGGCAACAACGTTAAGGAGAATAAATTTGTGCAAAACAAACTTTCATAATTTTATCACTATGATACCAATGATTATCTTTTCTATATATTTCTCTCTTATCTTCATCCTTACACAAACCTCTTCCCCAGAGATATATTATTAATATTTATTCAGTAAATACTGGTTTAAATTCAATTAATTTTTGCAATATCTGGATATTCTTCAAATAATGGACCCTCATGATACCTACCAACGCTAGAATATTTATACTGCTATCATGGTGCTTTTATTTAATTTTTAAAACTCAGTATGATGTGGCCTCTTATTAATGTTTCCCTGTAACTCTTCATATAGCTAAAATATTACTAAATTAAATGAAATAAATTTTTAACATTGACAATAACTTAAAAGTTTGGTTTAAAACAAACACACAGCATATAAAGATTTGAGGAGTGTAAAGTGTTAGTTACCTGAACCTTCCAATTCTTCTTAGATGTGAAAACATTTCACCACCAGGGACATATTCCATAACCATGTATAAATTAGAATTATCCTATGAACAAATAAAAAGGATAAATAAATCAAAATTATGAAACATTATTTTGCATGAAAATATTTTAAGATAACACCATGTTTAATTAGAAAAAGACAAATTAAAAAATCTGATACATTACTAACATTGGGAAATAGAGAATAAATGGAAAAGGCCCTAACTTTTCTACACTGGGGCACTTATTTTTTCCCCCCTGGTACTCTTGCCACAGATTAGTCTGGGATTTTTGCTGTTCCTGCTCTTGCAGGGAACACTTAACTCTTGAACAATTAAACACTGTGGCAATGACGTAATGCTATATAGTGTAAGCAAAAGTTAAAAAACAATTTGAAAAAGTTAGTATATTTACATTTTATGTACTAAATTAGGTCAGAGAGATTAATGATTTTTAACATCATCCTAAATACACAGATCTTCATTTGATTTAAAGAATAAAGGAGGAAAAAGGAAAAAGGCTAAAATGTTCCATATTAATCAATTGGTAGAGAGATGCCAAGTATCATTCCAAAAAGCTGAAAAGCTGCCAACTTAAAGAATAAACCTTGTGCAACTTTATGAGGCACTTGAGCAGAGGGCCAAAGATTGTTCTGCTTCAAATAAATGAAAAGGCTAGAGCACAAATTACTAAGTAAAAGATGACAGTGAGATTGCAGCAGCAAAGGTTCAAGAGAAGAAGGTATGTGGGTGTATTTGTTAGTATGAGTGTAAGATTTGCTTAATAAGATGTCACTATGAATTTTGATAAATTAAAATACTTGATTTTATAATACCATTTCATGAAAAATTACACATTAACAAAGTTAATTACACATTAACTTTAACAATTCCCTCAATAAGAATCAAAACCTTTTCAAATGTCACCTAAGTTTTTAAGCACAACAGGACTTAATTACATAAAATCTAAATATATTACTTTTTTGTTTATTCATTTTCTCCAGGTTTATCATATAGATTAGAATCCTCTTATAGCTTTGTAATTTAAAAAATATGAAGTTGAAAATATCTCATTTAGATAGAAGTAAAATTTACCTTAAAAGAATACTCCAGTCGAACAAGAAAAGGAAAATTCACCGCCTGTAATATTCTTTTCTCATTCAAAGTATGCTCTATTTGCTTCAGTTTAACAACCTGTAATTGACCACAAAAAGATTATATATTTAATGTATTTGAACAAAATTTAAAAGCTGTTATAATTTTTAAAGGAAAAAATAGTTTTCCATATAATAATGAACTTGGATAAACAAAATTTCTAGCTTAGATAAGGATAATAATAATAACTACCAAGTAGGCTTATCAGATTCAAATGAAAAACCTAACAGAGGTTTAAAACTTGGTCTTCGGAAGGTTAACTATAATTTTCAGTAAAGAAGCCAGAGCTAAGAAAAAAGGGACTCATAATAAATTACTTAAAAAATTAATACGTGAAAATACTTAGGTCCTAATGACTTATAGTCCACTAAAACAGCTGGCACAAATTACTGTAATAAGTAGGTATTGATTTTAAATCTTGAGAAGATAAGCAAGAAAATTAAAGATTGAGGAAAAGTCAATAACTAAAAAACAGGAGGTAAAAATGAACAGTCTGTTAATTTCATAATACCTGAATAAATACAAGAACATTTGCACAGCCACAAAATATTGACAAAAATGACTATGTCTGTATAACAAATAAGGTCATATAGGATTAATCAAGCTTCCACTGGATTGTCTAATCGATCAGGTACATAGTAGGGAAAGAAACTTATCTTGACTTCATGAAGACTGTGATTCTATTCCACATGTGATTCTATTCTGAATTTAAGAAAAACAGGGTTTTGTATATGTGTAAATCATTAGGAAGTGGCATTTTTTCTTGACAGAGGCTTATTGTCAGTGTGGGGTAGTCACAGAACTCAAGAAGTTGAACATGAATAAGAAAGGTTATCAAAGATACCATCCATTATTAGGATATAAAATTATAGTATAAAAATAATGCTGAGTAAAGAATAATTGACTAAGAGTCAGAAGACCTGTGTTCTCTAGACCTTCTATTCAACCAGTTTGTGACACTGGAGATGTTATTTCAACTCGTTGGACCTCAGCTGCTTTTTTTCACCTGAAAACATGAAGTGAATGAATCACTATTGTCCACATTCTAACTGGTTACAGAACCAATTAGTCCATACTTATCACAATAAATTATATAACATTAGCTGGAGAATTATTGTTGCTTTGTGTTTACTTTTTATTAATAGACTTTTTTTTAAGCAGTTTCAGGTTCACAGCAGAACTGAACACAAAGTACAGAGATTTCCCATATACCCCCTGCCTCCACACATGCATAGTCTCCTCCATTATCAACATTCTTCACCAGAGTGCACATTTGTTACAATCAATGAACCTACATTGACCCATGATTATCACCCATTAATTTCACTAGGGTTCACTCTTGGTGTTGTACATTCTATGGCTTTGGACAAATGTGTAATGACATGCATCCGCCATTATAATATACAGAGTAGTTTCACTGCCCTAAAAATCCTCTGTGCCCCACTTATTCACCCCTCCTTCCCCATCAAAACCAGGCAACCACTAATATTTTTACTGTCTCCACTGTTTTGCTTTTTCCAGAATGTTCCATAGGTGGAATCATATAGTATATATTTAGCCTTTTCAGATTGGCTTCTTTCACTTAGTTTATGTATTTAAGTTTCCTCCATGTCTTTTCATGTCTAGATAGCTCATTTTTTTCTTTTTTAGCATTGAATAACATTCCGTTGTTTGGATATACCACAGTGTTTACTTTTATGTATTACGATATACTGGGTTTTTAGTTAGGCATAGACAATATGTTACCTTGTGAAATAAGTAATGAAAACTGTAACAGAGAGGCTTTCTGCATTATAGCCTTAAGCCAAATGTGTGTGTATGTTGGGGGGCATGACAATTAAAATGAATCTAAGACATATGAGCTGGCAAAGCAAATAATGTTGGTTAATTTTTAAATTAATTTTTAAAATTAACTAATTAAATTTTAATTTAGTTTTAAATATGCATATCTACTACATGTAAGGCACAACAAGTGCAGTAGAGATAAGGACAAGAGAGTATCTCCCTTCATGCTCCATAAAATTTACTTGAAAGTATGATGCATAAATATGAGAATAGCAATTTATGAATAACTGCCAAATAAGAGTTATGATGTTATAATTGTTCAGAGGAGAAAATGTTTACATTAGGCCTAGTACATAATCTTTCTGAGTCCAAGGTTCTTTATCTATAAAATGCTGATGATAATTATAATACCTACTTTGAAAGTGACTGTGTAGCACAATACATGTCAAGTGATTAACACAGTGCTTGACACAAAGTAAAAGCTCAATAAATGTCAATTGTTATTATAATCTATTAAAAAAGGTGAGAGTTCAGCTGGGTCTTAAAGATGGATAGATATCAAAGGTTAGAAAAACACAGAGGAGTAGTACAGTCTTTGGTAATGAAGTATGCCAGAATGGCAGAGAAAATTAACAAGTACCCCTGGGAATATAGTCCATGTTTTATTTTCAAAATTCAAATAAAATTTATATTTACTTCTTAATATTTATGTTAATTTAAATACATATATTTAAAAGCACTTCTAAATAATTATTTATCAGCTGACTTTTTTTTAGCCAAACACTTGAGAAGATATTAATATAGAAGATAGGCCATGTATCATCACATATTACCCTGCACCACCCAGCAGAGCACCAAATACTCCTGTGAGTCAAGTTTCAATCAGAGAAGTAGAGAATAGAGGACATGTAGGAAAACAGTGTCAAATAAGCCTATAGTGGAGTCTGGAAGAAAATTATAAAGTGTTTGAAAGTAGGCTGCAGAGTTCTGGCTTCATTTAATAAACATCAGGAAGCTTTTTGACTAAGTGAAATGATATGATATGGTAAGAAAACTTCACTGGCAACGAGGAGGGTGAATTAGTACAGGGGGAAAAGTGTGGGGTTGTGAAAATTAATTAAGATGCTATTGTGAAAGCCCAGTGAACATTAGTGAGAGACCAAACTGTGTGGTGGTAGAAAGAATCTTAGGGATAACAAATACATTTCAAAGGAAAAATTAAACAAGGAGTGGAGGCATAGAAATCAGACAAAGCTTGTGCAAATTCCTAGTTCATCTTACTAGCTGTCTGACTTTGGAAAAATTACTTAAATAGGTTATGGGCTTAAAAGAAATTAATGTCACACAAAGTTGTTGGGAAGATTCACTGATACAATAATATAAAGTACCTAGCAATGCTAGACATATAGTAAGGAATAAAGAAATGTGATTTCCTTGATTTCTGCACTGATTTTCTTCCCCATGCTCCATACACTATAAGATAGAAGCCAAAAAGAGTTAATTGAAAGATTCATGGCAAAAAGGTTATTATGGAGTGTTATTTTATTACTTATCTTTAGCAAATTACAGTAAATAAACTTGAAAAAAATTCAGAACATAAACACTTTGTCCTAATTATGAATAGATCCAGAACATTGCCACAGTAGAAATGACTTAAAATGGCAGCTATTCTTCTGAGAAATGCTCTTTCACCAAGATTTAGTCAATGAGTTAATCTTCTCAGCAACTTAGACAAGTCACTATCTTACCAAAAAAGGAACTTGAAACTTCCCTAAATACTTTAAAGCATAAAAATGGTATCTTTTTGTAATCCTTTTAATATTTTATGACTAGAGTACATTCTGTTAACATCTTACGAAACAAAAAATATTAGGGACTATACAGATAATAACATTTTAATAATAGGTTTAATAAAAAAACATATAAATATGATATAGTATTGTGTCATCTGCCAACAGTGACAGTTGTACTTTTTCCTTTCCAATTTGGATTCTTTTTATTTCTTTTTCTTGTCCGTTTGCTGTGGCTGGGACTTCCAATACTATGTTGCATAATAGTGGACAGAGTGGGTATCTTTATCTCATTCCTGATCTTAGAGGAAATGCTTTCAGTTTACCAGGGAGTATGAGTGTTAGCTGTAGGCTTGTCATTTTTGGCCTTTATTATGTTAAGGTATTGTTCCCTCTACACCTACTTTGTGGAAAGTTTTTGTCATAAATTGATGTTCATGTCAAAAGCTTTTTTGTCAAAACCTTTTCTACATCTATTGAGATGATCATATGATTTTTATTCTTCAATCTGTTAATGTGGTGTATCACACTCATTGATTTGCGGATTCTGAACCATCCTTGCATCCCAGGGATAAATTCCACTTGATTGTGGTGTATGATCTTTTTAATATATTGAATTTGGTTTTCTAATATTTTGTTGAGGATTTTTGCATCTGTGTTCATCAGTGATATTGGCCTATAGTTTTCCTTTTTTATGGTGTCTTTTTTCGGTTTTGATATCAGGGTGATGCTGGCCTCATTCAATGAGGTCACAAGCATTCCTTTCTCTGAAATTTTTTGGAATACTTTGAGAAGGACAGATGTAAACTCTTCTTTAAATGTTTGGTAGAATTCACCCATGAAGTCATTTGGTCCTGAACTTTTGTTGTTGGGAGGTTTTTTTTTTAAATTACTGATTCAATTTCATTACTGGTAGTTGGTCTGTTCATATTTTCTATTTCTTCCTGATTCAGTCTTGAGAGAGTGTACTCTTCTAGGAATTTATCCATTTCTTCTAGTTTGTCCAATTAGTTGGCATGTAATTGTTCGTAGTAATCTCTTATGATCCTTTGTATTTCTGTGGTGTCAGTTGTAACTTCTTCTTTTTCATTTCTGATTTTATTTATTTGGGCCCTTTCTCCTTTTTATTTGATGAGTCTGGTTAAAGGTTCTTATCTTTTAAAGAACCAGCTCTTAGTTTCATTGATGTTTTCTATTGTTTTTTTCAGTCTCTCTTTCATTTATTTCTGCTCTGATCTTTATGGTTTCTTTTCTTCTACTAACTTTGGGTTTTGTTTATTCTTCTTTTTCTAGTTCTTTTAGGTGTAAGATTAGGTTGTTTATTTGAGATTTTTCTTGTTTCCTGAGGGAGGCTTGTATCACTACAAACTTCCCTCTTAGAGATGCTTCTACTGTGTCCCACAGAGTTTGGATCATTGCATTTCATTTTCATTTGTCTCCAGGTATTTTCTGATTTCCACTTTAATTTCTTCAGTGACCCAATGGTTGCTCAGTAGCATTATGTTTAGCTTCCATGTGTTTGTGTTTTTTGTACTTTGTTGTTGTTGTTGATTTCTAGTCTCATATAATTGTAGTTGGAAAAGATGCTTGATATGATTTCAGTATTCTTAAATTTATTAAGACTTGTTTTGTAGCCTAGCATTGATCTACCCTGGAGAATTTCCATGTGTGCTTGAAAAAGAATGTGTATTCTGATGCTTTGGGATGGAATTTTCTATATATAGCTATTAAACCCATCTAATATAATGTGTCACTTAAGGGCAGTGTTTCTTTATTGATTTTCTATCTCGATCTGTCCATTGATGTAAGTGGAATATTAAAGTCCCCTACTATTAATATGTTACTATCAATTTCTCCCTTTATGTTTGTTAATATTTGCTATATGTATTTCGCTGCTCCTATGGTGGGTGCATATATATTTATAATTATTATTACTTCTTCTGGCATTGACCCCTTTATCATTATGTAATGTTCTTCTTTGTCTCTTGTTATGGTCTTTGTTTTAAAGTCTATTTTGTCTGATATAAGTATTGCTACCACAGCTTTCTTTTCATTTTCATTTGCATGGAATACCTTTTTCCATACCCTCACTTTCAGTCTGCGTGTGTCTTTAGATGTGAAGTGAGTCTCTTGTAGGCAACATATATATGGGTCTTGTTTTTTTATTCACTCAGCCACTCTATCTTTTGACTACAGCATTTAGTCCATTTACATTTAAAGTAATTATTGGTAGATACGTACTTATTATCATTTTGGTAACTGTTTTCAGGTGGGTTTTTTTGGTAGTTTTTTTTGTTTGTTTGTTTGTTTCTTTTTCTTTTGCTCTCTTCCCTTGTGATCTGATGTCTATCTTTAGTGTTATGTTTGGATTCCTTTCTCTTTTTTGTGTGTGTATCTATTATAGATTTTTGGTTTGTGGCTACCAGGAGGTTTATATATAACAACCTATACATATATGTGGTTATTTAAGTTGATAATCTCTTAAGTTTGAATGCATTCTAATGACTCTGCATTCTTACTTCCCCCCTGCTAAACATTTAATGTTTTTAGATGCCACAAAAAAGCCTATTATAACTAATAAATGATTTCAGTAAGGTTTCAGGACACAAAATTAATGTATAGAAATCTTTTGTGTTTTAATACACTAACAACAAACTATCAGAGAAATTTAAACAATCCCACTTACAACTGCATCAAAAAGAATAAAACACTTAGAAATAAATCTAACCAAGGAGGTAAAAACCTGTACTCGGAAAACTAAAACACATTGATGAAATAAATTAAAAATGAAACAAACAAATGGAAAGATACACTGAGCTCATGGATTGGAAGACTTAATATTCTTAAAATGGCCATACTACCCACAGCAATCTGCAGATTCAATGCAATCTCTATCAAAATACCAATGGCATTTTTCACAGAACTAGAACAAGTAATTCTAGAATATATATGTAAACACGATCCTGAATAGCCAAAACAATCTTGAGAAAGAAGAACAAAGCTGCAGGTATCATGCCTGCTGATTTCAAAGTATACTACAAACCTACAGTCATCAAAACAGTATGAAACTAGTATAAAAACAGACACATAGACCAATGAAACAGACTAGAAAGCCCAGAAAGAAACCCATGCTTATATGGTCAATTAATCTACAACAAACAAGGCAAGAATATACAATGGAGAAAAGATAGTCTCTTTGATAAACGGTGCTGGAAAAACTGAACAGCTATATGCAAAAGAATCAAACTGGGTTATTTTCTCACACCATATACAAACATAAACTCAAAATGGATTAAAGACTTAAATGTAAGATCTGAAACTATAAAATTCCTAGAAGAAAACATAGGCAGTATGCTCTTTGACACTTGTCTTAACAATGTTTTTTTGGATATGTCTCCTCAAGCAAGGGAAACAAAAACAAAAGTAAACAAACGGGACTGCCTTAAACTAAAATACTTCTGCACAGTGAAGGAAACTATGAACAAAACAAAAAGGCATCCAACTGAATGGGAGAAAATAACTGCAAACAATGTATCTGATAAAGGGTTAATATCCAAGATATACAAAAAACTCGTACAACTCAACATCAAAAAACAACCCTATTGAAAGATGGGCAGAGGACCTGAATAGACATTTTTCTAAAGATGACATACAGATGGTCAACAGGCACATGAAAAAATGCTCAACATCACTTATTATCAGGGAAATGCAAATCAAAACTACAATGAGATACAACCCTACACCTGTTTGAATGGCTACTATCAAAAAGACACAAATGACAAGTGTTGGCAAGGACGTGGAGAAAATGGAACCCTCATGCACTGTTGGTAGGAATGTAAACTGGTACAGTCACTCTGGAAAACAGTATGGAGGTTCCTCAAATAATTAAAAGTAGAACTACCATATAATCCAGCAATTCCACTTCTGGGTATTTTTCCAAAGAACATAAAAACACCAATTCAAAAAGATATATGCACCCCTATGTTCACTGCAGTGTTATTTACGATAGCCAAGATATGGAAGCAACCTAAGTGTCCATTAACAGATGGATTGATAAGAAGATGGAATATAAAATGGAATATAGTCAGCCATAAAAAAAGAAGGAAATCTTGCCATTTGTGACAACATAGATGGACTTAGAGGGTATGAGGGTATTATGCTGAGTAAAATAAGTCAGACAAAGGAAAACACCATATGATTTCTCTTATATGTAGAATCTAAAAAACAAGTGAACAAACATAACAAAACAGAAACAGACTCATAGATACAGAGAACTCAGAGGGGAGGAGGTGTGGGGTGATGAGTGATATAGGTAAGGGAGATTAAGAGATACGAACTTTAAGAGTTTACAGGATAAATTAAGAGTTACAAAATAAATGAACCACAGGTATAAAATACAGCATAGGAAATATAGTCAATAATATTATGATAACTTTGTATAGTGACAGATAGTAACTAGACTTGTCATGGTGATCATTTTGTAATGTATAGAAATATCAAATCATTATGTTGTACACCTGTAACTAATATAATATTGTAAGTCTATTATGCTTCAAACAAACAAGCAAGCAAGCAAATTTGAGACATTTTGTTTTTGTGCTAGCAATACAAGTATGCTGGTCACTTACCCTCTCTAAGATCCAATTACCTCATCTAGATAATTAGGGTAAGGACTAGTTGATCTCTAAGAGCTCCATGCTCAGACTGTACAAATCAGAAGTGTAGAGTTCAAGGATGAGCTGAAGCTTGGATTAGAGTACACAGGGAGAGGGTATAGAACAAGAAAACAGGAAGAGTGGATAGTCCAGAGATTGAGATTAGCAATCTTTAAAGAGCAGACAGAAGGAAAAAACAGAACAAAACAGGAAAAGGCACATGAAAAAGAAGAGCCCAGAGAGGAAATACTATAATTAGGAGCATGGGGTTCCAGAAGTCCAGGGACAAGACAGTTTCAAGGGAGCATCACTACAGTCATAGGCTCTAAAAAAGTCACATAAGATGAGCAAAAAGAGTCCAGTGGACTTGGTGATTAAGTCACTGGATTGGTGACCCATGGTAGTGCCATTTCAGTAGAGTTGCAAGAAGCAGGAGATAAACAAGGAGGCAGCTAAATTGTTGTGGGTTGAAGAATTAAAAGGAAGTGAGTTAGCGGATAGTGATTAAACTATTTTTTCAAGAAGCATGGTTAGAAGCGATAAAGTGAAAGACGGCAGTAGACAAAGATGCACAAATGTGTGTATGGGTGTATTTAATTTTAGAGAGACTTAATCCATTACTACTTTTCATGTTAGAGGTTAGTTTTGTTTTTTGTTTTAAAATAGAGGTTGGACTAAAACCTCAGACCAGTCTAATGCTGTGCTGTCCAATATGGTAGCCACTAGCCACATGTGGTTATTTAACACTCGAAATGTGGCTAATTTGAATGGAGGTATACTGTAAATGTAAAATAAACATCAGATTTTGAAAACTTGGTATGAAAAAAAGAGTATGAAACATCTCAGTAATTTTTATATTAATTACATGTGGCAGTGATAGTATTTTAGATACCTTGGGCTAAATGAAGATCTGTTAATTAAGAATAATTTTAACTATTTCTTTTTACTTTTTAAAAAATGTAGCTACTAAAAAACTCAAAATGACATATGTGCCTCACATTATATTTCTATTGGATAGCACTAGTTTACCCACCATCTGTAACCCTGATTACTCATTCAGTACTGTTTCCTCCACATTTTCCTATCTGTATCCCAGCAAGCAAAAATGTCATTCTTGAGTACATAATATCTGTAAGATAACAAATCAAGATTTGCCATTTTTCTTTTACTTTCCCTTAATCGTGATTACTAGGAAAACAGAAGCTTAGTATTTAAAGCGTGAATAATTCAGACACCTTGATTCATTAGATAACACTAATATATGATAAATGCTTAAAATTCATTTTTTAATTAATTAATTTCTTTTAGCTATAACTGACATGTAACATTATTAGTTTGAGGTGTATAATATAATGATTTGATATTTGTTACAGTATGCAGGTTTTCAAATTTTCCCCTGCTTTAACTTACATTTTAAATTAAACAACTCAATCATGTTAAACAACAGGGCTTCAACTATCAATTAAAATAAGTCATAAAATAAATCACTATATTTCTGTTACCTCAATCTAAGGATCAAGTAATTGGTCCCTGCATTTTTCCACAAGGCAGAATGTAATAGAGATGCCTGTTCTTTACATATAGAATTCAATATTTTGTTAGCAAACATATATATACCTATTATGTATAAATAATTATTGAAATAATAATGTACCCCCCTACACTCAAACTATTAATTGTGTGTGTCATATAGTCACAATAAAGAGGAATGCAAATTAAACGCAACAATAAAATTATCTGAAGGTGTCAATGGTAAGTTATTCTATTGCATGTGTTTAATAATCTAGCAGATAAAATTTACTCTTCAGGTAAATAACAATGAATACACTATTATCATTTTTTTAGATTTCACATATAAGCAATATTATGTGATATTTGTCTTTCTCTGTCTGACTGCTTTACTTAGCATGATAATCCCTAGGTCCATCCATGTTGCTACAAAAGGCATTATTTCATTCTTTTTTATGGCTGAGTAATATTCCATTGTGTATATATACACATCTTCTTTATCCATTTATCTGTTGATGGACATTTAGGTTTCTTCCATGTCTTGGCTACTGTAAATTGTGCTGTTATAACTATTAGGGTGCATGTACCTTTTCGAATTATGGTTTTCTCTGGATATACGCCCAGGAGGGGGATTGCAGGATCCTGTGGTAGCTCTATTTTTGGTTTTTTAAGGAACCTCCATACTGTTCTCCATATTGGCTGTACCAATTTACATTCTTACCAGCAGTGTAGGAGGGTTCCTTTTTCTCTACACCCTCTCCAGCATTTATTACTTGTAGACTTTTTGATGATGGTCATTCTGACCAGTGTGAGGTGATACCTCATTGTAGTTTTGATTTGCATTTCTCTAATAATTAGCAGTATTGAGCATCTTTTCATGTGCCTGTTGGCCATTGGTATGTCTTCTTTGGAGGAATGTCTATTTACATCTTCCACCCATTTTTTGATTAGGCTGTTTGTTTTCTTGATATTGAGCTGTAATAAACTGTTTGTATATTTTGGAAATTAATCCCTTGTCAGTCGTATCATTTGCAAATATTTTCTACCACTCTGTAGTAGGTTGTCTTTTCATTTTGTTTATGGTTTCCTTTGCTGTGCAAAAGCTTTTAAGTTTAATTAGATCCCATTTGTTTATTTTTGTTTTTATTTCCATTACTCTAGGAGATGGGGCCAAAAAATATTGCTGCAATTTATGTTAAAGAGTATTCTGCTTAGAGATTATCATAATAAGTGAAGTAGGCAAGACAGAGAAAGACAAATATCATATGATATCACTTATATGTGGAATCTAAACAAATGATACAAATGAATTTATTTACAAAACAGAAATAGACTCACAGACATAGAAAGCAAATTTATAGTTACCAAAAGCAAAGGTTGAGGAGGAGGGATAAATTGGGAGTTTGGGATTAAAATATACACACCACTATATATACAATAGATAACCAACAAGAACCTGTATAGCACAAAGAACTATACTCAATATCTTGTAATAACCTATAATGGAAAAGAATCTAATAAAGAATATGAATGTATATAACTGAATCACTTTGCTGTATACCTGAAGCTAACACAACATTGTAAATCAACTATATTTCAATTTAAAATGTAAAATTTTTTTTTAAATTCCAAAAAAAAAAAAACCCAAACCAATGAATACACTAACCTTCTGCTTATCTAAGATCTTCATTGCATAATACTGTTCAGTGGCTTTATGTTTCACCAACATGACTCTTCCAAATGAACCTGTTCCAAGGGTTTTTTTCCTTTCAAAATCTTCCAGCCCAGCATTATTCTACATATACATGAAAAAATAAACTTTAAAATTAGAAATTTTTATAAGAAGACTATGAAAACTATAATAGATTTAATGATATGCTATCAGAATAGGTAATTTATAACTATCCATTTAAAAACAATACAAAGAGACTACTGAAATTGCAGATTATTGGTTCTATTTTTCCCTTTGAATAAGAAAGGATCTAATATTTGAGAAGAGACTTACATCGTAAAACAAAGTATAATAGTAATGTGAGGAAGTAAGATCCTCAGTTTAAATATGAAAGGTCATATTCTAATATGGATTCATAGTATTGGACTTCTAATAAATTAGCTCCATATTTTAATAATTACAAACTGACCAGAAGTATGCAATCACGGAAGCCAGTCTTAGTGCACTTACAAATAATTATAATGAATAGATAAGCTGAGGATCAGAGTCCTTTCACTAGAGTTACCTCTGAAGAAACATTTCTATCCTTATATGAACTAGATAATAACAGCATGAGAGATACTAATGGTTTTCTCTCTCTGATGTGATAATAACCCAGTATTACCTAAAAAAGTAACAATAAGGTAAAAAAGAGTTCCTCACTCCCACAAAGATAACCAAAAGTCGGAGTCCCAGAAGAATAATCACTCTCTTTATCCTTGAAAGATGCTTTGTTACAAGCAAACATCTTTGTTTGGCTTTGACTATAGCATAGAAGCAAAGAATTGGAGGCATCAATCTATTGAATTTGTTGCTGCCACAACAAAATGAAAATTACTAGGAACAAATTATGTGCTAAGTGGCACCAAATAGTAATTGCTAACCCATTTGTTTAATAGGTTTTCATTATAAACATCTTCATGAAAATCTTGGAAAAAATATTTCCAAGGGCCATTCTGTATAGCATTAAGCTTGAGAAAAATGTGATGCAATATGGTTCTTTTATAAGTGAGGAATTTGGATTGCTACCGGAATTCACTGTAGTTGGACTTGATCTTTTGCAAATCAACCTTGCCTTTGGAGACACATCATAGCTTCTTACTGAATCATTAAGGAGAAAGCAAGTAACTCTAAGTTTTTATTTATAAAACTTGTTTTCATTCTTATTTCTAATAATTTTAAATTGCCATGAGATTCTATATGAATACAGAAAGAAAAAGTCCTTATAATTCTGATTGAATTAATTATTTAATTTTATGGATTAATATTTAATTTTTGGTTTCATCAACAACAATGGATTGAAATGTTTAATAAAGTTCCCAACTAAATAATGAAAATAAACATCATTAATAGACAACAAAACATCTCTTTCTGCTAGTCACTGCTTTTCATACGAATATGCCATCTTCCTCATAAATTATATAGCTCATACTCTAAATCTTGGTAATGATGGCATCTTCATAAAACATAACATTTTATTTAGAATTAAATATTTTTTAGTGAAAAAAATACTTCAAAAGGATTTTTATGCTAGGAAAAAAGTTTTCAAAATTTCACCTACTATTAAAGGTCATTAATTATTTATAAAAATAAATTCAAAAAGAGTTTTTGGCAAGTGTAGATGGCTCTTTTTATATACAATTTTTAGATCTTAGTTAAGATCTAAAGTACTTAAATTATATAGAACTTAACCCATCAAAACATTTATGAAAGGATCCTAGAGTACTTAGTATGTTGTCAGTAGCCAAGTATTTGTGATTCAGAATTTGAAACTGTATAATATGATCCCTAATTGTCATAATTAATAAAAATAATAAATATGCTATCAAAGGCATAAATCAAAATTACTAGAATATTAGAAAATATCAAGAGTTTGTAGCAACTTGGAATTAGTATCAAAATGTATAATCAGGTATTACATCAGAAATTAGTTCCTTCTCCAATTTAGGTATACATAAAATTATTAATAAATCAAAACATAATGTTATGGCAAAATTCTCACGTTCAGCTTATATTCATTAACACTACTTGAAAATTAAACTTTCTGAAGTACTAAATTATTTAGGTGAGAATCATGATTTTACTTAAAGCAAGATTTTTAAATCATAGAAAATTTTAAATGTTCCTTACCGGAGCAGGATTTTCCCATTTTTTTAAAAAGTCTTCTTTGGCTTTGGCTAGAAACTCTTTCACTGAAAATATATTAAAAAAACAAAAACAAAAACAAATTTTGACTTCTAAGAATATTTATACTACATACATAAATACATTACACATAAATATACTTGCTTAAAAAACACAGACTTAAGTCAACTATGGTTGCTGTGAAACGTGTATTCACAACCATGATATACTAGAGAGCTATTTAGTTACTCTAAAGAAGAAGCAAACAGTTTCTCCAGTTTCTAAGAATATCTAATACTGTTCTCTATGGAGGTCACTTTGATAATTTCAAATTTAATAATAAAAATACTGTTCCTGAAAACATACCTGAAAGTAATGAAAAAAGTTAGAAATCAATATAGGACAAAATACTTATTGTAAATAAATAAGCCAGCAGATATTAACAGAGCCTTTAAAATAAGAAGTAAAAAATCTGGAGAATGTCAATTTGTTGATTTGTGGAGTTTCAAAAATAACTGACTTTGATAAAGGGCTGTTTTCAGGTATAAGGATTTATATTATTAGATTTGTATCCTCTCTACTAAAGGTAAAGAGAAAGGGAAAAACTACAGACTAACACAAAGAATAGCCACAAAGACTTAAAAATAAAACAGAACAAACCACAACCAAAAAACCCAAACAGCTTAAAACTCTCATTCTAAATTTGGAGCAAACGAAATGCCTGAATGCCTAATTTATAATATAAACTAAAGTAAAGCAATTCAAAATCAGATGTTTATATAGTGATCAATAATAGCCACATTATTTTATGGAGCTGTGGTTTGAAGTTTTAGATTTGATAAATGATGAATCATTTAAAAGGATTCCTCTTTTTCATTGTCTTCCCACAAAGCTATTAACAATGACTTCTGTTTACAAAATAACTTCAGGGTTTATAAACAAATAGGAAAAAAATTCCAGAGAGATGAAATGGCATTAACAAAATGTATTATTTTTCCCATAGTTAGGTTTGAGAGAGCAAAACCTAACTACACAAGAAGTAATTATTTTAGCCTTCCTTTTTTTTTGGGGGTGGGGAGTTCCCAATATTCCTCTCATATCTGAATCTATAAATAAAGATGAAAATAGGATTTAAATAGTGTTGAAATAGTAAAAGGCTAAACAAATGGCACAGTGGCATTTATTTCAGAAGTAATAATAAGAATGATGATAATGATGATAAAAAGACAAAAGTTCAATGAGGGGTTCACAAATACTTTAATAAGATCTTCTAATGATGCAGTAGTATTAAACTGAGGCATGTAACATATATTATAATTTCCTCCTTTACCCCCACTGAAGTACCTTTGGCAGAATACTGTTAAACAAGAAAGCTGCTGGCATTTTAAGTGCTTTGGGATTTCAAAATGGTGTTAACAGGTACCAACAGCAGACATTAGTTTTTATGTAACACTAGTGTGCATTTCTGAAGATATTATTTTACTACTTTATATAAACTGTCACTTGTATTTTGCAAAATACTCTCAAAATACCTATTTTAGAAAATTTGAGAAAAATAATTTTTAAAATTAGAATCTTTCCATTGTATGAAAATCTCATTCACCAAAACAATGAATCAAATAATTGCAACTAATTATGCAAATATGATCTAATTCTTCCTGGGGGTGGATTTGGGGGTGGAAAATTATTACATTTTCTTTGAGTTTAGGAAGGTTCAAGTCATTCTACTTCTAAAAAGTTAATATACTAGTTACAACTGAAGAAGAGTGGTTTTATAAGATCTTTTTTTTTTTTTTGCATGAAACAGACATCTGCACATGCCATTGACTTGGAAACAACAGCTATAAAATAAATTAAAAACATAATTTATTGCTAAATGCAACTGTGGCTTTTAAGAAACAACTTGTGATTCCCAAAATATACCTCTGATTTCTTTTGAAAAATATTTTTAGTTATTTTCTATCTATAGAACTTGCACATCAAGTTGCAGCATAAACTCTCCAGATGCCTGCATGACTACAGATAATTTGAAGACATGGAAGAAAATCAGGAAAAGGAAAAAATCCCTAACATCCTGTTTCAGCTTCTCCTGTCACTTCTTGCTAATTGGATCTTGAGTTAAGAAAAAAGTAACTGGTCAAAGGAAGGACTGGCAGTATTTGCCAAAGATGGTAAGTTGAAGGAAAATTTCCTTTTTTCCTGCTTGGTGAATAAACTAAAGGAAAAATTTTAAGTACTACTGAATTTCATACACTAATAGGATATTCAGGAAAATCTTTGAAATACTCTCTGTACTCATCAGTATTCTGAGTTTACTGTCAAGTAACACTGTAGAAAGTAAATAACAGTTCTCATAAAGGTCTTATATGAAAATTATCAGAAATGGTATGAATTAAAGATGTTAAATTTTGCAAATTATTTCAACAAATAGATTCCCTTTTAGAGTAAGGATAAGCATTAATTATAATGTCATTAAATAATTCCACAAAGAAAACTCTGTTCCTGCAACACTTTTTGTCACATAAGTATACATATACACATGAAATGTCTGGTTTATATGTGTACTATTTAGATGCAAAGATGAACACAGTTAACTCTTTGTAAAAATATTGGTTAACCAAAATATATACCTTATAAATATAAACACAAAAAATAAAATATTTTATAACATGCTAGATTACGAATAACTCTAAAACAATAGGCAATCTAGAACCACATGTATTTGCTTTGGATTTTATTATTTTTACACAGTGGTGAATTTAACTTTCTAAATGCTTTTCTCTAGTTATTTTTAAAGTTTATATCCACTGACATAAGGTGTTGGCAACTAATTAATAAAACGAGTGGTGGGAGACAGCCAAATTCAAACACTGCAGCACATTTAATCTGGAGTTCCCTATAAAGCATATACTTGAAGTTCTCAATTGTTTTCTTGTTGTGTTCGTATATAAGCCATATCTACACTTACACTCAATTTAAACCCTTGTGATATCCTGCAACAACCACAGGTTTTGGAGCTCAACACATATGAGTTATAATATTGGTTCTAATGCTTCTTAGTAATCATCAGTACCTATCTAAAGACACAGTGATTAGTAACACTCCTTAGGAAAAAATATCTCAACAAAGGATTTTTCTGCAAATATATTTTGTTCTGTACTGGTCAATAATGGAGCAAACTACGTACTAAAAAAATGAGGACACACCAAAAATTACCTCAATTTCTTCCCAGAAGTATATACTTCAATTACATTTATTTTCCACATAAATTTATTTTCTCTTCAGTTTAAGAAATACCAAAGGAATCTATATGTTCACCCAGGGTTGGTTTGTAGAAATATTTACCCACATTCATGAGATGAAGAAAGAAGAAACAAAGTGATAATTTTTATGCATATCTACAAGTACATTAAAAAAAACTTAAATCTTACCACCCTCAAAATATCTTTGAGTATATTTATACACACGACATTGTTAAAAATTAGAGAGTTCATTTTAAACATTAGGAAAATTTATTAAAAATTCAAGTATGGCATATCTTTACTCCATGTTATTCAGATAATTCTGCAATGTTTCACTAATTATAGTTAGTAAATTTATTTACTGGGCAATTTTTGGTTCTGTGTTGCTGCTAGATTCTAGATTGCTACTGATTATAAAAAGGGCATGTTGTTCATTACAGTGTGCCATTATGCGAAGCTTAAAGGAGGTTATCATTCATGTTTTATAAGAAGGGTTTAGAAATCTATTACTGTACAGATTATAACTACGCCAGATATTGAATTCTCCAGTTTTCTTTGTAATGTGATAAATGTCACCTCTCTCTTTGACACCTCTTTTACAATAAAAGCACAATTTTATTTAACTTCTTTTAATGGATGTCAGAAAATACAAGGGAAACAAATAGAAAACAGAACGAAATAGAATATAAACTTCCTAGGGTAAATACCCAATTAAAATATTAGCTGTTTTACTCAAAATTTACAACTATATTTTTCTTTCAAAAACCTTTCATTAACCTGGGTTATCTAATTTAAGTGGTGTGTATTAATCTGTCTTATGCTACCCTGTACAGCTCCCACTATTTCACAGTGCTATATTTGTTGTTTCTAAAATATCACACAAGAAACTGCTATATAAATAATTTTTGTGGATAAAACTCAACATAAAACTAAATAAACCATTTCTCCCATCAACTAAAATATTTTATTAACTCAGAATATTTTATAAAAATATAACTTTAAGAGGAGCATAACAACTTGCAAACAACCAAATAAAAAGTTTTAAAAGGTAACATTTGTTTTATTAAAAGTAATTGCCTACCAGATACTTCTGAAGAGGAGCAAGCTTGTATCCGAAAAATAAATTAAACAATGATTAAATGACACTCATAAAAACAGCATATTAGCATGAAATCACTTATACACATTTTTACAGAATATCATGTACAGACTAAAACATTAATGTAGAAATGATTATTTGAACGTATTCAAATAGAATATTTTAAAATTAAATGGTTAGGAAATAAAATCAATAATTACTGTTCAGCGCCAAAATCAATACCATTCTAATTTTCCTTAAAACAGCTAACAAAAAATTTAACTCCTCATAGCAATAGCGCTAATAATATTAAGTAGCATATACTGAAATACACATCCTATAACTACTGCAATGCCATCTCTGGACTTCTGTTCTTTTTCAAAACTCTACTGTAGGAAAGACACTCTGAAGCTAAAGGGGAAATAGATGAACCACTGTAATAGAATGTGACAAGGATTACAACTAAGAAATCTACAGGTGCTATTCGAGCTCAAAAGAGGAAATTCTTGGGTAGTAAGGTAAGGCATAAAAGATGATGCAGCATTTGTGCTGAATCTTGAAGGATAAACAGTTCCTCTGGCAGATGAAGTTGAAGACAAAGATAGGCTGGGATGATCTTGAATCAAATGCATAAAGGAAAGAGCATGGTTTACTCAGGAAATGTCAACAGACCTGAAATAGCTGCAGCATAGGGTAAAAGTGTACAGCAGCGGTGGGAGGTGAAGTGTATGGGCAAGAAAGTGCCCAAGCAGGGAGGTAGCTGCTTGCCACAGCGACGCTTTTCAGTATGTGGAAAGGCACAGGAGTAAACTGAGTTATTCACAATTGCTGTACTCCATTTCTTCTGGGAAATAGGAGGCAAGATCACTTGCTAAAGAAAGAGGGGAGCCAGATAGAGTAAGGAGGAAGAACAGTGGGGCTACAGGTCTGAATATTTTAAATCTTGATGGCTATCCATTTAGGGAATAAGAGAAGGAGCTGTTCCTCTAAAATTTTCTATTAGGGAAAGAGCAAGTATTAGGTACTATAAGCAGTTGTTTCTTAATAGTATCTTTTTTTGTAATAAGTTAAAATATTTTTTTACTGAGCAGATTATAATTCATGGGCCCCCTAATCTCTTTGTAATTAAATTATTTTCATCTTCATTCTTTACCTAAATAAAAGCATTATTCTATTTAGGTTATTTAGTGTATGTTAGAAAGCACAAAACAGGATGGGAATGGAGGTAAATTAGTTATGAAAATACCAAGTTCTATCAACAAATAACAGTACAATCTCTTCCAAAACCTCTAGGAAGTGTAAATCTAGTGGACTGTAATACTGTCTTCTGCCACCCCTACTTCAAATACTCACCTCTTTAGAACTCTATACTTGTTATTTCTAAGTATACCCCCCCACACACATACATGCTGTAGTACAAATATTTTCAGTAAATTAATATAAAATATTCTAGTTGCTACAAAATGCCTCATAAAATCCAACTTATAGCAACAAAGCAAACAAATTATTCTGTAAAAAGTGGTTTCCTACCAGATGCTTCTGATGATTTGCGTGCTTGATCAAAAAGAATAAATTAAACAGATTAAATAACACATAAAATAACATACACACAAGAAGTTACCAACCCATACATGTTCATTAGATATTCACACATAGGAATAGAATGAAAAACACATATTCAAAAGTGTTTTATACAATGATTACAATTAATTCTTTGGATACATATATTTTTTTAACCAGTCAAAACCCTACTCTGGAAATGTATTAATGAAATATCGTATTTCTACCCCTTTAATCTGAAGAGCAATTGTGTTCACTTTGCTGAAGAGACACTTTGCTTCACCATATTCAAACATGTTTGTTCAAAGCAAATTCACTGTAACCTTAAAATGACAGTGGGTATAAAAAAACAACTTTAATTACTATAACTGTTATTTGTGTAGTTCAGTGGATGGGACCACTTAACGGCACAAATGGGCCTACTTTTGTTTTCTAAGATATTAATTAGTCTTGCACAAAGTCACACAAGAATGAGTGGTTGAAAATTTAATAGGCAATAAAGGCTATTCTTATTGCAATACTACTTACATTTACTCTTCTGTCCTCTGCTTACAATTTTTTATTAGTTAATTCTTTATCGTCTTGGTTACAAGTGAACATTATAATTGACCCACTCTTTCACTACACTGTTAAAAAATTTTTAAACTTTTTGTGAGACATATATATTTAAATGATCAAATTATAGAAAGAAACACATTAACTTATTTGACTAGTATCTATATGGACAGATGGATACACTATGAATTCACATAGTGTACTCATTCACTACAAATCACATGTACGTGCTTTCTCTCCAAACTTGCTCTCTGTCTAGGGATGCTGTGGATTTTCTAGGCCATCCAAGTCATGTTTGACTGAAGATGTTCCCTAAAGGATTTTGTGATAACACTTAAAGTAAATTTATAGTCATAAAACTAATGACCCAGGCAATTTTTGAAACGCTCTTTGAAATGTACTTTACTTCCTTAATTGTTCACTGAAGCTTTTTCTCAGAGGATATTATATCTACCAGAACCATATGCTAAAGATTTTCCATTTGGTCCTGAATTCAAATGTTCTGTCTTGTTGCCAGACAGTAGAGCTAGGAGTGGATCCCTAGATGATAGGGTATGCACGTTTTCAACTTAACTAAATAATAAGTGGCTCAATAAATGGTTGTGCCAGTTTATACTACCACTCTATCCTTGATGATCCATATCCTCAACAAAATGTGTTAGTTTAATTTTTACTTTCTAATTTTTGATAATCTAATGGGTATGAAATGATATCTGCTTGTTAAACATTAAATATCTCAGTAGAATTTTATAACTTTTTTCTCTTAAAGGTCTTATTCTTTTATTAGATTCATTCCTAGGTTCTTTAGAGCTTTGGTTGCTATTGTAAAAGGGAGACTTTTTAAAAAATTGTTTGTTGCTGATGTATAGCACATAGTTGATGTTTATATACTGATCTTATTATATGGCAGACTGGCAGACTCTCATTAATTCTAAAATAACACTGGTAGATTCTCTTGAATTTTCTATGTAGATAATCACATATCTGTGAATAATGATAATTTTTTTTACTCCAACTTTTTCTTGTCCTACCGTGTAGGTTATGACTCACAGTGTTATACTGTACAGATAGAGACAATGAGCATCCTACTCCTGTTCCTAACTTCAAAGAACATGTTTCTAACTGCTTTTCTTTCCCATACTTTACTTGTAAAGCTATTACTAGAATACATATATTTAAGAAATTAAGAATATCTCCTTTTTAATTCTTTGAAAAATTTTGTACAGGAGTAAAATTTTTGTTTTTTGAACTTGACTATAAAACTGTCCAGTCCTAATTTTGTTAAGTTTTGAATAAACATTTTAACTATGATTAAATCTTAAATAGGTACAGTTCTAATCAGTTCTCTTAAAAGTCTTCTCCATGAACTAAGCTTTGGCTCTGATGAATATTTTCTATTCCACTGATTTTTGCTCATGTCTCTATTAGTTTTTTTCCTTCTTTTGATTAACCATGCTGTGCTTTCTCTAACTTGTTTACTTGCATCCTTACATCACAAATGTCTTTCTCTTTTCCTAACATACACATTTAAGATTTTGTCTCTAAATCCTTTAGCTGTACAAGTTCTGATACATAATTGAATTTTAAATTTATGAGTTATTTCTTGACCTGTGTGTTATTTGAATTTTTTTAAATTTCCAAATATAACATTTGTGTTTACTTGTTTAATTAGTCTTTTATTATTGATTAAACTTAATTGCTTTGTGGTCAGAGACCACAGCCTATGTATCAATTCTTTAAAGTATATCAAATATGTGTAGTCAAATAATCAATTTTGTAAGTGTTCTGTATATTTCTGTGTATTCTCCAATTACTGGGTGAGAATTCTTTATATATATCTATAAATCTTACATAGTTATAATTTTTCCTTCTAAACGGCTCGATTTTGTTTTATATATTTTGAGGCTCTGTGGGAAGTGCATATAATTTTTTTCTCTTATATTTCTTTTTTATGTGATTATTAATTTAAATGGTAGTCTGTATGTGACAATTCTACTCTGACATTCTTGGTAGGGTCTAATGCTGTTGTATTTACTAAATATCTTTTGTTGTAGATTGTGTGTGTGTGTTATGTATCTATTTTGATTTTGGACTCTGAACTCAAAGCTCAGTGGGGCTTTATCTGTGAGAAAACCACAGGGTTTGATATGAGGATATGTTTTGTATTAGCTTCTGCCTGGCATCCGATAGATGTTACCAGCCTGGAACTGTTACTATAAGGTATTTTATTTAAAATTATTAAACCACACAATACAGATTAAAACGTGACAGCTACTGGAGAAGAAGCAGTTGATTACAAACTCTCAGGAAAAGCATCCCATACACATGCACACACAGCCCTCCCCCCTCCCCAGGAACCCAAGCCAAGAAATGTAAGCTTCCTTATTTTCTCCCTGTGTCAGTGGAGACGTTTTATTTTTTAGTCTATGCTTTCACTGAGGTTATGATCCTTTGAGGATCCTGGCTTTATACACGAGTCTAAGAAATCCCAAGTTGCATGGATCAAAGAACTTTTCTGTCTCTGTGAGGCCATTTAAAACAAAAGCCATTTTGTCACCAAGGTATGAAAATTTCCTCAAGGTAGTCAAAGTATGCTCCCCCTTACAGCTCTGGTTTTTCACTTACTATTTGACTTTTTGCACACTGGGGATTTCTATTATATTCTTGTAAATTCAAGTATTCATTTAAAGGGATGCTTGTTATATTTTATTCAGTATTTCTATGTGCTGTTGTATCTTCGTTAATTTTTGGTCTAGAAGGGTTTTCGAATTATCCAGTCTCCAATTTATGGATTTTTTTCTGTATAAGAAAAAATGTGTGTTAAGTTGTAAGATGCAAGGAGACCTGGATGTTTGTGGAATTCACTTTTTATCCTCGTAATTCAAACTTCCGTCAGGATATATTTAGGTGCTGGTATTTTTGTTAATTTTTGTCAATACACAATGAGCTCTTTCAGTGTATACTTTTAGGTTTTTCTTCAACTAAGTTTTCCTGAATCATAATTTTTTATGATTGTTTCTGTTCTATTAGTCATTATCTGTTCTGAAGGAATGCTATTCATTCAATTTGTAGAGTTCCTACTTTTATCTAACATACTTTTCACCTCATAATTTTTATCCTGTCCATTTTCCCTACATTCTGGTAGCTTTTATCAAGTTAGTTCTTTACATGTTCAATGTACCTTCCTGCAGTGATTATTTTGCTCTTTACTGCTTCTAATGCAGCTTTATACTCTACAAATGCCAGGTTCATTTTCTTATAAACCTTCTCTTATCATATCATTATTGCTTCTTTTCTATTCCTGCCTCTCGTCCAGCTCTCCTCTCATCCTAGTCTCTTGTTTCATCTTTTTATCTTTAACGTCTTATTTTATAGAGTCCACGTTCACTTGAAATTTTTAAGAATTCCATATAGATGCTATCTATAATTTCCTATTTTAAACCCTCCCTCATAAATATTTTCTAAACATAAGTTCATTCTCTTCCTCTTGAAGGCTGTGGACTTATCCTTGAGCATGATCTCTTTTATAGGCTCCACATTGGTACTTTTCTTGTTTATTCATTCATGAACAATGAGAAGCCTTTCAAAACTTTACAAATGCTCCCCCTAAATAAGGTGGATCCTCCCACCTCCTATTTGGGTATGTTAGAATCAACTTCTCAGATCTTTTAGTTGATATATATACATATTTATATTATCATTTAAATAATCCAAAATGGGAATGGAGCCAGGACTATAGGGTTCCTTACTAGTTGTGATGCCCGTCACATCAGGGAAGAGCCCTGTTATATCTGGAAGAAGAAAAGCCACTTTCTCAGCTTGATTAGACTAACAAATTTCTGGTTGTCCCACTTGTCCCAATTGTTTTAGAATGAAAGAAATCAGCAGTGTTGGATTTTCCACTCATCTCTCCCACAGTCTTTCTTAAAAGCTTCATCCATCCAAGTTAGTAAGGGTGAAATTATTTTTATTTCTTTTCCATGAAGGCAAGCTACTCAAAATAAAACTGTTAAACTTTGGCATCTGATCTTCAATCTGATACTGTACATTTCTAGGCAAGTACCCTTCCTTAATTCCACTGATATACTGTTTTTCCAGTTTTGTGTTCTTAAATTTTCAATTTAGAAAATATCGATCTAAAAAGGGGAATTACTCAAATGCTTTTGCTCAAGTCTGTAACTTTCCTGTAATTCAAAGCATAGCAAATCCTTTTCAGAGATTTTCCCTCAACTACCACAAGACCAATCAGAGTTTTCATTTGAGATTTTGATATAATGATGCTAGTTATGTTCCGATAAGCACATGAACCAAAAAAATCAAAATACATGACTGATATTCTTCAATAATGTAATAAAGTGTTGTACTATGTAAAAAATGGATAAGTTTTAATCATTCATTTATTTCACAAGAATTTATGAGTTCATTACTATGTTTGGGGCACTAGGCTAACCACTGGAAACACAGAGATGAACACTGCACTATCCTTGACTTAAGGAGTTCAAAGGATGGTGATTGGAAACTGATATGCAAATATGTAATTTCAGTATAATACAAATAATTGTTATAGTTTATAAGTTTGCTTTGGGAGTATAGAGGAATCATCTGACTCTACAGAGTCAATAATGGAGGCACTGAAAAGCATAGCTGGTTTTCAGAATTTTTATGATAAAAGATATAAATATGGAAAGGGAGCAAGGAATAATATGTAGTATAATATGACTAGATCAGAATTTTATGAGAGTGGTGCAAATAAAGCTAGAAAGGCAGGCCACTGCTCTCATATGCCCCACTAAGGAGTTTAGCCTTTGAGAGGCACTAGGAGTAACTGAAAGTTTTCATCTTGGGTTAAGAAATGGGTGTATCTGCAGTTTTAAAATGGCAGCATGGAAAATGGCCTGAAGGTATATAAAACTGGAAGTTGAGACCAGTGAAGCTGTTACTGCAATAGGATTGAAAAGATACAGAATTCCTGATCTAAAAGCATTCTCAGTGTCAGTGATAATGGAGAAAATTGAGTGATTTTGAGACATTTCTAATGTAGAATCAATAGAAATTTATGGCTGAGTGCATGTCTGGGGAGTTAGAAACAAGTTCAGAGTGATTACAAGGTTTCTGTTTTAAGTTCCTGCATGGCGTGTGGGATCATTAACAAAAATCAGGATGAATGAAAAAGGAGCAGATTTGGGATGGAAAGAGAAAATTCACTTTTGCACTGAACATTCAGGTAACAACTGAAGATGTGGGATTGGATGAGATCATTCAGAGAGAATGCAGCATTAAAAGAGGGCTAAAGATAGATTCCAGAGAAAACTATTCCCCCAAAAAGCTGATATTTAATAGGCAAGAAAGGAGAAAAGAAATAGCTCTTTAACTAGAAAAGTACCACATACACATAAATATCACATGTATAGCTAAAGACTTAGATAAAAAGGTCTGGCATTTGCTCATTTTTACAAATAAACCACACTTCATTTGAAATTTTCCACATTTTGAAATGGCTGAGGCATTTAACCACTTATGAGTAACATTAGTTGAAACTGGACAGTCCTGAAAAAGTCAGAATGTTTAGTTGTCCTTACTATAATTCCTATGGTAAAAAAGGCTATAAAGGCAGACCAATATGATCAAGTATATCAAATACTATCTGAATAATCCATAGCTTTCCTGAAAGAAAAAGCAATAGAGAAGCAGTAACAATTTTCTTCAGCTAAAACCAACATATCCAATTGTAAAACCTCTAGAACACTTTCAAGGAGAAAAAACACACTGCCTGGATTCAAAGAAATACAGTATTTTAAGTATGATAACCAGGTATATTCAGTTTTGATATCCAAGAAATCCTAAGAAATGTTAACATGTTGCTTTTGTAATATTAGCCCAAATTTAAAACACTCGAACAGAAAGATCTATCTAACAGAAGAATAACAGGATAATAACAATAACAATTCATTTTTAATATATTATATGCAAAATTGTTCTTTTAACATCTAATATCATTCTATAAATAAATACCTAACAGTGTTGAAGAGGTTTATATTATACAGCAGCAGGATAAAAAATGTTTATTGGCAATAATGAGATGGTCTCCAATTATGGAAGAAAATGTTCATCTATTTGGAATTCTACCACTATACAGCAAAAATCCAACTCTCTCAGGTTCTGAATTCCAATTCCAAATCTTTTAAGTATAAACTATAGACTATTATAAGAGAAAAACCATATAACACTTCTCCTAAACATGTATCTGATTCAAAGGTTAACTTAATAAACATCCTCTTTTTTAGTTAAGCAAAAAGATGCTAATGAATTATGCTCTAAGCAAATATTTCTCCCTCTAACAACAGGATATCTATTTTTAGCTGCAGGTTTGGCTTAAAGTGAACAGCTTTTACCCTATGATAAACTGCAGTATATACTGTAGTATATTTTCTCAAAAAACATTTTTAGAAATGTTTAGAAAAAAATAAATCATATTTACAAAAACAAAAAGGAAACTATCACAAAAGTACTTGTTCTAACAAATTATTTCCCAAAATATTATTTCTAAAAATTTTAACAAAGGCCCCAAAACCAAAATGCATATATTTATTTCATCATTACATTCCTATTTCTCAATGAATTATAGTTAAAAGCAACAAATAAATCAATAAAATTTTGGCAACATCTTATTCAAAATTGAGTATTTTTTATATAACCAAAAAGAAGCTAACAAAAATTAATATTAGAAAGACAAAGCCAATAAAAGGAAAGTTTAATTATCTTCAGGATCAGATACTAAAAAAATTCCTCTTTTACCACAGTGGGTCTTTTACTCACTAATTTATAACACAATTAATAACAATGTATTAATGAATATAATGAATACAATAAATCACACCATAAAATAGATTAGAAACTGATTACTGGTATTGACTATTAATAGTGGTATTAATTGTTCACAGTTCTTAATGGATTTAAAAAGCATAATCCCTAAATGCAAAAGCATCAAGAGAAAATGTAATCCACTGTAGTTCTGGCTTTACAACTGCCCCTCTAAAAAACATTTTTTTGCTTTTATAGTTAAATATTTTTAAAAAATACAAACCTACAGAGTCTCAGAGAGCATACTTACCACTCATGATGAAAATCAACCTTTCCAAAACATACTGCTCAAAACAACAATCCAACAGCAAAGGGAGTTATGCTAATCTCTAGAGGTATAAGAACCGATGGTGTAAACACATACATTAGAGCATGCAGCAGACAGAAAATGAAAAGAGCTTTCTTTTGTTTTAAAAAGAGAAGCCCCTAGAAGCAAAGCATAACTGCTCAGTGTGAGATATCACTAGTAAACATCAGATTAATGCCAAAGATGTGCATAACTAGATTTAATTTCTTTCAAGCTAGTTATCCTAGGCTTCTTCATATACCACTAGAACAACTCAAAATGGCAGGGAGAAAATGTTCGAACCAGGATGTATAAGATGTTCTCAATTATATCAGCATGAGTTGTTACCACGGCAACATTAGACCAGAATTATCGGTTCACTTGTAACCAAGGAGTAGCTTTTCTAAAGCTTTAATCAGCCAAGACAAATAAAATGCCTTTTTATTTTAGAGCCACATGGTTTAAAAATTACCATGTTTCTTAAATTTAAGCACTTATCTACCATTTTAACATCTTTCAAAGATATTTTAAAAATTGCTGTTTTCTTCAAATACTCACACAATCCCATGTTGAACCTGGCAAGGAACAAACAGCAGAATGATTGCACCTAAACGTCTTTCAATTACACCAGCTCTTACTGCTAGCTGTGGACCTCACTGATATTAAAATGCTGTGTGCTGTTGCTAGTGACTATTGGCGATGAATCTTATTGCCCAGATCGCTGATAGCTTTCATTTTTCATGAGCCAGAAAGCTATACTGCAGCACAAATGTTAACCATTTAAACATTCTGTTATTATGGAAGAAACAAAATATAATACTATATCTTCATTTATAAAGGAGAATTGTAAAACAACTTATTTATAAACTTCCATTATATTCAGTACACAGTGTCAGATGCCACTTATGTGATTTTCAAAAGAGGGGAGTACAGAAAAAAGTTACTGACAATTATTGTTGAAGTGTAAAATCCCTTACATTAAACAGGATTAAGATGACAGATTGTATAGCAAGGTAGATGGTATGGTGAACAACTGTTCTGATTCCCAGAGACCCAAAATTTGTACCAAAATGGTACAAGGGATCTATAGAATGGTTCCTTGTTAAGTGGAATGTCACCAAGTGAACATGCCATTTTAAAAGTTGCCAGGTGAGACAGGACTTCCGGTGATGAGAGAATGAGTAAGTCAGCAAATCTTCTCTCCAAGAAACAATTATGAACTTCGACAAAATTATCAAAAACAATGACTTCATGGTTCTGGACATCTAGTAATCACAAACAAGAAACTGAGAAGCATTTATTCATGAAAAATTGCTACACTTTGCATGAGAACAGTGGGAGTCTGTGGTATTCTTGCTTGGTGCTGCTCCTGTTCCCCCACAGCTCAGTCAGTGCAGTACTTCTGTCAGGGTGGGGCTCCATGACAACCAGGAGCTTTACTGCCAGAGAGGGCTGACATGATTTGGAGAGGAAGCCAAAAAACCCCATACAAGTGATACCGTCTATTAAGAAAAAAAAGCAAACTGTAGCAAATAAACAGGGAAAGTATCCAGCTTTGCTAACCTGAAGTTGTGGCCTTAGTAGGGGTGAACAGTAGACTGATGGTCTAGCAAAAAAATTAGTATAAAAAATGGAAATGAGAGAGGCAGAGAGGGCCTAAATAAGCTCTCCACATATCCCAGCTTGACAAGGAAGCTATTCCATAGGAGAGATCCAAGAGGACCCAAAGGAAAGTTAAAGCTGGTACAGGCTTGAAAACTGCCTGAACATTGAATATGCTTTCCAACCCACAAACAGCTCCATCAACATAGACTGGCTCAGAATGTTTGAGCACAAACTCTGATTAATCACTGGATAATAACTAAGCTATGCAGGCACAGGGTAATCCCTAACAGAGAAATCAGTAGCCAGACAACATGGTGGATACAGCCCATAGATTAAAGCCATGGAAGTTATTAAAACAAAACAATATAAATAAAAACAATCCTGAGGGAAGAAAAAATAATCAGAATGCAGAGCTGCTACAAAATATTATTTTAAAAAGTCAAATTTCTGACAAAAACATTATTTAATCCATAATGAGGAAAAAAGATAGAAAATGTCTCTGAATGGTCCCAGATATAGGATTTAGCAGACAAGACTTCAAAACAGCTATTGGAAATATATCAAAAGAATAAAATGAAATTGTATTTAAAGAATTCAAGGAAAATATGATGGCAATGATACAACAAAGAGAATTTCAATATAATGATAGAAAGAGAAACTATTCAAGATATAAAAATTATAGACTTGGAAAGTACAATAACCCAAACTTTAAAACTCACTACACAAGCCCAATAGCAGATTTGAGGAGGGCAAAAGACTCAGTGAACTTGAAGATAGATCAATAGAAATCATCCAGTCTGAAGAATACAGAGAACAAAAGATAGGAAAAAAATGAACAGACCCTCAGAAGCCTGTAGGATATCAAGGGTATCACCATACATGTAATAGGAATCCTAGAAGGAAAGGAGAGAGACTAAGGGCAAAGAAAAACTATTTGAAGAAATAATGGTTGAAAATGTCCAATCTGATGAAAAATGTTAACCTGCAATCTAAGTTCAACCAATGCCAAGTATGATAAGTACAAAGAGATTCATACCTAGACACCTCATATTCAAGTTGTTAAAAGCCAAAGACAAAGAAAAAAATCTTGAGAGAAGCAAGAGAAAATGACTAATCATGTACAGGGGAAAAGCAATATGATTAATGATGACTTCTTCACGAAAATAAGAGAGGCCGGAAGGCAGTGGAATAATGTATTCAAAGTGCTAAAAGAAAAAAGAAACAAACCTTTTCACAATTCTCTATCCGGGAACACTATCCTCTAAAAACAAAGGTAAAATAAAAACATTCTCAGATAAACAACAGAGGATATGTGCTTCAAGCAGAAATACTGAAGGAAGTTGTTCCAGATGAAAAGACACTGGACAATACTCAAACTGACAGGAAGAAATAAAGAGTACTAGAAATGATAAATATATAAGTAAAAGACTATATAAACACATTTATCTTTCTTTTCTTAATTTCTTTAAAGACCTTAAAATTGTATGAAGCAATCATTGTAACACTGCATTTCTAGGTTTATAAAAATATAAAGGTAAAATATGAAAATGACACAAAATTAGAGAAGAAATGGAGCTATATTGCATCAAAGTAGCTATATTTTACTAGAAAAGTAGATTGTGATAAGATAAAATGCATATTTTAACCCCTAAATCAACTATTAAGAAAATGTCTTTTTAAAATGTAGTTTAAAAATCAAAGAGGAATTAAAATGGCATCCTACAAATATCTGTTTAACACAAAAGAAGGAACAGAGGAACAATACAAAAACTCTTAAGATATATAGAAAACAAACAGCACAATCGAAGATGTAAAGCCAACCATATCAATAATTACATTAAATGTGAATAAACAGATCACAAGGCAGAAATTATCAGACTGGATTAAAAAAGGTCCAACTATATGCTGTCTACAAGGGCCACACTTTAGATTTTAAGATAAAAATAGGTTGAAGGGAAAGGAGAGAAAAAGTTATACCATATAACAGTAACCATAATACAGGTGGAATACCTATATCAATATCAGACTATTAAATAGACTTTAAGACAAGAAATATTACTGAAGTCAAGAAAAGGAAATTTCATAATGATAAAAGGGCCAATACTTCTGGGAAATTTAACAATTAGAAATGTATATGCAATGAACAAAATAGTCTCCAAAATGCTAAAACAAAAATGACAGAATTGAAGGAAGAACTAGGGACTTCCCTGGTGGCGCAGTGGTTAAGAATCCACCTGCCAATGCAGGGGACATGGTTTGATACCTGGTCTGGGAAGATCCCACATGCTGTGGAGTAACTAAGCCCGTGTGCCACAACTACTGAGCCTGTGCTCTAGAGCCTGCATGCCACAACTACCGAAGCCCTAGAGCACCTAGAGCCCGTACTCTGCAACAAGAGAAGCCACTGCAATGAGAAGCCCACACACTGCAACGAAGAGTAGCCCCCGCTCGCCACAACTAGAGAAAGCCCACACGCAGCAACGAAGACCCAACACAGCCAAAAATAAATTAATTAATTAAAAATTTAAAAAAAAGAAAGAACTAAATAATTCAAAAATTATAGTTGAAAATTTCAATATTCTTCTCAATAATTTATGGAAAAAAGAAAATCAATAGGTTACAGAAAACTTGAATATAATATCATTAAAATGACATTTATAAAACACAGCATCATAACGTCAGCAGAATACACATTCTTTTCAAGTACACATTGAAATTCTCCATACTAATCATATGCTAAGCAATATAACAAATCTCAAATTAATTTGAAAGGATAGAAAATTCATTCAAAAAATGATCTCTTATCATAGGAGAATTAAACTAGGAATCGACAACAGAAAGAAATTTTGGAAATCCCAATATCTGGATTTAGATCACAAAGAAATCCCAAAGGAAATCAGAAAATATTTTGAACTGAATGGAAAAAACCCCACAAGAAAACAACATTTATGGGATATAGATAAAGCATAGCTTAGAGGGAAATTCACAACTTTAAACACATGTATTAGAAAAAAAGAAAGGTCTCAAATCAATAATTTAAGTTTCCACCTTAAGAAACTTAGAAAGAAGAGCAAATTAAACCAAAGCCAAAAAGATCACAGCAGAATTCAATGAAATGGAACATAAAAACAATAGAGAAAATGAAGAGACCAAAAGTCTTACTGATAAACCTTTAGCTAGACTGACCAAAATTAAGACAAAACAAAACAAGACAAAATAAAACAGAGAAGACACTAATTACCAAAATTAGGAATGAAAAGATGGCATAACCACTGATGCTAGAGAAATTAAAAGGATTAAAAGAGAATACTATGAACAACTTTACATAAATGATATAACTTAGATGAAATGGACAAGTTCATAGAAAGACACAAATTACCAAAACTAACTCAAGAAGAAATAAAAAATCTGAAAAGACTTATAAACAAACAAAAATATTAAGTCAGTAATTAAAATTTTTCCCACAAAGAGAAGGTCAGGTCCACATGGCTTCACTGCGGAACTCTATGAAACATTAAAAGATATAATACCAATCTGACACAAACTTTTCTAGAATATAAAGAAGGATGTAATACTTCCCAACTTATTCTATGAGCCCTGATGACAAAACTGACAAAGATCAAAAGAAAATTACAGATCAATATCCATTCCAATGCAAAAATCTTTATCAAAATATTAGCAAACCTAATTCAGCAGTATATTAAAAGGATTATACACCAGGACCATGTAGGATTTATCCCAGGAAGGCAAGGTTGGTTCAACATTGAAAATTAATTAATGGAATACACCGTATTAATAGAATAAAAGACAAAACTACATAAACATCTCAATATATGTAGCAGAAGCATTCTACAAAATCCAGTACCTGTGATAAAACCTCTCAACAAACTGGGACTGGAAGGGAACTTCCTCAAGCTGATAAAGGGTGAATTTGGGGGTGAGGTGGAGAGGGGGACCCTATAGCTTACATTATATATAATGGTGAAAGATGGAATGCTTTTCCTAAGAATGAGAATAAGGCAAGGATATCTACACTCACCACTTCTTCACAACTTTGTATGAAAGGTTCTAGCCAGTGCAATGAGGTAAGAAAAAAGATATTTAAAAAGATATTAAAGGCATATAAATTGATGAGAAAGAAATAAACCTGTCTTTTTTGCAGATGACATGATTCTATACGTATAAAATTCTAAGGAATCTATAAAGAAACCATGAGAACTAATAAGTAAGTTTATCAACATCATAGGATATAATATATATATAAATCAATAACATTTTAAATACTAGGAACAAGCAATCCAAAAATGAAATTAAAAGAACAGCTCCATTCACAATGGTATTAACAGAAAAAAAAAATACTTAGGAATCCATTTTAACAAGACTTGCTCACTAAAAAAAAAAACAGGAAACATTGCAGAGAAATTAAAGAACATCGAAATAAATGGAAAGCTATTTCATTTTCATGGACTTCAAGACTCAATATTGTTAAGAGAAGAGTCTCCACAAATTAATCTATAGATTCAACGAAATCTCTATGAAAATCCCAGTGGGCTTTTCTTTAGAAACTGACAGGCTGATTAAAATTTATATGGAAATGTAAAGGACCCAGAATAGCCAAAACAATTTTGGAAAGAACAAAGTTTGAGGACCTACACTACTTGATTTCAAAACTTTTTAAAAAGTTACAATAACCAAGACAATGTGGTATTGCCATAGGATAGACATACATTGATCACTGGGACAAAATTGAGAATTCAGAAGTGAACTCCTACAATTATGGTCAATTGATTTTTGACAAAAGGTGCCAAGATGATTAATGGAGAAAGAAAGGTCTTTTCAACAAATGGTGCAGTAAAAATTGGATATTTATATGAGTTAAAAAAAAGAACTCCACTCCATAGCTCACACAAAACAACACAAAAAATTAATTTCTAGATAAAAGCATAGAATAAAAATCTCCATTACCTTGGGTTTGATAAAGATTTCTTAAGATTTGGCACCAAAAATACAATCCATCAAGGGAAAAAATGATAAACTGGACTTCATTAAAATTACAAACTTTTGCTCTTCAAGGATATCATTTAAGAAGATAATACAAGCCACCAATGGGGAGAAAATATTTGCAAATTATTTATTTGGTAAAGAACTTGTGTTCAGAATATATAAAGAACTTTTAAGACTTGACAATAATAAGAAAAAAACCCTCAATTTTGAAAGTGGGCAACAGATTTGAAAATACATTTTTCCAGGGTAGATACATGAATGGTTTATAAGAACATGAAAATATGCTCAACATCATGAATCATTAGGGAAATACAAACTGAAACCACAATTAAGTACCAATTCACACACACAAGAATGGCTAAAATCAAAAAGACTGATGATACCAAGTATTAACAAGAATGTGAAGAAACTGTAACCCTCCTACATTGTTGATGGGAATATAAAATATTAAGCTACTTAGGAAATCAATTTGGAAATTTCTTAAAAAGATAAACATAAACTTACCGTATGACCCAGTTATTCTACCCCTAGATATCAACTCAAGAGAAATGAAAGCATATGTCCACCCAGTCTTGCATGCAGATAGATAGAGCAACATTATCCAAATAAACCAAAAACTGGAAACAATCCTAATGTTCATCAGTTGCTGAATGGATAAACAAAAATGTTACATCCACACAATACAGTACAATTCAGCAATAAAATAGAGCCAACTATTGATATGTTCTATAACATGGATGAACCTCAAAAACATTATTGTAAGTTCAAGAAGCCAGCAACAATAGATTATATATATTGTATGATTCCATTTTTATAAAATATCCAGAAAAGGAAACCTGTAGGGATAGAAAACAGATCTGAGTTTGTCTGAGGTGGGGACTGATTGCAAAAGAGAACAAAAGAACTGTTGGGGGTGATGAAAATGTTCTAAAACTGAATTGTAGTGATGGCTGCACAACTCTATATGTTTATTAATAAACACTGAATTGTACACTTATGAGTGAGTCTTATGGCATGTAAATTATATTTCTCTTTTTAAAAAAGTTGTCAAGTGCTTCTCTACATAAGTAGAGTCAATCTGAGGCAGATCTTCTTTGCTGTGGGAAGAATCACTTCAGCGGACAACTTAAATATGTAAATTTAAGGCTGGTAGGCATCTATTACCTTGGGGGAATGATCTAACAAAACCCTTTGGAGCTTGGTAAAGGTTGTTCCTCTCAATACCCTATGGTAAAGAGAGCTAACAAACTGGAAGGAGGTAAGTAGATCTGCATTAAAAATAAAACAGGAATTTGAAAAGGAGGGATCAAAACCTAGACCCCATTCTTTCTAAGGTTCAGAATTACGAGAACTTCTTATCGATTTTAGTGATAGTATCTGTGGCCCATGAGTAAGAAGGCACACTAAATAAGCTTTATCGAAGAATAAAGGAGAATCTGGTGATTTAGGCTCATATTAGGGGCTCTGTAGGTCAAATTCAAGTACCTACCGAGGACAGGCAGGTAAAACAACAGAAGTAGTGAAGTGTGAAGGCTAGAGCAAATGAGACAGTATAAATCCTGACGAAAGAGAATAGTTATTCAGTGCAAATTCCCCTTTGTTCTCATATGGGAATAAGAGGCCACTGAAATCAGTTTTTCAAATGGTTCAAGAATATGAAAGTCCAGGGACTTCCCTCGTGGTGCAGTGGTTAAGAATCCGCCTGCCAATGCAGGGGACATGGGTTCGATCCCTGCTCTGGGAAGATCACAGATGCCACGGAGCAGCTAAGCCTGTGCACCACAACTACTGAGCCCACATGCCCTAGAGCCCGTGCCGCAACTACTGAAGCCTGCACGCCTAGAGCCCGTGCTCCACAAGAGAAGCCACTGCAGTGAGAAGCGCACGCACCACATTGAAGAGTAGCCCCTGCTCGCCGCAACTAGAGAAAGCTTGTGCACAGCAATGAAGACCCAACAAAACCAAAAAAATAAAAATTAAGAATATTAAAATTATAAAAAAAGAATATGAAAGTCCAGATATTAATATGAAAGATCTTGTTTTAAAATCAGTATTTTTTATTTACATATAAAATAATGGTATCACATTCAATTATTTTAAAATATCATGAGGACTAAATAAAACATATCTGTGATTTACATCTGGGTCACAGACAACCAGTTTGCTATCCCTGGAAAGATGTTCAAGAAAGGAAGGCCAATTTTGGTACAGTGTGGGGATGAGTCAAAAGCACCTTCTCACATTCAACCTGGCATGAAGCCACGATGACTAAGCATGTAAGTATAAATTAAGGAAACTAAATCTGTGATATAAGCTTTGAATGAGTATAACATTGGAAAGGGTGGATCATCCTCCCATTAAGAATCAGTGTCTCATCAACTATACTCCAATAAAAATTAATTTAAAAATTAATACATATTTATACATATATGTATATGTATAGATGATTCACTTTGTTATAAAGCAGAAACTAACACAACATTGTAAAGCAATTATACTCCAATAAAGATGTTTAAAAAAAAAATTAAAAAAAAATTTTTTAATGAAGGGGTAACAAGGATTTCTTAATGATTGTTGTAAAATAATAAATAATAAAATTTAAATAAAATATGACAAAAAAAGAATCAGTGTCTCAAAAAAAGAAGAAAAGAATCAGTGTCTCCACAAGGAGACATCCTCCCATTAAGAATCCGGTCTCCACAAGTATCAGTGGCATCGCATCAAGAGCAAGGATACGTCAAATTCTTTGGGACCAGTTTAAACCGTGAAACTATGTAGCACTGGCAAAATCAATAGCAGCTGAAAATGAGATTACTAGCCTCTATACTAATCAAAATACCCATCTCTTTCTTCATCCAACGTTTGGAAAGAAGATTAGCTTCTCTGGAATGAGTAAACTCCCAGAAGTTTAGCAATACTTGAAGGGGACTGGAAGAAGATCCCAAGAAAATTGCCATTTAGAAGTCCTGCTAATTTGAGCAGATGAGTACAGTGATTAATTCGAATATTTCAAAGACGAGACCTAATATGTATCCCAAGTGGGCTACACTTGTTATACAACCATAACCAGACCCCAGAGCTAAAAGCAGCCATTGTTTTAGGAGTTGCAAGTAATATTCACTCCCTCAGAAAATGCATCATCCTTCCAGTTTCAAATTACTAGCTCTTTTTGGATGACATTTTATTTTCAAAGTTCTCTGACCAGCCTGTTAGTCTTCTGGGTCCTCATAATATGAACTAGGTCTCTGCAACTAACAGAAGACCTCAGACAGAAATCATTGCTATAGGACCCAAAGACCAGTTTTTCTTACAAACATATAGAAAGATTTCACAGAATGGTGATTAAGAGTGTTGGCTTTGGAGCCAGACTGCCTGGGTTCAAATTTTATCTATTAGTTATGTTACCTTGAGGAAATTACTTTACATCAATGTGTTTTAGTCTCTTTATCTGAAAGATGTGAATAATAATAGTATCCATCTTATTGGGTTTTTTAAAGGATTACATAAACTAATATATGCAATGTGCTTAGAACAATGCCTGACAGATAGTAAATAAGTGTTTCATGTGATAGTGTATATGACAATATTCCACCCAGGAAATGTGGGAGTGAAGTGGTATGAGTCACCACTATATTGCAGAATCAGATTTAGAGGATATACTTTATAATATGACTGAATCTCCAACCCAAGCGGATTATGGTACGTTGATTACCAAAGATAATGCTCTATTCAACAACTAAAACATGTCTCTCAGACCATTTGCTACTAATAATTGACCAATTTTGAAAAGTGGAAAATTTTTGATAAACACTAATAAGAAGAAAGTAAAGCATGCTTTTTGTGCCAGAAAATTATACTAGGGAATTTAAACATGTCTTCTCTGAATATTGAAACCAATTTAACTCCAAGAGAATATATTACATGTATATCTGGGATGCAATTTATTTAATACAAAAGCCTAAAATGGTTATAACAGTTCTCTACATTTGTCCTATAAAATATAAAAATAATGATATGCACAAAGATTTAGCTACAACAATGTTTATCAGTGGTTTTTTTATACGATAGCAAAAAATTAAGAACAGTCTAGATGGCTAGTGACTGTTTAAATAAATTGTGGTGCATCCTTAAGATGTGGTGCATCCTTAATACAAAACAGCCATCTTAAAAGATACTGTAGAACAAATCTTTACAATAAGGAAAAAAGTTATGAAACACTGTACGTAGAGATCCAAAGTAAAGGGCCAGTGGAAATTTGTGTATCTATGCACAAAATAGACTATATATAGAACAAGGTTAATAGTGATTATCTTTTGGTGGGATTATGTGTGATTTTTACTTTTTTGTTTGTTCTTTTCTATGGTTTGCAAATTTTCTCCAATGAAGACATAGTATTTGGTAATCAGATTAAAATGTTATTAGGGAAAAAGGGCTTCTCAAACTTTAATGTGCATATGAATCAGCTGGGTAATCTTGTTAAAATGCAGATTCTGACTCAGTAGGTCTAGATGGAGCCTGAAAGTCTTCCTTTTTAACAGGCTCCCAGATGATGCTAATGCTACTAGACTGGGACCACAATTGATCAAGACACTCTCAAGAGTATATACTCAATCTTCCTTCTCTAACCATGTAGTATGGCTATTCTTGTAAAACACAAGCAAGCACAAGTTTCTCATTATTACATTTGATATAGTACTTGGCATTGTTAAACACTCCATGGAAACATTTTCTAATTTCAAATCATTTAATATCCCGGTTTCTTAGTTTTACTATAAAGGCTGCTGATTACTCAGATTCTTATAAACAATCATGATAAAAATGTACAGGTAACACTGAAAAGTTCAGTGCCTCTGAAATGTGATATTTATTTACCAGGGTCAGATCAGCATTTCACTGTTTTTGGTTAATGGCCACAGGCCTTTAAAATAAATTGCAAAGATCATAATAGAATAAATTGAGAGAAAGCTTGTTAGTGTAAGACTGTAGTGATATTTAATGTTAATCTAACAAACAACTCAACATGTATTGAGAACTATGCTGGCAATACCAAAATAAATTGACAAATTCTATGCCTTCAAGGAGTTCAAAGTCAAACAGGGGAGAGAGGTAACTTGAGTACTAATGTAATATAATTTTAATACTATAAAATAAAACGTAATAGAAGTGAGTATGATATGAGAACACAGGAAGAGATCATGAATTCTAAAAAGGATAAAGAACAGAGGAACAGAAGAATGCTTTGGTGATTTTGTTACAAAGATAATATGTGAGCAGAGTCTTAAAGTATGAGCAAATCTCACCATTGGCAGTAGTAGGAACAGGAAATTCCAGGTAGAAGAAACATCATAAATAACCACTGTTGTTATAAAGGGATTCCATTGTCTGACTATTCATTGCCATGTTCACATAGTGACCAAAAGTGTTAGCTCTCATCACTAATTATTAAGAGAAATGCAAATCAAAACCACAATGAGATATCAACTCATACCAGACAGAATGGCTATCATCAAAAAATCTACAAATAACAAATGTTGGAGAGGATGTGGAGAAAAGGAAAGTCTCATAAACTATTGATGGGAATGTAATTTGGTGCAGCCACTATGGAGAACAGTATAGAAGTTCCTCTAAAAACTAAAAATAGAACTACCATATGATTCAGCAATTCCACTCCTGGGTATATATCCAGAAAAAATGAAAACAATAATTCGAAAAGATACATGCACCCCAACATTCATAGCAGCACTATTTACAATAACCAAGACATGGAAGCAACCCAAATGTCCATCAGCAGACAACTGGGTTAAGAAGATGTGGTGTATATATATATATATATATATATATATACACATACACACACACACAATAAAATAATACTCAGCCATAAAAAAGGATGAAATACTGCGATTTGCAGCAACATGGACGGACCTAGAGAATATTATGCTTAGAGAAAGACAAATCTGACTCAGACAGAAATGGAAACAGACTCATAGACATAGAAAACAAACAAACTGGTGGTTACCAAAGGGGAGAGGGAAGGGGTGGGGGACAAATTAGGAATATGGGATTAACATATATTGGGTTGGCCAAAAAGTTCGTTCTGGTTTTTTTCTGTAAGAGCTTACGGAAAAACCCAAACGAACTTTTTGGCCAACCCAATACGGACTACTATATATAAAGTAGATAAGCAACAAGGATTTAAAGTATAGCACAGGGAATTATATCCATTATCTTGAAATAAGCTTATAATGGAATAGAATCTGCAAAAATACTGAATCACTATGCTGTACACCTGAAATTAACACAAAAATATTGTATATCAACTACCCTTCAATTAAAAAAAAGGTCCTGAAGAAAAGTGCTAATTCTAACTAAGTGTCCAGCTCCAACAGAAGATGTATAGTAGCTAAATACATTTCCCTGTAGAATAAGTAAGTTAACTTTTCCTGTATTATGCTAGTTAAAATTCTTTAGGCTCTCCATTGTATACTCTTGACTCCTTTGTCATAGATTAGGTAACCATAGGTGCGTGGGTTTATCTCTGCACTTTCTATCTTGTTCCACTGATCTATATTTCTGTTTTTGTGCCAGTACCATACTGTTTTGATGACTGTAACTTTGTAGTATAGTCTGAAGTCAGGGAGGCTGATTCCTCCAGCTCCATTTTTCTTTCTTAAGATTGCTTTGGCTATTCGTGGTCTTTTGTGTTTCCATTCAAATTGCAAAATTTTTTGTTCTAATTCTGTGAAAAATGCCATTGGTAATTTGATAAGGATTGCATTGAATCTGCAGATTGCTTTGGGTAGTATAGTCATTTTCACAATATTGATTCTTAGAGTGGATATATGTATATGTATAACTCATTCACTTTGCTGTACACCTGAAACTAACACAACATTGTAAATCAACTATACTCCAATAAAATTTTTTTAAAAAAAAGATAATGTAGGCAGTCTTCTAGCTTAGAAGTTACAACGATACAGATTTAGTGGACTAAGAAATAAGCATGGGAGTGTACTGCCTTAAAGACTGTATGAGCTTTGGAAAGGTAAAACTAACTAGATAAAGTGGTTTATTACAACCACTTTAGCTCTGATTCTACCTAAAAAAATCCATATTCAAAATTGTTCATTTGTTCAATATAGTATTTCAATCTAAGCTTCACTAATATGGATTTGTATCTGCCACAGAAATAGCCTGTCAATTCATGGGAAAGAAGAACAGGTAAAGCATTTGATGGTATTTGTCTATTCAGTCCTTAAAATATTGTAATTAGACATTAAATGTATAAAGTCCAAGATTTAAAATGTGCAAAACTTCCATTAAGTTCAGCATTATATAACTCAACACACCATTTATGATCAAAGAAAGATTTAAAAGCTAACCTAAATAAATTTGCTAGAAAGAGAACTCAATGAATGTCAATACTCCCTTTCATTCTGAGCCAGAATAAAAAGAATTCCTTCATGTTTTTGTTGTGAACTTCAAGTACTTATATGTGCATGGAATCAGCTGTTAAATATTTATGTTATCAAACAGGAATTCCTGTTACTTAATTTAGTAGTAAAAGATAAAACATTTAAGGCACCTGGAAACCACTGTGTAGACTTTATTTTGTATTTCTTCCTATATTTAATGTCACTGGAGAATAAAGAAACTTGGATTAAAATTCTTACATTTCATACATGCCTAGATTGGTAATTAATCTTTACTCAATAGTTCACAAACCTAATTTTTATAAAATTATATGTAGTTTCTGTGCTTAGCTGATTTCTTAAATCACACTTTTGGAACAAGCATACTCAGAGAGCTTATCATCAGGAGATATTACATTCCTTTTCCTTGTCAAACAAGTCATGCAAGTAAACTGCTTTAATTAGCTTTGAAGAATGTGGTTTGTACGAAAACTTCATACTGTCAAAACTCTTTCCATAACTCACACTATAAATGAATAAAAATCTGTGTTTTCATCATGAAAATAAACCTTGGAATTTTGAAACAAAAGGATTCCTCTGTTTCTGTTTTATCCATATTTTCTCCTCTATATCAACACATTCCATAATAAGAAACTAGAACTCCATGCTTACCATTCTCATCACTACATATATAAAATTATTGTGTCTATTTCTATATTTGAGGATATGAAAGAGAAAGTGAAAGAATGCTTGATTAATGAACATTCAGTTACTCTTTAAGCATTTCTTATGTCATACCTATTATTCGAACAGCTACAAGGTTTGCACCTAATTTCACTGTGCACTATGATTCTATTTATTTTATTTTGTGACATCACCATAAAGAAAAATGTTAACAGCATTTTATCAGTCTGTTTTTTCCAAAAGAAATCATAGCTCATGATATTATCTTCAACTGCTAGATTTTAAAATGTCTCAGAAAATGTTACAAGCCACACACATTTAAAAATGGTGAGAGTATAATTCAAACATAACTTTTAAATATTAAAAGCCCATGATATTCATTCATTTGAGATACATTTACTAAACACCCACTATTTGTGGAAACAGGGATTAGTGTACTAATTCAGTACTGTCCTCGATCCTCATTGAATGTTTAATTAAAAGGTCCTTGAAATGCATAAAAATGATTTCCAAAAGGCCTTAGGAGACTGCAATTTAACAGAATAGGGCAAGTAAAATGAATAACAAACTTTTGTTGCATGGTAAACTTTAATAATGTACTATTATTTCAATACTCAACAGTTCATTACCTTGAAGATATTTGAGATTCCTCATATCAACTTGCTATATAGTAAGAATTAATTATAAATAATCAAAACCTATGAAGTGAAAAAAAATTTGTACAAATATATGTTCTTTACTTTCTCCCTAAAATAGCTTGAGGAAGGTAAAAAATTCTGATGCAATAAAAAAAAAAATCAAATAAACTTCTGCGGAACTATGAAGGTACTATATAAATAAAAGAGTCAATTTTGTAAGCCATTCTTGGTTTTTTGTTGCTTTTCTTTTAGCTGAGTTTTCTTCCTTAACTGCTATGGAGTATGTAAACAGAAAGAGGCAAAACAATGCTATTTGGTGATCAAACACACTAAAAAGTACCAAGAGTAATTCTATTGTTCCTTTAATCAGAATAACAAAAATACCTTGGGGAGGGTCCAAGGTGAGATGTGGAATGAAGGCACTGGTATTGTTTATATGTGAAATGTAGCCTTTAAAAAGTGCATGTCACAAAAAATCATTACGTATCACCATTTCAGCAAAGCAGTAAGTCCAAACATTTTAACATGCCTGGAAAGAATGTGATGCATGCATAAACAAGTTTCCCCCCCCCCATATGAAAGCTTCTGATATTTATAATGTTATAAATATAAGATTTCACATAGAATAATCATACTATGCTTTCATATTATAAATCCTGCTTGTTAAACTCAAGTAACTTCACACATGCATTTAAAAATAAAATATGGCAAAAATAACAAAAATTTAATTATAAATGCAAGAGTCTTTTGCCCCTTTTGAATTTTAAGGCTTATAAATCCAAGATATTTTTTAAAATAAAATGATTATTTTTCTTAAATGTAGGCATTTCACTTAAGAACAACAACAAAAAATTTTTTTTAAATACACTAGAAATGATGTAAGAATTTTGTAGAAAAATTTCCCACTGATATTCAGCTTAACTAATCGCATTTAAAACAAAACATGAGCTATGTGATTCAGCTCAACTTATAATCAAGTTTTTGTAATTTTTTTTCAACTTTACCTTGCAAAATATCCTTGGGCAAATCATAAAAAGACACCCCCCCACCACAGTTCTGTGCTTGATTCTAAAACTCCAATTAGCATTTTAGTTTCTAGTTACAATGTATCATAAAAAAAAAAACAAAAAACTTACTTGATCTGTCCCATAAGGCAGTATGTTCAGAGAAATGAAGGCTGTCATTTTCCAGAGTTGTTTTCTGATCATGTGCAGTACCTTTGGAGTGTCTATGAAATAATCGGCTAGCAAAACCTTCCAATTTCTGAAGAGCAGTTGTACCTGTATACTGATTACAGGGTAGTTCTCTGTAAGCTGCCATTCATGTGTATTTACACTTAATTTAAAGTAACTGAAAATATTTCCAGAAGGAGCTCAACAACTTCTTACACAGAAGCCAAGAGCTATGCATGTATCAAACTTCCTGTTTGCAGGGTATTCAAACCACTACTGCTGTTCTGTTTCCTGTTAATATAAAACAGCACATTACTGAGCCTTTCTTAGCAAAACTGTTCATCTCAACTAGAGATGAAGATTTTAAAGACTTGCAATATCATCCTAAAAGGCTATGTTTAAAAGTGTTTTAATATTAATACACAGGTTAATGAGAACATTAAATATAAAGCTTTACATATGGATAGTAGGCTGAAAAAAATTTTTTTAAAAAGGAAAACTAGTTAAACGTGTATTACAACCCTGTACAAACAACTGAAGACCAAACCACTCTCCAAATATATGTTAAAAAGGTTGTGTTTTATCCAGGAAATCAGCTAATACAGATTAGTATAGATTTTATGAATCCTTATAAATTGTTAACTTTTCACTGAAAGCTGGTATGGAATAGATATCACAAAACACTTGCAAAACAAATTTTAACACATAAATTTTAACGAAAAAAATCTGAACTAGCACTTAAAAAAACTCAATGTTGCTAACTCACTGACTTAAGTCTAATATATACAAAAACTATAAAAACTTAGTGTGTCAGTATTGCTTACCAAACATAATCTGCTGACAAGTGCATATCAGCAGTACATGTTCAAACATTCTAAAATTTGAAAAAAATATATAAGATTTAAAATTATATAAAATCAGCCATAGCAAGAAATTTCAATTGAGAGGAAAAAAAATCCTTCTAGTTGACTGAGACATGTTAATTTTTAAACTTAACACTGAGGACTACTGCTTACCTGATCCCTGATTTAGGGGTCTCACTTGGAAACAGCTCCTTTGGTTAAAAGTAACTGTCCATTTGCATGAAAAAAGTAACCTGTGACATTTAACAATGATTCTGAGTACTTGCCTTCTGACACTTATTAAAGGATGAGAAATTTGTGTGGTTTTTCTCTTTGGAAGCTTTAAATAAAGGGAAGAAGGAAGAAAAAAGGAAGGAAGGGAGGGAGGGAAGAAGGAAGGAGGGAAAGAAGGAAGGAAGGATATTTTTAAAAATCTATCTAAAAAAAGTCTTAATCAAGATTTCGTGCCTACTGCTTAACAAACAGAATAAATAGAAACAATAATGACAAATAGAATAAATAGGAATAATAATGTAATCAAATTAGGACACAACACACACACACAGAGGAAACATTGACTAATGAATTTTGCCAAATAACAGCTCATTTGTGTACATTTTATTTTGTATAATAAAATTAGATCAATCTAAACAAACAGGCAACAGTATCTACAACACCAAACTTCTTAAATTGTAGCTTTCTGATAAATATGTGTGTATATAATAATAATTCCTTTATTAACATCCGACTTTATACAAAACAGACCCTGAACAGGTGTCTGCAGTCTTCAATAAACATCTACAGAGGATGAACTGTCTCTGTATGGGTATAAGTGCATAAAATAATTCTTTGACTTGCTCTCTTGGGATAAATTCTATTCATCCTCAAGGCTCACCAAAAATGTCACATCTTCACTGAAGTTTCCCACATACTTTCTAGAAAAATACACTACTCTCTCCACTGTTTCCAATGATCTTATAATTTTATGTTAAAATTTGCTATTTATAAATTTATGTCTCAAATTGTGAATTACTTGAATTCATAAATGAAATGCATGTGCTAGTTATATACTCAATAAATATACGTTGAAGTATTCAGTTTTAATAAATTAAAGGTCTAAGTAGAATCAAACCCTTGTAAATATTTTAATTTTATTTATGATAGGATCATATTTGTAAATTATCCAACGACCACCTAGTTGTTCATATATAGAGACAACAGCAATAGAAGTAATGTCACTTAACTTCTTTTTCTCTACGTTCAGTCAGTTACTAAATTTTACTCATTCTTTGAGTTTCATTTTTATTAGTGAAAATGTGGATTTCTAAAATAACTTGTTTTCTATGCTTCCAGTCACTCCTTTCAATCACTCTTCTCTGACATATTAACCTCCCCAAAATACTACACTCATGGCATTCCCTTGCCAAAAGTACAAGCTAATTCTAACATTTCAGCCCCACAATATTCGTTTTTAACACAGGTCTAGCCAGACTTATATCCAATGTTGCTTGAGTTTCATATAGATATTCCAGATTTCTAATTAGAACACGAAGATTAATTTATTTAAAGCAATGTATAAGCTTAATAACAAAATTACTGTATCAAGAAGAAGAAAGTAATCTTCACTAGAACTAGAAAACACTACATTTAAAATTTATGCATTTTTCTTCAATAAAACTGTTTTTTATCTGTTACAAAGTCCTTAGAGAAAGTAGAATCTTTAGTCCTTAGAGCAATATTTCTATATACGGTATTGTGACCAGGAAACTGTTGCTATCGAAGTACTTTGGCAATTTGATTTTTATTAAAAAGAACTCTACTGGCATCTACTGCTAGAAAGAAACAACTACAGCTTTAACTAAAACTGAATTCTTTCATAATTCAAATTAATGTTAAGAAGTATATTGCTTGCTATCTTCCTGATGGTATTTTCAGAACTTGAATTTGTACTAAGATATCTAGCCATGTACCCAAAAATTTGCTGTAATAACATATCTTATATCCTATTAATAGTTTAAATAGTGTATGGTAATAAAACTAGAGAGTAATCAACTTTGAAGTTATCAAGTCCTTATTTTTCATTCTGCATTAATTTTAGAAATTATAATAATTTTCAGAGTTGAACCTCCTTTGATTGCCATATCACAAAATATTGGTTTATTTCTTATGTTTAATAATAGTAATGATACCTTACATTTACAAAGCATTTTACAACACATAAAATGGTTTCCATTGATTCATCAGATCTTTACAAATGAAGTAAGCAGGACAGGTATTATTATCCTTATTTTAAGATGAGAAAACAAACATAAATATTAAGTTATTAAGTGACTTGTGCAAAGTCACCTATGTCTTCTGCCTCCTAAATCAAGGCTCCTTTGTACTGACAATAATGATTACCACACGTAAAGATTTTTTCAAAGGGTGGGGAAGTAGGGATAAAAGGATGGTAGGAGGTGGAAATGGTTCTTGGACACACTGTCCGGAGTCTGAGATTCTGCTATGAGAATGTTTTCATTCACATGGTCACCTTATAGCCATGCAATTTCATTGTCCACATTTATGTTTACAATCATCTTGGGGCCAAGTAGAACTATGTACTTTAGAGTTTGAAGGTTAAAGAAAAGAAAAACATGGAAGCATATTTTATATGTAAATAATGTATTTGTTCCATGTGGAGGGCAAATGATATGACCATGACCCCTGCTATTCAAATAAAGCTTTTACAGTAATAGTTTTGCCTTTCCCAAAATGGATTCATACATTTTTCAAATGGATTCACCTATTTAAGACTGGCTTCTTTCATTTAGCACAGCATAACTAACTGAGGTTCATCCATGTTGTGTGTTTTAAGAGCTTACTAATTTTTTATTGAATAGTATTCCACTGTATGGATTTACCACAATTTATATATCCATTTACAATTGAATTGCCTTTGCACCTTTGTCAAAAATCAGTTAACCATATCTATGCGGGTCTACTCTGGATTTTCAATGTTGTTCCACTGATCTACCTATGTGTCAATTCTTTTTCATCAATAGCGTACTGTGTTGGTTACTGTGGCTTTTTAGTAAATCTTAAATCTGATTGTGTACATCTTTCAACATTTTTTTTTTCTAAATTGTTTTGGCTATTATAGTTTCTTAGCTTTTCCATATAAATTTTAAAAGTTTGTCTATTTCTACAAAAATAATCTTGCTAGGACTTATTATGTTTATTGAGAGAAATGATAACTATACTGAGTCTTTCAATCCATGATCATATTATATATTTCACTTTTTGATTCATTTTCAATCATCTTTGATTTCTTTCATCAGTGTTTTCGTTTTCAGCATACAGATCCCATACATATTTTGTTAGACTTATACTTAAGCATTTATTATTTTTAAATTGGAGCTATTGTAAATGATGCTTTAAAAGATGTTTGCAATTGTTCATTGCTAGTATATAGAAATATGACTTATTTTTATATGCTAACCTTGTATACTGCAACCTTGCTACACTCAATTATATTTAGGAATCTTTTTCTTTTTGTAGATTTCTTAGGATATTCTATGCAGAAAATCATGCCATCTTCAAACAGATAGTTTGCTTTATTTTTTCCTCTTTAATCCCTGTGTTGTTTATTTACTTTTCTTGCCATACCGCACTGGCTAGGACTTCCAGAAGTACATTAAACAAGTGGTGAAAGTGAAGATCCTTGCCTTATTCCCAATCTTAGGAAGAAATGGTTCACTTCTCATCATTATGTCAGCTGTAGAAATTCTTCGTAGATGCCCCTTATTGAGATAAAGAAGTTTCCTTGTATTCCTAGTTAGTTCAGTGTTTTTATATATTACAGGGATGTTGAATTTTATCCAATACTTTTTCAGTATCTATTGATATGATCATATGGATTTACTTCTTTAGTCTGCTAATATGGTGTATTGCACTTACCAATTAATTCTCAAACATTAAACCAGCCTTGAATTCCCAGGATAAACACCTCTTGTTCTTGGTGTACTAATCTTTTTATATGTTGCTGGATTCAATTTACAAATATTTTATTGAATATTTATATAAGTTTACAAGATATACTGTTGTGAAGTTTTATTTTTATGTACTGTCTTTGCACGATTTTGATATCAGGTTAAAAATGGCTGCATAAAATAAGTTGGGAAGTATTCTTTTATTTTCTGGAAGAGACTGTAGGGAACTGGTATCACCTCTCCCTGAAATTTTTGGTAGTATTTGTCAGGAAAACTATTTGGGCCAGTAGTTCGTTTTTGGAAGGCCACAAATACTATTCAATTTCTTCAATAGATATCATACTTTTCAGTTATCTATATCATCTTCAATGAATATTGGTAATTTTTGTCTTTCAAGAAATGATCTATTTCAACTAAGTTGTCAAATTCACGTGCATAAAGTTGTTTCTAAAATCCCCTTATTAGCCTTTAAATGTCTGTGGCATCTGTAGTTATATCCCCTCCTTCATTCCTGATATTGGTATTTGCCTTCTCTTTTTTAGTCAGTCTGGTGAAAGGATTCTAATTTTTTATCCTTTTCGAAGAACCACCTTTTGTTTTTCTTGATTTTCTCTATCATTTTTTCCATTTTCAGTTTCATAAATTCCTGTTCTTATCTTTTTGCCTTCCCTCTACTTTCTTTGGCTTTACTTTGCTCTTTCTCTAGTTTCATAATGTGGAACTTTAGATCATTTCCCTCTGAACAATGATTTTAGTACATCTAACAAATTCTGAAACATTGCCTTTTTTTTTAATGTTTATTTATTTATTTTCTTATTAGTCATCCATTTTATACACATCAGTGTATACATGTCAATCCCAATCTCCCAATTATTCACACCACAACCCCCACCCCCCGCCGCTTTCCCCCCTTGGTGTCCATATGTTTTTCCTCTACTTCTGTGTCTCAATTTCTGCCCTGCAAACTGGTTCATCTGTACCATTTTCTAGATTCCACTTATATGTGTTAATACACGATATTTGTTTTTCTCTTTCTGACTTACTTCACTCTGTATGACAGTCTCCAGATGCATCCATGCCTCTACAAATGACCCACTTTCATTCCTTTTTATGGCTGAGTAATATTCCATTGCATATATGTACCACATATTCTTTATCCATTCGTCAGTAAATGGGCATTTAGGTTGTTTCCAAGACCTGGCTATTGTAAATAGTGTTCCAATGAACACTGCGGTGCATCTGTCTTTTTGAATTATGATTTTCTCTGGGTATATGCCCAGTAGTGGGATTCCTAGGTCATATGGCAATTCTATTTTTAGTTCTTTAAGGAACCTCCATACTGTTCTCCATAGTGGCTGTATCAATTTACATTCCCACCAACGGTGCAAGAGGGTTCCCTTTTCTCCACACCCTCTCCAGCATTAGTTGCTTGTAGATTTTCTGATGATGCCCAATGTAACTGGTGTGAGGTGATACCTCACTGTAGTTTGGCTTTGCATTTCTCTAATAATTAGTGATGTTGAGCAGCTTTTCATGTGCGTCTTGGTTATCGGTATGTCTTCTTTGGAGAAATGTCTATTTAGGTCTTCTGCCCATTTTTGGATTAGGTTGTTTGTTTTTTTTAATATTGAACTGCATGAGCTCTTTATATATTTTGGAGAGTAATCCTTTTTCCGATGATTCATTTGCAAATATTTTCTCCCATTCTAAGGGTTGTCTTTTTGTCTTGTTTATGGTTTCCTTTGCTGTGAAAAAGCTATTAAGTTTCATTAGGTCTCATTTGTTTATTTTTGGTTTTATTTCCATTACTCTAGGAGGTGGATCAAAAAAGATCTTTCTGTGATTTATATCAAAGAGTGTTCTTCCTATGCTTTCCTCTAAGAGTTTTATAGTGCCCGGTCTTAAATTTAGGTCTCTAATCCATTTTGAGTTTATTTTTGTGTATGGTGATAGGGAGTGTTCTAATTTCATTCTTTTCCATGCAGCTGTCCAATTTTCCCAGCACCACTTATTGAAGAGACTGTCTTTTCTCCATTGTGTATCCTTGCCTCCTTCGTCATAGATTAGTAAACCATAGGTTCATGGTTTTATCTCTGGGCTTTCTATCTTGTTCCATTGATCTATTTCTGTTTTTGTGCCAATACCATATTGTCTTGATTACTGTAACTTTGTAGTATACCCTGAAGCCAGGGAGTCTGATTCCTCCAGCTCCGTTTTTTTCCCTCAAGACTGCTTTGGCTATTTGGGGTCTTTTGTGTCTCCATACAAATTTTAAGATTTTTTGTTCTAGTTCTGTGAAAAATGGCATTGGTAACTTGATAGGGATTGCATTGAATCTGTAGATTGCTTTGGGTAGTATAGTCATTTTCACAATATTGATTCTTCCAATCCAAGAACATGGTATATCTCTCCATCTGTTGGTTTCATCTTTAATTTCTTTCATCAGTGTCTTATAGTTTTCTGCATACAGGTCTTTTGTCTCCCTAGGTAGGTTTATTCCTAGGTATTTTATTCTTTTTGTTGCAATGGTAGAGGGGAGTGTTTCCTTAAGTTCTCTTTCAGATTTTTCATCATTAGTGTATAGGAATGCAAGAGATTTCTGTGCATTAATTTTGTATCCTGCAACTTTAGCAAATTCATTGATCAGCTCTAATAGTTTTCTGGTGGCATCTTTAGGATTCTCTATGTATACTATCATGTCATCTGCAATCAGTGACAGTTTTATGTCTTCTTTTCCAATTTGTATTCCTTTTATTTCTTTTTCTTCTCTGATTGCTGTGTCTACAGCTTCCAAAACTATGTTGAATAATAGGGATGAGAGTGTACATCCTTGTCTAGTTCCTGATCTTAGAAGAAATGCTTTCAGTTTTTCACCATTGAGAATGATGTTTGCTGTGGGTTTGTCATATATAGCCTTTTATGTTGAAGTAGGTTCCATCTATGCCCACTTTCTGGAGAATTTTTATCATAAATGGGTGTTGAATTTTGTCAAAAGCTTTTTCTGCATCTATTGAGATGATCATATGGTTTTTCTTCTTCAATTGTTAATATGGTGTATCAAATTGATTGATTTGCATATATAGAAGAATCCTTGCATATCTGGGATAAATCCCACTTGATCGTGGTGTATGATCCTTTTAATGTGTTGCTGGATTCTGTTTGCTAGTATTTTGTTGAGGATTTTTGCATCTATATTCATTAGTGATATTGGTCTGTAATTTTCTTTTTTGTAGTATCTTTGTCTGGTTTTGGTATCAGGGTGATGGTGGCCTCGCAGAATGAGTTTGGGAGTTTTCCTTCCTCTGCAATTTTTTTGAAGAGTTTGAGAAGGATGGGTGTTAGCTCTTCTCTAAATGTTTGATAGAATTCACTTGTGAAGCCATCTAGTCCTGGACTTTTGTTTGTTGGAAGATTTTTATTCACAGGCTGAATTTCACTACTTGTGATTGGTCTGTTCACACTTTGTTTCTTCCTGGTTCAGTCTTGGAAGGTTATACCTTTCTAAGAATTTGTCCGTTTCTTCCAGGTTGTTCATTTTATTGGCATAGAGTTGCTTGTACTAGTCTCTTAGGATGCTTTGCATTTGTGCCATGTCTGTTGTAACATCTCCTTTTTCATTTCTAATTTTATTGATTTGAGTCCTCTCCCTCTTTTTCGAAATGAGTCTGGCTGATGGTTTATCAATTTTGTTTATCTTCTCAAAGGACCAGCTTTTAGTTCTATTGATCTTTGCTATTGTTTTCTTTCTTTCTATTTCATCTACTTCTGCTCTGATCTTTATGATTTCTTTCCTGCTGCTAACTTTGGATTTTGTTTGTTTTTCTTTCTCTACTTCCTTAAGGTGTAACGTTAGATTGTTTATTTGAGATTTTTCTTGTTTCTTGAGGTAGGCTTGTATAGCTATAAACTTCCCTCTTAGAACTCCTTTTGCTGCATCCCATAGGTTTTTGATCATCGTGTTTTCATTGTCATTTGTCTCTAGGTATTTTTTGATTTCCTCTTTGATTTCTTCAGTGATCTCTTGGTTATTTAGCACCGTATTGTTTAGCCTCCATGTGTTTGCGTTTTTTTACGTTTTTTTCCCTGTAATTGATTTCTAATTTCATAGCGTTGTGGTCAGAAAAGATGCTTGATATGATTTCAATTTTCATAAAATTACCGAGGCTTGATTTGTGAACCAAGATGTGATCTATCCTGGAGAATGTTCCATGCGCACTTGAGAAGAAAGTGTAATCTGCTCTTTTTGGATGGAATGTCCTAAAAATATCAATTAAATCTATCTGGTCTATTGTGTCATTTAAAGCTTGTGTTTTCTTATTAATTTTGTTTGGTTGATCTGTCCTTTCGTGTAAGTGAGGTGGTAAAGTCCCCCACTATTATTGTGTTACTGTCGATTTCCTCTCTTATAGCTGTTAGCAGTTGCCTTATGTATTGAGGTGCTCCTATGTTGGGTGCATACATATTTATAATTGTTATATCTTCTTCTTGGATTGATCCCTTGATCATTATGTAGTGTCCTTCCTTGTCTCTTGTAACAGTCTTTATTTTAAAGTCTATTTTATCTGATATGAGTATTACTATTCCAGCTTTCTTTTGATTTCCATTTGCATGGAATATCTTTTTCCATCCCCTCACTTTCAGTCTGTACGTGTCCCTAGGTCTCAAGTTGGTCTCTTGTAGACAGCATATACATGGGTCTTGTCTTTGTATCCACTCAGCGAGCTTGTGTCTTTTGGTTGGAGCATTTAATCCACTCATGTTTAACGTAATTATTGATATGTATGTTCCTATGACCATTTTCTTAATTGCTTTGGGTTTGTTTTCATAGGTCGTTTTCTTCTCTTGTGTTTTTCACTTATAGAAGTTCCTTTAGCATTTGTTGTAGAGCTGGTTTGGCAGTGTTGAATTCTCTTAGCTTTTGCTTGTCTGTAAATCTTTTGATTTCCCCATCGAATCTGAATGAGATCCTTGCTAGGTAGAGTAATCTTGGTTGTAGATTCTTCCCTTTCATCACTTTAAGTATATCATGCCACTCCTTTCTGGCTTGTAGAGTTTCTGCTGAAAGATCAGCTGTTAACATTATGGGGATTCCCTTGTATGTTATTTGTCGTTTTTCCCTTGCTGCTTTCAATAATTTGTCTTTGTCTTTAATTTTGGCCAATTTGATTATTATGTATTTCAGCGTGTTTCTCCTTGGGTTTATCCTGCTTGGGACTCTCTGCACTTCCTGGACTTGGGTAGCTATTTCCTTTCCCATGTTAGGGAAGTTTGCAATTATAATCTCTTTAAATATTTTCTCGGGTCCTTTCACTCTCTCTTCTCCTTCTGGGACCCCTATAATGCAAATGTTGCATTTAATGTTGTCCCAGAGGTCTCTTAGGCTGTCTTCATTTCTTTTCATTCTTTTCTCTTTATTCTGTTCTGCAGCAGTGAATTCTACCATTCTGTCTTCCAGGTCACTTATCCATTCTTCTGCCTCAGTTATTCTGCTATTGATTCCTTCTAGTGCATTTTTCATTTCAGTTATTGTATTGTTCAGTTCTGTTTGTTTGTTCTTTAATTCTTCTAGATCTTTGTTAAACATTTCTTGCATCTTCTCGATCTTTGCCTCCATTCTTTTTCTGAGGTCCTGGATCATCTTCACTATCATTATTCTGAATTCTTTTTCTGGAACATTGCCTATCTCCACTTCATTTAGTTGTTTTTCTGGGGTTTTATCTTGTTCCTTCATCTGGGACATAGCCTTCTGCCTTTTCATCTTGTCTATCTTTCTGTGAATGTGGTTTTTGTTCCACAGGCTGCAGGACCGTAATTCTTCTTGCCTCTGCTGTCTGCCCTCTGGTGGATGAGGCTATCTAAGAGGCTTGTGCAAGCTTCCTGATGGGAGGGACTGGTGGTGGGTAGAGCTGGCTGTTGCTCTGATGGGCAGAGCTCAGTAAAACTTTAATCCGCTTGTCTGCTGATGGGTGGAGCTGGGTTCCCTCCCTGTTGGTTGTTTGGCCTGAGGAGACCCAACACTGGAGCCTACCTAGTCCTCTTTGGTTGGGCTAATGGCGGATTCTGGGAGTGCTCACACCAAGGAGTCCTTCCCAGAACTTCTGCTGCCAGTGTCCTTGTCCCTTGGTGAGCCACAGCTACCCCCTGCCTCTGCAGGAGACCCTCCAACACTAGCAGTTAGGCTTCGTTCAGTCTATGTGGTCCTTGCTCCTTCCCCTGGGTCCCGATGCGCACACTACTTTGTGTGTGCCCTCCAAGAGTGGAGTCTCTGTTTTCCCCCGTCCTGCCGAAGTCCTGCAATCAAATCCCACTAGCCTTCCAAGTCGATTCTTTAGGAATTCCTCCTCCCGTTGTCAGACCCCCAGGTTGGGAAGCCTGGCATGTGGCTCAGAACCTTAACTTTGGTGGATGGACTTCTGTGGTATAAGTGTTCTCCAGTTTGTGAGTCACCCACCCAGCAGTTATGGGATTTGATTTTATTGTGATAGCACCCCTCCTACTGTCTCATTGCGGCTTCTCCTTTGTCTTTGCATGTGGGGTATCTTTTTTGGTGAGTTCCAGTGTCTTCCTGTTGATGATTGTTCAGCATTTAGCTGTGATTTCGGTGTTTTCGAAAGAGGGAGTGAGAACATGTCCCTCTACTCCACCATTTTTAACCAATCTCCCACCATCTTGAATCAATCTCCTGCATTTTCATTTTCATTCAGTACAAAAATATATATATATTTTTAATCAGTCATCAATTTTATACACATCAGTGTATACATGTCAATCCCAATCGCCCAATTCAGCACAGAACCATCCCCATCCCACTGTGGTTTCCCCCCCTTGGTGTCCATACGTTTGTTCTCTACATCTGTGTCTCAACTTCTGCCCTGCAAACTGGTTCATCTGAACCATTTTTCTAGGTTCCACATACATGCGTTAATATACGATATTTGTTTTTCTCTTTCTGACTTACTTCACTCTGTATGACAGCCGCTAGATCCATCCACGTCTCAACAAATGACTCAATTTCATTCCTTTTTATGGCTGAGTAATATTCCATTGTATAGATGTACCACATCATCTTTATCCATTCGTCTGTCAATGGGCATTTAGGTTGCTTCCATGACCTGGCTATTGTAAATAGTGTTGCAATGAACATTGGGGTGCATGTGTCTTTTTGAATTACGGTTTTCTCTGGGTATATGCCCAGTAGTGGGATTGCTAGATCATATGGTAATTCTATTTTTAGTTTTTTAAGGAACCTCCATATTGTTCTCCATAGTGGCTGTATCAATATACATTCCCACCAACAGTGCAAGAGGGTTCCCTTTTCTCCACACCCTCTCCAGCATTTGTTGTTTGTAGATTTTCTGATGATGCCCATTCTAACTTGTGTGAGGTGATACCTCATTGTAGTTTTGATTTGCATTGCTCTAATGATTAATGATGTTGAGCATTCTTTCATGTGCTTCTTGGTCATCTGTATGTCTGCTTCAGAGCAATGTCTATTTATGTCTTCTGCCCATTTTTGGATTGGGTTGTTTGTTTTTTGATATTGAGCTGCATGAGCTGCTTGTAAATTTTGGAGATTAATCCTTTGTCAGTAGCTTCATTTGCAAATATTTTCTCCCACTCTGAGGGCTGGCTTTTCGTCTTGTTTATGTTTTCCTTTGCTGAGCAAAAGCTTTGAAGTTTCATTAGGTCCCATTTGTTTATTTTTGTTTTTATTTCCATTACTCTAGGAGGTGGGTCAAAAAAGATCTTGCTGTGATTTATGTTAAAGAGTGTTCTTCCTATGTTTTCCTCTAAGAGTTTTATAGTGTCTGGTCTTACATTTAGGTCTCGAATCCATGTTGAGTTTATTTTTGTGTATGGTGTTAGGGAGTATTCTAATTTCCCTTAAGACTTTATTTTTGACCATGGATTATTTAGAAGTGTGTTGTTTACATTAACAAATATATGAGAATTTTCTTGATATCTTTCTGTTATTGATTTCTAGTTAGTCCCATTATGGTCAGAGAACATATTCTGCATGATTTTTAATTTTTTTAAACTGTTAAGGTTTGTCTTATGACCCAGGATATGGTCTCTGATGGTGAATGTTCCATGTACATTTGAAGAGTGTCTTCTATTGTTATTAAGTAGAATACACTACAAATGTCAGTTAAGTCAATTGGGCTGATGGTATTGTTCAGGTCTTCTATATCCTTCTGGATTTTGTTTAATTGGTCTATAGATTACTGAGAGATGATTATAGAAGTCTTCAACTTTGTAGATTTTGCTATTTCTCTCTTTTCAGCTATATTAGTTTTGTTTCACATATATTGAAGCTCTGTTATTAGATTAATTTACATTTCGGATTGTTCTTTTTATTGAATTGACACTTTTAGCATTATAAACGTCCCTCTTTAATCCTGGATAATCTTGCCACCACAAGCTTTCATTTCATAGTGTTTGGATGGCATATTTCTCCCCCCACCCCCAATTATCAGTATATTTAAAGTAGACTTCTTCTACGCAGCACATAGCTGGGTCTTGTTTAGACAATTTACATTTAATGTAATAGTTGGTATAAATGGATTTAGGTCTATTGTTCTGTTATTTTCTGTTTGTCCCATATGCTTAAAAAGAAAAAGCTTTAATAAATATAACTGACATACAATGAACTGCAAATATTCGAAGTGTAGAATTTGATGTTTTGCTATATAAATACAATTGTGAAACTATCACCACAATCAAGAAAATGAATATATCCATCACCTCCAAAACTTTTCTCAGAATTCTTCATGATCTCTCTCTCCTGACATTCCAAATCCCCAGGCAACTGATAATTTTTATAATATAGATAATTTACATTTTTCAAGACTTTTATATAAAATGGGACTTTATGTTAAAATGAACTTTTTGAAAAGTTTTAGATTTACAGAAAAATTGCAAAGATAGTAGTATAGAGAGGTGCCATATACCCAACACCGAGTTTCCATTATCATTAACATCTTACATTAGTATGGTAGATTTGTACAATTAATAAATTAATATTGACACCTTATTGTTAACTAAAGTCCAAAGTTTATTCAGATTTCCTTAGTTTTTACCTAATGTCCTTTTTCTATTCCAGGATCTCATCCAGGATACCACATTACATTTAGTATTTATGTCTCCTTAGCCTCTTCTTGGCTGTGATGGTTTCCTCAAACTTTCCTTGTTTTGATGACCTTGACAACTTTGAGGAGTACTGGTCAGGTATGTTGTAGAGTATCCCTCTGTTGGTATTTGTGTGGTGTTTTTTCCATGATTAGCTGGGGTTATGGGTTATTGAGAAGACGACAACAGAAGTAAAGTGCCATTTATATCATATTGTATCAAAGTTACACACTATCAACATGGCTTATCACTGTGGATGCTGACCTTCATCACCTGGTTGAGGTAGTGTTTGTCAGGTGTCTTCACTGTATAATTACATTTTTTCCTCCCTTTCCACACTGTACTCTTTGGAATAAAGTCACTATGCCCAGTGCACACTTAAAGAATATGGAGTTTTACTCTACCTCCTTGAAGGAAGAGTGGAATTCCTCTGCCTGGGCAATGTGTCTCTTTTCCCCCATTTATTTATTTATTCATCATTAACAGCAATACGGGCTCATGGATATTTATTTTATACTTTGGGCTCTAATCCAATACTACATTATTCTGTTGCTCAAATTATTCAAGCTTTGGTCATCGGAAACTCTTTCAAATGTCTCTATGTCCCTTTGACATATAATAGTGTGTGCGTGCACGCACACGTGCATGCATGTGTGTTTGAGCACTTACTTTCTACCACTATAAAATGGCCCATGCTCATTTTGTATACTTCCTGCCCCAGTCCCAGAATCAGCCATTTCTGCAAGGAGCCCTAGTTCCTTTTACTGGAGAATGGTATTAGAAACCAATACTTTGGAACTAGGTATGCTTGCTGCTACTGGGGTGTTGCTTCTAGGCCCTCTCAGCTTTCAGAACAGAGAAGTATATGTGAATACTAACATGTATGTATACCCATATCTATAAGTATTTCTATATGTAACCACCTATGTCTATAGTAAGGTAAACATAAGTTCTTCCTGGTATCGCCAACTCTAATTCATTACTGTACAATTCATTTTAGCTTCCTCCCCTTTCTTATCTGAAAACTCCCACTCCAACAGTGAGAAACCTAGCTTCCACCATCCACCATCTATTTACTTACTTGTTCAATTTTGGTATACACAGATGGCAATACCAGCATTGTGAACTTGATACAGTTAAAAACTTTATTCTCGTGGGAAATAACTTTATCAACTAGAGTACACTACTATGTAGTTTCTTTTGCCTCTACTATTAGAGTCTTCACTTATTTCCAAATTTACTTAGGTCAGCACCTATTGTGTCATCTTCAGTGAAGCTGTTTCATACATTTGTAATACAGTTAGATTGTTTTGTCACACTCTGCGTTCATTCTTGGATTCCCCAACCTTCTAAATGATTTTTTAAAAATTTTGCATACATTAAAGTTTACTCTTTGTACTTTAAGTGATATGGGTTTAGACAAATACCTACTGTCATGTATCCACAATTATGTATCATACAGAATAGTCTACCACGTTAGTAAATCCCCTGTGCTTCCCTCATCCTTGGCACCTACTGACCTTTTTACCATTGCCAGAGTTTTGCCTTTTCCAGAATGTCATTTAACTCAAATCATATTCCATGCAGCCTTTTCAGACTGCTATCACTTAAGTGTTATGCATTTAAAATTCATGCATATCTTTTTGTGGCTTCATAGTTCATTTTTTAATAATCACTGAATAATTTTCCATTGTATGGATGTACCACAGCTTGTTTAACCATTCACCTACTGAAGAATGTTTTGGTTGCTTCTAGTTTTTGGCAATCATGAGTAAAGCTGCTATAATCTTTCATGTGCAGGTTTTTATGTGGACATAGTTTTTAAATCAGTATAATAAATTCCTAGGAGTGTGACTGCTGGATTGTATGGTAAGACTATGCTTAGCTTTGCAAGAAATTGCTAAAATGGCTGTACTATTTTTCATTACTACCAGCAATAAAAAGAGTTCCTATCGCTCTGTATCCTTGTCAGCAATTGTCAGTCAGTTTTGTGTGTGTGTGTGTGTGTGTGTGTGTTTAATCATTCTAAAAGATGTATAGTGGTATCTCATTGTTGTTTTAATATTCCTTAGTGACAAATAATATTAAGCATCTTTTCATATGCTTATTTGCCATCAGTATCTTTAGTGAATGTAGATATTTTTTCTTTTCCAGTACATGCATTTAAGTTTATAAATTGCCCTCTAAGCACTGCTTTTCCTAAATCCCCCAAATCTTGAGAAGCTGTATTTTGATAATTAAAAATTGGTTCAAAATATTTTAAAATTTCTTGAGACCTCTTCTTTTGGCTGCGTTGGGTCTTCGTTGCTGTGTGCGGGCTTTCTCTAGTTGTGGTGAGCAGGTGCTACTCTTCGTTGTGGTGCATAGGCTTCTCATTGCGGTGGCTTCTCTTGTTGTGGAGCACAGGCTCTAGGCACGTGGGCTTCAGTAGTTGTGGCATGCGGGCTCAGTAGTTGTGGCTCGTGGGCCCTAGAGTGCAGGCTCAGTAGTTGTGGCGCACGGGCCTAGTTGCTCTGTGGCATGTGGGATCCTTCCAGACCAGGGCTCAAACCCATATCCCCTGCATTGGCAGGTGGATTCTTGATCACTGCACCACCAGGGAAGTCCCTGTTTTCAATTTCTAATTTAATTCCATTGTGGTCTGCAAATATACTTTGTATGAGTACTATGTTTTAAACTTGTTAAGGTGTGGTATATGGCCCAGAATGTGCTCTATCTTGGTGAATATTCCAGGCAAGCTGGAGAAGAATGTAGATTCTGTTGTTAAATGGCATATTCTGTTAATTAGATCAAGTTGACTGATTGATACTGTTGTTCAGGTCATCTACATACTTACTGATTTTCTGCCTGCTTGATCTATCAATTATCAAAACAGGGATGTTGACGTCTCCAACTGTTGTAGTGGATTTGTCTATATCTCCTTCCAGTTCTATCAGCTTTTGCCTCGTGTTTTGACACTCTGTTGTTAAAAGCTAATGTTTAGAATTGTTAAATCTTGGAGAACTGACCACCAAATCATTACGTTGTATCTCTTTGCATCCCTCATAATTTTCATTGTTCTAAAATCTCTTTTGTCTGAAATTAATATAGGTACTCCAGCTTCCTTTTGGTTAATGATAGCATGGTATATCTTTCTCCATTCATTTCCTTTTTACCTGGTTCTTTATATTTAAAGTGAGTTTCTAACAGACAACCCACAGCTGGGTCTTTTTTTGTATATAAGGATCTTGTTTTTTAATCCACTCTGACAATCTCTTTTAATTGATGTATTTACATGATTCATATTTAAAGTGACTATTAACATAGATTAATATCCACTATTGTTTGTAACTGTTTCCTACTTCTTGCAGCACTTATTTTCTTTTTTCCCCTATTTTTCTGTCTCTTCTGATTTTAACTGACATTTTATATGATTCTATTTCATTTCCTCTCTTAAGATATTATACTTCTTTTTAGTTTTTTAGTGGTTGTCCTAGTGTCTGCAATATACATTTTTAACTGAATTAAGTCCATCTTTAAATAACACTATAATGCTTCACTTGTAGTGTAGCTACCTTATAATAGTGTATTTCTAAATCTTTTCTCCTATCCCTTATGACACTGCTGTCATTCATCTCACTTACCCATATTCTATAATCACCCTGTACATATGTTACTATTATTAAAGTTATCTTTTAGATCAATGATGAATAAAAAGATTTTATTTTACCTTCATTTTTTCTTATCTGATGCTTTTCCTTTCTTTATGTACATCCAAATTTCTAACCTATGTAATTTTCGTTCTCACTGAAGAACTTCTTTTATGATTTTTGCAGGACAGATCTGCTGGCAATGAATAACCTTCGTTTTTGTTTGTTTATATATTTTTTTAAATTTTATTTATTTATTTTTCACTGTGTTGTGTCTTCGTTGCTGTGTGCAGGATTTCTCTAGTTGCGGTGAGCAGGGGCTACTCTTCGTTGCAGTGTGTGAGCTTCTCATTGTGGTGGCTTCTCTTGTTGTGAAACATGGGCTCTAGGCATGCGGGCTTCAGTAGTTGTGGCGCGTGGACTCAGTAGTTGTGATTCACAGGCTTTAGAGCACAGACTCAGTAGTTGTGGTGCACAGGCTTAGTTGCTCTGCGGCATGTGGGATCTTCCCGGACCAGGGCTCAAATCTGTGTCCCCTGCATTGGCAGGCAGATTCTTAACCACTGCGCCACCAAGGAAGTCCCGAGCCTCCATTTTTGTTTGTCTGAGAGAGTCTTTGTCCTTCACTTTTGAAGGATAATTTCCTGGATATAGAATTAATTATAGGTTAGTGGGTTTTTTCTTTCAACTCTTAAATATTTTACTCCACTTTCTTCTTGCCTGCATGGTGATGAGAAGTCTGCCATAATTCTTATTCTGTTCTTCAAGTAAGGTTTTCTTCCATCCCCCCTTTGACTTCTTTCAAGATTTTCTTAGTCTTTGGTTTTCTGCAGTATAAATATGATGTGCCCAGGTGCAGTTATTTCGGTATTTATTTTGCTTGGTACTTTTAAACTAAGCTTCCCAGGCCTGTATTTTGATGTCTGTCATTAATTTTATAATACTTTCTCTGCTATTATTACTTCAAATACTTCTTTTGCTCCTTTTCCTTCTCCTTCTGGTATTCCAATTATGCATATGTTTCACTTTTCAAAATTGTCCCATAATTCTTAGATGTTCTGTTCTGGGGTTTTTTTTCTATTCTTTTTTCTCATTGCATTTCAGTTTAGCCAGTCCCTATTGATCTATCTTCAGCCTCATTGATACTTTCCTCCGTTGTGTCCAATCTGTTGATGAGCCCATCAAAACATTTATTTCTATTACAGTGTTTTTTTACTTTTAGCATTTCCTTTTGTTTCTTTCTTAGAGTTTCTCTCTGCTCACATTACTCACGTGTTCTTGCATATTGCCTACTTTTTCTATTAGACTCTACATATTAATCATAGTCATTTTAAATTCCCTATCTGATAATTCCAACATCTACAATATTTGAGTCTGGTTCTGATGCTTGCTTTGCCTCTTCAGACTATTTTTTCTTGCATTTAGGCATGTCTTCTAACTTTTTGTTGAAAGTTTACCATGTAGCATTGGGTAATAAGAACAGAGGTAAACAGGCATTTACTGGGTGGATCTGTTAATTTGTCCAAGGAGGTGAACTGTGTTTAATGTTTGCTATAGGTGTCAGAAGCTTCAAATTCCCTTAGTATCCTTGTTTTGACTCTGGGCTTCCCTCAGTACTCCTCAGAGAGAGTCCATGCCTTGTAGCTATTCAGTTGTAATCCATTGTTCTTATACTGGAGCCCTGTTATACATCTGCATATTTTGTTTTTATCTTTTTTGGTGTTGGTATGAGGGTAAAGTGTGGGGGAGGAAAAGCATTCTACAATTTTAGGATTAAATCTCAATATTTTACTTGGCTTATTTCTCTGGGATGTGAACTTCATAGGTGTTTCTCCAGCAGTATAGCCCCCTTAAGATGAATTAGGAAGGCTGAGGGGGCTGGAGTAGGAGGGATGTCCACCTCAAACTGGGATATGGCTCTGGTAATATCTTTTCCCCCAGATATGCTCTGGGCATATTTCACAATGATTACCCATCCCTCCTTCAAAAGCCACAAGGGGACCTTTTCCAGGATCTTCATCTTGAGAACCTGATGGTGTTCCTGGAGGTAAAACCCATGGGAGTATGAGGGCCTCCCTAAGACTGTTGCTCCCATGAGTTTCACACCCTCATGCAAGTCCATACTCAGCCTCCAGCAACTTATCAAAATTATCATTTAAATGTTCCTAACAATTTATGGCTCAAGTGGCTCCTGCTCTCTTGGTAAGCTGATCTCTGCTGCAACTCTCTAGATTTGCCTCACTCCAGATTTCAGGTTGGCGGTTGCTCCTATAAGAACAAGAGTGATGGGATTTCTCTGGCAGTCCAGTGGTTAAGACTCCGTGCTTCCACTGCAGTGGGGCACGGATTCAATAGTCAGGGAACTAAGATCCTGCATTCTGCGTGGCACAGCCAAATACATAAGTAAATAAAAGCTCTTAAAAATATTTAAAAAAAGAAACAGGAGTGATGACTTCTAGCTTTGTTATATGTCAGAGCTGAAACTAGAAGTCTCTTACCTTCCTCTTTTATTCCTGTTTCCTTATTCCTGAATTCTTTTGGATTACTTGAATATTGCATATTTGTATAGTTGTGGGGTTTTTTGGTGTTGTTCTACAGATTACAATACATACTTCACTTTTCATAGTCTACTTAGAATTAAAATTTTACTTCAAGTGAAATTTATAAAGCTTATAAACATTTGGTTCCCTTTAAACTCTTCCTTTATATTGTAGTTGTCATGTATATACATCAACATACATTGGAAACCCCAAAAGATATTACAATTTTTTATTTCAACCATCATATTTTAATGAACCCAAGAGAAAAACTGCCTGTTATATCTATACAGATATTTACCATTTCTGTTGCTCTTCTTCCTTTCATGAAGTTCCAAATTTCTCTCCGGTATCATTTCTCTTCTGCCTGAATAACTTCCTTTACCATTTCTTTAAAACAGGACTTCTGGTGAAGAATTATCTTTGGTTTTAGTAATTTAATTATGATGTATTTGGGTGTGGTTTTCTTGGTGCTTACTGAGCTTCTTGAATTTGTAAATGTATGTGTTTCACCAAACTTGGGAAGTTTTCAGCCATATGTCTTCACTTTATTCTGCATTAATCTCTTTCCTCCCCTACTATAATTTTAATGTGTCAATGAAAAAATGTTGCCTGCCATATCACTAAACAAAGGATGTTGCAGCCATGAAGCCATCACATTACAGCTGCCCTGACAGTGAGCCCTGAGGGAACTCAGGATAGAAACAGGTTGCCTCCCATCAAGCCATCAGCCACTGCAGCCACCTCCCAGTGGTGCACCCTGAGAAGACTCAGGATGAGACAGCACAGGATACTAGCCCCAGGTAGCTGAGGTACATATCAAAGGAATGACTTCAATGAGCCCTGACTTTTGCATCTTCCCATACATAGAAAAATGCTAAATTCATTAACTTGAGGTGTCTGGTTTTCTTTAATTAACAGTGAACTTTTGATGTTCCTACTGCCTGGTTTTTGTTGCAAAAACTTCTATATATCCTGGCTCCTCCCTCACCTCTTCAAAGAGGTCTGAGAGGCTGCGACCCAGGCTTAAGTCCTGTTTTGTGTGCCAAATAAAACTTAATTCTCAACTTTTAGGTTGTGCGTTATTTTCAGTCAACAAATGATGTGTATATTAGAAGTTTTTCTATTGTTCCACAGGTCCCTAAAGCTCTGTTCTTTTAAAATTATTGTTTTCTGTTTTTTACATTAGAAAATTTCTTCTGACCTTCTATACTAATTCACTCTTTCCTCTGTCATCTTATTCTCTCTCAGAGCTTTAGGCAGCTGTACAGTCACTGTTGCTCCCACCACTGCCACAGGAGTGCAGTTTTAGGAGTGTGTCTTACTCAGAGACAGGACCAGGAAAAACAAACAGAATTTCCCTCACTTGTTCCTTCCTGAAGAAGCTTCAGTTCTGGGATTCAGACTGCCTTGAATCTAAACTGGGAGATGTGGGAGGAAACAGAAAAACAAGGAAATTCACTACTGTATCTTTCTCCCAAGTTTGGATTTCCATCCCCAGTCTGCTTGCTATTATTTACTTTTCAAAGTCTTCCCATAACTACAGCATGTGTTCTGTTCAACGATTTTACATGTAATCAGTAGGACAGATAGGGTGATGTGTGCTTATTCCATCTTAATTGGAACTAGAAACCAATTTCACCACTTTTCATTTTAACAATTTAATAATCAATTTATAAACAAAAAATTTAAAGGATACAGCTAGATTTTCAATATGCTCCACCTTGATCTCAGTGTAAAATTAACAAACATGTCCTCTAAATAAACCCACAGTAATGCCGTAGTATTTTGTTACTGTACTTCATGTGACAAAAAAGTTAAATGCACATATTTCTTTGAAAAATGATTTTTATATAAAATTTAATAATTACTATTAATAACAAAGATGGTGCCATCATTAATATGGAATTAACTTACACACTTGGCAAACTGATATATTTTCAAATATATAAACAAAATTACGTGATCCTACTCCATATTTTTCATTCTTAGGCTATCCATAACACCTAATATAACACATAAATCTCAATGTATAACAATCTAAAAAAGTTTATAATCTTGCTAAATAGTAAGTAATAAGATAAATTAATACAAGATACAAAGATAGTATTTATTTTACTAATCCACATCAAAAGAGAAGTTGAAGCTTATTTGAATCTTGAAATATTAATGTAAGAATATATAATTGCTCAAAACATATGTTCTACATTGAAAGAGAAACATTCTGTAATTTCTTTTTCAAGATTTTAAACTGCTTTATTCAGATATTTGAGTCTGGAATACACTGTCCAATATGGTAGTCACTAGCAACATGTGGCTGTTTAAATTAAAATTCATTAAAATTCAACAAAATTGAACTCCGTTTTTCAATTACACTAGTTATATATCAAGTGCTCAATAGCCACATGTGGCTAGTGGTTACCTTTTAAATAGTGTAGATATAGAACATTTCCATCATCACAGAAAGTTCTATTAGACAGAACTGGGCAACAGGAACATCCAAAATTTTATGCAAGCACAGTTCCTGAGATATCTATAGGCCAGAACTGTGTTAGCCCTTATTAGTTTATGCTTATGGTGAAAAGAATTTTACATTATTATTTTTTTAAATATGAACTTCTTATTTTAAATTTCCCAGTTGGAAGTATTTTTAGGAGTTACGTATGTTATTATTTATTTGAACCATGATTTCATCAAGCCATATATTTGATTTGATTCAAGGCTTACTGAGGAGATACAAAATGACTTAAATTTTAAAATAATAGATCTTCCTCAACTAACTATAGGGTTACACTCCAATAAACCCATTGTAAGTTGAAAATGTATTTAATACACTTAACCTACCAAACATCATAGCCTACCTTAAACGTGCTCAGAACATTTACATCAGTCTACATTTGGGCAAAATCATCTAACACAAAGCCTACTGTATAATAAAGTATTGAATATCTCATGTAATTTCTTGAATACCATATTCAAAGTGAAAAACAGAATGGCTGTATAGGCACAGAATGGATGTAAGTGTATCAGTTGTTTTCCCTCATGATGGTGTGGCCAACTGTGAGCTGTGGCTTGCTGCCGCTGCCCAGCATTACAACAGAATACTGTACCCGCATACTGCTAGGCTGGAAAAAACTGGAAATTCAAAACTTGAAGTACAGTTTCTATTGAACGCATATTGCTTTTGCACCATCATAAAGTTGAAAAATTGTAAGTCAAATCATCGTAAGTCAGGGGACCGTCTGAACAAGAAAAAGAAAGAAAAAGTAATGACAAAACTTGTTTGATTAAATACCCAGGATCAAAAGATATAGGAAAAAAGATGGTAAGAGTTCTATTATCTTAGCTGATTATCCACTTAACCACTGAATAATGATAGGTATACTGATAATACTAAACAAAACTGCTGATAGATACTACTTTTCTTAAAACAGTTCTGAATAGAAGATTTGAAGAGAATATTGGAGATGGGAAGAACTGTGGAGACTGCGATTCAAGTTAGTTATTTCTATGAATTAACTGTCTTCCTTCATGCCGAGTATTTTAAAGAAACTACGATCTGTTATACTTGCTGATAGATGAGTTTATGACACTTTTAAACTAGTCAGTTATCTCAATAATCCTTGGTTTTCTCTTCTGCAAAACAAGATTATTAATACTTTCCCTGACTATATCACTGGTTTTATGTGTGACTCAAATAAGATGATGTAAGTGAAACAGCTTTGTAGATTGTAAATATTATAAAAATACAGACTGGTATTACATTAACACATTTGATTAATAACACACTGCTATTATTTACTTAGATTAAGGAAGGTCAAAGTGTACTTCAGCATCATTTTTTAATGTCTAAACACTGGAAGCATTCAAACACCAAAATATACAAATAAGATTTTTTGAAACTATTGTGTTATAACATTGCAGTGTCTCTATGAGAAAGCAGTGGGTGTGCCATAACAGTCAATTTATGCAGTTTGGACAGAACACTGTAGATGTGACTGGACATTCCAGTGACATCAAGGCAATATTGCTCTTAAAATATGAAAGGTGTCAGTTCATTGTGTCCCATACTGCCTAATATATCTTGTATACAAGACATTCTTTTTAAAATTATGCTTTTTAGAAGGTATATTATGAAAATAATTTTAATGAAAAATAGATTAGGTTCTAAACAGTCCTGGGCAAAGCCTTTTGTTTGCATAATGAAAAATTTTGCAAATCGGTTTTCTTTAAATAAAAAACTCCCATTGAACATATATGTATCTTTAATATAATTTTATGGTATAAAAATAGGAAATGTTAAATTTTATTCAAAACATGAAATGATTTCACTGAAAGTACTTTTAAAACAAACTAATAAATCTCCAGATAGGAAAAGAGTCAATACAGACAATTCAATGTGTTATTAAAATAACTTTTCAAAAGTCAGAGTCCAACAGGGAATAAGAACTAAATTTGCTGTGTACAGCTACCAAATATAAGAACAAACAAAAGAATAAAACCACAAAATTTCCATTTATATCATAGTCAGACACAGTAAACTAGTTCAGTAATATACTAGGAATAATTAAATATTTATGGTAAATGATTGTTCTTGAAGAATTTTTAACAAAGTAACCCTACTGATGCACTAACCCAAACGCATTTGTGAAACACTTTCACATACCAAGGAACTCCAGCCACTTGATCTATATGGAAGACACCACAGCAAATATAAAGTTTGACCATTTTAGAATCCTAACATTCCTGACTATTAGTATGTTCAGCTTAAGGGAATTTAAAGGACTAAGGACACTTTAAAGCACCATAAAGAGTAGAAAGGTGAGTTCAGTGTATACTAGGTATTGAGGAAAATGGAATGGAATATGTGAAATTTGAAAAGAGTCTTGGAGGACAGGTAGAATTTAGATAGGCCAGAAAAAGTAGTAAGGCTAATTCAAGAAGATAAAACTATATGAATAAAGGCTTAAAGGTAAGAATAAATATGACATGCTCTATTCCTCCCATTTACTCTCCTTTTCACGTTAAGAAACAAAGAATATAAGAGAAGATATGATAGAAATTAATTGCAGGGAGAGGGCTGCTTTGTATAGAGAGGTCAAAAATGTCTGAGGAACATGACTTTTTTTTGAGTTGTATGACCTGAAGTATTAATTAAAGAAGCAAGTTGAGGGAAGAGTACACCAGGCAGAAGGAACAATGAATTAAAGACTCTGAAAGAAAAATGAGGAGAAACAGTATAACTACTGGGCAGAGAATGGATTGGGAAATGGTCTAAGTTTAGCGTAAGAGTAGAAGCAGAGAAAACCATTGAGACTACTGATAACAGTCCAGGCAAGAGATGGTAGCCACCTGAACTGAGATAGTGGTGGGAGAGAGAGAAATGGACAAATTTTATATATATTTTGGAGAAATAGGGAGATTTGCTGATAGTTTGAATCTAGAGAATGAATAAAAGGAAGTTATCAAAAAAACATTACCTATGTTTTTGGCTTGAGCATCTGGGTAAATTGTGATACCAATTACTAAGAGGAGGAAGGATGAAGAAGGAAGAGGTTGGAAGGATGTTCTAATAATGAAAGATTTCCTTAGACATGTATTAGACATCAAATTGGAGATTCCAAGAAGAGCTGGATATGAGTCTAGAACACATTACTGGGGCTTCCCTGGTGGCGCAGTGGTTGAGAGTCTGCCTGCTAGTGTGGGGGACGCGGGTTCGGGCCCTGGTCTGGGAGGATCCCACATGCCGCGGAGCGGCTGGGCCCGGGAGCCACAGCTACTGAGCCTGCGCGTCTGGAGCCTGTGCTCCGCAGCGAGAGGGGCCACGACGGTGGGAGGCCCGCGCGCCGCGATGGGGGGTGGCCCCTGCTCGCCGCAACTGGGGAAGGCCCTTGCGCAGAAACGAAGACCCAACAGAGCCAAAAATAAATAAATTAATTAATTAAAAAAAAAATAGAACACATTACTGTGTTTTAAATTTTATTTTAATTATATGCATATCTGTTATCAACTGTTTTATATTTCTGGCTGTCCAGGGAAAGAAAGAATGGCTTAATTTAACTATTAAATAAATCCTCCTCTCAATGGTGATTGTGAGTCTGATATGCATTCCAAAGGTCAGTCTGTCTGTACTTCCTCTTCTCTACAAACTCCCGACATCTTCATTCTGACTCTCATCATATTTGTCATACTACCAAAACGCGATTCCAGGTCATTCCCAAGAAAAACAAACTCAAGTGATTCCCCATGGCCCACAAAATCCAAACCCCTACCATAGTAATCAAGGACCTTTGCCAATTTTCAACAGGCCTCCATTTAGCTCCATATCACCAATTTATATCTCAACAATAATACTACTAAATTAACTGCCATTTCTTCAGAACAAAATGCCCTTTCCTAACTTTATGTCTTTGCATACACAATCTCCCACTTTGGTTCAAAAACCATACTTGAAAGCTAACAGATTTGTGATAGGCAGAATCCTCCTTCCCTCCCCCAATTTGTTCCACCTATTCCTTGGAACCTGCAAATATGTTACAATACATGGCTAAAGGAATTTTGCAGATATAATTAAGGTTACTAATTAATGACCTGAAAATAGATTCTGGTGAATTATCTAGGTGGGCCCAATCTAATCACATTAGCTCTTAAAAGCGGAGAACTTTCTCCAGCTTGAAGCAGAAGAGAGCCAAGGCAAAAAACTGTCAGATTGCAAGCATGAAAATGATTCATTGCACCACTGCTCGCTCTGAAATATCAGGTTCTATATGCAAGGACTAGAGAGAGGCCTCTAGGAGATAAGGGCAGCCCAAAAATGACAGATGGCAAGGAAACAGAGAACTCAATCCTAGAATCAAAAGAAACTGTATTCTGCCAAAATATGAATGAGCTTGGAAGTAGATTCTTCCCCAGAAACTGCAGATAAGAGCCTGTAAGAATGCTGACTTACAGAATTGTGAGATAATAAATAGGTATTGTTTTTAACTGCTAAACTTATGGTTATTTGTTATAGCAGCAATAGAAAGCTAATACCAGACTTAAATGTAATAAGGTGACAGGGGTGGGAAAAGTGGGGTTCTATTTCCAGAGTACTAAAATATATGAACTATGAAAATATAAAACTTCTAATCATGGTTGATGCAGGCACTCTCTTCCTCTAGCCCTTTAGTTCTTTATGGTGATTAGAACCTTCCCATGGACTCACTACTGACTCATTAGCCAAGACTATATCCAGGCAGCCCAGTATCTAAATTTCCATGTAAGGACTTTCTAAATACCTGGAACAGAAATAAAGAAGATGAAAATTATAGCCTCAACTCCCACTACCACTATACAAATGGAGTCACTCTTTTCACTCAAATTAGAGTCCTCATCAGTGTAGACAAGGGCAAGCTCCAGGCCTCAGGTATCTGACTTCCACCAGGGTAGATCTGGCTCCACAGAATAGGGAGGTGAATGTAGTGAGCTATAGGCTCAGAGAGCAGCACTGCAAATATCCACCCAGAAAAATACAGTTTACCTTTACCTAGAATTACCATGATGGAAACCTGGTCTTCCCTACTAAAGTACAAATGCTTGAAAATCTAATTTTTCAGGGAATGTGTGACAAAGCATTCTGGATATGAAAGGCAGTATAGCAGTACTAATATGAAATGTTAGAATGTACAGATAAACCAGTAGTCCAAAAAAATCAACATTAAATTTCCATTTATGTAAGACGACTTTCTCCTGGCCAATTCCTACTTGTTACTTAAAGTCTAATATTATTTCCTCTATTCTAGCTCCTAAAATATATTAATACCCACATTATTGTACTGACCGCACTGTACAATAACTATATGCTTATACTTCTAACTCTTCTTTGAGCTTCTCCCATAATTTTCTACCTCTAGAATCTAACACAATGGTAATCACATAGTAAACATTCAATAAATGTTTTAGAATTGATTAAATTTTTAGAGCACCATAGTTCTTTTTTGAGATAATTTTAGGTTTCTCAAGTCAAAGATGAGTCTCACACGGAAACAGAGGGCCTTTATTAGGCGCCTGTATATCACATATATTTCTACACTACTTTAGAAGAATATTTCCACTATCTTCAATTTTTCTATTTTTTAAAATACTGGATATAAAACTGTAAGAAAATATAAAACATTGTCTAGCATATTTTGGAATCTGTTTACTTATAAATTATATAAAAATATGTAATATATTCTGAATTTTGTCAGATTGATGATAATGTTAACTTCTTAGGCATTGTTCTAAGCATTTTATATGAAATAACATATTTATTCCTCACAATAACCCACGTTTAAGATGAGTATTATTTTCCAGAGGTACAGAGAGGTAAAGTATGTTATAAAAGGTGACAAAATTGCAATATTCTATATTAATTCCTTCTCCCTACCTTCCCCCAAGAAGTATATCATATTTTCTAAAAATGAATTTACATTTTCAAAAGTTTTAAGCCTTTACCAAAATCTTTTTTGAATAAATGAAAACAGACTGAAGAGTCATAAAACCAAGCATATAAAATACTAAGATTTCATTAGCAGTCACATGGTTTCTGCTTTTATTTTAGAGCTTTGCTAAGTGATTACTGAACCCAACATTACTTTCTCTATAAGAACTTAGGAGCGATTTCAAAAACTTTGATTTCTCTATCATTCTCCAAATAATTTTCTTATTGTGAGTATGATAAATAGCTAACAAACTTGATATAGTTTTAATATCAATGGAAAAGCAGTAGTAGTTGTAAGTACATACTGTTAGAGGAAACAACCCGACACATCATCACGGGGTAAGCTATTCCAATAAACTCTGACACATTTAGAATTAAGAAATAACCGTGAGCCTAAGGCACTAGAACTACATTATAGCTTAACTTGACTCCGGTTGTAACCTCCCAGGCCCCAAAATAAATGATCTGGTGCCAACAATAGCAGGAACAGTTAGATGACACTTAATTCATAGCACTATAAGATATGGAGTCAGCCAGAAGGTGGCAGAATGAGGCCACTTAGGATCCACATACAAATCCAGAAAAATCTTTTTGTTATCATTACCTTAGGTTTTAGCAGTACACAAAAATCACAATTTTAGATACTTAAACGAGTAAGAATTTTATGTACTAGAGATATGCAAGAGCATTATTTCATGTATACAAATCAAACTATAAATTTCCCACATAGACTACCATAGTAGAAACGAATCCCCATTCTCCCTTTTGATAAATCTTCCCTATTTCCACAACGCTATGAAAAATGAAGTCCTCCAAAGTCCCCCATATTATTCCAATATCACATCTGAATTCTTTAATGAAGAATTACTACTAAATGTTTTATCATGTAATATATTTAATTTCATAAGTTCAATCATAGTTACTACATAGTGGCAAAGTGAAATCTTTTACAAAATCTCATATAACTTTAAAGAAAACAGTTGTCTTTATACTGGGTTTTTTAAATGGGGTTTAAGCACTATGGTTTAATATATGGAAGGTAAACCACATTATTCTTTGTATTGCATTTGACTGTTTACAATAGATGTTTACTTTTGCATTCCTGTACCTATCATAGGACCTAGAACACATAAGCAGGATTTCAAGGAGAAAACAGAGGGATAAAAGCAATTAAGCAGATACCTAAGACATCAATCTGTACTAAAATGGTTCTCTTTATTTTTCCATCAGGTGGCCAGCCCCTTCAAACTGAACACAAAACAATAGGTGCTAATTGCCCTCAGTTAAGGACCAGGCTACCTACAGAGACAAACTAACAGATCATCAAACCAGATATACCAACATTAGCCAATTTACATCAGAAGTAGAGGTTGAAGAGTCCTGGAGAGAACTGTAATGAATCAAGTTGTGAGACAGGCAACACCATTTTGGAGAAGAGGTGTTTCACCCTCACCTCAAATCAAATGAGGTGCTTCTAGGGAACCACTCAGAGATTTGACATTCTCTAGAGTCCACAGCAGTTAGGGGCTGCTATGGGGGACTCACCAAATGTACCAAATGTAGATACTTAATGGTGCATGAAGCCACCTAGGCCCAGTGGCAGAGTAAAGACTTGTTAGAGCTCCATTTGCAATGGCAGGGAAAATGCATCTCTGTCCTTTGGATCTCAGAAAAAGGAACATGAGCAAAGGAGTCATAAGTGGCCAGCCAGAGGAGACGCCTTCCCTCATAAAGAGAACGAAAACCCAAGATCCACTGCAGATTTACTGTGAAGCTAAAGAAGCTTAAAATTCAGAAAATGAGTCGGGGTCAGGGAGAGGGATTCTAACACCCTGGGAGAGACTCTTAGCATTGTGTTCACAGGCTATATGCTTTTGTAAGGTTTACAAAAGATACTTTAACTACAATCCATTAAAACTGTTCTTTTCATTCCAACTTCCCCTCCTTCACACTTCCTATTATGTCAGGAGCTAAAAGAATGGCTGCAAGCATTTTAGAGACTTTGCTAAGGGGAAATTGAGATAGGAGTATGCCATTCTAGCTGCAATTGGGAAGAAGTTTTAGAATTTTTCAATAAAAAAGAAATTACGGACTCATGATTTGAACGTATTTGAAGAATACCTCGTTTTTCATCTTTAAATTTATGTATTTAAAAAAATAAGATAAAACTTAGATAAAAACATAATGGAATATAAAAACAAAGATGAAAAAGAGCCATGAAATCAACAAAATTATTCTTATTTAGAAAGGCGAATCACAACAAAAATTTTTCTGGATCAAACAAAAGCACTAAATTATTATTTTTGTTTGTTAGTTTATTTTTTTATACAGCAGGTTCTTATTACTTATCTATTTTATACATATTAGTGTATATATGTCAATCCCAATCTCCCAGTACATCCCACCACCACCACCCCCACAAAGCACTAAATTATTAAAAAGAAAAAAAATTCTAAATAAAAATAATAGGTACTTTGTTTCATAATCAAATTAATGAAGAGAATAAAATATTTTTAAGTTTCTTGCTGATTGGACACAAAATTCTAACATTGATAGAGATACCTAAAATTCATAATAGCCAGTACAATGAGGACACTGAAGAAAAAATGATTAATGAACATTGTTAGTTCAAAAATTAAGATTAATTATTGCCAAGAAAACCAGAAATGTCCTGAAACCTTACAGTTCATATACGAAAGAAATCTGTCAGCCACCAGTGTATGGTGGTGTTTCTTCAACCACAGAAGACACACATGTGGGAACCACTGGAATAGAGCTGAGAGTGGTAGACCTCACTACCCTATTTCGTTGAATCTAAGACTACCAATTGTAAGAATCATCATCATTTATGTACCACTAAGAAAGAAAAAAGGAAGTGCAATTAAACTACAAGATAATGCTTTGTTACAATTTTTATTTTTCTTTAAGAGAAAAGGCAAAATAGGGGAGTTATTATTTTTGTTTGGGTATTTAATCTTGGTTATCAGTGAAACATAGGTTCTTGCTATAAAATGTGTGCAGAGAAGAACAGGACTGGAACCCAGGAGATTTTGTGGGGATATATTCTTATAATTTCCATTGAGTGGTGAAAAGGATAGGTTACTTCAGCAATCCAACATAGAAAACACTATCAAGGTCTCAATAATTCAAGAATGATGGTCTGAACTACAATTCTGAGCAACTATCCTGGAATAGAACCCCGTCTAATTTATATACTGACAGAGGGAACAACAATGAAGGAGCTGTGGAGATGTTACATACGCATACACACACATACTCACCCCCATCGCAACTTCTAGACAGAACGACAAGGACTATTGCAGCTACTCATAAATACCACCTTGTTCTGGTATGTGTACACATATGTATGTATGTATATATCTAACACATCAATATCCTTCTCCCCGTTCCTCAGTAATTTTATATAAAGTATGTTAGTGGTTGTGGACTTTATAATATAGCACAGGGTAGCAGAAAATTACACTGATATTATGACTAAATGAGTATCATCCAGAGATTGATACAGGGACTGACGGAATTTTGAGTCTCTCCTTCCAGATAGAAGTTGAGTGTGTTTTCATTTATATGAAGGATAGTAGCATTAAATCCAGATGTAGCATACTGTGATTACCATTATGTACGGAAATGTCAGTAGAAGGGTATATGTAGGTGATGAACAGTCAAAGGAGTAGACTGTATTGGATGTTGCTAACTGGCTCATGCAACATCCTTTCCATTCTATAATAACAGGCAAGGCTAAAAACTTTAAAATGTATTTGCTTTTTTCCATCTTTTCCAACTATAATAGTAGAAGCTAGAAAGCTATAAAATATACTTCCTGGACTTCCTATTCCTAACGTTGGGGATGCAAATAAAGTTCTCCCCATTAGATGTCCTTTTATGATATTTGGAAGATAGAAACAGGACCCTTTAAGAGCAGGTAGATAATGAGAAGTGAATTCCCAACTTCCTCAACTGAAAAAGTGAATAACATTATAAGTGGTTTGAAAAACACTGTCAAATTTTATAAGCAAGATTATTGTTGAATAAGAACCAAAAAAGGATGGCAAGTGTGTCACATGTGAATATAAGATGTTTAAAGTATTATAATCTTGATTATTTTGGCCCCCATCAATAAAATACCATGATCCCTAAGTTCTCTCTGTTTCCAGGCAGAATCCTAGGTTTTCCTACTGTGGTCACTGATGCTCTGTTCCAAAGGTCAGTGACCTTGATGGTGAGCTGTTGTTCTGCTCTTGCTGCTCCTCAGGTCTGCTTTGGGCTTGCAGGGTTATCACTGCCACCTTTCAGACTTTTTTTTCACTTTTACATTTTCTTTTTTTTTTTTTTTACAGCTTTACATTAGCTAATCAAAGAAAAGGATGCTTTTTTATATTTGTTTCTTAAATTTGGTTTTTTTCCTCATCCTTACTCCCACCATCCAGAAATACCACTATTTATATTTTGGAATACTTGCTTCAAGTCCATTTTTCTGTTTATACTTTTTTTAAAATTAAATTTATTTATTTATTTATTTTTGGCTGCCTCGGGTCTTCGTTGCTGTGTGCAGGCTTTCCTAGTTGCGGCAAGGGGGCGCCACTCTTCAGTGCGGTGCCCGGGCTTCTCATTGCAGTGGCTTCTCCTGTCGTGGAGCACAGGCTCTAGACACATGGGCTTCAGTAGTTGTGGCACGCAGGCTCAGCAGTTGTGGCTCACGGGGTCTAGAGCACAGGCTCAGTAGCGGTGCACGGGCTTAGTTGCTCTGCGGCATGTGGGATCTTCCTGGACTAGGGCTCGAACCCGTGTCCCCTGCATTGGCAGGTGGATTCTTAACCACTGCGCAACCAGGGAAGCCCCCTGTTTATACTTTCAAAAACTATATAATTTTGAATGTAGTATCTACTTAGAAATTAGATTATATACGATACTGAAGGCCCTCCTGATTTCTATCCTCATCCTGATTCCCCTGCTCTGCTCCCTAGAAGCAACCACTATTCCAAATTTACTTGTAGCCTTAAATTTTCTTTTTTTATACTTTTACATATACTTCCACAGGTATCATATATACTAAATTTTAAATATACCTGAATGGTATCATGCTCTGAATACCTGTTTGCAAGTTACTTATTTCATATGTACCATATTTTACTTAGCTATTTCTCTACTGATGGGCCCTTATGCTTTCAGTTTCCATTATTACAAAGAATGTGATAATGAACATCGTGACCTTCCTCCCTCTCCCCTCTCCCCTCCTCTCTCTCTCTTCCTCTTTCCCCTCCATCCTCGCCCCCTCTGTTTTCCATTTTCTTTATTTCTCCTAATAAAATACCTCTGGTCTTAATTTCCTCCAGCAATCCTTCATGCAAGTGTTGGCCCACCATCTTAGGTTACAATGTTTATAAAGTGCCCAGCTATTAATCATGTTTAACAGTTTTACTGAGATATAACTTACATACCATAAATTAACCACTGTTAAGTGTACAATTCAGTGGCATTTTTTTTAACATCTTTATTGGAGTATAATTGCTTTACAATGTTGTGTTAGTTTCTGCTGTATAACAAAGTGAATCAGCTACATGCATACATATGTCCCCATATCCCCTCCCTCTTGCATCTCCCTGCCACCCTCCCTATCCCACCACTCCAGGGCATCACAAAGCATAGAGCTGATCTCCCTGTGCTATGCAGCGGCTTCCCACTAGCTATCTATTTTACATTTGGTAGTGTGTATATATCAGTGCTACTCTCTCACTTCGTTCCAGATTATCCTTCCCCCACCCCATGGCTTCAACTCCATTCTCTACGTCTGCATCTTTATTCCTGTCTTGCCCCTAGGTTCATCAGAACCATTTTTTTTTTTTTGATTCCATATATATGTTAGCATACGGTATTTTTTTCAATTTAAGACTTACTTCACGCTGTATGACAGACTCTAGGTCCATCCCCCTCACTACAAATAACTCAATTTCGTTTCTTCTTACAGCTGAGTAATAGTCCATTGTATATATGTCCCATATCTTCTTTATCCATTCATTTGTTGATGGACACTTAACGTTGCTTCCATGTCTTGGTTACTGTAAAGAGTGCTGCAGTGAATATTGTGGTACATGACTCTTTTGAATTATGGTTTTCTCAGGGTATATGATGAGTAGTGAGAATGCTGGGTCATATGGTAGTTCTATTTTTAGTTTCTTAAGGAACCCCCATACTGCTCTCCATAGTGGCTGTATCAATTTACATTCCCACCAACAGTGCAAGAGGGTTCCCTTTTCTCCACCCCTCTCCAGCATTTATTGTTTGTAGATTTTTTGATAATGGCCATTCTGACCAGTGTGAGGTGATACCTCGTAGTTTTGATTTGCATTTCTCTAATGATTCGGGATGTTGAGCATCCTTTCATGTGTTTCTTGGCAATCTGTATATCTTCTTTGCAGAAATGTCTGTTTAGGTCTTCTGCCCATTTTTGGATTGGGTTCTTTGTTTTTTTGATATTGACCTGCATGAGCTGCTTGTATACTTTGGAGATTAATCCTTTGTCAGTTGCTTGGTTTGCAAATATTTTCTCCCATTCTGAGGGTTGTCTTTTCATCATGTTTATGGTTTCCTTTGCTGTGCAAAAGCTTTAAGTTTCATTAGGTCCCATTTCTTTATTTTTGTTTTTATTTCCATATCTCCAGGAGGTCGGTCAAAAAGGATCTTGCTGTGATTTATGTCATAGAGTGTTCTCCCTATGTTTTTCTGTAAGAGTTTTATAGTGTCTAGCCTTACATTTAGATCTGTAATCCATTTTGAGTTTATTTTTGTGTATGGAGTTAGGAAGTGTTCTAATTTCATTCTTTTACATGTAGCTGTCCAGTTTTCCCAGCACCACTTATTGAAGAGGCTGCCTTTTCTCCATTGTATATTTTTGCCTCCTTTATCAAAGATAAGGTGACCATGTGTGCGTGGTTTATCTCTGGGATTTCTATCCTGTTCCATTGATCTATATTTCTGTTTTTGTGCCAGTACCATACTGTCTTGATTACTGTAGCTTTGTAGCATAGCCTGAAGTCTGGAAGCCTGATACCTCCAGCTCCGTTTTTCTTTCTCAAGATTGCTTTGGCTATTCAGGTTCTTTTGTGTTTCCATACAACGTGTGAAAATTTTTGTTCTAGTTCTGTGATAGATGCCATTGGTAGTTTAATAGGGATTGCACTGAATCTGTAGATTGCTTTGGGTATTATAGTCATTCTCACAATGTCGATTCTTCCAAGCCAAGAACATGTTATATCTCTCCATCAGTTTGTACCATATTTAATTTCTTTCAGCAGTGTCTTATAGCTTTCTGTATACAGGTCTTTTCTCTCCTTAGGTAGGTAATAAATTCCTAGGTAATTTATTCTTTTTGATGCAATGGTAAATGGGAGTGTTTCCTTAATTTCTCTTTCAGATTTTTCATCATTAGTGTATAGGAAGGAAAGACATTTCTGTACATTAATTTTGTAATCTGCTACTCTACCAAATTCATTGATTAGCTCTAGTAGTTTTCTGGTAGCATCTTTAGGATTCTCTATGTATAGTATCAGGTCATCTGCAAAAGTGACAGTTTTACTTCTTCTTTGCCGATTTGGATGCCTTTTCTTTTTCTTCTCTGATTCCTGTGGCTAAAACTTTCAAAACTATGTTGAATAATAGTGGTGAGAATGGGCAACCTTGTCTTGTTCCTGATTTTAGAGGAAATGGTTTCAGTTTTTCACCATTGAGAACGATGTTGGCTGTGGGTCTGTCATATATGGCCATTATTATGTTGAGGTAGGTTCCCTCTGTGCCCAATTTCTGGAGAGTTTTTATCATAAATGGGTGTTGAATTTTGCCAAAAGCTTTTTCTGCATCTATTGAGATGATCATATGGTTTTTATCCTTCACTTTGTTAATATGGTGTATCACATTGATTGATTTATATATATCGAAGAATCCTTGCACTCCTGGGATAACCCCACTTGATCATGATGTATCATCTCTTCATCATTTAGTGGGCTGCTGGATTCTGTTTGCAAGTATTTTGTTGAGGATTTTTGCATCTATATTCAACAGTGATATTGGCCTGTAGTTTTCTCTTTTTGTGACATCTTTGTCTGGTTTTGGTATCAGGGTGATGGTGGCCTCGTAGAATGTGTTTGGGAGTGTTCCTCCCTCTGCTATATTTTGGAAGGGTTTGAAAAGAATAGGTGTTAGCTCTTCTCTAAATGTTTGATAGGATTCACCTGTGAAGCCATCTGGTCCTGGGCTTTTGTTTGTTGGAAGATTTTTAATCACAGTTTCAATTTCAGTGCTTGTGATTGGTCTGTTCATATTTTCTATTTCTTCCTGGTTCAGTCTCGGAAGGTTGTGCTTTTCTAAGAATTTATCCATTTCTTCCAGGTTGTCCATTTTATTGGCATAGAGTTGCTTGTAGTAACCTCTCATGAGCCTTTGTATTTCTGTAGTGCTAGTTGTTACTTCTCCTTTTTCATTTCTAATTCTGTTGATTTGAGTCTTCTCGCTTTTTTTCTTGATGAGTCTGGCTAATAGTTTATCAATTTTGTTTATCTTCTCAAAGAACCAGCTTTTAGTTTTATTGATTTTTGCTATTGTTTCCTTCGTTTCTTTTTCATTTATTTCTGATCTGATCTTTATGATTTCTTTCCTTCTGCTCACTTTGGGGGTTTTTTTGTTCTTCTTTCTCTAATTGCTATAGGTGTAAGGTTAGGTTGTTTATTTGAGATGTTTCTTGTTTCTCAAAGTAGGACTGTATTGCTATAAACTTCCTTCTTAGAACTTCTTTTGCTGCAACCCATAGGTTTTGGGTCATCGAGTTTTCATTGTCATTTGTTTCTAGGTATTTTCTGATTTCCTCTTTGATTTCTTCAGTGATCTCTTGATTATTTAGTAGCATATTGTTTAGCCTCCATGTGTCTGCATTTTTTACAGTGTTTTTCCTGTAATTGATACTTAGTCTCATAGCATTGTGGTCGGAAAAGATACTTGATACAATTTCAATTTTCTTAAATTTACCAAGGCTTCCTTTGTGATCCAAGATATGATCTGTACTGGAAAATGTTCCATGAACACTTGAAAGTGTATTCTGTTGTTTTTGGATGGAATGTCCAATAAATATCAATTAAGTCCATCTTGTTTAATGTATCATTTAAAGCTTGTGTTTCCTTTTTTACTTTCATTTTGGATGATCTGTCCATTGGTGAAAGTGGGCTGTTAAAGTCCCCTACTATTATTGTTACTGTCGTTTTCCCCTTTTATGGCTGTTAGCATTTGCCTTATGTATTGAGGTGCTCCTATGTTGGGTGCATAAATATTTACAATTGTTATATCTTCTTCTTGGATGGATCCCTTGATCATTATGTAGGGTCCTTCTTTGTCTCTTGTAATAGTCTTTATTTTAAAGTCTATTTTGTCTGATATGAGAATTGCTACTCCAGCTTTCTTTTGATTTCCATTTGCATGGAATATCTTTTTCCATCCCCTCACTTTCAGTCTGTATGTGTCCCTAGGTCTGAAGTGGGTCTCTTATAGACAGCATACGTACAGGTCTTGTTTTTGTATCCATTCCGCCAGTGTATGTCTTTTTGTAGGAGCATTTAATCCATTTACATTTAAGGTAATTGTCAATATGTATGTTCCTACTACCATTTTCTTAATTGTTTCGGGTTTGTTTTTATAGGTCTTTTCCTTCTCTTGTGTTTCCTGCCTAAAGAAGTTCCTTTAGCATTTGTTGTAGAGCTGTTTTGGTGGTGCTGAATTCTCTTAACTTTTGCTTGTCTGTAAAGGTTTTAATTTCTCCGTCAAATCTGAAAGAGATCCTTGCTGGGTAGAGTAATGTTGGTTGTAGGTCTTTCCCTTTCATCACTTTAAATATGTCCCGCCACTCCATTCTTGCTTGCAGAGTTTCTGCTGAAAGATCAGCTGTTAACCTTATGGGGATTCCCTTGTACGTTATTTGTTGTTTTTCCCTTGCTGCTTTTAATATTTTTTCTTTATATTTAATTTTTGATAGTTTGATTAATATGTGTCTCGGCGTGTTTCTCTTTGGGTTTACCCTATATGTGACTCTCTGCACTTCCTGGACTTGATTGACTATTTCCTTTCCCATGTTAGAGAAGTTTTTGACTATAATCTCTTCACATATTTTCTCAGACCCTTTCTTTTTCTCTTCTTCTTGTGGGGCCCCTATAATTCGAATGTTAATGTGTTTAATATTGTCCCACAGGTCTCAGAGATTGTCCTCAATTCTTTTCATTCTTTTTTCCTTATTCTGCTCCCTGGCAGTTATTTCTGCCATTTTATCTCTGAGCTCACTTATCCATTCTTCTGTCTCAGTTATTCTGCTATTGATTCCTTTTAGGGTATTTTTAATTTCAGTTTTTGTGTTGTTCATCACTATTTGTTTGCTCTTCAGTTCTTCTAGACCCTTGTTAAATGTTTGTTGTATTTTCTCCATTCTGTTTCCGAGATTTTGGATCATCTTTACAATCATTACTCTGAATTCTTTTTCAGGTAGGTTGCCTATTTCATCTTCATTTATTTGGTCTTGTAGGTTTCTACCTTGCTCGTTCGTCTGTAACATATTTTTTTGTCGTTTCTTGTTGTTTTTTTTTTTTGATGGGTGGGCCTGTATTCCCCTCTTACTGGTTGTTTGGCCTGAGGTGTCAATCACTGGAGTTTGCAGGCAGTTGGAGAGAGCCATGTCTTGATGCTGAGATTAGGATCTCCGGGAGGCCTCATTCTGATGAATATTCCCTGGGGTCTGAGGTTCTCTTTTAGTCCAGTAGTTTGGACTCAGAGCTCCCACCACAGGAGCTCAGGCCTGACCTCTGACCTGGGAACCAAGATCCCACAAACCGGTCGCTGGGGGTTCCTCTATCCCCTTAGGTGTCCATGTCCCCCACCAGTGCCTGGTAGGGGCCCTAGTTGTGCGGACACATGAATTCCGCTCCTCCTAGTCTGCCATTTTGACTCTGTCCTCGGTGGCATTTTTAAAGTGAATTTATAGTTGCACAATCATCTCCACTACTTAATTTTAGAGTATGCATCACCCCAAAAGGAACCTCATGCCCATTTGCAGTCATTCTCCATTCCCACTATGCCCTGAGCAACCACTATATTCTACTTACTGTTTCTACAGATTTTGTCATTTTCACATAAATGAAATTATACAACATGCGGTCTTCCCTGTCTCACTTCTTCCACTTGGCTTAATGTTTTTGAAGTTTATCTTATGTTGTAGCATGTATCAATACTTTGCTAATTTTTATTGCTGAATAATATTCCATTGTACAGATACACCACATTCTGTTTCACCAGTTGTTTCCACTTTATGGCTATTATAAACAATGCTGCTATGAGTATTTGTGTACAAGTTATGTAGGCATATGTTTTTAAGTCTATTGGACAGATTTCTAAGAGTAAAAACTGCTGCGTACGGTAATTTGGTGCTTAACGTTTTGAGAAACTGACAGTTTCCAAAGTGTCTGCACCATTTTACATTTCCACCAGCAATGTATGAGGGTCCAATTTTTTCACACCCTTGCCAATAGTTGTCTTTTTTAAAAAATACACACTTGTTTTTGCACATGTGTGTTTCTATTCAGAAGATACCTAAAAGAGGAATTCCTGAGTTACTCTTTATACCCATTTTCATTTTTAATAGATACAACCAAATCATCTCAGGAGGAGCTATCCCAATTTACACTCAACATGCTTGCAATACATAATACATACATGTGTGGTTTGTTCATCTCTGCTAATCTGGTAAATGAAAAAAGACATCTTATTTTAAATTTCACTGATTACTAATGAAGTCAAATATCTCTTCATATGTCAACTGATCATCTGAATCTCATCTTCAGTAATTTACCTATTCACATCCTTTACTGTATTTTTCTCTCCATTCTCATTTTTTGTCTTTTTGTTGACTTTTAAAGTGTTTTTTAATCTGGATATTAATCCTGTCAGTTTTCTGCACTGAAAATATTTCCTGTCAATCTTTTAAGAAATTTGGAGCACCGTCTTTCAGAATTCTTCTATGCAAAAACATTACTCCCAACTATCAATTAGAGTTCTATGATCCTTGATTCCTGTGCCTTAGAGCTTAATTATCCACCCTAAGAGTACTTTTCATTGTTTCCCTGGGAGCCCTATGAAATATACATACAAATAAGACCTCTAGCTGCCTTTCCCGGGAGGACATGTGAATCAGATTCCCCTTTAGGACATGTACTAGTCAGGTTGTTGTTAAAAAAACAAACAACAACAACAACAACAAAACGGATATTAGTTATTTTAAGAAGAAAAGGAATTCATGAAATGGGTATAATATAGAATGGTTAGGAAGACTTGAAAACCAGGTTAAGGCAGGAACCAAAGGAGGTAAGCCACAGTTGAGAAGCAATGCACTTAAGACACTGTCTGTTGTGAAATGGACACTCACCTCCACGGCAATGCCACCAATGGATATTCATTGCTACACCACTATATTCTCAATTCTCCAAAATAAATCTCCATTTGATCTTCTGTTTCTGAGTCAAGTTCACAAGACCACTTGCAATATTAGTTTCTTGTTAAGACATTGCTTCTAATATAACAAGTAAACCAGGCCTTAAGTTGAAAGTATATAGTTGTAGTTATTTCCAGGAACATAATTAGTCTTCTTTGCTACCTAGCAGAAGTATTTTTACGGCTATCTTCCCAATCTTATATTAGGAATAAATACAAAATAAAAATTAAAAGCACCAGTTGGCACATCATTCTATAGGATTAGATTTTTTCTTCTTACAGTATTTTAGATATACCAAGGTTGCTATGTCTATATTTAAAACAAGCATCTCTCAGAAAAAATATTTCCAATCTATCCTCTTTGCCTATCAAGAAACTATACTTATCTATTCACCAAGTATTTCCTGAGTCCCTACTATGTACCAAGCACAGTACTGTGTGCTAGACTTCAGTTAATAGCAAAAACAGATATTATAATTCAGTGAGAAAGACTGTACTATAAAAAAGCCGCATGATTCTATGAAAATATATAACAGGAGACCTTAATCTAATGTGGGAAGATCAGAGAACACCTTCCTAATAATAATTGAAATGAAATATGAGGGATGTGATAAAGGGTTAATTAGGTGAAAGGAAAAGAGATAAAAAGATTTCCAGACAGGAAAGAGTATGGGTAAAGGCCTTACAAAAGAAAAGCAGCAGGGTGAATTTCAGAAATTATCGCTCAAAAAAAGGCATACTTACCAATTTTTTTAATTATCAAGAACTTGGTAATTATGTACAGGTACTATTTATATCCTTGGTTAATTCCTTTGAGAAGTTTATATAAAATCAAATAATGGAAGAAGAGATCAGGCACAGTAAATCTTCAATAACCCATACTAATGGGAGATATTAATATAGATAATCTCAAGCAAGAAACAGCAGACAAAATTATTTTGATTTAGTTTTGAATTAATCCAATACATTTTTCCCATAGTAGATTGATTTGTTTTGCTCAAACTAATTAAAAAATTTATTTGTAATATCTTAATAAACATTAGCTAGCAATACAGAAAGATTCATTTTGTGTTTGGGGCATACTTCTGAATACTACAGCTTTGGGTGTTAAAGTCATTAACAAATGCCAAAGCAATAATAGTTAATAACAGTGTCTTATTGTGTCTTAAAACGCACTATAAGGAGTGATAGGAAGGAAATCAAACAAGTTACAGGGGCCAAATCATGACAGGCCTTACATGCCATGCTAAGAACAGATTCTATATGACATTCAATGGAGGACAAAAAAATGATTTTAAGCAAGGAGGAACCAGATCAGTTTTGGGAGATGGCTAAGAAAACATAGGTAAGGAGATTGGTTAAGCAAATATTTTAGATATCCTGGAAAGGGATGATAAAGAACTGACTAAGACAGAAGCAGTAGAAGTAGAAATGAGGGGACAAATCACTGATAAGATGCAGTCACCAATGAGAGATAGGGGATAAGGAAAATGAAAGAATCTAGAATGACTCCCAGATTTCTGGTTTACATGACTAAGAAAGTTCTCCATTTTCACCTAAATAGGGGATACAGACTTAGGGAAAAGACAATTTCCTCAATTTGACTTTCCAGGTAACACACCCAGTAAAAATTAAATATGCCTGGAGAACTGAAGAGAGATATGTATTGGTCACAAAGACGTAATAGGAAGTGGCAGTATCTGAAGTAACTGAGTGGATGACTCACTTGGGGAAACATTACAGAGGAGAGAAACTAAAGAAAAAAGGTCACAAACAGGATTATTGATGACGCTTACCAAAGCAGGTAGGAACAGAGATCAACCTTAGGATTTGAGGTATAAACAGAAAGAAAGTAGAAGCTGTGAAATTAGCCTATTAATTAAGAAATTTAGTTTTAAAAGAGATTTGAGAAAAAGAAGATGACATGACATAGAGGGAGAAAGTTTACACTCTCATATTATTTTTCAAATGGTAAAACTTGAATATTTATATGTATGTATACAGTACAAATATATGCATATATGTACACATACACATATATATACACAAAGGGGAAGAAGAGAGTGGAATGGAATAGTTGAAAATATGACTAGATCTTTTAAAGCATGATACCAAAGACAAAAACTGTAAAATACACATTTGATTACATAAAAACTTAAATTTTTGCAAAATTGAAAGATAAATAGTAAAAGTTTATAACATATAGCCAGAGAAGGGTTAATAATGATAATAAAGACACTCACAAATATTTCAAGTGAAATATGAGCACAGGATGAGAACAGGTTACTTATTAAAAATATAAAAATTACCAATAAACATAATGTTCAACTTTTGCTAGAAATAAAATTAATTAAAAATATGAGATACTATTTCATGCTGATTAAAGCTGTAAAACTTACAATAACTCCTTCTTATAATGTTTCAGTGAAACAAACACTCATGTTATTTGTACAATTATGTGCATGGAAAACATGTACCAGAAGTCTAAAAAAATAAATCTACAAGAATACTAGTCTCAACACTTTTCAAAAAAAGAATGAAAACAACCTAAATGCCCAACAACAGGAGCTGCCTTTTTAAAGACAGTACATAATCATACAATGGAACACTAGTATTTTCCTAAAGCAAACAAGGAAGGAAAAACCAAAAGTTGTTGGGATTGTAGAACAATGAGAACTCTCATACGATGCTGATAGTAACGCAAATTGGTACAACTTCAGAAAACTATCGACTGTATCTATTAAAGCTGAATGTCCACAACTAGGTATATACTCAATAGAAATTCATACATATTTTCACCAGAATACATGTACCAGAATGTTTATAGCAGCACCATTTATAATAGCCCCCAAATGGAAACTTAACATATACCAACAACAGAATGGATAAATTATGATATACGCAAACAATGGAATACAACACAGCCAAGAGAATGGACAATTTCTAACTATACTCAACCATAGGGATGAATCAGACACAAAAAGAGTACCTACTGTATGATAACATTTATAAAACAAGCAAAACTAATTAACACTATTGGAAGTAGGAAGAATGGTTACTATTGAAGTGGAGAGTTAAAAAAATTAGTTCTATACATGTTATTATTTCAATAAATTTAACAAACAATGTTAAAAAAAATTCCCTACAGAATAACATCTGACTGCATGGAAAAATTCGTGATGTAAAAATGAAAAAAAACAAAACAAAGTATAAGAATGTATACTTAGATGGCAGATTAGGGTAATGGTTAAAATTGCAGGCTCTAAAGTCAAGCCTACCTAAATTTGAATCCCAGTTATGTGCTGTTGGGCAAATTATTTAACTGCTTCAGTTTCTTCACCTGTAAATGGTGTTAAAAAAAGTACAGACCGCACTGGGTTGTGAGGTGGATCAAATAAAATAAACCAGGTTAAAGTACTTATAATAGTGACTGGCACGTGGTAAGTACCATACTATTCTTGGGCTGGCCAAAAAGTTCCTTCAGCTTTAAGTAAAAATAAGAGACACATTTTTCATTTTTACCAAGAACTTTATTGAACAACGTATTCACCCTTTTGTTCCACTACCTTCTGCCATTTTTCAGGCAACTTCATAATTCCATCTTCCCAAAACTTTTAATCTTTTTGACCAAAGAACTGTTCCAGCTGCCTTTTACAGTCTTCCAGGGAACTAAAATTTTCTCCATTAAGAGAATTTTGTAAAGACCGAAATAAATGGAAATCCGAAGGTGCAATGTCTGGTGAATACAGCGGATGAATCAGAGCTTCCCAGCCAAGCTGTAATAGTTTTTGTCTAGTCATCAAAGAAACATGTGGCCTTGCAGTATCCTGATGGAAGATTATGTGTTCTCTGTTAACTAATTCCAGACGCTTTTCATTGAGTGCTGCTTTCAGTTGGTCTAATTGGGAACAGTACTTGTTGGAATTAATTGTTTGGTTTTCCAGAAGGAGCTCATCATAGAGGACTCCCTTCCAATCCCATCATATACATGACATCACCTTCTTTGGGTGAAGACCAGCCTTTGGTGTGGTTGGTGGTGGTTCATTTCGCTTGCCCCACGATCTCTTCCGTTCCACATTATTGTACAGTATCCACTTTTCATGGCCCATCACAATTTGTTTTTAAAACAGAACATTTTCATTATGTTTAGGTAGAGAATTGCATGTGGAAATACGGTCAAGAAGGTTTTTTTCACTTAACTTATGTGGAACCCAAACATCAAAGTGAGTAACATAACCAAGCTGGTACAAATGATTTTCAGCGCTTGATTTGGATATTTTGAGTATGTCGGCTATCTCCCACGTGGTATGACATTGATTGTTCTCAATAAATGTCTCGATTTGATCACTATCAACTTCAACTGGTCTACCCAACCGTGGAGCATCGTCCAGCGAGAAATCTCCAGCACGCAAACTACTTTTGAGATGTTTGATCAGTCACAGCAACTTCTCCATATGCGGCACTAATCTTTTTTTGCATTTCAGTTGCGTTTTTACCTTTCTTGAAAAATAAAGCATAATATGCCGAAAATGTTGCTTCTTTCTTCCATCTTCAGTATTAAAATGGCTACACAAAAATTCACCAATTTTGATGTTTATTTTTTAAACACACACTGATACGACAGCTGTCACGATACAATCTAACAAAATTGTTTTGAATGAAGTTAAAGACAAATAAATGCTACTAGAGCCATCTTATGGAAAAACCAAACGAATGTTTTGGCCAACCCATTATAATCCCATTTTTGTTAAAACTAACCCATATATTTTTAAAAAGGATATATTGAAGAAAAAAATGCTAACTGGTTATCTGTGAATGGTGGGATTCTGGTTGAGATTTTTCTTTTCTTTTTATTATATATAAGTAATGGTGAGTAGAAAATTTCCCCTGTTATTATGAAAATTCATTTGTTGAAAGAAATGGTTGAATAAACTCACTCCAGGTTTAAAAAGAAGCAAGTGTCAGTGCCTGGGTTTTCTGTGAAAGCGAGAAGTTTCTCTGAATACTGAGGTGGTGGGAAAGAATTAGATGTTCCAGAGAAAAATATCCAGAAGGGAGAAGTGACCAGGGTAGCATTCTGTTCTAGTGAATGGTCAAGAAAGAAGACCTCTAATCAAGAGTACAATCAGAAGGACATTTGAGAAAAACTTTAATGTCTCATGAGTACTAAATTGTTTACCTTTTGGTATATTACATAAATGATCCTGAATTTCCTTTAAGAAATTTTCAGTCAGTTGTACTTTGCTAATAACTAAATGCTTTTGCGTGAGGGATTTCTTTTATGAAACACTCAGAGGAGAAGATCCCACTTGAGATATTTTAAACTAAGGAATAGTACCCAGCTGTATCTCAGATTCTATCATTACTCTAGAATTAAATCAAGGAGGTATGCTAACCATAACTGTCCAACTATTAATGCGAGGTAGTAGGGGAAAAAATGTGCATTACGTGGAAAACCTGTAGGTGAGGACAGGTTTGCTAATAATGGAAAAGAGGTTCCAGAGGATCCTCTGGAAAGAACAGGGACATAGGCAGTTTAAAATGTGATTGAACTTGGGCAGGTGATAGAACTTTTCTGTATTTCAGTTCCTTCGTATGTGTTTCAGTTGTCTATCACTATGTAACAAACACCAAAACTTAGTGTTAATTGTGAGCATATTTTTCTCACAATTCTGTGGTTCAAGAATTTGGTCAAGGTACAGTAGGAACTGCTTATCTCTGTTCCACAAGGTCTGGGGTCTGAGCTGGGTGACTCAAACAGCTGGAGGATAGCTGGAACAGCCCAGCTGAAGTCATACATCTGCCGTCTCACTTCTCACTGCTGGCTGAGTCACTCACTCATCTGGCTTCAGTTGAAGGCTGGGCTGACTGAAAGGGCTAAGAAAGCGTCACTCACTTGTCTAGTGCCTAGGTGCTACTCCATATGGCCTATCTCTAACTCCCTCTGTCCCTCTGTTTCTGTCTCCCCCTCTCTCTCTCTTTCTCTCTCTCACTGTCACTTTTCTTTCTCTTTCCAAGTGGCTAGTTGGGCATGCCGGTCTCAAAATAGTCAGACTTCTTACATAGTAGCTGGTTTCTATAAGAGCACAGGCTATTAGACTTCTCAAAGGCATAAGCCTGGAATTGACCCAGCATCACATCCACCATATTTTATTGCTTAAACAATCATATGTCTAGCCCAGATTAAAGGGAGTGAAGAAATCAACTATGCCTCTGGATGGAAAGGGTGGTTAAAAATTTGCAGCCATCGTTACCCTGTCACAGTATCCTCTGGCCACAAATTATTTACACTTCTCCATTTTCAAAATACACTTAACCCCTCCCAAGGCCCCCCCAAAGTCCCATTACAACATCAGCTCAGAGTCCAGGACCTAGTCTAAATCAGGTGCAGATGGAGAGGAGGCTCCTCAAATCCAGTTTCTTGTCGGCAGCTCCTCAGGTATGATTCCTCTAATTTGACGATCTGTGAAGATGCAAGTTATCTGCCCAATACAAACCCAATATACAATGGTGAGGCAAGGAACAGGAAAATTGCAATGGACACTACCATTCAAAAAGGGGGAAAACAAGAGGTACATAACAGTCATTAGTCAATAGCAAGTCTGAAATCCAGTTGGGCACAAGTCACCAGTTCCTTGACTAGTCCTGGGAGTGGTTCTCCATGTCTCTTAGCTCTACTCTCTGGCTTCTTGGCTGCATCCTCTGAGTCATCCTTCATTTTCCATAACAAATGGCCTATGTTTAGAGCTGAGTAGCTTCTCAGCCTGCTTCCTTTCCACAGGAGGTTGAGGGCCCAGAGGCTTCTTTTCATTATGAATTCTCTCTGCCCCTTTCAATCTAAGTGATACAGTTCCTTTTAAAACCCTGGGTTTCATGTTATCATATTACAATCAACTCCAATAGACAAAAGCCACGTTCACATTTCTCTCTGAAAGGCCATTCTCTACTTTGGGCCTCATGTAAGGCTGCTGTAGCAGGGGTTCCCAACCCCCCGCTGTGGACCAGTACCAATCCAAGGCCTATTAGGAACCGGGATGCACAGCAGGAGGCAAGCAGCAGGCGAGCGAGCGAAGCTTCATCTACTGCTCCCCATCGCTCACATTACCACCTGAACCATCCCCCCCCAACCTCCCCCCACTGCTCCGTCTGTGGAAAAACTGTCTTCCATGAAACCGGTCCCTGGTGCCAAAAAAGGTTGGGGACTGCTGTGTTACAGGACAAAGTCCTCATTTCTAGAAACCCCAACTGTCTAATTGAGAGGGTCTGTAAGACACACACTTAAGATTCTTATAAGCCTTTTTAGAAAGTCTATGATGCAGCACTTTAAATCCTCTTCTTAGTAAAGGATCTTATGGCATTTTAAATTGTATTTATCAAAAGAAGATAAAATGGTCAAGATACAAATAAAAATTGCCAAAAAATAATAACTGCAGGCAGCTTTCTGAAACCCTCCTTCTTGCACCTAGGAATCTAAAGAGAGTTCTCTCTTTTATTAAACAACAGTTATCTTGTGAATTATGTAGGCCAATGCTCCTTATATTGAGATAGATTAAATTCCTGTTAGAATTCAATGCTAAATTTGTTAGAATTTCAGTGAATTTGGAAGAGGTTCTATACTGTATAACTCCCTTGCATGTAGAAAGTGCTAAATTTTATGCTCAAATATAATAACTAGTCTCACCATCAGTTTTCTGGTTCAATCTTAATCTACTTTATTTTGAGGCTCCTGTTTATTTTTAAAATTTTACTTTATATGTATATGCCTTCTATCGCAAAACATTTGAAATCTTTTTTGGCTGTGGTAATGGCGGTGGGGGGGTGGATGGTGTTGAGGAGGTACCAGAGTGATTAATAAATAAATGAAGGTTGAAGAGAAAATAGAAAGTTCCATTTCTGGCTTAGGAAAATGAAAAGCTCCCCCCACCCTCCACCCCAGGGTTAAAAAAGAAAAAAAACAATGTCTGTGATGATCAGTTTTATGTATAAACTTGGCTAGGGTATAGTCTCCAGTTATTCAATCAAACACTAATCTAGGTGTTGCTGTGAAGGTATTTGGTAGATGTGATGAAAAGTCCATAATCAGGTCATTTCAAGTAAAGATTATCCTGGATAATCTGGGTGGGTCTGATTCGATCAACTGAAAGGCCTTGAAGAGCAGAACTGAAGCTTCCCTGAAGTCAGCCTGTGGACTTCAGCTTCAGCCTGTGCCTGAGAGTTCCAGCATGCCCTTCCTGACAGCCTGCCCCATGGATTTTGGACTTGCCTAGCCAGCCCCCATAATCAATAAGTCAATTCCTTGCAATATATCTCTTAATATATAGCCTACTGATTCTGTTTGTCTGGTGTAACCCTGGCTGATAGAGTACTGAGTTTTCTACCACTGGTAAGATTATTATGCAAGAGATAAGTAAATAAAGTAAAACATTTACAGATTTTTAGAAAAGCAGCCAATATGGCATGGTGGTTAAGAACACAGACTCTAGAGTCACACTGCCTGGGTTCAAATCCCAGCCTGACTACTTACTAACCATGTGGCTTTGGACAAATTACTTAGCCTCTTTGTGCCTAAATTTCCTCTTGTATAAAATAAGAGCAATCATAGTTCCTATGTCAAAGGGTTGTGAAGATTAAGTGGGTTACTATACATATAGCACCAACAACAGTACCTGGCACATAGGAAAAGCTAAGTAATAGTCTAAAAAGGTGATATGGTAGGTAGACAGATCTTCTAAGGGCTCTTTGGATTCTAGGAGAGTTTCAAATGTACAATTTTTAAAAGAAAATTATCATTACCATGTTAGGAGAGCAGAATAACTAGTGATTATGAGTAGAAGGCCTAGAACAAACTGACTAAGTTTGCATTGCACACGGCTCTGCCATTTAACTGTGTGACCTTGTTAAACTTCTCTAAGCCTTAATTTTCTTACTAAAAAAAAGTGATGATAATAATAGTATTTACTAATAGGGTTATGGTGAGAAATAAATGATATAAGCTGCTTTATGCAATTTTTAAAGTTTTGGTGGATAACGCTAAAATTTCCCACTGAATTTTTATGTCTTTTTATTCTTGATGATCCTGAGGTTATGAATATGTCAGCTCCTTATAATCTAACATTACTCCAGTAGATTAATTTGCTGTTTCTAGTTGTCCATTAACTTGCAATTCAGACAACTTGTTAAAAAATGTGCCCAATCTATACACACAGTGATTAAGGATTTCCCTTAAAAACTATAGCCACTATTTATTGACCAACTTCTAGGTGCGAAGAGAAATGTATACATCATATACAATTTCTAAATCTCACAACTCAGCACTATCTCCATTTGCAGATTAGGAAAGATTTTGAAAGTACCTGTGTGAACTAATATAAATACGCTGTAACATCTATTATTATTTCTTTGAGAACACTTTTATTACTTTCTAGATCTCAGTGTGATCCAGACACCAGGTTAATGATATTAAGTGCCCAGGCAAGTAACCTCTGATCACCTAAGTAGCTAGCTTCTAAATTCTCAAAGGCTTTTCAGTTAATTGATTTTTAAAAAGGGGGAGGGGAATAATTCAATTCCTTTCTCAATTAGATAAATTTAAATCAGCTGTTAATAAAAGATATAGTTCCACAGAGAATAAGAATACATTCCCATTTAACTATGCAAGTATGAATATTTTTAAATTCAAGAAGAGATACATATTTAAACTGAAGTATATTTTAATCTACAGAATATATAAACCAACGTGATCCCACTTGGTCTTTGGCTATACACTATTAATTGAAAACTCATGCCACTAAAATACATTTAATATATTGTCTTTTTATCTGAAAATTATATTGTTAAAATCTAATTTTTAAGTACTTTCCTAAGATTTTTATTTTTTTTAATATTTTTTATTTATTTATTTATTTTTGGCTGCATTGGGTCTTCGTTGCTGTGTGTGGGCTTTCTCTGGTTGCGGCGAGCGGGGGCTACTCTTTGTTGCAGTGCACGGGCTTCTCATTTCAGTGGCTTCTCTTGTTGCGGAGTACAGGCTCTAGGCCTACATGCTTCAGTAGTTGTGGCACGTGGGCTCAGTAGTTGTGGCACGCAAGCTCTAGGGTGCAGGCTGAGTAGTTGTGGCACACAGACTTAGTTGCTCCGCGGCATGTGGGATCTTCCCGGACCAGGGCTCGAACCCATGTCCCCTGCATTGGTAGGCGGATTCTTAACCACTGTGCCACCAGGGAAGCCCCTGCTAAGATTTTTAATAGAATTTTTAAACAGGCATTGTACATATGAGTATATTTCTTATATTTAACACTACAAATAAAACTAGGCTATTGTAGTTCATTTAATATACATGTTTATTTAGTATGTATATACTCCAACCTTTCTAGTTTAGTAACTATATTCACTTAATATATACATTTCCACCCTACCTTATCTTAGACAATTACTTGAAAGATTATACCCTAGACCCATTTCATTCTATCCTCTCTCTGACAACCATCTATCTATCTTTTTAGCTCACTCACTTTAATATCTCAACTCCAACAACCTTCAGACCTTATCAAGGTCTCCAATTCTTTTCACTCTACTTCATATCCTTATATCCTTTTTCCTCCTTAAAAGCATAAATCCCAAGGCCAAGCATTATGATCACCTCCTTGCACACACTTTTAGCCATTTGCCCCTCTCTCATTTTAAGACTTTTTTGTTTTTATGTTGTTACATACTGATTTACTTACAGGCAGACCAAGTTTTCAAACGTGTTGTATTCTAAAAGCTGAACTGCATTAAGTGTAGGTTACATTCTCTGCATCATGACTGTAAGTAGCTATAATACAGCAAGAAGAGGAAAAAAAGAACACTTTTTTTTTTTTTAATCCTGGCTTCAGGTTTTATCCAACACAGATTTTAATTACCTGCTTAGCCACCGAAGGCAACTGAAATGGCCACGTGTACAGTAAGTCATAGGCTAGTTTACTTTAGTAGGTGAGAGATGAAAAAGGGAAGAAAATGTAGTCAAAAAGCAAAAGCAGACAGTTAAAGAAAAAGGGGTGCACATTGTTAAAACAAATGAGAAGACAGGTTGAATATAAAAAAAGAATACACAATTGCATAAGGTTCCTGGGAAAGCAAGAGAGGATGGGATCCAGAGTAATGGTAGAGGGATTGGCCTTGCAGAGAAAGATGTGTGATGTGGTGGGTTTTTAAAATATGTCAAAAAATCTTTGAAATCCTTCCATCAAAGGGTGGAATCTAATACACCTTCTTCAAATATGGACTCATCTCAGTGACTCACTTCTAATGAACAGAATGCAGAAGAAGTGACATTGCTTGACTTCTAAGGCTAGGTCATAAAAGGGGATACAGCTTCCACCTGGCTCTTCTCCCTCTCCCTTGGAACTCAACCACCATGTTATAAGAAAGCCCAAGCCACATTTAAAGGCCACCTGTAGATATTCCAGCTGAAAATCCCAGCTAAGGTTCCAACCACCTACAGCCAGCACAACAAGGAGACATGTGAATGAGCAAGTCTTTAAGCGATTCTAGGCCCCAACCTTTGAGCTGAGCTAGTTGTTGTCAAACAGAGATGAGATGTCCTTGTAGAACTCCGCCCAAAGTGCACTTTCCTAAGCAAAATAAATGTTGTCATTGCTTTAAGCCACTAAATGAGAGATGTGATTTAACAATAGATCAATGGAATAGACAACTCCTCTATTATAACAGAATAACAAGATAAAGTTAAAATATAGGATATCTGGATGTTTGATATAAGAAGTTGAAGGGGTTCTTGTCTGATACCTTTTATTTTCTTTGTGAAATACGAGGCAAGATCATTGCTTAGAATGAGAGACATAATGGGGATTTCATAAGTGTAAAGAAGAGAATGAAATAGAAATCGTAATGAATGGGAAACAGAGTTAATCAGAGAAATGCGGTACAACTGTCAAGTCATGTTGACAGCCCATTTGAGGTTGAATTTATAGTGCCCCTTCCATGTGGCTTTCTCCAGCAGTGCTTAGCTCCTGGCTGAAAGCACTAAGAAAGCGGAAGTTAAGTTTATCAACTGGACTTCTGTAAGGAAGAATGTGATAAAAAGAGAAAAGTGCAAAGGATTTCAGGGACCACGTAATCTAAACTGGTTAAGAAAAAATGAAGAAGCAAGAGGTTCTAATGAAGAATGATCATAATGGGAATATTTAAAAAGCAAACAATAAGGAGAGGACATTGTAATCAGAGAATGACATGCCTACAATAGTGTTTCTTGTGCAGTTAATGAGTATGACAAGGTTGCTGGTGAGACTGGCTATCTGAACTGAAGTGAAGAGAAGGGGATAAGGATAATGTGGTCAGGGAATTGAGATGCAATGGTAATGGATGAGTCATCACGTAGAAGTTAAAGCCATCAAGGATGAATACAGGGCTTACAGTACAGAGAAACTTTGTGACCCAAAGTTTTTGATGAATGAAAGTAAGTGAGCCAGCGATTGGTAAATGACAGCAACACAGACGAGGAACATGGTGATACAGCTGAATGGTATAGGTCTTGTCTTGGTCTGTTTGGGCTGCTATAACAAAATACCATAGACTGGGTGGCCTATAAATAAAAGAAATTTATTTCTCATAGTTTTGAAGGCTGGAAATTCAAGATCTGGTGCCGGCAGATTTGGTGTCTGGTACCAGCCCACTTCCTCATTGGCAGCCGTATTCTCACTGTTAACCTCACAGCGGAGCGGGCAAGGGAGCTCTCTCAGCCTTTTTTATAATCCCATTCATGAGGCTCTGCCCTCATGACATAACCACCTCCCAAAGATCCCACCTTCAAATATCATCAACTTGGGAGTCAGGATTGAACATATGAATCTGGGGGATACACAAACATTCAGGCCTCAAATGAGGAGGGTTTTTTTTAAGAGGTTGGGAGCATAACAGTTTTTCCTAACCTAATGTCTTCCTAACTGAAGCCTGAGACCAATCTCTCCCTACCAATTAAAAGTGATATAATTTTGACATACAAATGTCGAATAAACTACTATGTGCTAATAAGAAGAGAGGGAAAGAGGTACCCTCTTATCAAATAAATCAACTACTAGGCCCAAACAGTCAATATATTACAGAGAAAGTACCTGCTAACTGGGGAGGGGGGAGGGTAAACATTTCTAAAAGAAGCTTGAGTTTTTTTATCCATTTAATTATCCATAGTTTCAGCTTCCACTATGAGCTGGGAACTGTGTTTGGGGGATATCTACCTAAACAAGGTAGATATTGTCTCTGCCCTTACATATCACAATGTGTAGTAGGAGAAACAGCTGAGAAATCAATGTGAGTAGAAGTGCTAGAGTTACAGATGTAACATCTCCAAAATGGACTCAAAACCAATTTCTATTTCAGTCAGTTACAGTCTATTTCCCAAGATGATCTCAGAAATTCTATACTTATTCCCATATAAACTCCTATGTTGTATTTTCACCCTAGTATCAATCTCAGGCACCTGTGTACCATTGTACATTTTTATCATAAATATCTGAATGTATCTGTCTCCCAGCTTAAGGATAGGAACTAAGTCTTACATTTATTCTCATATTTGCATTTATGGACTAGCACAATGCCTGGTACAAGGTAGGCACTTACTAAGTACTGATTGAGAATAACTAAAGGATTGAATGAATGACAAACAAATGACTATTCTGTCTCTGCGTCATTCTATCAGTTGAACTATAGCTTATTTAGTAACCTCAAGACTACAGACTAAAGAGGGATTCATATTCTTACCCAGTTTAACCTTTCATGGCTTCTATACATCTAGGGAGCTGAGCTAGGATTGGAGGAGCTAAATTAGCAGAACCGGCTCTTAGAAAAGAAGCTAAGTAATATCTGTATAAACACTTTCTTTCAATTTTGTGGCTCACATACCACAACGGTGTGCTGATGCTATATGGTCTTCTACTTGAATAAGTGGAAATTGAATGAATACTCATTAAGTAGAACCTTAAAATAATGAGATCTCAAGACAGTATCTTTAATTTTCTGAGTCAAAGTCCAGATGGAGAATACAGATTTGCCAAGGACTCATAGGTTTAGATTCAACAGTTGTTTTACTAGAAAACAAAAATTTCAGAAGTCATTGAAAAGTTAACATTATATGAATAGTAGGCAACAGGGAATACAACCTTAAACCACAGCCATAAAGCCTGGGACTTTATACCTGTAACAGCAAATCAGCTAAAGATATGGCATTTACATTGGATTTTATAAGGCAGCCCTAATGTCAAATGTGCTACTGAATTATCCTTCATTGTGAACTGTCAATTAGTTCATTTCTCTCTTTAAACGAGTCCCTTTTTTTTTTTCTGGCCACGCCACGCAGTATGTGGGATCTTAGTTCCCTGACCAGGGATCAAACCCGTGCTCCCTGCAGTGGAAGCGCAGTCTTAACCACTGGACCACTGGGGAAGTCCCGTGCTCCCTGCAGTGGAAGCGCAGAGTCTTAACCACTGGACCACCGGGGAAGTCCCAAGTAGTCCCAAATTTGATTCAGAAAATTATCCACATAGATACAGAACATTACTGAATCTAACTTATATTATAACCAAAAAGTGAAAAACCAAATTGTTACTACAGGAAATACTCTATAATATACTTCCTACAAAATTCTCATGATTATGCATTTACTTATCTAAAGCTTCCACTAGACTATGAGCTACATGAAGACAACTCTGTATCTCCTACACGCCCCCCCCCAGAAATTAAAAAAAATGAATAGATGAATTATAATGGATTGAAATATAAAAATTTAAGCTATACCTCCATCTTTATTTAAGCAAGTTAAGTTATACCTCTATATCTATTTAAGCAACTTTTAAGCTATACCTCCATATCAGGGGAAATAATTTGGTATTTGCATTATGGTAGTAAACCTCAATATTAGCAAGAAAGAGGTCTACTAATACTGATGAGTCTTTTTGAAGCTGTAAGGGGCTGAAAGGGTTACAAAACCTATAAAAAGAGTAAAAAAGCATCAACACTTTCCAGCAGTTTTTAAGTTGATAAAAATACTACCTGAATTTGTAAGCACAAATGTTTTTACCTTTAAACTAATCAGTTAAATATATTTATTCTCTAAGCCAAGTTTACGAAGGTTTCACTGTACTTCCTTTTATTTGCTCTACAACTAGCTTTTATAAGTTTTGAGGAATAGCCCATGAGTTGTAGTGTTTTAAATTTAGGTGAACAATCCCAGATTTTCTCTGTCTATACTATTTGGTTTATACACTTCAATCGTGTAGCCCTAATCTTTCTAGAATGAAGAGTTCTGGGTTTTGTTTTTTTGTTTTAAGTTTATCCTCATACAATAGACCTTCAATTCTCTTACTCCTATTAGCTGCCCTGATCTTAACTTTCTCCAGTTCTGCTATAAACAAAACATCATAACTACACATAATATGTTAAGGATTTTACACTAAGAGTAGACTGTTTTATGTTTTGTTTCTAATACACTCCCTTGATGACCAACATTTAAATGGTCCCTTTACCTACAGCAGAACATGAAAATATCTTCAAAGATCAATACAGTGATTCCAAAATTTGTTTCTTAGGCCAAAACTCAGAGGCTATCGTTCTTTAAGTACAGATCAAAAACTTCCCCTAAATAAATTACCTCGTATTTGCTCACACTGAGGATCATTTGCCATTTCTCTACACACATAATTCTGTAAGACTCTTCTATAATTTATTCCCGTCTTGCTACTTTTTAAATATACCTTCTTTCTTTTAATAAATATATGAGAATCATTGAATTATAAAGCTGGAAAAGGCCACAGCCTCTTTATCAAATTCATCCTTCTCAATTTTATAGTACAGCTTGGAGGTATTAAAACACTTGTCTAAAGCAAACTAATGGAAAGAACTAGAAAACAGAATTTAGATTTTTCTTATTCTAAGTTCATATTCTTACTATTAAGTCACACTTTAACTTTTTAATATCAATTTTAAAGAACGCTAAGGGAAGAATATTGATATTTACTTAGTACAATATATGTTGGTACTATATTTTACATGTTTTTTCCACTATTCCACATGACTCTACAAAACTCAACAGCTTATAGGATGCTTACTTTAATCATAAAAGTAACATTTTATCTGACTTTAAATTATTTTGTTTCTTTAAAAGTTATGCTGTTCTCATCAGTGCTTTGTCTTTTACTTTTTTCAAAACAAAGAAGCTAAACTTTTAGTGGCTATAGTTCTTAATTTATAGAAGTCGTGTCAGATGTCATATATAGTTTTATAGCTTCTAAAGAGCTGGCTTTAAAAGGGGAGCAAAATGAGGGTGAAATTTGGAAAAGATCCTTTGACCATCCAAGGTCATTCTTTCCCCCACAGCTGGGAGAATTATAGACAATCCACACATAAAACAACCAATCAGAAATCATTTTTCAGAAATGCCATAAGCACCCTGAGTTCAATATGCACCCCCAAATCTGTTCCTCCCCTTATATCCATTTCCTAACTCCATTACTGGCATAACAACCCAGCCACCAAGACAGAGAAGCTAAACACTTGGGAGTTATTCCCAATTCCTCCTTTTCTTCATTCCCAACATGCAATCAGTACAGTACAGTCTGCTTATTTTTAGTTTCCAAATTTCTCACATTTCAGATCATTCCTGTATCCCTACCTCTACCACCTTGATTCAGACCCTCAAAGTCCCTCACTTGAGAGAGGGAGTCTTCTAATTGATCTTCCTGCCTCCAAACACTTCACTTGTTCCATGGTGACATCTTCACATTACCACCAAAGTAATCTCTCTAAAACCCAAATTTTATCATATCTTTCTCTTATTTCACAGTAGCTCCCTAATATCCATGGGATAAAATTCAAACTCTTTTCATGGTCTCTGTCCATTTCTTCAGTCTCATCTTTCATTGTACAATCTCCCCTCTTCCCTACCACGAACCCCATCCTCTATCATTTAGTCATAATGGACAACTTACTTTCTTCCCTGAATATGTCATGCTGTTTCACCCCTCTGTATCTTTACTCACTCTGTGTGCTCTCTCTACTCAGAACATACTTCCTCCTGTGATCCTGCTGTTGAACATTTACGATTTTCAATGTTCAACTCAGGGCTCACCTCCTCTTTGCAGTCTTTTTTGAACTTCACCTCCCCCCACCTCTGTGGAAATGACCATACTTTCTATTGGTTCCCCCAGTGAACTTTTACAAAAGCATTTGTAACAGTTTTTTGTTGTTGTTGTTTTTCATTAAGTTGTTGACATGTCTGTCCCCCCCTTCTGAAACACAGGTACTCTGGAGCAGATACTGTATCCTATTCAACCTTTATTCCCATAGACTTGCATAAAGTCTGTCACATATTAGGAACTCAATATGTAGAATGAATGAATGAACAAATGAACAAAGAAAAGAACAATACAGGGACTCTTGAGGAATATTTTTTAAATTAAGATAAAATACTCAAAATAATATGGTACTGACCTAGGTATATTTACCTCCTATAAGTTCCACATTTTCCTATTTAACATAGTTTTTTCTGTTAAAAACCTAAGATTTATTCCCTTGAGGAAATGTGGACACATATGTCTACTAACATTTATTATCACATAGATATATAGACAATTTTATAAATTAAACTAATTATTTATTTTATTAATTTAATGGAATATCAAAATGACTTATGGTCAACTCCTTACTATCTGAAAGAATCTTAATAGCTATGCTGGCTTACCTAGTATCTTTTCATCTGCTGCTTCTGCCACTCAGCCATGGCTTACTTTTCTAAACTGGCTTTCATGCCTCTAATTATCCTGCTGCTGGCAATAAAAAGCAACAATCTGTTTATATCCTAAGTAGAGGACACTGACCAGGAGAATGGGAAAAATGGTTCCTGAACAGGAGGGTAATTTTACACAGTAGATGATCTGCACAAAATGAATCACAGAATCATGGAACTGTATGAGATAATATGTATTTATCATCCAAATAGTGTGGCTGTTTATTTTGACTTTTTTTTCTTTATTTTTTAACCTAAGGAAGACTACTCCAAAATTCTTCTGTCAGTCTATTAAAATAGAATAAATATCTGTTGCTGATTTTCTTTTAAAAAAAATATAATTGAAAAGTTTAAAGATATGAGATCACTTAACTTGTTCCTAATCAACATTTAAATCTATAAAAATTTTCAATAAAAAATGTATTCACTGGGATTCAGTATTAAAAACTAATAAATTCTAATTGTAGTAGAGTCCAATAAGGAAATTAACTTTGTACCTAACTTTACAGATTATACACAAATTACTAAGCTATAATAACCTGTTCACTAGGTTTATAAATGCTTATTCAGAGGAAATACTGAAGAAATAAGTTAATTTCTAATATGAGAAAAGACAAATACAGCATTTTGTTCATCTATACAAACTTGTGAGGATCCACAAATTACCAAGATGATGGAAAGATGGGTTGGCGTTTTTATTACATGTAAAGACAGCTATGCTCTAAACGTGTGGTGTCCAAATACCAAACACTAACTGCCACATGTAGGTTAAAAATTCAGTTTCTCAGTTGCCCAGGTTACATTTCAAGTGCTCAATAGCTGCATGTAGCTAGTGGCTACCACATGAGACAATATAGATAGAAACATTTCCATCACAGCAGCAAGTTTGATTGGGTAGTGCTATTGTAAACCATGGTAAAATGCAAATTTCCAAATACTTTTAAAATGGCAATATAAGTTCAAAAGTAACTTTTCAATTGGCTATTTCACAGAAAGGGAAAGTATACATTTACAAATGAGAAAAAAAGAATTAAACACAAATATTAATGAAGGCTTTAGGTATACAAAATTAATTTTCTATGGCTTAATTTGAAATTATACCATATTGAATCTGAAAAGACTTTCAAGGTAATTTAATCCTTCATCCTCAATTTACAGAAATTGAATCTAGAAGACAGTACAAGGAAAAATAAACTCTTTCATTTAAGATATCTACTATATCCAAATAAAGACACTATTGAAAACCACCAAAATTGTCTATAATAATAAACTGATTAAAATGAAGTAAAAGCTATTCTGTGTATCTTAGAATCAGATTTTCCATTGGATGCAGAGGCTGTTTGCACAGTGGTTAGGATTTCAGGTTCCGGGGTTAACCTGCCTAAGTTCAAACATTACTCCTTGACTTACTAACTGTGCAACCTTAGACAAGTCATTTAAGCTCTCTGAGCCTCCTTTTTCTCATCTATAAAATGGAGAAATAACTAAACTATATCATACAGTTGAAAAGATTAAGTGAAATTATGCATGCAAAGTACTTAGAGAACCTGGCACATAGTAAGCCTTTAAAAAAATGCTAGTTTTTATGAAACTTGCATTTTGGTTGAAACTAGTCTACTGGTGACTTTCTTTAACTTCCATTCACCTTCAAAATTTCTTAAGACAGAGAGACTCTGGAAGACATTCAAAAGTCATTATATGAACACTGGCTTACAGGTGGCTCTACCACTTGCAGTCATGGGAGAATCTGCATCCAAATCTCTACCAACACTTTACCCATAGGTCTCAACACCTTGGCGCTAAGAGTGTAACACAAAGCCCCCAAGCAACATGTGGTGGGGGGTAGAGGAAATCTAATGTTTGTTTGTTTGTTTTTTAATGAAATAAACAAACAAAAAAACCCCTCCTAGGCTAAAATAAGTGGCATCTGTTTTTATGTTGGGGACTGTGAGTAAAGTAAAAAGTGGGAGACAGGATAAGTAAAACAATTTTGAATGACAAGTTTAAAATTTCTCAGAGAATTGTATGCTCACTTATTTTTCTAAAATTTATACTTCTGCATATTAGCTGAAATTTAAATAACTACAGTCAGATTTTGAGACACATATTTTTTACTAGAGTAATTTTTTAAAAATACACAGAACAGGTATGTAAAAGTAACAGTTGCTCTTTCATTAAGTTTTAAGACATATCAATACAATTTCCTAGTTCACTACAGTAGAATAATAGGTACCCAACTTAATATGATCTCCAGAAACTGTGGAGATGAAAATGAAATCTCCCCGGCTTTCAAGTCTTACCCCAGAAAATGTTTTATTCTAAGTGTAGGGGGATAGATTTCAATAGAGTACAACATAAGCACCAGATGGTCAAAGCTAACTAAGACCGTTCTCAAATATTTTTATGCCCAGCTTCATTCTTCTGGAATATTTTTAGAACTAAGCTCCAGAGTCACCTGTATGAGGCATGGGCCAAACCTCAAATCCTAACTGGCCTGATATTTTTATATCATCATTTCAAATCAAACATTTTCCTATTGGTAGTTTTCAGGCACTTTGGCTTTGAAATGGAATGATTACACAGGCTGATCTCTAGAATCACTTATATTTCTATAAGTTTATGCTTTTATGTATCAGCTGAAGTTTAAATAACTACATTCAAATTTTGAAAGGCATATATTTTCAAAAGTAATTTTTAAAAACTATACAGAACAGTTAGGTATATAATGGTAAAAGTTGTTCTTTCATTAAGTTTTAAGATATATTGATAAGATTTCTTTGTTCACCACAATAGAACAGCAGCAACATGCACCTGATAACATTGCTCCAAATGAAATTACAAACTGATCAACATGTGACACTTGCAATGATTGTCCCAATGAGACATAGCTTGCTATTTTCTTTTATCACTTCACAACATTTATTCAAACTACTATAATGACCTTCAATTTCCATAAATAAACTTATATAAAAAGCTGGCTAACATACTTAAGAACTAGGCTATCACTAACAGTTAAAGCTTAGGAAAGAATTTATTCACAGGAATCATTTCAAGATATTTTGATAAACATCTAAAGTTTCCTTTCGTTTCCTGTAAACATTCCAAGATTATCCCATAGCTACAAGCTTCAAATTAATATGTCTAGGGGAGAATTAGTTTGGTAACTTAAAAATGGAAATATATAGATCACAAAAGAGTCTACTATCACTGTTAAACATATAAACACTGTACAGGCCAGCACTTGTTAATAAAAATCACTGATATGATTCCATTACCAAGCACACTCTTTGTAATACAATTAGCACATGTTTTACCTTTAGCTTTAAGTTAAAAAGGAAAATGATGAAAGGCACAAGTAATTCTTTACTTTCCGCATTTTTAATACTTTTTGTACAGTTAGTTACTACATTTGTGCAATTAAAGAAAAAAAAAAAACACTAAAATTCTACCTCTATATTGGCTTTTTAAAATCTCCGTATCACATATTAAAGACATGAAACTTTTCTGGAGTTCCTGAAAATTAACACCACAACTTTACTGGTGAAACACAAACCACATAATCTGATCTAACTATTCACATTAAACAAAATGAATGACTAGATCTTTCCCAATCGATTCTGCTTTACTGATACCGAAAAAAGCTATTTCCTTCATGCTACATTATGAAATTAACCTAAAACATAGTAAAAACTGGAACTGGAATAAATTCATCAGGCATTCCCTCAAGTGCTGAGATGTCATTTACTCCCGGTCACACAATGAATACTATTTGTTTTCTGTTCATCCTGAATTATCAAATCTGAGTTGAACCTGGCAAAGGCAAAAACCATCCAGATTGACTGACGGATTGATTGATTGATAAATAAATAAATAAAACCATATAGCCATACAGAAATTCATGACTCTTTACTGTTTGGTGTAAAGTGTAGAGTGCCTGCACTTTCAGCTCTCAGAAGAAATCCACCATATTCTGGAAGCACTTCAATTCAGAGTGACCTTTAAGTTTTACAGACATTGTAGCAAATTCTTTCATGTCTCAAGAAAAGGCAAACCTGCCTTGCTTTTTTTCTCTAGTGGGAAAAGTTTTTGTTTACTCTTATTATATTTTCCACTCCTAATCTGAAGAGATGGAGGCTCTCTAAAACGTAGTTGCCCACTTAGGATTAACCTCACCTGCGGAGGACCAGACCCGCAGCCCCTCACCTGATGATAAGATTGGGATGGACCCAAGTGATGGAGGGAAAAGAGCCAACTCTGCTCACAACACTACCTGTGGCTCCCAAAGAGGGGGCCCGCGTTTTGGGGGGGTGGGGAGCGAGGGCTGGGATGGTCCAAGAGACTTCTTTATCCGGACCATATTTGGGGAAGTATCTAAGCATAGGAGACCCCCCCCCCACCCGCCCCGCGCTCTAGTGAAAGACGGAATTGCGGGGACCGCTCTCCTCCCTTGCCCTCTCCATCCGGCCCTCGGCGCTCAGCCCTCTCGCCGGAGCTGGGGGGAGGGGGTGGAAGAGGAAGGCAGCGGGTCCCCAGGGTCCCCTCGAGTGGCTCCCGGCGGCCGCTGCGAGGCCTGGACCGTGTCAGCGGCCTCCGGGCTCCGACCCGGAGGGGCGCTCGGTGCCCCGTTCCGGCCCGCCCGGCGGGCCCCCAGACCCAGCCCTTGACTCACCGCTCTCCACCTCGCTGCCTTTCTTGGCGGTCGCCGCGTTCCCCATGACTGAGACGATGAAAGGAAGGGGTCAGGGAGGGGAAGGGGAGCCGGGGCCGTCCCCGCCGCTCCACAGGCTGAGGCAACTCCTGCTTCTGCACCGGTCAGAGCGGTCAGTGCTCTCGGCGCTGGCGCCCGGAGTGCGGGCGGGAAGACTGGGCCGGTTCTGAGGCCAAGGCTTCAGCAAACTCCTCAGCCCCGGCGGCAGCAGCGATAGCAGCGGCAGCAACGGTGGCGGCGGCGGCGGCTCCGGCGGGCAGACACTCCCCCTTCCCCCGCCCCGCCCCGCCCCCCCTGCGCGCCCCCCGGCAGCCGCGCGCCGGGGCCCCGACCCTGTCCCTCTTCACCAGCGGGCGCGCGCGCCGGAAGTGACGTGCCGGCCGGGTACAAGGGCGGCGGGCTGAGGGGGGCCGAGCCGAGGGCAGCGGACTCGGGTAACCCCGGCTGGCACCTCAGCGGCCCACCAAGCCGGGACGTGGTGGCCCGGACTTGCTCTCGGATGCCCATCCTCGAGATCTGGGAGGCGGCGTGGGGACCGTTAGCTTTGAGGAACCCGTAGTCTCTCAGCCTGGCGTCCCCCACGCCCTGGAGATCGCACACGAAGGGAGCCCCCTGGTTCGCGCCACTGGGCTTTGCGGACTGGTCGGTATCAGTCGCGGGAACAAGCTCGTCCCTAATCCTGATCGTGGTTCCGAGCCTGTCTTTGCCTCACAGATCCGGGTGTTCACCGAGCCCACCACGTTGTCCTCCTGGTTCTTAGGCACCAGTCACAAGCCCTTTAATGTTCCCAGTGCAGTTTTCATTCGCTGTGGTTTTGCGGGATCGCTCTCAGGTTTTGTCAAATACCCCAGAGAGAAAGGAAAGTATTACTATTTCTACACAATGTCTGTTGATGTGAATCATTGTAGTTAGCAGCTCTCTGTGTAGATGTCAAAATAAATGCATTCCCAATTGGTAACTGCGTTTTTCTTAATATACATCTTGAATTTGTGAATAGTTTTACTTACCAGGTTAATTTTTTGCGGCACTCTAGTATTTTTTGTTGCATGTTTCTTTGAATTTTGCGCCGTGAGCATTTATTCTAAATTTAGTGTAGAAAGACTGTAACTTCCCGAGGGGCAGAGACTACTAAATTTATTTTGTGTCCCCAGGACACCAGGCACAGCAGGTATTTAATGGATACTTGATGACTTGAAAGTAAGCAGAGGAAATCTCTCAGAATTTTTTTTTGAAATAGCTTTCATTACTGACAAAAACAGAGTGGTAACTGTAGACGTTTCTCAGTAAGTTCTTCCTGCTGTTTCTTATTACTATTTCTGCTAAATTAATTTAACAAAGGTTTATATCATGTATACTGTATTCCAAGTACTACCATGCAGGTAGCAACTCATTTGATCCTCAAGAACCCTATGAGATACGGAGTTTTACTATCATTATTTCACTTATGAACAAACTGAGGCACAGAGAAGTTAAGCAATTTACCCTAGATTACACAGCTATTATCTCTTTGAAGCAGGATTTGAACCTAGGTAGTTGGGCTCTAAAGTCTGACTTTTTGTCCATAATGTTATGTAGATGTTATGGTAAATAGCTTTCTCTCCATTTAAAATTACCTTGACTTGAAAAGATGGATGCATAATGAGTTTATTTCTTGGGGAAGTTCATTATTGTTTTCTGGGTTTCCATTAAATCCAAGTAATATAAAAATTGTAGAGAAGGAAGGATTTAAACTAGCTGTGAGGTATTGTGTCAGCATGCAACAATGTTGCAACAATGTCACATCCTTCCAATCACATTTAGTTTTGTGTGGTGGATGCGATATTTTGCCCTACATACATAGGAAGTTCAATAAATAGCATTAAGCCATATACCAAGTTAAAAAAACTTTTTTATATACTTTATTCTGGATAGAATCTTTCTAGAATCCTGGAAGACTCATACTGCCCTCATTGGGGTAAGTTTTAAAATGTATTCCTTTTTAGAGACCAGCTTTAATAAAAGAGTGGTTATATGCATAATTTGTCCCTATCCTTAACATAATTTTGAATTCTAGCTCTCTAACAAGAGGGTAGCCATCTGTTTTGTAAATGATTAATTTGCAGAAGAGACAGTTGACAGGGATTAGAGTTAAGATACATTATAACTACATCCTAGAAAGTTAATAAACAAAAAATTCAGCTTTACAAATTTCTCCCTTTCTCTCTCAATTTAACTTTATCATTCATTGTTTAAGAAATTAAATTAATTGTTAAGAAAGAAAAAGATCATCAACAATTGGAAATATCTTGGGTTTTTTTCCGTATGCTATTATTTCTGGTTTTTTATATTAACTTACACTGCTGCTCTGATTCAAGGAAGACTATACTTCAAGAGTATAGTTTCATGAATCGTCTTCAATTAGTAAACATTCACAATCATCTAGTTGTAATTATATACAAGTTGCTTTTTCATTATTAGAGAAGAGTTCTCTTTAGGAATCCATTGTTTATATAGCATCTAAAAGACTATGTTTCAAGAATTGTTTATTTACACCTAGAAAGGGCAGAAGTTTCATTAACTGTACAGTTATTCTTGAATAACTGCAGCTAGAATGGGGCAACTGCTATCCTTTGCCACTAATGCCTTTTCTATAACCTGGACAAGCACAAAGGTAGAACTAAATCTTGTTTCCCTAGGAAAGCAGATGCAGAAAAAAGGAAGTGATACGGAGAAAAGACTTTGAGTTCCCTTCTGTATAATATTTTATCTAAGAACATACAGCACTATGTAGCAGGGAAAATTGGACCAGTGGTAGTTGCTTTGGAAATAATTATCCTTACATTTTCTAGTACTTTATGAAAACACTTTCACATGCCATTTTTTATCTGATCCCACAACAAACCTACATGAGCAAGACAGATTATATTAGCCACAATTTACAAATGAGAAAAAAGTTCAAAGAAGTGAAGTAACTGGGCCAAGTTCACTCAAATGGTAAGTGACAGAGCACTAGGTTATATACCATTAATGTGTGAAACAAGTGTAATCTCAATCTCATTAAGATTAGGTTTTATTATCCACATTTTGCAGATGAGAAAACTGAGCCTTAGGAGCAAAGAGTCTAGGCCCTGTATTCTTCCTAGAGTCACCTTTTCAGAAAGGAGTGAGAAAGTGGGGAAAAATTAGTAAATTGTTATTCCTATTTATTTTGTAGTTTTTACTTATACTATCAACTAAATTTCCAAGTCCTTTTAAAAAGTAAACACCCTCAAAAACAATGTATGTCAAAAATACTTGTTTTTCCTTTACAATCACCAGGACAGGTAAACTGAAATTGATAATCGTTGGAAAATATGACCAGGTCATTTTGTTTTTATATTGTATTTTACATCAAGTAAGTGCAAATGAGAATTTATTTAACCATCATAAAATAATGATTATTTTGAATGATAACTAGTAATCCACACAGTCTAATATTTCATTATTATACAGTATTATATGTCCTGAACCTAATGATACCACATTAAGTATCAAAGGGCAGAATAGTACTTCCAAAATGAGGAAGTAATTTTATAGTTAATAAATTACAAATATGATAATTGTTCAAATCATTCTAGTACAGTGCAAAGTTTTCCAGTTGAGCATAATCCTAATCCCTTTGTTCATAAACAAATTTATTATCTGAAGTTTGATATTCACCTTTTTGGGTATTCCCTTACAGATGAGGTGACTAAAATAGTTGACTGTGGTTAAGTAACCTGCTCAAAGTCAACAAAAATGAACTTGTACCAGAGTGGAGTTATAGCTTATTTCTTGGATAGGGATTAGAATACAAACTGAAAACGTTAAGGAAAAAAGAGAAAACCTGGAGGGGAGAACAAAACCAACAACTTTTTTTCCTTTCTTAATATGTAATACACTCAGAAAAGTATATGTTTGGGATATTCTGATTTTACCAGTGTGTTTTGTCAAAACTATGACTAAATTTCTGCTCTTTCAGGTCGGCACTATGCATTTTTAGAGAGTAACTCGATCAAAAAATAACACTCAAATTTACAAAACTTTTTCTTCTTTATGAAATCACCAAACAGATGGGGCATGAACTTTCATGAAATCTCAGCTTTTACAACTGAAGCCCATCTGTGACCAAGGTGAATCTGGCCCACTAAATTAAAACTATATTCATATTATTGATAGCGACAAACCAGAGTGTTATGTAGTAAAGTAGAAAGGGTTTGAGCTTTGTAGTCAGAAAAATCCGAGTACATCTTTTGGTACAGCCGCTATCTGAGACCTTCACATAAATTACTTTATTCCCCTTTGCCTTAGTTTCCTAAAGTGTGAAGTTATATGGATTAAATTAAATCACCTATGAAAAGCACCTAGGATAACTTGTTGTATAATAGGTACGATAATCCAATAACATTCTATGTTTTCTTGCATTTATGTTTCAATAACAATCATTCAACAAATATGATTACAACAAATTTAATGAGTCCTTACTATATGCAAAGCATGATGGGCTACAAAGGTGAATAAAATCTGTGCCCTGCCCTCAAGAAGTTTTTGTTTAAGGCAAGAAAGACACATTAAGCAGTTAAGCAACTGCTTAAGCAAGTAAGCAATTATGTAAAGCAAGACTCATTAACTTTGTACTATAATGTAAATAAATCACTGAGGAAACATAAGAAAAGTGTTGTTAAATGGTCAACCACATAGAGAATTTAGCATTGGATTTTGTTCTTAAACAAGTGGGGGAAATCATTGGAAACTAAGAACAGCAAACTCAGAGCAGGGGTTTGTATGACTGTCCTTAGATCAAAAGATGCTATGGAAGGAGTTGTAAGAGTTGCAACCTTCCCACTGGAATATAAGCTACTTTGTCATCACTATATCTACTGTATCCAGAGTGATGTCTGAAAAAAAAGTAGGTGCTTATTCATAAGTGAATGAATTGTAGTTTCAGACTAAGATCATGCTCATTTGGGGAAACCTTACATGCCTTTTAAGAAATGTGGACTTCGTTCACTATGCAATAAACTCTGAAGATATTTAAAGAAAGGAGTGATATAATCCACATTTTATTAGTAAGCTAACTTTGATAGCAGTGTGTTGGATATATTAGATGATCAATAGACTGTTAGCAAGCAGACGTGTAAGGTAGCAGTTGTAATAGAAGAATGACATGAAATCATTGAGTGGTGTAGCAGTAGTGGAAGAGAAAAGAAAGGATGCATGTGAGACATTTGAATGTAAGAGTAACAGGATTAAAAAACTATTGGTTTGGCCAAAAGCTTCATTCGTTTTTTTCCATAAGATGGCTCTAGTAGCACTTAGTTGTCTTTAACTTCATTCAAAATAATTTTGTTAGATTGTATGTGACAGCTGTCATATCAGCATGCATTTATAAAAAGACTCATCAAAACTGGTGAATTTTTGTATAGCCATTTTAATATTGAAGATGGAAGAAAAAAAGCAAGATTTTCAGCATATTCTGCTTTATTATTTCAAAAAAGGTAAAAATGCAACTGAGATGCAAAAAAAAAGACTTGTGCAGTGTATGGAGGAGGTGCTGTGACTAATCGAACATGTCAAAAGTGGTTTGCAAAGTTTCGTGCTGGAGATCTCTCTCTGGACGATGCTCAACTGGGTAGACCAGTTGAAGTTGATAGTGATCGAATCAAGACACTAACTGAGAACAATCTACGTTATACCACGTGGGAGATAGTCGACATACTCAAAATATCCAAATCAAGCGCTGAAAATCATTTGCACCAGCTTGGTTATGTGAATCACTTTGATGTTTGGGTTCCACGTTAAGTTAAGCAAAAAAACCCTTCTTGACCATATTTCCACATACGATTCTCTACTTAAACGTAATGAAAATGTTCCGTTTCAAAAACAAATTGTGACGGGCCATGAAAAGTGGATACTGTACAATAATGTGGAACGGAAGAGATTGTGGGGCAAGCGAAATGAACCACCACCAACGACACCACAGGCTGGTCTTCATCCAAAGAAGGTGATGTTATGTATATGGTGGGATTGGAAGGGAGTCCTCTATGATGAGCTCCTTTCGGAAAACCAAACGATTAATTCCACCAAGTATTGCTTCCAATTAGATCAACTGAAAGCCGCACTTGATGAAAAGCATCCAGAATTAGTCAACAGAAAACACATAATCTTCCATCAGGATACCAAAAGACCACATGTTTCTTTGTTGACCAGGCAAAAACTGTTACAGTTTGGCTGGGAAGTTCTGATTCATCTGCCATAGTCACCAGATTTTGCACCTTCGGATTTCCATTTATTTAGATCTTTACAAAATTCTCTTAATGCAAAAAAATTTCAATTACCTGCAAGACTGTAAAAGGCACCTGGAAGAGTTCTTTTCTCAAAAAGATAAGAAGTTTTGGGAAGATGAAATTTTGAAGTTGCCTGAAAAATGGCAAAAGGTAGTGGAACAAAAGTGTGAATACGTTGTTCCATAAACTTCTTGGTGAAAAGGAAAAATGTTCCTTTTATTTTTATTTAAAAACCGAAGACACTTTTTGGCCAACCCAATATTAGGTCTCTTTAGCATAATACAAATGATAGAAGCCCAATTCAAACTACCTTAAGAAAAAGTCAGCAAAATTTGTTGGGTCAAAGAACTGGAAAGTCTAGATTGGACATAGTTTTAGGCTTAGGTTCAAGGCTATGTACTCCACTTATTCATCCTATTCTATTTATATATTGAGTGTATTCTGCTAAATAGGCTGTCTCCACAGGACAGGTTTACATTCTCCCAGCTTAGCAGCTTAAAGAACAATGCCTTCTCTTTTCCAATATTGATCTATTATAAATATATTATACATATTTGTTCTGTATAGATCACATGACCATTCCTGTGAAGAAAGGAGGCAGGGTACCATGATTGACATAGAATGAGAGAAGTGCAATTTTCTAGAAGAAATTGTCATATAGAGTAGACAAAAGCAACAGATGCTCAATACAGTGAAAAGAAGAAAGAGTTAAAACTCTCAGTCAATCTTCCATCCTGGGTGACTGGATAACAGACATCAGGAATGAAGGAGAGGAAACTAGTTTTTAAATTAATGAGAGATGTGTGATTCGGGTCATACTGAGTCTGAGTTGGTCGTGTAACATCTATATGGGGATAACGAATAGCGGGCAAATGTAGCGTTAGATCAATGCAGGAGTCGTAAATTCAGTGTAAAAATGAAAGTCAAAGCCACAGCTCTGAATGAAATCTCATAGAGGGAAAATATAAAGGGCAGAAAAAGGCAGCTAGGAATGGGCAGTTATAGAAAAAGAAGAAAGAGGAATGCTAAAAGAATCCTGGTGTGGTAGGAGCCTGGAGTGGACAGACAAGCTGAAAGAGAACCAGGAAATGCAGTCACACAAGTGAAGAAAGAAAGTGGGCTATCAATTTGATTGACTGCATACTAGAAATCGACTTTCTGCATACTAGAAATCTAACTAATGTAAGCAAACAAATTTATTGAAAGAATATGCAGTTGCTTGTAGGAAGGAAAAGAAAGCTAAAAAACCAGGCTTGGCACACTCAAGAAACAGGCAGCCCCACAGAATCAAATAGTAGTTGCTGCTTGACATTTTCCCCTGAAATAGCCAACGGAACAACAACAAAAAATATACTGTTTTCAGTCTTGTTCCTTTCCCACAATTTAGTTTCTAAGGAGTGAATTCGGTTGCTACCTTGGGTTAAGTTTCTGCTTCTTCCTCAGAACAAGGCAACTGATTAGCAGTCCCATGGAACTCATCAGTGGGGAAGCAGAAATTTCCCAGAACCAAAACAAGATGGAATAGAAGCTGAGCACTCAATAAGACAACAGTGTCCCCTGCAGAAGATTTATTAAACAGTGTTCGTAAAGAGAAATATTTCCCCTCAATGGAGTTATAATGGACTACCCTTTCTCTCCTCCAAAAAATGTGCTGGACTTTATCATAAAATCATAGATTTTTTTTGTTTAGATATACCAGAAATATTTTGTTTCCTGATATGGTAGGCAGAATAATGCCCTTCCCAGAAATGTCCATGTTCTAATTCCCAGAATGTGAATATGTCACCTCGAATGACAAAGGGAAATTAAGGTTGCAGATGGAATTAAGGTTGCTAATTAGCTGGAAAAAATTCTTCCACTAAAACTCATTATCCTGGACTATCCCTGTGGGCCCAATGCGGTCACAAAGGTAAAAAGTGGAAGAGGGAAGAAGTCAGAATGATGTTATAAGGACTCAGTGCCATTGCTGACTTTGAAGATGGAGGAAGGGGGCCAAAAGTCAAGGCATGTGGGCAGCCAATAGAAGTTAGAAAGAGCAAGGAAAAAGATTCTCTCCTGGAATCTCCAGAAAGGAATCCAGCCCTGCTGACATCTTGAGCCCAGTGAGACCTGGGTCAGATTTCTGACTTATTGAACTGTGAGATAATAATTTTGTGTTGTTTTAAGCCACTAAGTTTATGGTAATTTGTTACAGCAGCAATAGAAAATTAAGACAACCCACACCATTTTAAAAATAGAGTAGACAGAGAGTTAGGTTAAATAATTTGCTAAATTGTCAAGACTGAAACCCAGGTTCTAGATTCTAGCCAGTGTTCATTGCACTTCACACAGAGGTGTTAGAAATTCTTACCACTGAAAGTCATTATTTGGAAACACTGATTTCCTGGAAACAGGATAAAGAAGGAAAAGGAAGTTTAATTGCCTTCTAAATTATTCTGTTAAATAACTATTGAGTGTCTAATTAAAGAGAATGAAGTTTAAATAAAACTTAGTTTCTCTGATCTGGAAGTTTAAGGGGTTATTTAAATAACATCTGTGAAATGTGGCAGAACCATGGTTGGAAATTAAGGTGATTTTTATTTATTTATTTATTTATTACTTTAAATCTGGCAACCACCCTTCTCAATATTCACTTCCAAATATTTTAGCTTATGCTATGTACTACTTATAACCACAATTACTCTCTAAGAAATCTTGACTCTTGCTAAATAAAGGGTGCTATTTTTTTTTAAAGAATAATTATGCAAGTTTATGAGTGGCTAGAGAAAGTGAATTGCTCAGTCTAATTAAGGGAGAATTCAAAATTCCAGAGTAATCCAGGAGGAAGGGAGTGAAGAGGAGAGACAGGAAAGGAAGAATTAGCAAGATGTCAGGTGACTGGGGTTTTTATATGGAATGGTGCAGACAATGGCAGCTAAAAGCTCTAACGTGACTCTAAGTTGTTTCCTATGTAGCACTTAAGGTAGTCCCCAGATCTTAAACTAAATTTCTGCTACATGAAATAGCTTTGTATTTGTGGTTGCTCTGCAGGAAATGATAAAGTACAAAGGAAAATTTTGCCTTTGACTTAAAATTATGGTGGAAAAGTGAATAGCCATAAGCTATTGTAGAGCAAAGAACAAAAATTCCTCAGAGGCAGGAAATCGAAGCCAGACAGGTCCATGAAAACATAAGCCAATGTGAAGTCTATACAATATTATAAGGTGGGCTTTGGATACTACAATCCATGTAATGGATTTGAATCAATGTTTTGTAGAGAATTAAGTAGCTGGATGGGCTACACGACCACCATCACCACCACCACCACCAACAACGACGACATTTGTAATTGTAACTAAAAAGTATAGAAGGTTCTCTATGTACCAGGCTCTGCACTAAACCCTGAAAATACATTACGTCATGTAATTCACATAGCAATCCCATGAAGTAGGAACTATTATATTCCCATTTCACGAGATGAACACGAGACATAGAGAGATAAAGTAACTGGCCCAAGATTTTACACCTAGGAAATGAAGAACTAGATGTACTTCATTTGAATCCAGATTGGTCTCATCCCAGAACTTTAATCAGTAAACTCAGCATTTCTAAAAGTCTGGTCCAGACCATCTGCATTACTATGATTGGGGAGTACTTGTTTTAAAAATGCAGATTTCTGGACCCAATCCAAGCCTATTAAATATGAATCATTTGTGTGGGTTCTAATTAGTCTACTTCTTAACAAAGTGTAATCCTTGTGTGTGTGTGTGTGTGTATGTGTAATCCTGATGTGTTTAAGTGTGAGACTTATGCGTACTTAGGTTTGAGAACCACTACCCTACCCTACTGTGTTGCATTCAAAGTGTTAACTGCCCTAGATTAACAGTCCTAACACAGGTTGTTCAACACCCTTGAGAATACTTAGGATAGTACTGAACTTCTAGTATTGGTACTGAAAATTTATCTAGTGTACTCATTCTTTGCTATCTATTTATACATGTATACAATATGGGGAATCAGTGAGAAAAGGGTTGAAGATAGAAAACTAACAATTATTGAGTCTTACTTTGGGCCCTATACTGTGCAAAACACTTACATAAACTCGTTTAATGCCAAATAATTATCCAAGCTACCTACCACCCCAACTTCCAGATAATACAGAATATCAGGGCTTCAGATTTCTTTTGTGTAAATAACTTCATGAGTCTTATAATTGAGACAGGATGGGACCTGGGACCCTTTGCTGCAGTGCTGCAATGCTTGCACCCGGACAAACCTCTCCTTGAACAACAAAATACAAAGAAACTATAAGGGACTAAAAATAACTGCGTGCATGCGCAGTTAGGGCAAATTCTGGACAAACGATACAAAAAGACCAAAAAAGCCCAGCTGCCACTTCTGAAGAGCTGGGAGCAAAAACTGGGTGGGGGGAGCAAAACCGGGGTATTGCGCATGCCCCCTGCACTCAACACCACAAAGGGGTGGGCTAACAACCTAAGCCACCCCTCCAGCCCGACTCCTGGACACACCCCTACCCTCACCCCATATAAGGAACAAGCTTGCCCCCCCACCTCAGGGAGCGAGCAAGCAAGCAAGGCAACCTGTTGCTTGTTCTCACTACACCCTGCTGCAGCAGGGACCCCAGTAAAGCTTTGCCTGAATTTCTTGTCTGTCCTCTAGTCAATTTCTATTGATTGGGGAAGGCCAAGAACCGTGGTTGGTATTATAACCAGTCTCTTAACCCCGTCTCCCCTCTTTCTCCCATCCCTTCTATTAAATATTCTTCAACTGTTAAAGAGATCATATCTAACAAATAGTGTGTAAAATACAAAGTGCAAATTCAATAATAATAGTAATAATAATAAACCAAAATCCATGTATCCATATCCGGACCAGAAACAGAATATTACCATACCTCAGATGCATCCTGAGACCCTCTCATTCATTGTCCCCATACAAAGATAAGCAGTATCCTGAATTAATGATTCTCTTGCTTCCCTTTATAGTTATTGTGGGGCTTTCTGTTCTTGTTCTTATTTTGCAACCTAAGTATATAGCTCTTAAAATACAGTTTTTAGTTTTGCCTGCCTTAAGAATTCGTAAGAATTCTTCTGTAACTTGCTTCTTTCACTCAACATTTTTTTGAGATATAATCATGTTGATGTATGTACTATAATTCATTCATTTTACATGTTTGTAATATCTTAGGAACACTGTTAACCCTTGAACAACATGGGGCTTAGGGGCACAAACCATCCATACAGTGGAAAATCTGTGTATTACTTATAGTCAGCTCTCCATAAAGCACTTCCTCAGTATCTGTGGTTTTGCATCCACAGATTCAACCAACTTCAGATAATGTAGTACTGCAGTATATACTGTTGAAAAAAAATCCACATATAAGTGTACCCGTGCAGTTCAAACCTGTGTTGTTCAAGGGTCTGTTCATACTGTTGTGTGAATATACCATAAAGTATATACCCATTATGCAGTTAATGGATATTTCGACTGCTTCTATAATTTTTTGAACAATGTTTCTTACTCTTGCTTATAAACAAACATTTGACAATTTATTTAGGTATATAGCTCATAGTGGAACTGCAGGGCTTGTAGAATTTAAGCATGTTAACTTTTCCTGGGTAACAGAAAACTGTTTTCAAAAGTGGTTGTACCGATTTATATCCAATTCCTATTGTTCCACATCCTTATATATACTTATTTCATCTAACTTTTCAATTTTAATCAATCTGGAAAATGCTTTTAATTTTCATACCAAATAAATTGAATAATTTCATATGTTTGAGAGCCACTTATGCATCCTCCTACGTGAAATTTCCATTCATTACTTTAACCCACTTTTATATTGCATTGTTAGCCTTTTTCTTATTGATTTTTAGGGGCTCTTCATATTTACTGAATCCTAATCCTCTGTAAGCTGAATATGTGGCAATTATCTTCTCTCCACTTATAGTTTTACTTTTTACTTTCTTTACAGTATTTTTATGTATTTAATTTTTAGCTCTATTGAAGAATAATTGACATATAATAAACTGCACATATTTAATGTACAATAAAATTTTAAAAATATAATACGTAAACACGCACTCAAGAAAAAATCATCACAATCATTATAATGAACATAGATATCACCTTCAAAAGTTTTAGCATGCCCCTTTGTAATCCTTATCTCCTGCCCCTCCTTGCCCATTTCCAGTCATGACTTATGTTATTTCTGTCACCGTAGATTAGTTTGCATTTCATAGTATTTTATGCAATGTTCTCATGCAGTATGTACTCTTTTTGTCTGACTTTTTTCACTTAGAATAATAATTTTTAGATTAATCCATGTTGTTTCATGTATTAACAGTTAATTTAATTGTTTAATAGTATTTTAAAATATGGTTATGTTTACACCTATTGATCCACATTTAAATTGTTTCCAGTTTTTCCTGAATTCTACAGAACATACAAGAAAAAAAGAATAATGTCAATTCTACACAAAATTTTTCCAAAAATTGAAGAGGAGAAAATACTTTCCAACTCACTCTATGTGGCCAGCATTACTCTGATACCAAAAACAGGCAAAGACATTATAAGGGAAAAAAAAAAACACTACAGACCAATATCAATAGTAAACATATATGCAAAAATTCTAAATGAAAATTTAAAAAATCAAATCCAATGATATATAAAAGGGATAATACATCATGGCCAAGTGGGGCTTATCCCAGAAATGCAAGTTTGCCTTACCATTTGAAAATCAATCAATGTAATTCACATATTAACAGAGTAAAAAATTAAAAATACATACAATCATCTCAGTAGATGCAGAAAATCACTTGCCAAAATCCAACTTCCATTTCTGATTGGGAAAAAACCAAAAACCCTCTCAGCAATCTAGGACAAGGGAATTCCTTCAACCAGATAAAATGACATCTACAAAAATCCTACAGCTAACATCACACTCAATGGTGAAAAATCAAATGCTTTTTCCTTAAGGTCAGAAATTTGGCAAAGATGGCTGATCTCACCACTTCTTTTCAACACTTTATACAATTAAGAAAAAAAAAAAAGCCATCCAGACTGGAAAGGAAGAAGTAATATTTTGTTTATTTGCAGAAGATTGTCTATGCAGAAAATACAACAGAACTTATATACATATGTATATAAACTTTTAGAACTAATAAATGAATTTAACAAGGTTGCATAATAGTAGGTCACGATTTTTAAATCAACTGTATTTTTAGAAAATGAAATTTTAAAATTACGATTTACGGTAGCATCAAGTATGTTAAATACTTAGGAATAAATCTGACCAAAAATGTACAAGACCAACAAACTGAAACCTATTAAATTGCTGCATAAGTTAAAGAACTAAATAAACGGAGAGATATTGCATGTACATGGAGCAGAAGACTCAGTTTTGTTAAGATGTCAGTTCTCCCCCAAATTCATCTACAGATTCAATAGACTCCCAAGCAAAATTACTGTAAGTCTTTTATAAAATTAACAAGCTGATTCTAAAATTCATATGGACTTGTAATAGCTAAAACAACTTTGAAAAAGAAGAACTAATTTGGGAGGCTTACCCTACCTGGCTTAAAGATTATAAAACTATGGTATACTAGGGTTCTCCAGAGAAACAGAACTAATAGGAGACATATAGATATATATAAATATATGGAAATTTGTTATAAGAAATGGCTCATACAGGCTGAAAGCAAGAAGTCCTACAATGGGCATCTGCAAGCAGGAGAAGAAAAGCTGGTGGTATAACTCAGTCTGAGTCTGAAGGCATGAGGACCAGGGGAGTCAATGGTGTAAGTCTCAGTATGAAGGCCTGGGGAGGTGGGGAGTGCAGCTGGTGTAAGTACAGAGACCCAAGGCCTGAGAACCAAGAGCTCTGTCATCCGCAGGCAGGAGAAAATGGACGTCCTTGCTCAAGAGAATTTACCTTTCCTCCACCTTTCTGTTCTACTCGGGCCTTTAACAGATTGGCTGATGCCTACCTGCATGGGTGAGGGTGGATATTCTCTACTCAGTCTATTGATTCAGTTGCTAATGTCTTTTGGAAACGCTCTCACAGACACATTCAGAAATAATGTTTCACCAGCTATTTGGGCATCCCTTAGTCCAGTAAAGCTGAAACATGAAATTAACCATCATATACAGTAATCAACAGAATGTTCTATTGGTGTAAAGATAGACAAGTAGGTTAATGGAACAGAATAGAGAATCCAGAAAGAGACCTATGTGTGTGTGTATATATATATATATATTTTTTCAATTGATTCTTAACAAAGAAAAAAAGATAAGTTGCATATTCAGTGGATAAAGATAGTCTTTAAACAAAATGGTTCCTCAGCAATTAGACATCCATATTAAAAAATAATTTTGATCCATATGTCACACTATATAGAAAAAATAACTCAAAATATATCATATATACAAATGTAAAACCTAAAACTATAAGAGATTCTTTAGTTAAATTTTATTGATTTCTAGATTGTTGCATTGTAGTCAGAGTACATTCTCTGCATTATATCACTCTATGAATTTGTTTAGAGGGACTTTATGGACAGTTACGTGGTCAAATGTTGTACATGTTAAAAGTCCGCATGAAACGAGCTTTTCCACTAATTAGTAGGAAAATCAGTTCCACAGCAGTATTTCCTCCTGTCATCCCTGAGCTATTGAGATCACTCATTTGTAGATTCTTCATTTGCCTTAATGAAGAGAATATCCTCTAGGCTCTCCCAGGAAAGAGTCAGGTGGTGGGTTCTCTAGTCTCACATTAAATATCTATTCAAAATTCTCACATCTGGAGCCTTCTGAGCCTTTCTTTAATACTATTCCAAAACATTTCTAGTATCCTTGCTTCCTTTATGTAGGCATCATCAGGTCCAAGCTTCAAAAATGCCGCCTCAAACCATATTAAGACTGGCTCCAGCAGTCCTTGCCAGAATGTTGAATCACAAGGTAATGGGAGGATGTTCCCCATGCCAATAAAATTTCCCTTATCCAGTCTTATATTTCTCCACCTTCACTTCCACCAATCTACTCCCACAGGTGTACTCCTAGTTCCTTCAAGTACTTCTTAGCCAGGATCTGAAATTCCTTTTGTGTATAAAGTGCAGTCAACTTTGAGGTAGTTATGTTCTATAAAGACACTGAACCCTTACTCCTAGGGTAAATGCAGGGTTAGGTTTCTGCTAGCCTTGGGTCACAACATTTTCCTCAACTGATCAATACACAACCTTGTTTTATGTGTGGTTCTGTTTAAAGACAGCTTATTTAATATATATCATTGATTAATTAACATTGAACTCACAGCCAACAGCACTATAACTCATGCCTGAATGATGCATATTTAACATATATATTTTCTCCATAAGGCACATTACAGCTTTCCTGAACTTAAGAACACTAGACAGAATTTCAGAACTACCCTTGGGGGCCATTTTAAATAGCAAAATTGCCTAAAAAACCCCCCACAAAACTGTGAAAAATATGGCACTAAATAGACTGGAAAAAGAGCACTTGTTTATCACGTGAGAGCTGAGTGTGGCTTTGTTGGACCTCAGGTGAGTATGCATGCAACAAGTGGCTCAAATCTTTTGAGCTCTGTATATGACCACAAAAGTGCTGTGAATATTGATTTTAGGGTAACAAATAAATTTTAACAAGTAGACAAATTCACAAATATGGAGTTCATGAATAATCAGGATCAACTGTATTTTCCCCTCGAGCAGGGATTACGTCTCCCTGTTCAAGCAATGAGGAGTGGAGAAAGTAGATCCTGAAGATGACAAGCATTGTCTTTGAGGAACATGTCTCAATTGAGGTTCTTGCAAGATTTTTACCTAAGGGGAGACTGCTTCTTTCTAATAAGAGGCAGGAGTCTGTTCTGCTGTTCAGCATATTCTGGTGGTATTAGTCTCAGGCTTGCCTATGGGTCTTAAGATTCCATCCTTTTACTATCAGGTCCCTGTCTTTGATGCTGGAGACCTGGAAAGGCTGGGCATTCCATCTTAATCATAGCACTGACACTCTTACAAACAGATCTTGAGTCTAATTCTTATATAGCCTGCAGAAAATAAGGATTACCTTAAACACTACTATTAAGTTATAAATATGTGGATTAAGAATTGGATGACCTGAGCTTGTCTTTTTCTTCTTCAAGCTTTTAAAAGAGTTAACGAAAGCCTGCAGCAACTCCACAATCCTTACAATTATCGCTGGTCCCATAATTTTCAAATGTCATGTCTATCCTATAACCCAATGCTGTCTTTCATTTCCACCCTTTCCCAATCACAATCCACCACAGATAAGAGAGAATAACCAGAAAAATTCTAAAAATGAAAAGTAACTGAGAGAGAACTAGCTTTCTTTATCAGATGTTAAAATATATTTTAAAGCCAAGGTAGAGTTATGTCAGCATCATGACAGCATAAGACCACCGTGGTCATTTCTTCCCCCCCCCCACACACACACAAACAACAAAGGGGACAGCATCAGTTCCCTTTGACCTGCACCATGACCACTTGTTTGGGTTATTTAATTTGTCCCAGTTTGGGGGCAGTGGTATGATTTGAGCTTAAAAAATATTGGTACCATTTAAAGTCATTTTCTTCTTTATCCATCTCTCTTCATGAGGTTTCCTGATATTCCACCCTCCAGTCCCTTCATGGGAAGAGTGTTGGATTGGAGAATGGAATTGGTACAAAATTTGAAGTTGTTATTGTTTCAGACTTCAGTACTGGTGATAGTGTCTTAGTCAGGATAAGCTGAGTCATGCTTGACCCTGGGGGTAGGTGATTCACTCAAGATAGGAAAATCTCCTGAGAGCCTGCTTCCCCTCCCCACCCATAATGCTGTTAAAAAGTAGGGTGGGGAGAATTCTCTTCAGCTCTTAGGGGGAAAAAAGTGTTCCTAAGTGCAAGAAAGGTGTGATGGGCTTTACTGAGAAAATGTGTATTAGATAAGCTTCATTCAGGCATAAGTTATAGAGCAGTTGGCTGAGAGTTCAACGTGCCCATCCCCCGACCAACAACAAATATTCTTTGAATTTGTTGAATAAAAGTGACTTTGTGGGAGCTGGGGGTCCAGCACCACAGTCCTGGACCAACGCACACAGGAGGAATCTCACCCACCCATGCATCAGGTAATATAGGCAGAGGGACCTTGGTTCCAGCTGTGGACACTGATGTGACCCACATACTAGCTCTAGCCCCTCTCAAGCAGTCTGGAAGCCCCAGGGGAACACTGACTTAGGCAATTACCCATGGATGAGAGAGACTTTGCTGAAGTCCAGGTTTCCAGAGGAGAAGATCCAACATGCCACTGGAGAAAAAAATATGAGTTTTGAGTTTGGATGCATTGGTGTGGGTAAGAGGAACAGTTTGATTTTACCCGTCACTCCTCCCCCAAGGGAGGCACAATTTAGGATTAAGAGAACTCTTCCTTGGTCCATGGTTTCTCCCATGGGGGAAAAGGAGAGCATGTGAGTGAGAACCCAGCTTCCCCAGCTGTGTGGATTCTTCCAAAGAGGCTCACTTCTCCCTCACCCCATCTACAAAACTAAATGAAGAGCTCCATGGTTGGGGGACAGGAAGAGTCTGGGAAAGTTACACATAGAATGTTTGGAGAGCATTAAACTGACACTGATCCTATTAACTAAATATAGACTCCATCAAGAAGCCTGCCCACAAAATACTGAGGAAGCCCCACTTGTGGATACCCCTGACTGGGCCACGGGCAACCCCAGCACATCCTGTGCTTTACCCACACACCCTCTCCACTATGCAGCCAGCACACTGTACATGATCCCAAAGGTGGTGAGCAAAAACAAGCTTTAGAGGATGGCTAGTGAGCATGCACAGACAGCAGGCCCGAATCTTTGGGTCAGGAAGAGACCACAAACTTAAGCTGTAGCACCAACTTTGGAAAAACAAAAGAGAGGCTGTCAGGCACTCCACCTGGTGCACTGCAGGGTTGAGAGAAGGCATACAGGTTAAGAATTCTGCCACAAGAGGGAGCAGGTGTAACCATAGAAGGTCTGAGAAAGCCTCAAAATTTCTAGCAGGGCTGATGGAAGGTAATTCTCACCCAAAAGCAGTTAGTAAAGACTGGAAGAGGTGACTGCTATTCATATGCAAAGACAGCAACACAAAATTCTAAGGAACATGAAAAATCAAGAAAACATAACCACAAAAGGATCACAGTAGTCTTCCAGTAACTGAACCCAAAGACACGTAGATCTATGATTTACCCAATAAAAAATGGAAAATAGTCTGAGGGAAACTCAATGAGCTACAAGAAAACACAGAAAGACAACTCAACAAAATCACGAAAACAGTACATCAACAAAATGAGAAATTTAACAAAGAGATGTAAGTCATAAAAAGGGAACCAAACAGAAATTCTGGAGCTGAAAAATTCAGTGAATGAAATAAAAAATGCAATAGACAGCATCAACAACAGACTTGATCAAGCAGAAGAAAGAATCATTGAAATTGAAGATAAGATTTTTTAAATTGTTTAGTAAGAGGGGAAAAAAAAATAATGAAAGTCTGTGTAATCTATAGTATACCATCAAAATGGCCAATTTTCAAATCATTGGACTTCCAGAGGGAGAAGAGAAAAAAGGGGCAGAAAGCTTATTTATTTTTTAATTTTTAATTGTTAAAAATTGAAGTATAGTTGATTTACAATATTACATTAGTTTCAGATGTAGAGCACAGTGGTTAAATATTTCAATAGATTATACTCCATTTAAATCTATTATAAAATATTGACTATATTCCCTGTGCTGTACAGTATATCCTGTTGCTTATTTATTTTATACATAGTAGTTTGTGCTTTTTAACCCCTCATCCCTATTCTGCCTCTACCGCTATCCTGTCCCCACTGGTATCCACTGATTTGTTCTCTATATCTGTCAGTGTCTTTCTGTTTTGTTATATCCATTCATCTGTTTATTTTTTAGATCCCACGCATAAGTGATAACATACAGCATTTGTCTTTTTCTGTCTGACAAATTTCAGTAAGCATAATACCCTCTAGGCCCATCCATATTGTTGCAATTGGCAAAATTTCATTCTTTTTTATGGCAGAGTAATAGTCCAATGTGTGTGTGTGTGTGTGTGTGTGTGTGTGTGTGTGTGTGTGTGTATAGACATACACATATATATATACATCACATCTTCTTTATCCATTCATCTCTTGATAGACAGATTGCTTCTGTATCTTGGATACTGTAAATAATGCTGTTATGAATATTGGGGTGCCTGTATTTTTTTGAATTTTAGTGTTTTTATTTTCTTCAGATATATACCCAGGAGTGGAATTGCTGGATCATATAGTAGTTTTATTTTTAGTTTGTTAAGGAACCTCCATACTCTTTCCAAAACTGGCTGCACCAATTCACTTTCCCACCAACAGTGTGCTAGTGTTCCCTTTTCTCCACATCCTTGCCAACAGTTGTTATTTGTGGTCTTTTTGATGATAGCCATTCTGACAGGTGTGAGGTGATATCTCATTGTGTTTTTGGTTTGCAGATGATTACTGATGTTGAGCATTTTCCATGTGATTGTTGGCCATCTGTATATCTTCTTCAGAAAAATATCTATTCAGGCCTTGTGCCCATTTTTAATAGGATCATTTAGTGGGGGTTTTGTTTTTGGTATTGTGTTTTATGAGCTGTTTATATATTTTGAATATTAACCCCTTATCAGTCATATTGTTTGCAAATATTTTGTCCCATTCATTAGGTTATCTTTGTGTTTTATTGATGGTTTCCTTTGCTGTACAAAAGTTTAATTAGATCCCATTTGTTTATTTTTTCTTTTGTTTCCTTTGCCTTAGGAGACAGATCCAAAAAATATTCCTATGATTTATGTCAAAGATTGTTCTGTGTATGTTTTCTTCTAAGAGTTTTATGGTTTTCTGGTCTTATACTTAGGTCTTGAATCCATTTTGAGTTCATTTTTATATATGGTGTTGGAAAATGTTCTATTTTCATTCTTTACATATAGCTGTCCAGTTTTCTCAGCAACACTTATTGAAGAGACTGTCTTTTCCCCATTGTATATTCTTGCTTCCTTTGTCATAGATTACTTTACCATAAGTCTATAGATTTATTTCTGGCCTCTCTATTCTGATCCATTGATGTATGTGTCTGTTTTTGTGCCAGTACCTTACACAGTCACCCAAATACATACATGCACCTCAATGTTCATAGAAGCATTATTTACAATTGCCAAGATACTGAAGCAACCTAGGTGTCCATCAACAGACGAATGGATAAAGAAGATGTGGTGTGTGTATATACATATATATATTCAATTTTATATATATATATATATATATATATATATATATATTATGGAATATTACTCAGCTGTAAAAAAGAATAAATTTTTGCCATTTGCAACAACGTGGATAGATCTGGAGGGTATAATGCCAAGTGAAATAAGTCAGACAGAAAAAGACAAATACTGTGTTATCACTTATGTGGGGAATCTAAAATACAAACAGATGAATGGATATATCAAAACAGAAATAGACTGACAGATATAGAGAACAAACTAGTGGATACCAGTTGGGAGAAGGTAGGGAGGAGGGACAAGATAAGAGTGAGGGGTTAACAGACACAAACCACTATGTATAAAATAAATAAACTACAAGGATATAATATACAGCACAGGGAATATAGCCAATATTATACAATAACTTTAAATGGAGCATAATCTATAAAAATATTGAATCACTATGATGTACACCTGAAACTAATAAAATATTGTGAATCAACTATAGTTCAATTTTTAAAAATTAAAAAAAGAAAGAAGAATAAAGCTGGCAACTGAGAAGGAAGAGGTAAAAAATGGTGAAAGGAGTTTTTCAAGCTGAAATGAAAGGTTGCTTATTAATAACATAAAACATTTGAAAGTATGCAACACACTCATAAAGGTAAGCATATAGTCAAATTCAGAATAATGTAATGTAATATGGTGGTGTGTCAACTCTAGTGTAAGGTTAAAGACAAGAGGATTAAAAATAACTATAGCTACACAATTTGTTAATCAATATACAATATAAAATGTGGTTAATTGTGACATCAAAAACAGAAAAGGAGGGGGTAAAAAGGTACAGCTTTTGTATGTGATTGAAATTAAGTTGTTATCAGTGTAAAATAAGCTGTTATATATATAAGATGTTTTATGTAAGCTTTGTGGTAACCACAAAGCAAAAAACTTACAGTAAATTCACAAAAGTTAAAGAGAAGAGAACCAGAGCATACCACTATGGACAATCATCAATTCACAAAGGCAGCAAGAGAGGAAAAAAAAGAACAAGGAAACTAGAAAACAGCCAAAAAATAATTAATAAGATGGCATTAAGAAGTTCTACCTACCAATAATTACTCTAAATGTAAGTGGGTTGAATTCTCCAATCAGAAGGCATAGAGTGGATGGATGGATTAAAAAAAGCAAGACCCAACTATATGCTGCCTACAAGAGACTCACTTCAGCTTTAAGGACACACATAGGTTAAAAGTGAAGGGATAGGGCTTCCCTGGTGGTGCAGTGGCTGAGAATCTGCCTGCCAATACAGGGTACACAGGTTCGAGCCCTGGTCTGGGAAGATCCCGCATGCCGCGGAGCAACTAGGCCTGTGAGCCACAACTACTGAGCCTGCAAGTCTGGAGCCTGTGCTCCGCAACGAGAGGCCGCAACAGTGAGAGGCCTACGCACCGCGATGAAGAGTGGCCCCCACTTGCCGCAACTAGAGAAAGCCCTCGCACAGAAACGAAGACCCAACACAGCCAAAAATAAATAAATTAATTAATTAATAAAAAAAAGTGAAGGGATAGAATAAGGTATTCCATGGAAGTAAAACCAAAAGAAAGCAGGGGAAGCTATAATTTTATCAGACAACATAGACTTTAAGCCAAAAACAGTAACTAGAGACAAAGAAGGTCATTACATAATGATAACAGGGTCAATTTATCAAGAAGATAAAACAATTGTAAACACATATGCACCCAACATAGGAATACTTAAATATATTAAGCAAATACTAACAGATTTGAAGGGAGAAATAGACAACAATACACTAATTATAAGGGACTTTAATACTCCACTTTAAACAATGGATAGCTCATCCAGACAGAAAATCAACAATGAAATGGTGAAATTGAACCGTATGTAAGACCAAATGGTCCTGACAGACAAAATAGAACATTCCATCCAACAGCAGCAGATGCACATTCTTCTCAAGTACACATGGAACATTCTCCAGGACAGATCATATAATTGATCACAAAACAAGTCTTAACAAATTTAAGCAGAGTCAATTTATACCAAGTATCTCTTCCGATCACGATAGTATGAAACAAGAAATCAATGATAGGATTTGCTGACGAATTGGTTGTATGATGTGAGAGGAAGGATGGAACCAAGGAAGACACATAGCTTTTTTAGACAGTGCTACTCAAAAGAATAAAATTTGAAATGTGTTAAGGCAAGGGAAGTGAGGGGGAGGGGGAAGTGCTGGAAGGCATTGAGGAGAGTGGAAATCAAGAGTTTGGTTTTGGACACATTAAGTATAGAAATGACCATTAAACACCCTATGTCAAGTTGTCAAGGAGACAACTGGGTATGGGAGTCTGGAGCTCAGGTGAAAGGTTAGAGCTATAATTGTCCCTAATGTACAGGTCTCTTACAGGACTTTATCATTACACCTAAGAACCTGGCACGAGTTCCCTGAAACACTTGTCTAGAAGATAGTTCGGGAGATATCTCAGTCCATGCTGCACCCAAAATTAATGTCTCACCCTCAAATTCTGTCAACAGACCAAAATTTCTCCCTCCTTCTATCTCTCTCTTTCCTCTCTCCTCTTTTTTTTTCTTCACCATCTGCTGTACTCCCTAGGAAATAAAAAGAAGGTTTGCGTCCTGCTTCCTGATTCCTCAAGAGGAGGCAAGTACTGACCCTAACAGTGGAGTAATGTCTTTTTCGTTGAACAATACTTCCTCAAAAGAGGCTGGATCAGAACCAGCATGACACCTACCAAGTAGAATAGGGACAAGAAAAGGCAAATAGTAAATTTTTTAGAAGAATATAATCCTTCCAAAGACCTACACCTAACCTTGATATATATTACTTGTCCAGGGAAATTACTAAGATTAAATTCTCATGCCAATACTATTCCACTGATTCCTCTTTCAATACTTTCATTGTGATTCAGTCAAAACTTTACTTTGATAAATACTGCTAGAATGTTAGTAGATATTATATTAAGAAATAACCAGTCATAATAAGAAAATTGGTAATATAGTTAAATACAGAGTTTGCCTTACATTCCCAATAAGATTGCTTAAACGATCTTTTCTTATGGTCTAAATCATTATCTAGACCAAATTCTTATTTATTTACTTTAGCTCAGAATTTAAATCACTTTTCTCAAAAATGTCTCCTTTTACTTGTCACGCCACTACAGTAAAGACAGAAATTTATAAGCATATTAAGTTACTCCCTTGCTTAATTACCTCTACTATTTTTCTCACTGATTATAAAAACAACTTCAAACTCCATAGCCTCATTTCAGCCTGCACAGGAATATTAGTGTTTGGTGCACCACAGAGAAGAAGATTCAAGAGTGATGTTTTTGAAATGACTGGGGACATGGTTATATAAGGGGACGGGGTTAGGGGAGAACTTTCAGTAGTGGGAACAGCCTGAACAGTTGATAAGCAAACCTATCTGGGACTGGAGTGCAAAACATAGGCTAGAATACAGAAGAAAGTAAGTTGTGTGGGATTCAATTCTAGAGGGCCTATAAAGGCTTTTATTAGGTATTTTAGTTGACTTGAACTGGTATTCGGAGAGCTTTTTATGGCATCTGAAAAGGGGAATACAATGATAAAACTTCTCCTTTAGGAATATGATTCGTACTATAATTTGCAGGTTAGGTTGGTCCAGAGACTGTACTATCTTTCTGAGGCTTCCAATTTAGTAAATTAAATCAGAAACACCAAGAAACATTTGTAGTTGGTTTAATCCCATATATCTATTTCTTTTGATTAGTACTGCAGTTCTGATGAACTGAGAAACCTCGTATATAGTCTCAGTGAGGGAACACACAGAATATGATAGTGAACAATCAATATAATGTCTTTCCTGGACTTATGCCCTGGGATACTTTTTAAATAACATTTTCTCTGAAGCTTAAAAATAAGAATGAAGATTGATTTAGTCATCCTCCACGGAATGTGTGTGTGTGTGCGCGCGTATATGTGTGATACTAGGTTTTGAGGACAATTACAAGGGCAAGAAAGTTTTGGGTTTTGGCTTTAGTTAATGTAGATACTGGTTGAAGTTAACTAGGACAAAATGCATTTGAAGTTCCCATTGCAGTATCACATTAGCTAATTTATAACAACATGCATTTTCATAATACTCTCAAAGGGTTTGCTTTAATGTTGAAAAATAGTTTCTGAATGAAATAAAATTTATATATTCTTTGGGCTTAACAAGCTCAAGAGTTCTCTTCAATTAAAGACACATAATATTTATAAGAAAGATGATCCACAGTGGGAGTTTTGTGATTTCTTGGACTCTCTAGGTCTAATTTCTGAATTCTAAGTTCATTTTTTTCTAGTTTTAGAGAAATAAGTTGGCAGAGCATGTAAGTACCTTGTATAGTTTTTCTTGTTCTTCTAAAACTACCAAAAGTTTCCATTTTTATCTTTAGAGAATGAAAGTGGTTGAAATAATTGGGAAAAATAGAAAAATAACATTTTCTAGACTTTAAAGAAGAGGATCTGAATAAATCTGTTTCTCTAGAAATACCAAGGCAAGGAAAAGTGTGAATATACCAACATATCTGGAACATTATAATTCAATTAGAGAAAAGCATTCTGTCTTTAGAAAGGGCATTATGTGTAATTTTCTCCATACAGACTCAGTAACTGTATAAAAACATTTTATGAAATAAAGAGAATGAGGTCAGGTTCATGAATTTTTAGTTCATGCATCCTTTTAAGATGGTATTTTGGAACAACTACATTTCTGGGGTAGCAGATGGGATGACCATGGGGTAGCCCATGGGCCAGGACCTAAAGAAGCTTGATAATATCTGGAAGGCTAGGTAAAGTGTTCTTCAAAATAAGTCTTTAAAGGCACACAATCATAGGCTATGTCTAGTTCTGGAAATTTCAGAAGTAATTCAAGTTTACTAAAAAGGAGAAAATGACGAGAGAAACTTGCAGATGAGTGGAGCATAGGTTTAGAGCTGGAACTCTGGAGACAAAGACACAGACACTGCTTTCAAGGCCAGTCTTTGTGCTGGATCAGATGCTCTGCATTTCTATTCCGTCAACTGTCTAACCCTCATTTCCCTCATCATAAAATGGGAGAAATTAGTGCCTATTTTATGATATTGCTGAAAAGATTAAAATGGGATAAACCATGCAAAGTACTTAGCATAGCATATGATGCAAAGTAAATGCTAAATAAAAATGTTGGTTGCATTTTGCCAGCATTGTTGCTATAGTTTCTGTATCAGCCAGGTTCATTCAGAGAAGAAAAGCCACTATGAGTTACATAGAATAAGGAATTTATTATGTGGATCATATGGACCTTACACAAATGCAGAAGCTAGTCAAGAAATCTATGCCAGACTAGGTGGCCTTTTTACCTGGTGTTGGGGCTAAGCTCACTATAGGTTAGCTGGGCTGGCAGTTGAAGAGAGCTGGATGAGAATGTTGGGGGTGCGGTAGGGGGAAGCGGGGAGCAAGGACAAGCTACATCTTGCAATGATGAAGGGAACCCATGATAACAAACTGGATTCCATGAGGATACCTGGAACCTCAGTGGTGTGAGGGACCTACTGGAGAAGCTGGTGTTCTTTACCATGGAGTTTCATATATACCTAGCCTGGGACACTAAGAAGAGATCTGGGGGGAGCTGGAGAAGCTGTGAGCCCCGGTGGTATCCCACACAACAAGGTTAACTAGAAGATCAGCAACAAGTGTGAGTTGCCATACTGCCTGGCACCCGACACCAAATTTTAGAACACAAAAACAGTAGCTTTAAAATGTTTCTGCCATATAAATTTTGAGCAAATTTCTTTGTGACCAACCCTAACATGGGACTACACAGGAAAGGGAATTATGGGAAACAACCCAGCTTGACCAAGCTGAAACAGTAAAAAGCCATCACAGTTCACCTCCTGTCAACTTGGTATTTGTACACACTTCTTTAAAACTCTACTTGAACTCTACTTAATGGTCAAGTACAGATGACAGCAAAATCAAGCATCCATCTAACATGATGCAAATATCTCTTACATAACCAAAATCATGCAAACCCTCTCTCCAAAGAGGATACAAATTCCCCGTATATATTTTGATAGATTATGTACATTTCTCTTCTAGCTGAATCACATATGCTTTTGATAGTCGATAACTTAAATTCTAAGATATCAGACTATTATTAACACATCTTATGTTAGATAAGAGAGAAATGGATGAGGGGGAAAGATTGGTTACTGTATACACAAACATATTCATATCAAACGCAAGGACCAGATACTTATAATTGTTATACTGTTTCTTTCTACAACTAGTCATGTAGTTGTAGCTGTGTAACATCTCCTTTTGCTACCTATTTGCCCTCAGCAAGTAGTTTGGAAGCTCATGGTTACTTCTTTTGTGGGTGACTCAAATTTTCATTCCTGAGGGGTGTGAGTCATTAGGAGCCCTGCCTATATTGGGTTGTTGTAGTTTTCCACCGACTTATTTTTAAAAAGCTTTGTTGAAGTTTAATTTACATGTATATAATTTTCACTCATTTAACACAGTTCAGTGATTTTTAGTAAATTTTCAGATTTGTTTAATCATCATCACTCTTCAGTTTTAGAACATTTCCATAATCCCAAAGAGATCCCTTGTGTTCCTTGGAAAGTAATCCCCATTCCCACCCTCAGAGCCAGGAAACAACTAATCTACTTTCTGACTCTGTAGATTTGCCTTTTCTGGACATTTCATATAAATGAAATTGTACAGTATGTGATCTTTTGCATTTGGCTTCTTTTAAGTAGCATAATATTTTTGAGGATCATCCATATTGTAGTATATATCAGTATTTTTTTCCTTTGACTTATATCACAGTACATGAAAGTTTTTTGAGTTGCTCACAGTGATCTCCTGCATTCCAGACATGCTCTTCCTTACCTCATTGTATAGTATCAGTGTCCCCTTGATAGTCAGGATCAATCACTCCAGTAATACATTTAACTCTCTTCTTTGTTGATTCACAGGTTTAATAAACCCCAAGCAGGCAGGTAGCAATCTCAGCTTCTACTTTAATGGAACTACTGCTGTGTCTGGATGGAAATATGCCATCCTTAAGAACTAGGAATGCTAGACCAGCAGAGCCCAAAGTCATGGACACAGGAAGCAAAACTTTTCATAGAGTATCACAAAGGGAAGTGCCTGTGTAAAAAAGAAAAATATGCAACAATTAAAATAATTTAAAAACATGACTATATACATAGCCCCAGCTTGTCTAATCTGTTTGGATGCCCTTCTCAACCTTGTAAATCTGCCTGGTAGGGGTGTGATGACCATATGGACTAGGAACTCTGATCTGATGGGAAATGACTGCTCCCTTTGCATAATAACAGTCACAAGGCAAACAAAGATGTTATTTAAAAAATTTTTGTGTTATCATTTATCATGATTTTTGTATTAATTTTGATTTTAAAATATTACATTAAAATATTGTTGACCCTGATTACTACATTTTTGGCACCTAGTTAAATTTTGCACCATCAGTGAGTGCTTCACTCATCTCATCTTAATTCTGGCCCTGATTAGAAGCAATACTGAGAAGAAGCATTCCCATTTCAACCAGTTATTCCCAGATGTATAAATTCTTGGAAATGGGAGGAGGAGCATCATATACTGGTCACTGATTTAGAATATACATTGCATCCTACAGATCATTACCCCAGCCTCGCAAGGTGTTGTCATTTTAACTGAGTCTTCAAAAGGCTATCCCACCATTCTATCAGGCTTGCTACTTCAGGGTGATTTGATGTGGCCCACTGCCACATTTCATTTGCTATAAAGTGAACTCCTCGGTGAGAAGCAATGTTGTGTGGAATATAATGATGGTGAATAAGACGTTTTCTAAGTTCACAGGTGATGGTTTTGGCAGATGCACTGTAAACAGGGAAAGCAAATCCACAGCCAGAGTAAGTGTCTACCATAATGAGAACAAAGTGATCTATCTTCCATGACAGAAATAGGCAATGTAATCAGTCAGGAGGTTCTCTGATTTCCCTGCGGAATGGTCCCATATGTTTAGTAGATTACGTAGCCAGCTCAGCCTTAGTGATTAGAAGTCTGTATTGCTAAGCAAATACATAACCTCCATTTGGACAGTTTGTCATGATTGCATTGGGCAAGGATGAGGTAGCTAGGGAAAGAGGTTGACTGATGTCTGTAGAATTGGTCATCTTGTTCACTTGATAATTAACAGCTCTTTCTGTTGAGCTTGTTCTTTGGTAAGCATCTGTCTGGGACACAAATATCTTTGCTTCCAGAAACAACTATCCATGGACCCTTTCTCCAGATCTCTTTGTCACCAGTTTTCCAGCTGTGTTCCTACCAATTCTCTGACAATCCAGCCAAATTATTAGCTTTTGTCCATGACTTAGAGTAGATTTCTACCTTTGGTATTCCAGGAAAAATAAAAAAACAGATAGATTGGCTGAAGTCCTGCCCACTGGAAGGATTTCCCTTCAAGACCACTCCAGCGTGGGACTGTAGTGCTAAGTCACCCACAGTTCACTTTTGCGGTGTCAGATATCACGCAGAACCGAATGTAAAATTAAACTCTTTTTTCCCTGAGTTAACTGGCAATGGAAAACACTCCATAAGAAGGAGGAACTGTAGCAACAAGGGGGGCCTTGGAAACCTGGGCTACTTGCTCACGCAACTTATTTGTACCTACAGGACCTTCTCAAGTCCAGCTTCATATACACCACTTCTATTTTACAATCAAGCACAATTGTGCACACCCGATATTATGACTTAGTGTATTAGACAACACTCAGTTCATGATGGGCAGCTCAGGTTGCATGTTACTTTCTGGCCCAGGGTAAGTCAGTATTCTATCTTTACTAGGGCTCAGTAACAAACTGGATGTTCTTTCTTAGAAGAAGTATAGTTATGTGCTGAGAGTGGCATAGCTTTGCTCAAAAATCTTAAATGTCTTCCCTGTAACTCATTTATAGACACCTGTCAAAGGCTCCATGCAGCATCCCTGTCTGCCACATACACTTTAAGTATCACGTCTGCTGGGTCATATGACCCAAGTGGCAGAGCAGCTTGCATGGCAGCCTGGCCCATGTCAAAGCCTTTATTTCTTCTACACTTCATCAAAACTGGCAACTTTTCCAATTACACAGTAAATGCTTCAGAATAGTATACCCAAATGAATATACGTACTACCTCCAAAATCCAAAGACACCCGCTAATTGTTATGCTTCTTTCTTAGTAGTAAAGGGGCCAGATACAGCAATTTGTCCTTTACCCCTTTGGAAGGGGTAGCTTAATGTGCCTTGAACATTGGAACCCTAGAAATTTACTGAGGTGTCAGACCTCTGAGTTTTTGTAACTTTATTTCTTTTTTTCTTTTTATAAATTTATTTATTTTATTTATTTTTGGCCACATGGGGTCTTCGTTGCTGCTCAGACTTTCTCTAGTTGCAGAAAGCGGGGGCTACTCTTCGTTGCGATGCGCGGGCTTTCATTGTGGTGGCTTCTCTTGTTGCGGAGCACAGGCTCTAGGCGTGTGGGCTTCAGTAGTTGTGGCTCGCGGGCTCAGTAGTTGTGGCTTGTGGGCTCTAGAGCACAGGCTCAGTAGTTCTGGTGCACGGGCTTAACTGCTCCATGGCACGTGGGATCTTCCCGGACCAGGGCGCAAACCCATGTCCCCTGCATTGGCAGGCGGATTCTTAACCACTGAGCCACCAGGGAAGTCCCTTGTGACTTTATTTCTTACCACCAGACATTCATGCATCTTACCAAAATGTCTAGAAGAGTTTCTACTTCCTGCATACCAGGCCAATCATCATGATATCGTCAAAAAAATTGACCATAGTAACATCCTATGGAATGCAGGGGCAGTCAAGGTCCTTGAGGACCAGATCTTGGCATGGGTTGAAGAATTGCTATAACCTTGAGGTAGGAGAATTGTTGGCCCTAGTAGTTAAAAAGAAACTATTTCTGATAATTTTCCTAGTAGGTTTAGAGAATAAAAACATAAGCTGGGTGAACAGCTTGCATGCAAGTCATCAGGGATATGTCGATTTGCACCAGCAACAAACTTCATATGGAATAGGAGCTGCAGTTGAAGCTAACATCTGATTAAGTTCACAATAATCCACTGTCATTCTCCGAGGTCCATCAATCTTTTGTATGCATCATGTCATTCTTTTGCTTGAAACACTCCAATATCTCCCTCAGCCTACAGGACAAAATCGAAAATCCTCAGCCTCAGCCTTTTGTGTTCAGCCTAAGAAACACCTCGTGTTATTTTCATGTTTTCTTTCAAGTATTTTAAAGGTTTTTCTTCCTTAGTGAATTTACTCTATTTTGAATATATGGAGTAGGTAAATATAGAATTTTTTCATGTGAGTAGCAATTTTTTTCAGCAACATTTATTTAAAGATCCATCATTTCACCAATGATTTCTTATTCCCCCCTTGTCACTTATCAAGGTTCCATATATTCATGCATCTGTTTCTGAGTTTTTCACTTGGTTCCATATGTCTGTTCCAGATGAATGTTTGTTTTGTTTTACCCTAAACCACTGGGAAGTCCTTAGAGAAGGCAGTATATAGTTTCTCCCAGCTTTATGTAGCTCTCTCAACTCTGTTGTCACCCATGCATGACACCCATGACCTGGATTTGCCTCCTCACACAAACATTAAAATTCCAGCTCTCTGCCTTTAAGGACTATATTCAGTTCTGATAAGCTTATAAGCTATTACTCACCATGCTAACTTTGATTTCCTGCTTATTTCTGGCACTTTGGATTTTCCTTTTCTTAATTTTGAGTTCACTAAAAAATTTAAAAATATATTTTTTGCAGTGTTTCTATGTGTTTAAAGTATGTACATGGTGTATCTTCCATGTCAGATCAGTTCATCATATTTACCACATTTCTATTATTTGGGAATTTTTCTTCTTTCCTTGAAATTATTTTCTTTGTTCCTAAATTCTCCACCCACTCGACTAATATTCATTGCCTCAGGGTAAAGCAGGTAAAGTTCTACAACAAAGACGTTTGTAGAGATGTTAAGTGGAATTTTTTAAACACTCAGCAGGCACACAGTCTGAAACCAAAGAGCTTTTGATTTGCAAGGGCTAGGACTTCAGAGGAAAGTTGTTTGTTTTGATTTCTAAAAAGATTTGGCTTGGATCATCAAAGCTAGAACCTGCAGGACTAGAGCACAGATATTATAAAAGATAAATGTTGAGTAGGGCAAAATACAGAGTACAATATTAGCCCCTTAGAGGAAGCACAGAAAATAAATGACAATCAAAAAGTCAGTATTATCTAAAGGGAGTCACTACAGCAGGAGGCAAGGGAACCCTGTAGCAGAAGCTACAGGTAGACCACCCCAAAAGGGGTCCAGATGGAGGATTCAGCTGAGTCTCAAAGAATCAGCAAGCCTGTGAGAGCCAGAGTGATGCCTGGGGTAATCATCCAGTCCTATTCAATCCCAGACATCAAACAACAAGCTACTTTATTAGTGGTGGAGACGAGTAAGGACCAGAGGGCATCAAGAGAACCAGAAGCCCCTCTTCCACTATAGTGATAATGGATAATATTTACTGAGAATTTACTATGTGTTAGAACCTGTTTATAGCATTCACATGCCCTATCTAATTTAATTATAGTAACAACCTATGAGATTGGTGGTGTTATTATCTCTATTTTAAAGATGAGGCAATAAAATACAGAAAATTTATGGTCATATGGCTAGAATTTGGTAGATTCAGGGTTTAAATTCCTATGTATCCAGACCCTACTAAAGGGAGAAATAAGGAGAAAATCCTTTAGAGGAATGAAAAGCAAGATGGGAGTTTGAATTTGAAAATGATTTGGGGGGCAGAGTCAAGATGGCGAACTAGGGGGGAGGAGCTTCAAAAGACGCGGAGATCACCTTCCTCTCCCCAAATATATCAGAAATACATCTACAGGTGGAACAGCTCCTACAGAACACCTACTGAACGCTGGCAGAAGACCTCAGACCTCCCAAAAGGCAAGAAACTCCCCACATACCTGGGTAGGGCAAAAGAAAAAAGAAAAAGCAGAGACAAAAGAATAGGGACGGGACCTGCACCAGTGGGAGGGAGCTGTGAAGGAGGAAAGGTTTCCACACACTAGGAAGCCCCTTTGCGGGCGGAGACTGCGGGCGGCGGAGGGGGAAGCTTCGGAGCCACGGAGGAGAGCGCAGCCACAGGGGTGCGGAGGGCAAAGCGGAGAGATTCCTGCACAGAGGCTCGGCGCCGAGCAGCACTCACCAGCCCGAGAGGCTTGTCTGCTCACCCGCCGGGGCGGGCGGGGCTGGGAGCTGAGGCTCGGGCTTCGGTCGTATTGCAGGGAGAGGACTGGGGTTGGCGGCGTGAACACAGCCTGAAGGGGCTAGTGCGCCACAGCTAGCCGGGAGGGAGTCTGGGAAAAGGTCTGGAGCTGCCAAAGACGCAAGAGACTTTTTCTTGCCTCTTTGCTTCCTGGTGGGTGAGGGGAGGAGATTAACAGTGCCGCTTAAAGGAGCTTCAGAGACTGGCGCGAGCCGCAGGTATCAGCACGGACCCCAGAGACGGGCATGAGACGCTAAGGCTGCTGCTGCTGCCACCAAGAAGCCTGTGTGCAAGCACAGGTCACTATCCACACTGCCCCTCCCAGGAGCTTGTACAGCCCGCCACTGCCTGGGTCCCGTGATCCAGGGACAACTTCCCTGGGAGAACACACAGCGCGCCTCAGGCTGGTGCAAGGTCACGCTGACCTCTGCCGCTGCAGGCTCGCCCCTCCCTCCCCACTGCCTGACTGAGCCAGAGCTCCCGAATCAGCTGCTCCTTTAACCCTGTCCTGTCTGAGCAAAGAACAGACGCCCTCAGGTGACCTACACGCAGAGGTGGGTCCAAATACAAAGCTGAACCCCGGGAGCTGTGCGAACAAAGAAGAGAAAGGGAAATTTCTCCCAGCAGCCTCAGGAACAATGGACTAAATCTCCACAATCAACTTGATGTACCCTGCCTCTGTGGAACACCTGAATAGACAAGGAATCATTCCAAACTGAGGAGGTGGACTTTGGGAGCAAAGATATATATATATATATAAATAAATATATATATTTATTATATATATAAATATATATATATATATATTTTTCCCTTTTTCTCTTTTTGTGAGTGTGTATGTGTATGCTTCTGTGTGTGATTTTGTCTGTATAGCTTTGATTTTACCACTTGTTCTAGGGTTCTGTCTGTCCGTTTTTAAAAAATATTTTTTATTACTTTAAAAAATTTTTTTCTTAATAATTATTTTTTATTTTAATAACTTTATTTTATTTTATTTTACTTTATCTTATTTTATTTTATTTTATCATCTTTCTTTCTTTCTTTTCTCCCTTTTATTCTGAGCCATGTGGATGAAAGGCTCTTGGTGCTCCAGCCAGGCATCAGGGCTCTGCCTCTGTGGTGGGAGACCCAAGTTCAGGACACTGGTCCACAAGAGCCCTCCCAGCACCACGTAATATCAAATGATGAAAATCTCACAGAGATCTTCATCTCAACATCAAGACCCAGCTTCACTCAACGACTAGCAAGCTCCAGTGCTGGACACCCTATGCCAAACAACTAGCAAGACAGGAACACAGACCCATCCATTAGCAGAGAGGCTGCCTAAAATCATAATAAGGCCACAGACACCACAAAACACACCACCACACGTGGACCTGCCCACCAGAAAGAAAAGATCCAGCCTCATCCACCAGAACACGGGCACTAGTCCCCTCCACCAGGAATCCTACACAACCCACTGAACCAACCTTAGCCACTGGGGACAGACACCAAAATCAATGGGAACTCTGAACCTGTGGCCTGCGAAAAGGAAACCCCAAACACAGTAAGTTAAGCAAAATGAGAAGACAAAAAAACACACAGCAGATGAAGGAGCAAGGCAAAAACACATCAGACCTAAAAAAAGAAGAGGAAATAGGCAGTCTACCTGAAAAAGAATTCAGAATAATGATAGTAAAGATGATCTAAAATCTTGGAAAGAGAATAGAGAAAATACAAGAAACGTTTAACAAGGACCGAGAAGAACTAAAGAGCAAACAAACAATGATGAACAACACAATAAATGAAATTAAAAATTCTCTAGAAGGGATCAATAGCAGAATAACTGAGGCAGAAGAACGGATAAGTGACCTGGAAGATAAAATAGTGGAAATAACTACTGCAGAGCAGAATAAAGAAAAAAGAATGAAAAGAATTGAGGACAGTCTCAGAGACCTCTGGGACAACATTAAACACACCAACATTTGAATTATAGAGGTCCCAGAAGAAGAAGAGAAAAAGAAAGGGACTGAGAAAATATTTGAAGAGATTATACTTGAAAACTTCCCTAATATGGGAAATGAAATAGTTAATCAAGTCCAGGAAGCACAGAGAGTCCCATACAGGATACATCCAAGGAGAAACACGCCAAGACACATATTAATCAAACTATAAAAAATTAAATACAAAGAAAAAATATTAAAAGCAACAAGGGAAAAACAACAAATAACACACAAGGGAATCCCCATAATGTTAACAGCTGATCTTTCAGCAGAAACTCTGCAAGCCAGAAGGGGGTGGCAGGAAATATTTAAAGTGATGAAAGGGAAAAACCTACAACCAACATTTCTCTACCCAGCAAGGATCTCATTCAGATTCGTTGGAGAAATTAAAACCTTTACAGACAAGCAAAAGTTAAGAGAATGCAGCACCACCAAAACAGCTTTACAACAAATGCTAAAGGAACTTCCCTAGGCAGGAAACACCAGAGAAGGAAAAGACCTACAATAACAAACCCAAAACAATTAAGAAAATGGTAATAGGTACATACATATCGATAATTACCTTAAATGTAAATGGATTAAATGCTCCAACCAAAAGACATAGATGGGCTGAATGGATACAAAAACAAGACCCATATATATGCTGTCTACAAGAGACCCACTTCAGACCTAGGGACACATACAGACTGAAAGTGAGGGGATGGAAAAAGATATTCCATGTAAATGGATATCAAAAGAAAGCTGGAGTAGCAATTCTCATATCAGACAAAATAGACTTTAAAATAAAGACTGTTACAAGAGACAAAGAAGGACACTACATAATGATCAAGGGATTGATCCAAGAAGAAGATATAACAATTGTAAATATTTATTCAACCAACATAGGAGCACCTCAATACATAAGGCAAATACTAACAGCTATAAAAGGGGAAATCGACAGTAACACAATCGTAGTAGGGGACTTTAACACCCCACTTTCACCAATGGACAGATCATCCAAAATGAAAATAAATAAGGAAACACAGCTTTAAATGACACATTAAACAAGATGGACTTAATTGATATTTATAGGACATTCCATCCAAAAACAACAGAATACACCTTCTTCTCAAGTGCTCAGGGAACATTATCCAGGATAGATCATATCTTGGGTCCCAAATCAAGCCTTGGTAAATTTAAGGAAACTGAAATCATGTCAAATATCTTTTCCAACCACAGCACTATGAGACTAGCTATCAATTACAGGAAAAAATCTGTAAAAAATACAAACACATGGAGGCTAAACCATACACTACTTAATAACCCAGAGATCAGTGAAGAAATCAAAGAGGAAATCAAAAAATACCTAGAAACAAATGACAATGAAAACACGATGACCCAAAACCTATGGGATGCAGCAAAAGGAGTCCTAAGAGGGAAGTTTATAGCAATACAATCCTTCCTTAAGAAACAAGAAGGATCTCAAATAAACAACCTAATCTTACACCTAAAGCAATTAGAGAAAGATGAATAATAAAACCCAAAGTTAGCAGAAGGAAAGAAATCATAAAGATCAGAGCAGAAATAAATGAAAATAAACAAAGGAAACAATAACAAAGTTCAGTAAAACTAAAAGCTGGTTCTTTGAGAAGATAAACAAAATTGATAAATCATTAGTCAGACTCATCAAGAAAAAAAGGGAGACGACTCAAATCAATAGAATTGGAAGTGAAAAAGGAGAAGTAACAACTGACATTGCAGAAATACAACGGATCATGAGAGATTACTACAAGCAACTCTATGACAATAAAATGGACAACCTGGAAGAAATGGAAAAATTCTTAGAATAGCACAACCTTCAGAGACTGAACCAGGAAGAAATGGAAAATATGAATGGATCAATCACAAGCACTGAAATTGAAGCTGTGATTAAAAATCTTCCAACAAACAAAAGCCCAGGACCAGATGGCTTCACAGGTGAATTCTATCAAACATTTAGAGACGAGCTAACACCTATCCTTCTCAAACTCTTCCAAAATATAGCACACGGAGGAACCATCCCAAACTCATTCTATGAGGCCACCATCACCCTGATACCAAAACCAGACAAAGATGTCACAAAGATCAATATCACTGATGAACATAGATGCAAAAATCCTCAACAAAATACTAGCAAACAGAATCCAACAGCACATTAAAAGGATCATACACCGTGATCAAGTGGGGTTTATCCCAGGAATTCAAGGATTCTTCAGTATATGCAAATCAATCAATGTGATACACCATATTAACAAAGTGAAGGATAAAAACCATATGATTATCTCAATAGATGCAGAGAAAGCTTTCGACAAAATTCAACACCCATTTATGATAAAAACCCTCCAGAAAGTAAGCATAGAGGGAACTTCCCTCAACATAATAAAGGCCATATATGACAAACCCACAGCCAACGTCGTCCTCAATGGTGAAAAATTGAAACCATTTCCTCTAAGATCAGGAAAAAGACAAGGTTACCCACTCTCACCACTGTTATTCAATGTAGTTTTGGAAGTTTTAGCCACGGCAATCAAAGAAGAAAAAGAAATAAAAGGAATCCAAATCGGAAAAGAAGAAGTAAAGCTGTCACTGTTTGCAGATGATATGATACTATACATAGAGAACCCTAAAGATGCTACCAGAAAACTTCTAGAGCTAATCAATGAATTTGGTAATGTAGCAGGATACAAAATTAATGCACAGAAATCATCTCTTGCATTCCTATACACTAATGATGAAAAATCTGAAAGTGAAATTAAGAAAACACTCCCATTTACCATTGCAACAAAAAGAATAAAATATCTAGGAATAAACGTACCTAAGGAGACAAAATATCTGTATGCAGAAAATTATAAGACACTGATGAAAGAAATTAAAGATGATACAAATAGATGGAGAGATATAACATGTTCTTGGATTGGAAGAATCAACATTGTGGAAATGACTATACTACCCAAAGCGATCTACAGATTCAACGCAATCCCTATCAAACTACCAGTGGCATTTTTCACAGAACTAGAACAAAAAATTTCACAATTTGTATGGAAACACAAAAGCACCGAATAGCCAAAGCAATCTTGAGAAAGAAAAACGGAGCTGGAGGAATCAGGCTCCCTGACTTCAGACTATACTACAAAGCTACAGTAATCAAGACAGTATGATACTGGCACAAAAACAGAAATATAGATCAATGGAATGGGATAGAAAGGCCAGAGATAAACCCACGCACCTATGGTCACCTTATCTTTGATAATGGAGGCAAGAATATACAGTGGAAAAAAAGAAAGACTCTTCAATAAGTGGTGCTGGGAAAACTGGACAGCTACATGTAAAAGAATGAAATTAGAACACTTCCTAACACCATACACAAAACAACTCAAAATGGATTAAAGACCTAAATATAAGGCCAGACACTATAAAACTCTTAGAGGAAAACACAGGCAGAACACTCTATGACATAAATCACAGCAAGATCCTTTTTGACCCACCTCCTAGAGAAATGGAAATAAAAACAAAAATAAACAAATGGGACCTAATGAAACTTAAGAGCTTTTGCATAGCAAAGAAAACCATACAAAAGGCGAAAAGACAGCCCTCAGAATGGGAGAAAATATTTGCAAATGAAGCAGCTGACAAAGGATTAATCTCCAAAATATACAAGCAGCTCATGCAGCTTAATATCAAAGAATCTAACAACCCAATCCAAAAATGGGCAGAAGACATAAATAGACATTTCTCCAAAGAAGATATACAGATTGCCAACCAACACATGAAAAGATGTTCAAAATCACTAATCATTAGAGAAATGCAAATCAAAACCACAATGAGGTATGACCTCACACAGGTCAGAATAGCCATCATCAAAAACTCTACAAACAATAAATGCTGGAGAGGATGTGGAGAAAAGGGAACCTTCTTGCACTGTTGGTGGGAATGTAAATTGATACAGCCACTATGGAGAACAGTATGGAGGGTCTTTAATAAACTAAAAATAGAACTACCATATGACACAGCAATCCCACTACTGGGCATATACCCTGAGAAAACCATAATTCAAAAAGAGTCATATGCCACAATGTTCATTGCAGCACTGTTTACAACAGCCAGGACATGGAGGCAACCTCAGTGTCCATTGACAGATGAATGGATAAAGAAGGTAAAGAAGATGTGGCACATATATACAATAGAATATTACTCAGCCATGAAAAGAAGTGAAACTGAGTTATTTGTAATGAGGTGGATGGACCTAGAGTCTGTCATACTGAGTGAAGTAAGTCAGAAAGAGAAAAACAAATACCATATGCTAACACATATATATGGAATCTAAAAAACAAAACAAAACGGTTCTGAAGAACCTAAGGGCAGGACAGGAATAAAGACACAGACGTAGAGGATGGACTTGAGGACACGGGAAGGGGGAAGGGTAAACTGTGATGAAGTGAGAGAGTAGCACTGACATATATACACTACCAAATGTAAAATAGATAGCTAGCGGGAAGCAGCTGCATGACACAGGGAGATCAGCTCTGTGCTTTGTGACCACCTAGAGGGGTGGGATAAAGAGGGTGGGAGGGAGAAGCGAGAGGGAGGGGATATGGGGATATACGTATGCAAATAGCTGATTTACTTTGTTATACAGCAGAAACTAACTTAACACTGTCAAGCAATTATACTCCAATAAAGATGTTAAAAAGAAAAAAAGAAAACTCAATTTACATCCTGAAGTAAATTGCCCCAAATAGTCAAGATTCTCCAGAGAAACTGAGCATGTGCATAACACACACACATATATACATTTTTCAATAAAAAGATTTATTATAAGATATTGGCTCACATAATTATGGAGGCTGAGAAGTCCCTCAATCTGCTGTCTACAAGCTGGAATGGTGTTATCATTCCATTCTGAGTTCAAAGGCCTGATACCTGGACAGCCATGGTATAGGTCCCAGTTCAAAAGCAGGGGAAGACCGATGTCCTAGTTCATACAGTTAGGTACAGGGAGCAAATTTCCCCATACCCTGCTTTTGTTGTATTCAGGCCTCCAACAGATTGGATGAGGCCCACCCACGTTGGAGAAGGCAATCTCCTTACTGTCTACCAATTTAATTGTTAATCTCATCTAGAAACACCTTCACATACATACCCAGAAATCACTTTTTTTTTTTAATTGTATTTATTTTTGTCTCTGTTGGGTCTTCGTTGCTGGACGCGGGCTTTCTCTAGTTGTGGCGAGAGGGGGCTACAGCACAGGCTCAGTAGTTGTGATGCACTGGCTTAGTTGCTCTGTGGCATGTGGGATCTTCCCCGACCAGGGCTCGAACCCATGTCCCCTGCATTGGCAGGCAGATTCTTAACCACTGTGTCACCAGGGAAGCCCCAGAAATCACGTTTTAACAACTACCTGAGAATCCTTAGCCCAGTCAAGTTGACACATAAAATTAAGCATCACAGGTCCATCCTTTGTCAACTTGGCATCCATACACACCTCCTTAAATTATACTTAATCTCCAAGTAAAGACAACTCAAGGTCATAATTTCGCCTAACATGACACAACTACTCTGCATACAACTGAAAATGCACTAACCCTTTCTCAGAAAAGGAGCTAATGTCTTTAAGTGATATTTACTTTCATCCTTGATATCCCATAACTTAAATACTATGATGTAAGATTAATAATACTTAAATACTGTGATAATAAGTCAGTGCATCTTATGTTACATGATAAGGGAATAAGAGAGGGAAAAAAACAGATATTTACTTTATATATATGTATATATATAGATAAATACATACTTGCACAATCATATTTATAACAAAATAAGGAGGAATACTCGTAATAATTACAGTCCTCATTTCTTTAACTGGTCACATGGTCATAGTTGGTATTTACATCTACTTTCTTCTAGTATCTATTCTGTATTCCCGTTGTCTTCAGAAAGCACCTCAGCATTTCATGGTTCTTTACCCAGTGGAGTGACCTAAACTTTCCTTCCTGAAGGGTCTGGACCATTAGTAGTCTTACCTGGATTGGATTGTTGTAGTTTTCCATTGACCTTAATCACAGGACATGGTAATACTAAAAGACATGTTAAGAGATCCCTTGTATTCCAGACATACTCTTCCTTGCCTATACTGTGGAGTTACAGTCGAATTTCCCCTTGGCAGTCAGGATCAGTTACACCAGCCAGCACAGTAACTCCCTTCTTTGCTTGTTGATTCAGCAGCATGAGGAGTCCAAGGATGTTGGGCAGCAGTCTTAGCTTTCAGTTCAATGGAATTATTGTGTGTCTCTTGGTGAAAACATTCCTTTCTTTGGAATTAAGACCTCTGGGCCAGCAAAACATAAGATCCTGGGAACAGGAGGCACAAATTTTGTCTAGTGGGTCACTAGGGGTAATAATGAGTGGCGCCATTATTACTGCCACTTCTGTCCCTTGATTCCTGGATCTATAAATCCTAGCTATGGGAGAAACGGTACCATATATTGGATGCTGATTCAGAGCATACACAGTCTTCTGGAGAACCTTGCCCCAGCCTTACAAGGTATTGCCACCTAGCTTGTGCCATAACTGAGTTTTCAAAAGGCCTTTCCACTGTTCCATCAAACTAGCTGCTTCAGGATGGTGGGGATCATGATAAAACCAGTGAATTCCATGAGAATGGGCCCATCGCCACTCTTCTTTTGCTATGAAGTAAGTTCCTTGAGTAGAAGCAATGCTGTGTGGGTAAGGCATTCTGTAAGTCTATGGATGGTAGTTTTGGCAGACGTGTTATGTGCAGGGAAGGCAGATCTGTATCCAGAGTAAGTGTCTATGCCAATAAAAACAAAATGACGGATGCAGTCCAACGTAATCAACCTGCCACCAGGGAGCTGACTGATCACCCTGGGGAATGGTGCCATATTGAGGGCTCAGTGTTAGACTCTGCTGCTGGTAGATTGAGCAGTCAGCAATGGATGTAGCCAGGTGAGCCTTAGTGAGTGGAAGTCCATGTTGCTGATCCCATGCATAACCTTTATCCCTGCCATCATGGCCACCTTGTTCATAAGCCCGTTGGGTGATGCAGGGGTGGCTGGGGAAACAGGCTGACTGCTAGCCACAGAATGAGTCATCCTATTCACCTGATTACTAAAACCCTCCTCTGCTGAAGTCATCCTATAGCGAGCATTCACATGGGACACAAATACACAAATACCTCCCCATATTTTTCCCATTCAGAGAACGCTAATCCAGCAGCTTTTTGGGTCGCACAGTAAATGGGCCAGAGTAACACATTCAAATGAGGAATATATTGCTTCCAAAAACCAGAGGCCCACTAGGCATTGTGACTCTTTTTTGGTTGTGGGAAGAACCAGATGTAACAAGTTTTTCTTCCTCTTAGAAGAGAATGTCTTCACATGCCCTACGCCACTGAACCCTTAGAAATTTCAGTGAGATCGGAGACTCCTGAATTTTTATCAAATTTGTTTCCCACCCTCTGGCATACTAATGTCTTACCAATAATTCTAGAGTAATTGCTACTTCTTGCTTGCTAGGTTTGATCAGCATAATGTCATCAATGTCGTGGACCCATGTGATATCATTTGGAAGGGAAAAGCTATCAAGATCCCAGTGAACTAAAGGATGACATACTGCCAGAGAGTTGATATACCTCTGAGGTAGGACAATGAAGGTGTATTGCTGGCCTTGACAAGCGAAAGCAAACTGTTTCTGGTGGGCCTTATTGACAGGGGTGGAGAAAAAGCATTTGCCAGATCAATAACCGCATATCAGTTACCAGGGGGTGTGTTAGTTTGCTCAAGCAATAAAACCACATCTGGTACAGCAGCTGCCATTGGAGTCACTACCTGGTTAAGCTTGCAATAATCCACTCTCATTCTCTGAGATCTGTCTGTCCCCTCACAGGCCAAATAGGCAAGTTGAATACAGACGTGGTGGGAATCACCACCCCTGCATCCTTCAAGTCCTCGATGGCGGCACTAATCTCTGCAATTACTCCAAGAATATATTATTGCTTTTGGTTTACTATTTTCCTAGGTAGAGGCAGTTCTAGTAGCTGCTACTTGGCATTTCCTATCATAATGGCTCTCACTCTACAAGTCAGGGAACCAATGTGTTATGATACTTAGTGGCAAGATTGAGTGTTTTCCTCTGGACTGACATAAGCGGGAGTTGCAGGGGAGACATGAGTGAGTTAATCTCAGTTACAAAGAAATAAAAGTGGTTACACTGCTGCTCATCTGTACACATATGACACTGCTACACATATAAACCTCTGGCACATAGTAAGCGTTCTATAAATATTTACAATTGTTTTTGTTGTAAATTTATAGAATACTTAATAATACAATAAAAACAATATCCCTCCCACCATGCAGATTTTCATGGTTCTCTACCCAGGAGTCTTATACCAAAATTCCAGGTGTCTGCTTTATCCCAATGGTCACTCCTGGCACTGAATTTTTAAAGTGGTGCTGTAGTTTTCTGATATTGGTTGCTTGCCTTATAATGTATACTTTTGGCCCTTGCTGCTACTACTTGCCTACTACCTGGTGTATTAGTCTGCTTGGGCTGCCATAACAAAATTCAAGAGTCTGGGTGACTTAAACAACAAAAATATATTTTCTCACAGTTCTGGAGGCTAGAAGTCCAAAATCAAGGTTAATGCCAATTTGGTGTCTGGTAAAAAGGCCCTCTTCCTCGCTGGCAGATAGCCAACTTCTCACTATGTCTTCACATGGCTTTTCCTTGGTGCAGAGAGAGAGAGAGAGAGAGAGGGAGAGGCAGAGGGAGAGAGTGCATGAGAGCGAGCTCTTCTATCTTTTCTTATAAAGACACTAATTCTATTGGATCAGGGCCCTACCCTTACAACCTCATTTTACCTTAATTACTTCCTTAGAGGCCCCACAGACACACTGGGGGACCGGGAGTTATGGCATCAGTATATGAATTTTGAGGGACACGTGGATATTTAGTCCATGATAGTCCACATCCCTGCCTGTTGCTCCAGTTTCACCTGGATTACTTCCTTTGCCCTGGGGAGTCCCTATATTTGCTTGGTTATGACCATTTCTTTTCTAAGCTAGCCATTCAAATTAAGCAAAGTATTCCTCTCCATTTTTTCCTTATTCCTCAGTTTATTTAAAAGCTTTTAACCAAAATTGTTATAAATGCTGGTAAGTTATTCCTTTTAATTTCATTTGATATTTTGTCAACCACTATCAGAGCATGGCATATTTCAGTGGAAAGGCGTAAAATAAAACTTTAATTCACTAGCATAGATTCTTAAAACACCAATTTTTTTCAAAGTTATTAACACTAGATTATCGGGGGAGAGGAGGTGGGGACGTGCCTAGTCTTCTTACCTGCCTCAGAAAACTGAATAATAAGGAAGTCACTAGTAGTCCTGCTTATTATTATTTTTTTAAATTATTTATTTATTTATTTATTTATGGCTGTGTTGGGTCTTCGTTTCTGTGTGAGGGCTTTCTCTAGTTGCGGCAAGTGAGGGCCACTCTTCATCGCGGTGCGCGGGCCTCTCATTATCGTGGCCTTTCTTATTGCAGAGCACAGACTCCAGACACGCAGGCTCAGTAATTGTGGCTCACAGGCCTAGTTGCTCCGCGGCATGTGGGATCTTCCCAGACCAGGGTTTGAACCCGTGTCCCCTGCATTGGCAGGCAGATTCTCAACCACTGCGCCACCAGGGAAGCCCAGTCCTGCTTATTTTAATTTACCTGACCATACTCCTTTCTCTCCCAACCCCACCGTTCCCTACCCTCTACCTGTGCTGCCTACACACACTTATGCGCATACCAGAAGAAGAAGAAATAAGCTGTCAACAATCCTTTGTGGTAAATATTATAGATGTGGAAATTTAGTCTCGAATAAAATATTATTTTAATTAAAGATTTATGTTTTTAGAACCGTTTTAAGTTCACAGCAAAATTAAGAGGAAGGTACAGACATTCCTGTATAGCTCCGCCCCCCTCACCACATGCATAACCTCCCCCATTTTCGACATTCCCCACCAGAATGGGACATTTATTACAATCAATGAACCAACATTGCCACATCATTATCCACCAAAGTCCAGAGTTTACATTAGTGTTGTCCTTCTATGGATTTGGATAAATGTATAACAACACATATCCATCATTATCGTACCGTACAGAGTATTTTTACTGCCCTAAAAATCCTCTGTGCTTTGCCTATTCATCTCTCTCTCAACTCCAACCACTGGCAGCCAATGACCTTTTTTTTTTTTACTGTCTCCATAGTTTTGCTTTTTCCAGAATGTCATGCAATATGTAGCCTTTTTAGATTGGCTTCTTTCACTTAGTAGTATGCATTTAAAGTTCTTCCATGTCTTTTTTATGACTGGATAGCTCAGTTTTGTTTAGTGCTGAATAATAATCTATTGTATGGATGTAACACAGTTTATTTATCCACTCACCTACTGAAGGACATATTGGTTGCTGCCATATTTTGGCAATTATGAATAAGGCTGTTATAAACATTTACATGCAAGTTTTTGTGTGGACATAAGTTTTCAACTCCTTTGGGTAAATATCAAGCAGTGTGATTGCTGCATTGTATGGTAAGAGTATGCTTAGTTTTGTAAGAAGCAGCCAAACTGTTCTCAAGTGGCTATACCACTTGACATTCCCACCAGCAATGAATGAGAGTTCCTGCTGCTCCACATCCTCATCAGCACTTGGTGTTGTCACCGCTCTGGATTTTGGCCATTTTAATAGATATGGAGTGGTACCTTATTGTTGTTTTAATTTGCATTTTCCTGATGACATATAATGTGGAGCATCTTTTCCTATGCTTATTTGCCACCTGCGTATCTTCTTTGGTGGGTGTCTGTTAAGGTCTTTGTCCCATTTTTAAACTATTTTTTTGTTTATTATTTATTTATTTGGCTGCGCAGGGTCTTCCTTGTTGCGTGCGGGCTTTCTCTAGTTGCAGCGAGCGGGGGCTGCTCTTTGTTGTGGTGTGCGGGTTTCTCATTGCAGTGGCTTCTTGTTGTGGAGCACGGGCTCTAGGCACACAGGCTTCAGTAGTTGTGGCACGTGGGCTCAGTAGTTGTGGCTCACGGGCTTAGTTGCTCCGGGGCGTGTGGGATCTTCCTGGACCAGAGCTCGAACCCATGTCCCCTGCATTGGCAGGTGGATTCTTAACCACTGCACCACCAGGGAAGTCCCTGGCCCATTTTTAAATCAGGTTGCTTGCTTTCTTATCGTTGAGGTTTAAGAGTTGTGTTTTTTTTTTTTTGGATATTTTGGATAACAGTCCCTTATCAGATGTGTCTTTTGCAGTTATTTTCTTTCAGTCTGTGGCTTGTCTTCTCATCCTCTTAAGTTTGTCTTTTGCAGAGCAGAAGTTTTTAATTTTAATGAAGTCCAGGTTATCAACTATTTTTTTCATGGATCATGAGGAGGAGAGCAGAGGAAGCGAGAGATGGGAGCAGCCACAGAGAGTAGAATTAGAACCACTGGCTATATGAAGTTAAAGGAAAATTAAATTCAAGTAAAAGTAAGAAAGAATTTTCTAACATGTAAAGCTGTCTCAAATGAAGTGGGCTGCCTTGTGAAGGAGTGAGTTTCTCACCACTACAGTTGGTTAAGCAGAAGTTTGTCACAGATATCAAATAGAATATTCAAGTGCTATCCAATTGTCCCTCGGTATCTGAGGGAGATTGGTTCCAGGATCCCCCTGGATACCAAAATTCGGGGAAGCTCAAGTCTCATATAAAATGGTGTAGTATTTACAGATAACCTACACACATCCTCTCATATAATTGAAATCATCTCTAGATTACTTATAATACCTAATATAATGTAAATGCTGTATAAATGCTTGCCACTGTGCAGAAATTCAAGTTTTGCTTTTTGAAACTTTCTGGAATTTTTTGGGGGGGATATTTTCGAGCTGAGCTTGGTTGAATCTGCAGATGTTGAGGGCCAACTGTATAGGGAATCAGACCAAATGACATTAGGGTCCTTCCCAAACCTGAGACTTTTAAGAATCAATGTCCTCCTCCTTGAATTTTGAAGATATATGCATATGTATGGAAGCCAACCCAAGATGCTTAAATGATTATGGATGAGAGTGTGTAAATAATCCACATGGTGGAGTATGGAGCAGGAAAATGTCAAAGCCCCAAGGTATCAGTTCACTTTGGCTAAGATATGCTGGAGTTACAAACAATCCCCAAATCGTGGTGGCTTACTATAACAAAGATTTCTGTCTTACTCTCTTTACATGTTAGCTGAAGATTGACTGAAGTCTGGACCACTCTCCTCTTGGAGTCCAGGCTGAAAAAGAAGCCTGTATCTAGACATTGCTGGAATTATGGAACCACATGGAGGTTATTAAAACTTCTTGGAGCTGATATCACCATTTCCATTCCATTTCTTTGGTCACAGCAAGACATTTGGCTAAGCCTGCCATCAAAAGGGCAGGAAGGATGGCCCTGAAAGGGAGGAAATATTTTAGCTATATTTAAATGTACTACATCAAATCTTGTAGTCATGGTTTGACATTTGACAATTCCACACAATGAAATAAATGATCTCTAGGGAGTAAGAAAAACCTTTTTTTGTAGCATATATTTTGGAAGTGCTTTTTCCTTAAAAGGCAGAGTAATCTAAAAACCTACTACCGATTTCACTGCAGAAAGAGAAAATGGAACTCCCAGGCATTTATAGCAGGTATACTTGCAGAGTTGCAGGAAGAAATCATCTCCATTTATTCCATCATTGCCTTTCAGAAATATTAATATTCATGGCTACCTACATGTAGTTGATAAAGCCTTTGTACTTTAAAAATAAAATTTTGAATAATTAATCACAGAGATCAAGAATTCTCTGTAAGTCCATGACGAGAACTGTTTGGGTGATGGCAGATATGACTCTGTTTCATGCGGGGACTGTGCAGCTGGGTAGAGGAGCTGGTGTTGGCATTAGACCAGAATGAAAGAGATAAGAAAACAGAAGATATCCAAAGGGTTTTTATGTCAAACTAATAGTCTGGACTTACTTCGGAGGCTATAAAGAGCTAAGGGAGACTTTTAAGCAGGGAAGAGACAGGATCAAAACTATTCAGACAATAATATGGAGGGTGGATTGGAAATGGAACAAAATTTGAGACAAGGCTAAGTAATTATTATAATTAGAGTAATGTTGGCTATAAGTGAAATGCCCTGAAACTAGGCCAGAGTAGTAGTAATAGAAAAGTGAGAACAAATGGAAAACTATTATAGAGATAAAAAAAGAATAGGTCTTGGTGACTGATGGATGAGAAGGCTGAATGAGAAGGAGGACTCTGACAATTGCCAAATTTGGGGCTTGGTGCAGCTGGGCAGGTATAGAAATGCAGGCTTAGGGTTAAGCCCTTGTTGCTACTTCTTAGATTTGTGACCTTGAGCAAGTTATTTTATCTTGTCAGCCTCCATTTCCTCTTCTGTAAAATTTTTTTTTTTTTTTTTTATTTCCATACAAATACAAATATAAGATTTTTAGGAATTTCATGTAATGTCTGAAACATTTATATTAACATATTTCCATACAAATAACCCAATGAAAGTTTAGTATTAGTTGTTTTGTTTGTTTTTTTATACTGCAGGTTCTTATTAGGCATCAATTTTATACATATCAGTGTATACATGTCAATCCCAATCGCCCAATTCAGCACACCACCATCCCCACCTCACCGCAGTTGTCCCCCCTTGGTGTCCATATGTCCATTCTCTACATCTGTGTCTCAACTTCTGCCCTGCAAACTGGCTCATCTGTACCATTTTTCTAGGTTCCACATACATGCATTAATATATGATATTTGTTTTTCTCTTTCTGACTTACTTCACTCTGTATGACAGTCTCTAGATCCATCCACGTCTCAACAAATGACTCAATTTCGTTCCTTTTTATGGCTGAGTAATATTCCATTGTATATATGTACCACTTCTTCTTTATCCATTCGTCTGTTGATGGGCATTTAGGTTGCTTCCATAACCTGGCTATTGTAAATAGTGCTGCAATGAACATTCGGGTGCATGTGTCTTTTTGAATTACGGTTTTCTCTGGGTATATGCCCAGTAGTGGGATTGCTGGGTCATATGGTAATTCTATTTTTAGTTTTTTAAGGAACCTCCATATTGTTCTCCAGAGTGGCTGTATCAATTTACATTCCCACTAACAGTGCAAGAGGGTTCCCTTTTCTCCACACCCTCTCCAGCATTTGTTGTTTGTAGATTTTCTGATGATCCTCATTCTAACAGGAGTGAGGTGATACCTCATTGTAGTTTTGATTTGCATTTCTCTAATAATTAGTGATGTTGAGCAGCTTTTCATGTGCTTCGTGGCCGTCTGTATGTCTTCTTTGGAGAAATGTCTATTTAGGTCTTCTGCCCATTTTTGGATTGGGGTGTTTGTTTCTTTGATATTGAGCTGAATGAGCTGTTTATATATTTTGGAGATTAATCCTTTGTCCGTTGATTCATTTGCAAATATTTTCTCCCATTCTGAGGGTTGTATTTTCGTCTTGTTTATGGTTTCCTTTGCTGTGCAAAAGCTTTGAAGTTTCATTAGGTCCCATTTGTTTATTTTTGTTTTTATTTCCATTACTCTAGGAGGTGGATCAAAAAAGATCTTGCTGTGATTTATGTCAAAGAGTGTTCTTCCTATGTTTTCCTCTAAGAGTTTTATAGTGTCCAGTCTTATATTTAGGTCTCTAATCCATTTTGAGTTTATTTTTGTGTATGGTGTTAGGGAGTATTCTAATTTCATTCTTTTACATGTAGCTGTCCAGTTTTCCCAGCACCACTTATTGAAGAGACTGTCTTTTCTCCATTGTATATCTTTGCCTCCTTTGTCATAGATTAGTTGACCATAGGTGCGTGGGTTAATCTCTGGGCTTTCTATCTTGTTCCATTGATCTATGTTTCTGTTTTTGTGCCAGTACCATATTGTCTTGATTACTGTAGCTTTGTAGTATAGTCTGAAGTCAGGGAGTCTGATTCCTCCAGCTCAATTTTTTTGCCTCAAGACTGCTTTGGCTATTCGGGGTCTTTTGTGTCTCCATACAAATTTTAAGATGATTTGTTCTAGCTCCGTAAAAAATGCCATTGGTAATTTGATAGGGATTGCATTGAATCTGTAGATTGCTTTGGGTAGTATACTCATTTTCACAATGTTGATTCTTCCAATCCAAGAACATGGTATATCTCTCCATCTGTTGGTATCATCTTTAATTTCTTTCATCAGTGTCTTATAGTTTTCTGCATACAGGTCTTTTGTCTCCCTAGGTAGGTTTATTCCTAGGTATTTTATTCTTTTTGTTGCAATGGTAAATGGGAGTGTTTCCATAATTTCTCTTTCAGATTTTTCATCATTAGTGTATAGGAATGCAAGAGATTTCTGTGCATTAATTTTGTATCCTGCAACTTTACCATATTCATTAATTAGCTCTAGCAGTTTTCTGGTGGCAGTTTTAGGATTCTCTATGTATAGTATCATGTCATCCGCAAACAGTGACAGTTTTACTTCCTCTTTTCCAATTTGTATTCCTTTTATTTCTTTTTCTTCTCTGATTGCCGTGGCTAGGACTTCCAGAACTATGTTGAATAATAGTGGTGAGAGTGGACATCCTTGTCTTGTTCCTGATCTTAGAGGAAATGCTTTCAGTTTTTCACCATTGAGAATGATGTTTGCTGTGGGTTTGTCATATATGGCCTTTATTATGTTGAGGTAGGTTCCCTCTATGCCCACTTTCTGGAGAGTTTTTATCATAAATGGGTGTTGAATTTTGTCAAAAGCTTTTTCTGCATCTATTGAGATGATCATATGGTTTTTATTCTTCAGTTTGTTAATATGGTGTATCACATTGATTGATTTGCGTATATTGAAGAATCCTTGCATCCCTGGGATAAATCCCACTTGATCGTGGTGTATGATCCTTTTAATGTGTTGTTGGATTCTGTTTGCTAGTATTTTGTTGAGGATTTTTGCATCTATATTCATCAGTGATATTGGTCTGTAATTTTCTTTTTTTTGTAGTGTCTTTGTCTGGTTTTGGTATCAGGGTGATGGTGGCCTCATAGAATGAGTTTGGGAGTGTTCCTTCCTCTGCAATTTTTTGGAAGAGTTTGAGAAGGATGGGTGTTAGCTCTTCTCTAAATGTTTGATAGAATTCACCTGTGAAGCCATCTGGTCCTGGACTTTTGTTTGTTGGAAGATTTTTAATCACAGTTTCAATTTCATTACTTGTGATTGGTCTGTTCATATTTTCTGTTTCTTCCTGATTCAGTCTTGGAAGGTTATACCTTTCTAAGAATTTGTCCATTTCTTCCAGGTTGTCCATTTTATTGGCATAAAGTTGCTTATAGTAGTCTCTTAGGATGTTTTGTATTTCTGCAGTGTCTGTTGTAACTTCTCCTTTTTCATTTCTGATTTTATTGATTTGAGTCCTCTCCCTCTTTTTCTTGATGAGTCTGGCTAATGGCTTATCAATTCTGTTTATCTTCTCAAAGAACCAACTTTTAGTTTTATTGATCTTTGCTATTGTTTTCTTTGTTTCTATCTCATTTATTTCTGCTCTGATCTTTATGATTTCTTTCCTTCTGCTAACTTTGGGTTTTGTTTGTTCTTCTTTCTCTAGTTTCTTTAGGTGTAAGGTTAGATTGTTTACTTGAGATTTTTCTTGTTTCTTTAGGTAGGCTTGTATAGCTATAAACTTCCCTCTTAAAACTGCTTTTGCTGCATCCCATAGGTTTTGAGTCGTCGTGTTTTCATTGTCATTTGTCTCTAGGTATTTTTTGATTTCCTCTTTGATTTCTTCAGTGATCTCTTGGTTATTTAGTAACATATAGTGTAGCCTCCATGTGTTTGTGATTTTTACATTTTTTTTTCCCCTGTAATTTATTTCTAATCTCATAGCATTGTGGTCGGAAAAGATGCTTGATATGATATTCAATTTTCTTAAATTTACCGAGGCTTGATTTGTGACCCAAGATGTGATCTATCCTGGAGAATGTTCCGTGTGCACTTGGGAAGAAAGTGTAATCTGCTGTTTTTGGATGGAATGTCCTATAAATATCAATTAAATATATCTGGTCTATTGTGTCATTTAAAGCTTGTGTTTCCTTATTAATTTTCTGTCTGGATGATCTGTTCATTGGTGTAAGTGAGGTGTTCAAGTCCCCCACTATTATTGTGTTACTGTCGATTTCCTCTTTTACAGCTGTTAGCAGTTGCCTTATGTATTGAGGTGCTCCTATGTTGGGTGCATATATATTTATAATTCTTATATCTTCTTCTTGGATTGATCCCTTGATCATTATGTAGTGTCCTTCCTTGTCTCTTGTAACATTCTTTATTTTAAAGTTTATTTTATCTGATATGAGAATTGCTACTCCAGCTTTCTTTTGATTTCCATTTGCATGGAATATCTTTTTCCATCCCCTCACTTGCAGTCTGTATGTGTCCCTAGGTTTGAAGTGGGTCTCTTGTAGACAGCATATATATGGGTCCTGTTTTTGTATCCATTCAGCCAGTCTATGTCTTTTGGTTGGGGCGTTTAATCCATTCACGTTTAAGGTAATTATCGATATGTATGTTCCTATGACCATTTTCTTAATTGTTTTGGGTTTGTTTTTGTAGGTCCTTTTCTTCTCTTGTGTTTCCCACTTAGAGAAGTTCCTTTAGCATTTGTTGTAGAGCTGGTTTGGTGGTGCTGAATTCTCTTAGCTTTTGCTTGTCTGTAAAGCTTTTGATTTCTCCATCAAATCTAAATGAGATCCTTGCCGGGTAGAGTAATCTTGGTTGTAGGTTCTTCCCTTTCATCACTTTAAGTATATCATGCCACTCCCTTCTGGCTTGCAGAGTTTCTGCTGAGAAATCAGGTGTTAACCTTATGGGAGTTCCCTTGTATGTTATTTGTCGTTTTTCCCTTGCTGCTTTCAATAATTTTTCTTTGTCTTTAATTTTTGCCACTTTGATTACTATGTGTCTCGGCGTGTTTCTCCTTGGGTTTATTCTGTATGGGACTCTCTGCGCTTCCTGGACTTGGGTGGCTATCTCCTTTCCCATGTTAGGGAAGTTTTCGACTATAATCTCTTCAAATATTTTCTCTGGTCCTTTCTCTCTCTCTTCTCCTTCTGGGACCCCTATAATGCGAATGTTGTTGCGTTTAATGTTGTCCCAGAGGTCTCTTAGGCTGTCTTCATTTCTTTTCATTCTTTTTTCTTTAGTCTGTTCCACAGCAGTGAATTCCACCATTCTGTCTTCCAGGTCACTTATCCGTTCTTCTGCCTCAGTTATTCTGCTATTGATTCCTTCTAGTGTAGTTTTCATTTCAGTTATTGTATTGGTCATCTCTGTTTGTTTGTTCTTTAATTCTTCTAGGTCTTTGTTAATCATTTCTTGCATCTTCTCAATCTTTGCCTCCATTCTTATTCCGAGGTCCTGGATCATCTTCACTATCATTATTCTGAATTCTTTCTCTGGAAGGTTGCCTATCTCCACTTCATTTAGTTGTTTTTCTGGTGTTTTTTCTTGTTCCTTCATCTGGTATATAGCCCTCTGCCTTTTCATCTTCTCTATCTTTCTGTAACTGTGGTTTTTGGTCCACAGGCTGCAGGATTGTAGTTTTTCTTGCTTCTCCCTCTTCTGTAAAATTTAATTGATAATAATACTCCGATCATAGAACTATTGTGAGAAGTTACACACTGTGACCAGTGCCAGCTTTCAGAGACCCTCTAAGGCACTTTTGAGACTTGGGGACATGTTAAGAAAGACCAGTCTGCCATCTAGACTGCCATTTTATTGCTGGAATGGATAGGCCACATGGACTACAGAGCATGAATGTCTCTAGTCTTGCTTCAAAATGGATATTCTAAAAAATGCTTTCTAAATGTTAAAAACCTTTACTTTCATCTGGCCACTGTGTCAATTCGGGTTGACCTCACAAATGTTTATCTTTGAAGACTTTTCTTCTCCCTTTAGTTCCTTACTAGATGCCTTAGAGCTGGAGCCTTCATCCAACTCCAGGTTCTTCGTGCTCAGAATTAGTATAGATGTTACACATCCACTAGGGAGGAATGGTGACACATTTAAGGATTAGTGGTTTGTTTAACAGAAAAGGAAACTACATAGAAAGTAGGCAGTAAATTTTTAAAATTTTGGATCAACTATGACTATAAACCCCAATATTTTAGCGATGAATCACAGAGTACTTAACCTTAATGCCTTAATACCACCCTAATACTGATTGCCCACCCCACTGTAAGCAACAAAAGCTATTACTTTTGTGATGTGACGATGAAGAGGATGGTGAAGGATAGATGGCCAATTGAAGTCTTGACAAAGACTATTAAGATTTCTTGAGGTACATAAAAAATCAAAGGGAAAAGTCAAACTGGAAAAATATGTTTGTATCCATTTACTCTGGATACATAAAATGAATGATATCTGTGATTTCTATTTATCCCTCAATATTCATTCTCCCCTTCTTTCTCTTAGTCACAGAACTCCCTAACTTTAGACTCAGCCAAAGACTGTGTATCCCAATCCACTCTGCAGCAAGTTTTGGCCATGTGACCATCTGGTCAAGGATATGAGTATGAGTGGGAAGTGCAGCCTCCAGGTCACATTTTTGAGAGGAAGCGCCTTGCCCTTCACTTTCTTGTTCCTTTTCTCATGAGAATTGAGTGAGTGTCAACCATGTAAACAAGGGAAACAAAGATAAAGAACCCGAAGGACTTGGATGGCCTTGTGGAGCAAAGCCACTAATAGCCCAGTTACCTCCAGCCTCTTACATGGGAGACTACTAATTTCCATTTTGTTTCAGCCACTGAATTTTTGAGTCTCTTCATCATTTATAGCAATTTAGTGTAATACATGAAATAAAATGCCTGGTACAGTGCCAATCAACTATAAAAGAAAAGAACACACTTTAAAAAGGTTAAATGATTAAAATGTAAATGATTTTAAAAACACACTTTAAAAAGGTTAAATGATTAAAGATGGTGTCTAAAATGTGACTATAATTAAGTTTTAATTCTCTGGGTACAGAAGTCATCACACTTCTGTATTGTGCATGTCTATTGCTTGAATTTCACACATTCAAGGCTATTTCACTTTTTGAGTGAATGAATACATTGTGAGTGAAAGTAGGGGATTCTCAAGTATGTTTTTAAAGAATCACGTTCTTTGTGAGGGTTATGGCTCTCTCAGTCCTCAGAAATCAGACCACAGGGTATTTGTCTTGGTACCAGCACCAACAGGACCCCTATTTTTTTGTCCGGACAAGGCATGAAGTCTGCTCCCACATCAGGTATACTGAATGTGTAGGAAAGGTTTCAAGCTGCATAATGCAATGATGGCCATAGTACTGAAGCTGCAGGGAAGATAAACGCAAAGTCAAAATGAGGAAGAGCACTTTTCTATTCACAAAGAAGGCCACGTTTCTTTGGTTGGCTTATTACAGACACTCCCATCCAAGCACCTGGTCTTTTCTTCACTATGTTTTGACATCGAATGTATTAAATACATCAGAGGATTCAGCTAGTATTATTCTGATACTTCTTTCATCTCCCAAGTTCTCTAAATGTACACATGATACTGGGACCTCTGAAACTCCACTGACCAGATTTTTTCCCCTGCAATCAAGAAACCCCTGCATTTATATTTCCATAAATGGAAAGCTGTCAATTGAATTAATGACAGGTGGACTTCAAAAGGTCACTAACCTAGAAGTCAGGCTTCTGGTTCTAGCTCTGCTATGCATAACTTTGTGACTTTAGTCTAGTCACATAATCATTTTGGGTCCTAATCTTTAAATGAAAGAATAGAACTAACTGGTTTCCTAATGGCCATGTTCTGTGATTCTACACATACTTAAGTTTTAAGAGGCATTCTATCTACATGGAGTTAAATTTTTGTTTTAGCATATTCAGCTCTTGAGGAACATATGTAAAGGCAGACTTTTGTGGAGAGAGTGTATGCATCATATATTTGAATATGTTTTAAAATGAAAATTCCAAAATTATGAGAGTTTAAAAATATTCAAAAAACTTTTATTGAGCGACTGCTAAGTGCTAGAGATAGAGTGGGGAGTAAATCAGACATGGTCCTGTCCCCTACAGAGTTCAGGAAAGGTAGATATCAAAAAAAAAAAAGGTAATAACATGCATGATGAGTGTTCTGAGGGAGAAGTAGAGAAGGCTTTGGCAGTGTATAATTAGTGGGCTTAGGATAATCAGTGTAGGAGACAGTGATGTTATAAAGCAAGAGACGTAAATTTTGAGGATGACTTTTGGGGAATAAATGACCATTTCCTTTGTGTGGAAGTAGAGCTCAGAGGCCATGTACACCTGGGTTGAATCCCAACTCTGCCACACACTGTGTCATCTTGGGTAACTTCTCTAAACCAGTTTTCTTAGCCATCAAATGGGGATGATGATAGTACCTACCTCATGAGATTGTTAGGAGGATTGAATGAGATAGTGGTGTGCCTAGCACAATCATTATACTAACTACCATTATAATTGCCATTAATAAGAGTATTGTGTGTCTTTGGGTCTAGTCAAGCATTGATATCAATCTCCCCGCTGTCCCCAAGAATCCTGTTATCAGTAAAGCAGTCCTAAGTGGCATGAGAAATTTTTAAATTTGCAAACTGGCAAGCAATCTGTAGTTTATCAGAAACATCCAAGACGGGGCTTCATAAAGCTTCCCTGAGCTCTTGCCCCCACGTCTCTACCCAAGCCTCTCTTGGGGGAGCTTCAGCATATGTTCCAGAGCCCAGCCTGATGGACGTGGACCTGCAGCCACCCAATTGCTGTTCCAGCAAGATGTACACTTGATATAATTTGAACACAAATATAAACCTATGGTCAGTCATGACATGTTTAATTTCTGACAGTGATCCAAAGAATATGAGTTGGCAAAACAGAACAAACTTAAAAAGGAATGACACAAAGACTTCCATGAGAGGCAAGAGAAAGCTTTTTTGGCTCAGTTATAACTAGATCAGAGAATGTTGTATTCCACCCAAGTCAGCCAACAGCACGCTCTCCCAGCTGCTCCCACACCTCTGCAGGCAGACATTCCTGTTTGTAAGACAATGAGGTGCCTGCAGCTATATTTCCAGCCCTTCTTCATGATGTTTCTAGCCTCCTTGACAGCCTATCCTTTGTTACTCTGAAAAAGCCTCAGTTGCCTAAAATGTCTGTCTATCAGCTTTGGCTCATATGGCATAATATGATATGACATGATATGGTATGATAATCATACAGCAGAATATGATTAAGTTTGGGAGGAGCTATGATTCACTCCAGAATTAGTGTCTTAACGTTCAAAATGACAAAGGGGTTGACATCAGCCCAGCACGTAATTCAGAATCTAAACTGATTAGAAACAGATAATCGTTATCATTTATATACATCAATCTCTTCATAGGAAAAAGAAGTTGCAATCTATATTTTCTCAATGATTTGAGTATTCTTTTGGTCATATCTTCTCCACAGAAGGTCCCAACCACTTGGCAGAGAACTCTTTAAATTAATAATAAATCTGAATGTATTATAAAATTAATAATAAAATAAAAACTAATATGTTGATGAATTTTATTCTGTCTTCAGCCCAGTATGAACAATAGCATCCCTTTCTTGGCTACTTTCAGACAATCTCTTTCTGAACTTCCAAATGATAATGTTATTAATATTATTATTAATATTGCTATTTCTGATCTATCACTTCATAAAGTTTTCAATCCAAACCACTCTGAAACCAGCATAATTCGATGATTCTAACTCCTGGCATTTCACTGAACACAAGTCAGAGCATGGCGTGGCATGGCAAGAACACTCGGGAATCCTCCAGCTATGGAGATGCACCACACCGTTTCAGCAACTCTGAGGTGGAAGCGACAGAGGCCCTGGAAGGACACACCAGAGTGGTCCTCAGACATGGCAGTCAAACCCTCTGGGGCCTTAGGATATCTCCTCTCATGATCTTGGAGCAAATTGCTCCAGTGAGTGATGCCAGAACGTAAGCACATGAAAAAAAGAATAGCCTGTAAGTCCTGTCATCATGAAAAACCCACTCACAAAAGATAAACGTTCAAGCTGCCTGTAATCCCATCTCACAAGAGATGAGCTAAGGGCAAAAGCTCTCCATATCCCTTTCCCTGTAGAAAAATGTCATTAATCTCTCCATTAATGACTTCAATAAAAGGATGTCAAAGGAGCAATTCAATAAGACTCAACTGGCATTAATTTGAGATCTATTTAAGAGGGGTAAAAATAAAGTGGCTGCACAGAATTATCAGAAAACTGGAAAATATGTTAGTACCAGAGCAAGCTCTGAACAATTTCAAAGATGAATAACAAATTTGCTGAAAGAAAAAGGGAAAAGCAACAAAACTTCTATCTCCTGAAAACCTTATATTTTGAGATCTTCAGTTATGTTTCATGACGAAAATGGAAAGCTTTATTCTCCTAGTTAACACTCTCTGCAGCAAACCAGAAATGACAATGTATTGCTTGTTCCCTAGAGGAAGAAGCCAGCCAGACATTATGAAAAACAAGAATTGGGAGGATTTTGCCCTTTCTGAGCTAGTTTTTTTTGTTTGCTTTTTGGTGTTTTGTTTTAGGGTGTTGCTATATAGTAAAGGTCCTGCTGTGAGGTGAAATGCAAAATGTTTTAATCAGGCACCCGGGATTTGCTTTAGTCCTGTATGGTAAGATGCAGACACAGAAATGGTTGTCATGAAGGAGCTTTACGCTCACTTATCCCTAGAGAGAGAAGGCATAGCATGTGCCACGGGGCCACACAGGGAATAAAAGGGAGAGGGTAAAATGCAGGCAAGAAACTTTATTGTGGTTTCTGAGGGAAGGAACAGGTGAGGCGGGGTGAGCAGGTTTGGGATAGGCTAGTTTCAAGAATTTCAGCAGGCTGTGGGGAAAGGGGCTGGTTGTCTGGTCCCTGGCCCTGGGGTGACAGGGCCGGGTAATAGTGGCCCTGAGTGTGAGAGCCCATTAGAGGAAGGGGTTAGGGGTGTGGGCTCTGGATGGGTTGTTTGCATGTGAAAGACACGCTGGCTGGTGAGTTGCTTGCTAGCTCTAGAAATTAACTATCTCTGGGAGGGGCAGTCCCTCTGGTTCAGCAAGACCTCAGATGTCAAACATCAAAATACAGAAACTAGAAAACATGGTTATTACTCAGAAATATGTCATACTTCATAACAGAAAAAGTTATAAAAGTACATAAAAATATGGACAAAATTCATATTGAAAATAAACAAAACCCTGAAAAACATTGAAGTTCTCAGTATGTAGAAGCCATAGTTTCATTTTATTTGCAAATTTACTTTTTTTAGTACCATTTGGAGTAGTTCCAGTATAAGTATAAATACTGTAAACTTTTAATTTATACTTTTCTTATGTCATTTGTTACATTCATAGATTTATGTAATGGCATGACATCTGGCTAAAAGCAACTTGTTTAAAAACTAACTACTATGTACCTTTTAAAAAATACTATATGAACAGAAAATGACATTTTTCCTACCAAATTGTTTAGCCTTGCCCCCCAAAAAGCTCAAAAATGTGGTGCAAGTAAAAGAATATTATGACTATTCATTAAAAAAATTCATATTTCCGGATCTTCAAGGCGACCAGTCAAACATGGCTCAGGGATAATTGTCAGTCTGTCAGGATTAATACAACCACTCATACATTCGGGTGTGTCTAGGGATAAGGGATCAGTCTTTTTTGCTGGGTCCTCTTCTTCTCAACCTCTTAAGTTTGGAATGCCTTAGGGCTCAGTCCTTGGGCCTTTTCTGTTTCTATGAATATCCCCTCTCACAGTACCCTCAGCTAGACTTATGGCTTTAAATCTCATCTATATGTTTTTAACTCCCAATTTTATTTCTCAAGCCCAGATATCTTTCCCCAGTTCCAAACTCAGACGTCCAACTTTCTACTTGACTTCTCCACTTCGGATGTTTGATAAACAAATCAAGCTTAATGTGTCTAAAATGGAACTCCTTGTTGCCACCCCCCAAACCCTGCCCGCACCATCACCAAACCTTCTACCTCAGTACACTTCTGCAGATCACTTGATGCATCTCCATTCTATATATCAGATTAGTCAGGACTCCCCTCTTTCTCTCACACCCCACATCCAATCCATAAGCAAATCCTTCTGGACAGCCCTGTCCGGCTTTCACTGCTCCTTTTTTCTGGTTGCAAGTTTGGGAGCCTGAAGGTTGTGTTAAATCTCAGATAGTTAAATGTTGTTTTAGTCAGAGTCCATAATCTCTTTAGCAATATAATTTCTTCAAAAATTTGGAAGGCTCTCGGTCTATTTTTCTGCTGAAATTCCTCATTGATTTTTGCACGTTCTCCAACTTTTACATTTGATCCTTTAGTGTATTAAGCGTAGTTATTCTAAAGATTCTGTCTGATAGTTGTAAAATCTGGGTCATCTCTGAGTCTATTTTTGTTGATTGTTTTATCTCCTCTCAGTGGGTTGTTTTTTCTTGCTTGTTAGTCTTATAATTTTGTATTGACTGCTGAATATCATGTGTAGGACAGTAGAGACTAAGGTAAATAGTATTTAGTCCTGGATATGGGAATACCTTTTCTTCTGTCAGACCATTAGTGTGGGGTTGAGTCAACATAGTCAGGAGTTGAATTGGGCTTGGGTATTGTTTTGCTTTTGCTGTCTTCTGTGCACCACAGGCTTCAGATTCTTTTAGCAGTTGGGCTACTACTCTCTTGTGCTTGGAATGAGAGATTGAGTGCTGGAGGGTTTCTCTCGCTGTTTCTGCTCCTCCCTCACCTGTCAGTATCTGCCTACATTCCAGCCCGCCCCCCCCCTCCCCCCCAGTGGTAGAATGCTGTTGCAGTGAGAACTCTCTGTTGTCCTGTTCCAGCCTTATTCTTTGGCAAGCCCTGTGCAGCTGGGCCTTGGAAGTGAAGCTTTCTCTCTCTTTCTCTTGTTTTTACCTTTGGATGCTTTTTGTACTTTGCATTTCATATATTATCCAGTTTCACATTCTCACAGGATCAGCAGTTCCAACAGCCTCCTCGTCTCCCAAGTCTGAAAACAGCAAGAAAGCCACAGCTGCGGCCAAAGGCAAAGCACTGATGTGCTCATGAAACAAAAAATGGTGTACTTTTTCCTTATTTTTCTTAAAGTAAAGGCTGACACTAAGGCTCACTGCTAGAGAACGGAAACCCTTTTCTTCTTCACACCTCAAACCCAATGTTAAACTTATGTGGGGGAATTCCCTGGTGGTCCAGTGGTTGGGACTCCGTGCTTTCACTGCTGAGGGCCCAGGTTGGGGAACTAAGATCCCTCAAGCTGCATGGTGTGGCAAAAAAAAAAAAAAAAAGAAAAACCAAAACCAAACCAAAACAACAACAAAAACACCAAAACCTTATCTGAAAAACTTATCTGACAGGCAAACAAGGTCTCCTCAATAATTGCACACACATGAAAAACTCTTTATATTCATAAATATTTCATTATGCAGGGTACAAAAATACTTTAGCTTTTTGGTTGGTTTTGAATTTTGGAAAGAATGAGGAGTCATGGCAGGGGTGGGGTGCCCTGGGAAGAGGTAAGCAAAATGGGCAGAGAAAGAGTTTCCTTAAAGGGTGTTGGCCTGTCTGAGGAGAAGAACGTGGAGGACCCTGATTTGAAACGACAAAGAAAACACGCTCTCTGTGTTGGGTGGTCCTTCCTGTTCAGCCTGGGGGTGTGTGTGGTAGTGGGGAGTGCTGGCCCCCTGGGGAAAAACAGGCCGCAGGGCTTGGCCCTCACTGAAGCAGGATGGGTACAGGGGAGAGGTACGGGGAGGGACCAGGAATGATGAACTATTAGTGGCCAGGACCTGTTGCTATGGCGACACAATGTGAGAACAAGCTGCACACTCACATATACACAAGTTTGTGTCTTAATTCATGTCAGAAAACATGGAAAATGAAAGGCCTTGTTTCTCTGAGTTGGAGCTACAGAAGCAAGTTTGGAGTGGAGGTCGGGCCTTGCTCAGTCCCAGAGAGGCCACTCAGCTGGATCTGGGTGGCCCAGCAAGAAGGCCCCTGAATCCTGCCATGAGGCCTTGGAGAGGGGATTTAGGGCAGGGCTGAGGAAGAGGAGAAAAAGGAAACAGGAAGCAGTCCACTGAGTCAGGCTTAAAATTCACAGTCTTTGGAGGGAAGCAGCAGCTCTGCACAGGCCACTTGGGGGCAGGGGGCACTCAGGGAGTCTTCCTCCCTAGTGGGGCAGGGGCTTCAAGCCATGGTGACAAGACTGAAGATCTAACAGGACTGACAATATTTCCATCCTTGCTGGGTGGTGTCCGAGTAAGGGGGCCAACACAGCAGAACAGGCAGGGCGGAGGCAGCAGCAGCAGTGGCAGCTGGGCAGGTGAGGGCAGCAGGTGAGATGGCTGGGGGTCAGCTCTGTGGGGTACAGAGGGTAGGAGGCCCAGGCCTCTGGGGATGTGGGGATCAGAGTCGTCCCCATCAGGTCATAGGGACCCTTGCGATGAAGTGTGCTCCTAGAGCGGGGTGGGCGTTGGTGGAATTTGGTGTAGCCATTAGCTTGTTCTTGGCCCTCTTAGCTTTGGCAAACTCTACCCTCAAGATCTACGGATTCTTGGGATCTAAGTGAATACCTTTCCATGCATTCTTGGCCATTTCTGCTCCTGCCCAGCTGTCAAAGATCACAAAACAAAGCCTCTCTCTATGTGAGCTTGATCAGGGACGCTTCATACTCCTTGGATGTGCCAAGGGGATGCAGAGGGCAAGCAGGGCTTCCGGCTTCGGGGAGGAGGTGGGAAGGGGCGCGGTGAGCCGTGGGCTCCGGGGGTGGAGCACTGGGGCCGTGAGAGGGGTAGCCTCTGTTTGGGGCTGGGGTCACCTCAACTTTGCCTGATGTGGGAGACGGGGAGGGGTGCAGGGGGCGGGGGGAGGCACTGGGAACCTGAGCCGACTGGAGCTTTCTCACTATGTCTACACATCCTGTCGATGGCAGCCAGACTCTGTCCTGTATCTGGGATTGGTCTTGTGCAGGAGTTTCTTGCCTCTCCCTCACTGGTGGCAGCACTCTGGTAAGATTCAAGATCCAAGATGGTTTCTTGCCTCTCTTCCAGAGCAGGTGGCTTTTTGCTTCTACTTCCTCCTTAGATGCAAGGTATCTTTGCCTCTACCCTGTAAGCAAGAGGGTTTGCTGCCCTTCCTTGCAGAGACTAAGGCCTTTGCTTCATAGAGGAGAAGAAAACAAGGGAGCAAGTAAGGCCTTGTGCCCATCCCCTAACAGCCGTCCATTACTTCTTCATACCTGCATTGGTGAGGTGGCTCTCTCAGATCTCCTGCCCAGTCCCCAGTCTCTTTGTGAGTACCCTGTGGAAGCCTGTGGGAAAAAACTTGCAGGTGAGTACAATCTCCCCTTGTTTCTAGGAGGTTCAGCTATCCCAAACTGATGCAACAGCCCACGTGTCTTTAATATATATTTTTAAAATTTTAGCTATTTTTTCCCAACCCATTTATTTGTATGGCTGCCACCAGTTTTTCCCCTACTCTGCCACAGGTTAAAAGGCTCACGTGTTCCATCTGTCCTTGAAGGATTTTGTCCCTCCTTAGAATTCAGGTTATGCAGTTGCCTTGTGATCTCAGCTCTGAAATGCTCAAGGAAAGTTATTGCTTTTGTCGGTTAACTACCTTTTTTTCCCCCTCATTTTTAGGTTTAATGTGATAATCTTTACAAGTTTGTACATCCTAGGTGGGAGCTGAAATTTTGTGTTCTTCAGTTTTAAGTAATAGAAATTAATTCTAGCTAATTAAAGCAGAAAAGACATCTTATTATATTGATACCAGGTAATTAACAAAATCTACAGGTAAGGTAAAGAACAAAGCTCAAATTAGACAAGAACCAGGGTGATTCCAAGGGTCCAGTCAACAAGGACCACTTAGCTCTCTTGGCAGGGTACCTTTACAGGAAGGAACAAATTCCAGCTGTCCTAGGTTCTCAAGATTTGGCCTTGGGAAAATTTCTAATTGGTCAGTTTGGTCCTCATGCTTTCCTCTTAGTTTTAAAAAGAAACAGTGGTTATACAAATGTAAGATAGGAATGTACCAAAATAGGTGTTATATCACTGGAATAGGGTGAGTGGACTCTAGATAGGGAAGAAAAACAATTTCCTACTATGCCTATAGGGGTTCCTGATTTACTGATTTCTATCTGTTATAAAGATTTCATTCATTTGTTTGTTCAATAAATATTTACCAAATATTTATTATATGCAAGGCAATGTTCTTCTTAGAATTATGTGCAAATGAGCCCAAAATAAGGAACATTTAACTAATTAAATTATTAATTTTGTGATATATATGAATGATTTTGCTTGCTTCCATGTTCTCAGTTTTATTCTTGAATATTTAGATAATCATGAGTATGTAAAATTCGAATCTGTTTTGTTTTGGAAGTGAGTTACAGGGGAAGAGAAAACAATAGTACTAGGGAATGTATTTTTACTCACTGAAAATGTGAAATCATCATTCAGATTGTTGCATGATACTTTAAGAGATAGAATAGCCTTTAGAAGAGAAATGCTCTGTCTAGTATCAAAAATACTTTTAAAAATCTTTGTATAATTAGATGAATTTCAATAATTATTCTCTATATCCTGAAAATATTATGAGATCTAATAGTTTTGGCAGTGACTTAAGGCAAAAGGGCAAGGCCAGAGGCAGTACAGAAGTACATCTGATAGAATTATTTATAGTGAGTGAGATTTTCATTCCTTGTACTTCTAAGGAAATTACTCTTCTTGGAATCTGAGAATGGGCCAAGTGGTGTGCAAGTTTAATTTTGTATTATTTGCCTGGCAAATGGAATGGCTTTTCCTAAGGAATTGGCCTGATGATAAAATGTGCTAAGTCTGGGATACTTGGGTCCACAAATGGGATAAAATATACTAGCTTCTCTTCCTCAATGAGGCAGTAGAATGGGACAGGAGCTCAGGAATCAGAACGAGCTAGATTTACACAAACCTGGATTTAAGTCCCACTTTGGCAATTTCTAGCTTTGTAACACTCCAGAAGTTATTTAATTCCTTTACATTTTCAGTTTCTTTATCTATAAGATGGGAATAACATGGTCTTTTCATGAGTATAAATGAAGATTAAATGAAGTATTTAGTATAGTGTATTTTACTTACTGAAAGCTCAATAAAAAAGTACTGTTATTATTAGCTCTCTTACCATAATAATCTACCAGGCTTGTATCTTCTCTGGATGATTTATGTTGAATTGTTTATAATTTATTCTGGAAATGAACTTGATACACTGAAATCCTGTTATTAACACATGGATTTACTATAATTATCAATCAGAAATATTACATACAGTCTCACTTTTAAATAACCAGATGTGCAAATTACAATTATAAGAAGAAAGGTGTCTGTCACTGGGAGCAGCAAACAGAAAACCTTAAGCTACATCCTTGACAGAGTGAAGAAGTGGGGTTGCATTGGGTAGGAAGGGCCAAATTCCTTCTTCAAAACATATCACTGTTGTGTAGGAACCTTGCATAAGACTGAAGATCACTCACCGCTTGAAGGCCTGACAAGTTTGTAGTCTCTCAAATCCAATTATAAAATCATACAGCCATTAATCAGTGGGACAAATATTTGAGGGTTTTTATATTTTGTCCGCTTTGTTGTGATTTACTTTGAATCATTCCTTCCTTAAATGAAAGGGGACTGACATCATGGGTTAAAAACTAGACAAACTAGGCTTTAGTCAGACCCATTTTTAATTTCTTATGTGACTCTGGCAAGTGATCATGTGACTCAGTTTCCTACTCTGTCAAGCGTTGATTATAAAATTGTGTTTCCTCAAACATCAGCAGCTGTGGGTAAAAACAGAGACACAATAACTACAACAATTAATATTCCTGTTTTCTTTCCCCACGTTTCCTAGGATTTCCCCCCATCATTGTGTGAGGTACCTTGAGTTTTACTCAGAGTGTTCCTGTTATTTCAGGGAGAAAAATGGGACTGGTGAAGAGTTGCCTGAGAACTTAAGATGCCCAGTTATCTTAGAGCACTTGCCATTTCCTTTCGCTCTGCTTGAGTTTCCAGGAAATCACAGTCTGTTGCTGCCTGTGGTGCAGCTTCACCCCAGGTTGCTGGTATTGCTGATGCCTGTGTGTGATAAGTGACTGTCCTCAAAATGGCCACAGCTGATATTAGGATAACAAACAAGCAGTAACAACGCCAAAATTAAACAAAAAATTCCCACCCATTTTTGTCATGGAGGTCCTAATTATTACTGTTTTATGTTTTCAGTGTCTTACTGAGTTTTCAGTAAAACAGTTTTTCTTGAGCCCTCATTTTCCTAGGACTTGAACCTGAGAACTGGGCTAGAACACAATGTGAGCAAAAGATACCTAGCCGCACTCAAATTCTGGCACTGAGCACAGAGGTGTAATTATTGAAACAAGCTTATGAACCTGACTTTTTTTCCCCCAGAATACTCCCCAGTCTCTCATTGAAATATCTTCTTGGCAGACATTAGTCTTGTAGACAAGCCCTAACTGAGCTTCAAAGCACGGGCTACCTGAGCTCAGCCAAGAACCCTAGTTTCATTGTCATTTATCTGTCCTTTCTATAACATGAAATAGGTGTTAGAACATGTAATAATAACTAACACAGTTTGGCTCTACACAGGTGGAGTTTGCAAAATGGATACATGACTCAGACCAGATACCCACTTCTCCTGTCCAAACATCTCAGCACCACATAAGAACTCTAGAATCAGGATTCTGCTCCGGAGAAAAAAACACAGGATCTTGAATTGACTGAGATTAAATCTTTATTACCTGATGGAGCAAGAAACTTAAGTAAAAGTTAATGTGAGTTACAGAAAAGCACAGTTAGATTTCTGCACCCAACATAGGAGCACCTGAATACATAAGGCAAATGCTAACAGCCATAAAAGGGGAAATCAACAGTAACACAATCAGAGTAGGGGACTTTATCACCTCACTTTCACCAATGGACAGATCATCCAAAATGAAAATAAATAAGGAAACACAAGCTTTAAATGACACATTACACATGATGGACTTAATTGATATTTATAAGACATTCCATTCAAAAAAAACAAAATACACTTTCTTCTCAAATGCACATGGAACATTCTCCAGGATAGATCAAGTCTTGGGTCACAAGTCAAGCCTTGGTAAATATAAGAAAATTGGTATCATATCAAGTATCTTTCCGACCACAACACTATGAGACTAGATATTAATTACGGGAAAACAACTGTAAAAAAATACAAACACATGGAGGCTAAACAATACACTACTAAATAACCAAGAGATCACTGAAGAAATCAAGAGGAAATAAAAAAATACCTAGAAACAAATGACAATGAAAACACAACGACCCAAAACCTATGGGATGCAGTAAAAGCAGTTCTAAGAGGGAGGTTTAGAGCAATACAATCCTACCTCAAGAAGCAAGAAACATCTCAAATAAACAACCTAACCTTACATCTAAAGCAATTAGAGAAAGAAGAACAAAAGAAAGCCCAAAGTTAGCATAAGGAAAGAAATCATAAAGATCAGATCAGAAATAAATGAAAAAGAAATAAAGGAAACAATAGCAAAGATCAATAAAACTAAAAGCTGGTTCTTTGAGAAGATAAACAAACTTGATAAACCATTAGGCAGACTCATCAAGAAAAAAAGGGAGAAGACTCCAATCAGCAGAATTAGAAATGAAAAAGGAGAAGTAACAACTGATACTGCAGACATACAAAGGATCATGAGAGATTACTACAAGCAACTCTATGCCAATAAAATGGACAATCTGGAAGAAATGGCCAAATTCTTACAAAAGCACAAACTTCCAAGACTGAACCTGGAAGAAATAGAAAATACGAACTGACCAATCACAAGCACTGAAATGAAACTGTGATTAAAAATCTTCCAACAAACAAAAGCCCAGGACCAGATGGCTTCACAGGTGAATTCTATCAAAAATTTAGAGAAGAGCTAACATCTGTCCTTCTCAAATTCTTCCAAAATATAGCAGTGGGAGGAATACTCCCAAACTCATTCTACGAGGCCACCATCACCCTGATACCAAAACCAGAAAAAGGTGTCACAAAGAAAGAAAACTACAGGCCAATATCACTGATGAACATAGATGCAAAAACCCTCAGCAAAATACTAGCAAACAGAATCCAACAGCACACTAAAAGGATCATACACCATGATCAAGTGAGGTTTATCCCAGGAATTCAAGGATTCTTCAATATACACAAATCAATCACTGTGAAACATCATATTAACAAATTGAAGGATAAAAACCATATGATCATCTCAATAGATGCAGAAAAAGCTTTTGACAAAATTCAACACCCATTTATGATAAAAATTCTCCAGAAAGCAGGCATAGAGGGAACCTACCTCAACATAATAAAGGCCATATATGACAAACCCACGGCCCACATCATTCTCAATGGTGAAAAACTGAAACCATTTCCTCTAAGATCAGGAAAAAGACAAGGTTATCCACTCTCACCACTATTATTCAACATAGTTTTGGAAGTTTTAGCTATGGCAATCAGAGAAGAAAAAGAAATAAATGGAATCCAAATCAGAAAAGAAGTAAAACTGTCACTGTTTGCAGATGACCTGATACTATACATAGAGCATCCTAAAGATGCTACCTGAAAGCTACTAGAGCTAATCAATGAATTTGGTAGAGTAGCAGGATACAAAGTGAATGTACAGAAATCTCTTGCATTCCTATACACTAATGATGAAAAATCTGAAAGAGAAATTAAAGAAACAGTCCCATTTACCATTGCAACAAAAAGAATAAAATACCTAGGAATAAACCTCCCTAGGGAGACAAAAGACCTGTATGCAGAAAACTATAGGACACTGATGAAAGAAATTAAAGAGGATACCAACAGATGGCAAGATATACCACGTTCTTGGATTGGAATAATCAATATTGTGAAAATGACTATACTACCAAAAGCAATCTACAGATTCAGTGCAATCTCTATCAAATTACTAATGGCATTTTTTACAGAACTAGAACAAAAAATCTTAAAATTTGTATGGAAACACAAAAGATCCCAAATAGCCAAAGCAGTCTTGAGGGAAAGAAATGGAGCTGGAGGACTCAGACTCTCAAACTTCAGACTATACTACAAAGCTACAGTAATCAAGACTGTATGGTACTGGGACAAAAAACAGAAATATAGATCAATGGAACAGGATAGAAAGCCCAGAGATAAACCCACGTGCCTATGGTAAACTAATCTATGACAAAGGAGGCACGGATATACAATGGAGAAAAGACAGTCTCTTCAATAAGTGGTGCTGGGAAAACTGGACAGCTACATGTAAAAGAATGAAATTAGAACACGCCCTAACACCATACACAAAAATAAACTCAAAATGGTTTAGAGACCTAAATGTAAGGCCCGACACTATAAAACTCTTAGAGGAAAACATAAGAAGAACACTTTTTGACATAAATCACAGCAAGATCTTTTTTGACCCACCTCCTAGAGTAATGGAAATAAAAACAAAAATAAACAAATGGGACCTAATGAAACTTAAAAGCTTTTGCAGAGCAAAGGAAACCATAAACAAGATGAAAAGACAACCCTCAGGATGGGAGAAAATATTTGCAAACGAATCAATGGACAAAGGATTAATCTCCAGAATATACAAGCAGCTCATGCAGCTAATATTAAAAAAACAAACAACCCAATCCAAAAATGGGTAGAAGACCTAAATAGACATTTCTCTAAAGAAGATATACAGATTGCCAACAAACACATGAAAGGATGCTCAACATCACTAATCATTAAAGATATGCAAATAAAACCACAGTGAGGTATCACCTCACACCGGTCAGAATGGCCATCATCAAAAATCTACAAACAATAAATGCTGGAAAGGGTGTGGAGTAAAGGGAATCCTCTTGCACTGTTGGTGAGAATGTAAATTGATACAACCACTATGGAGAACAGTATGGAGGTTCCTTAAAAAACTAAAAATAGAACTACCATATCACCCAGCAATCCCACTACTGGGCATATACCCTGAGAAAACTATAATTCAAAAAGAGACATGTACCACAATGTTCATTACACCACTATTTACAATAGCCAGGACATGAAATCAACCTAAGTGGCCATCGATAGATGAATGGATAAAGAAGATGTGGCACATATATACAATGGAATATTACTCAGCCATAAAAAGAAACGAAATTGAGTTATTTGTAGTGAGGTGGATGGACCTAGAGTCTGTCATACAGAGTGAAGTAAGTCAGAAAGAGAAAAACAAATACCACATGCTAACACATATATATGGAATCTAAAAAAAAAAAAAAGGTTCTGATGAACCTATGGGCAGGACAGGAATAAAGACGCAAATGTAGAGAATGGACTTGAGGATATGGGGAGGGGGAAGGGTAAGCTGGGACGAAGTGAGAGAGTAGCATTGACATATATACACTGCCAAATGTAAAATAGATAGCTTGTGGGAAGCAGCTGCATAGCACAGCAGTTCAGCTCGGTGCTATGTGACCACCTAAAGGAGTGGGATATGGAGGGTGGGAGGGAGGCGCAAGAGGGAGGGGATATGGAGATATATGTATAGATATAGCTGATTCACTTTGTTATACAGCAGCAGCTAACTTACCATTGTAAAGCAATTATACTCCAAAAAAGATGTTAAAAAAGAAAACAAAAGACAGGCTTAAGGGAGATGCTGGTGGTATGTTGGCATGAACTCAGCTCCTCTTCCCTTCATCCTCAGCTCTAAGCTCTCTGCCTTTCAAGAGCCTAATGGCTGCTGGCTTCCATGGGAAGCTAGGGAGACATTAGGTCTCAGGCTCTTTTGAGGTTCTAGCAGAGGGAAATTAGTCTGATGCTTTTTCCCTTATGGGAAGGGCAACATCGTCAGTGGATGTTCGGAAATGCTGGGAGGTCAGAGATCTGTAACTCTCCAGACAGAAGACAGTGTTGGCCCAGATCTTCTTACCTTTACACGGCCAAGCCAAAGCTGTGCAGGAAGACTGGATCTCCCTGTTCCTCAGGCTGTGGGAGATCTGAGAGCAGGGAGGAAGTTTCCTTCAAGACCAGCAGCAGGGTCTGGCAGGCTCCTGTAGTTAGAGATAGCTTCATCTTTCAAGGTCTGTGAGAGTCTTTTCATTTAGCATCTGAGCTCCAATGAGTTGACATAGAAAAATAACCCACCCAATAGCTGAGGGAAAAGCAGTCATTAGAACAGACACACCACTGATAGAGTGCTGTTGAAGGAGATGGTGACATTTTGAATTAAGATTCAAGACTAGGATAAAAAAATTCTTCCTAGAATTGAAAACGTGGCTTCCAAAATAAAAAAATTCAGGAAAGGAACTGTGGGAGAGGGTAGTCTCTATTGAAACTGAATAAGTGATCTGAAACATCAAGTGCTAAGAAATATCTCAAAGCATAAGGCAAAGCGAAGTGAACCTCAAAAGGAAATGGAAGTCAGGTCCAAGGGACCTAACACCTGTGGAATTTCAAAGGGAGAAGAAAGAACAATTGGAGATAAGGCAATAAGTAGAAATAATCAGTATAAAAATTTCCCTATTTTAAGACCTAAGTCTGCTAAAATCCACGAATGCTAAGGATACAGGGGAAAATCTCACAAGTTTCCAAGCACTCATGAACAAATTACCTAAAAAAAAAGCAACAGACTTCTTATTTTCAACAATGGAGCTAGAAACAAGAATGAACTAGTATCTGTAGATTTCTCTCAGAATAGGACCAGAACCAAAGAATTCAATACCTGGACAAGTATGAAAGAAAGGTATTTGAAGATATACAAGAAAGAGTTTACAACTTATGCACTTCATCAGAGGCAAATCTACAAGCAAAGGCTTTAACCAAATAATATACAGGCCAGAATAGAAATCTCAAGATGGAAAAAGATAAAGACAGAAATAGAACTGGAGCGTAGGAGAGAAAGAATGTTGAAAGAGAAAGAATGTTGAAAGAGGAAGAAAGTGAAAGTATTCTAAACCTTATTGAAATGTAAAAGGAGGATAATAGAATCTTGGTAAGGAAAGTAATTAATATCTTGCTCTCATATAATAGCCCAGTAATACTATCTGATTATGAGAACAAGAGAAGGGGAGATAACCATTTATGAAAAAAAAATTAAAAGATGGTATAACTTGCAAATAAACAAGGGGAAAGAGGAATGAATAAAACTTGATCAGACAAGCAAGCATAAAAAAGGTAAAGGTTTCCCCTTATCCCACTTATCATAATGTGGTATGATAAGTAAGTAAAAAATAAGATGGAAAGAACAATGTGATACATGTAAAGCATTAAATAAAATGTGATAGACTCAAATTCTATTATTACAAAAATCTGTTACAGTTTTTTAAAAAAGAGCAGAATTTTGCTCTTTGCAAAATACATACTTAAAATACAGTAATAAAAGGGATTTGAAAATAAAAGAACCATAAAAACCAAAACTAAACAAAACATTGGAAATGCATAGAAAAACATCAGGAGAGGAAATATTAATGGCAGACAAAGTGGAATAGAAGGATAAAAGCACCAAATAGGATAAGGACAGACATTACAAATTGATTAAATGCACTGTTTTTAGCAAATAAAACAAGAAACTAAATATACAAACAAAACTTTTAGGATTACAAGGGGACATTTTATTTCTATGAAAAAAAAGAAATGAACATGATAAAAATACAATTGTACTGAATTTTTCAGTATATTTCCAAGAATTTGAATAATTTAATAGACTCCCCCCCAGAAGCTATAGAGAGGATATAGAGGAAACGAATAATGCAATTTATAAACTTGATTTAACATATTAATATAGAACATTTTATGTCTTGAATAGGCTATATAAAAACATGTTTCCACAGAACATTTCCAAAAATGAATCATGTGCTAGGAAAAAAAAAAACCTTAACAAATTCAAAGTAGAGAGCTTACAGGTTATGTTCTCTCATCACAGTCCAATAACGTTAATTGGAAATTAAGAAACACACAATGAGAGAAGCCTGGTATGAGAGAGAAAATTAAGGAATTGTTTTAGTCTCTCTGGGCTGTTATAACAAAATATCACCGATTGAGTAGCTTATAAACAACAAAAATTTATTTCTCACAGTTCTGAAAGCTGGAAGTCCAATATCATTTCTGGTGAGGGTTTTTTTCCTGGTTCATAGCAGGCACTTTCTCACTGTGTCCTCACATGGTGGAAGGGACTAAGGATCTTTCTAGAACTCTTTTTATAAAGGCACTAATCTCATTCATGAGGGATTCACCCTCATAACTTTAGCACCTCCCAAAGGCTGCACCTCCTAATACCATTATCTTTGGGGGGTTAAGATTTTAACATATGAATTTGGGAGGGGACATAAATGTTCATACCGTAGAAGCAATGGAAAAACAAACAATTTGTACTAAAATAATGGGGAACAGCAAAAGTGAACTTAGAGGAAAATGTGTTACCCTTAAGTATGGAAGCAGAAATGTAAAAATAAAAGAATTAAGTACTTATCTTAATGAATCCAGATAAGAACATCAATAAAAGCAAAACAAAAGAAACTTTGAAGAGAGAATTAATATTGATAAAAGCTGAAATTATTAAAATAGATGAAATAGCAGAAAAGAATAATAAATTCAAAGACTGATTCTTTAAAAAGACCAATAAAATAGATAGATACAATGTGAGCCTGATGAGGAGAAGAGAATGCAATAAAAATTAGACAAGATTAATAATGTGAAAGTAGAAAGAACTTAAAAGAATTCCAAGTAAATACAGTGACTCTAAAGCAGTATTAAAAGAAAACAAACCTAGAAGAAATGAATACTTTCCTAGGAAAATATACATGATCACAAATGAGATAGATGTGAAAACTTGAATAGACCAATTATTATAGAAAAGATTGGAAAAGTGATAAATGATCTCCTATCAAAGAAGGCAGCAGGCAGATGGATTCACAGGTGAATTTTTAACCTAACCATTAAAGAATAGATAATTCCAATATTATTTAAACTATTGTGGGTCTTAGAAAAGTACTGAAATTTCTCCAGTTAGTTTTGTGAGACCAGAGCACCTCCAATACTGATGCCAAAGAAGGAATGCAACAACAACAACAAAAAATGTGCAGGCCATTTCATCTATGACTATAAATGCCAAATGTTTAAACAATATACTAGAGAACATAATAGAGGAGTGAATCAAGTGAGTGATACACTATGACAAAACAGTCTTTATTAGAGGAATGAAAGGGCAGTTCAATTCCGGGAAGTCTACCTACATATTGATTACATTAAAAATTAAAGGGAAAAAATCCCAACCGTTATCAATAGGTGGTCAAAAGACATCAGACAAAGGTCAAGCAACCAATGCCAAGGGAAACTTGAAGCAAAATAGGAATAGAAGGAAATTACATATAATAAAGAGAAGCCCACAAATAAACATTATCTTAACTGGCAAAAAATATATCTTTCACTTAAAATCAGGAATCAGACAGGCATCACTGTAATCACTTGTATTGGTGATTCTAGCAAATGTAAGTAAAATAACTAGTATAAATAATGGAAAAGGAGATAAATTCCCTGATGCTGATAAGATAACTGTTTTTTTAGAAAACCCAAAAGACTCTCATGAAAAAGCAAGTTATAAGAGAATCTGGTGTGTTGAATACAAAATAAATTACAGAAGTAACCAGTCTAGCTCTGTTCAGGCAAAAGCACCTAAAAAAGGAAATGGGAAGAATATTTTACTCAAAGTACAAATGCTAGAAAATAATTTGGTGTAAGTTTAGTAGGTGCAGAACATATATGAACAAAACTATGAAAACATTCTTGGGAAATGCATGACAAAATATAAGCAAATGGAAAAGTCCATTATCATCTTGGATTGAATGACTTATTGTTACAGACATGTCAATTCTCCAAAAAGTAATACATAAATTTACACTGTGCTAATTGGACTCTTTTTTTTCTCACACGTAAAATACCATATAATAATTGAAAAGAGTCTTAAGTTCCAGGTATCTACATATAATAGTAATTGTGAGTGAGCATAATCTTTAACTTAAGGCTTTTTGAAGAATTTTCAGAATGATCAAAACAATACTGAAAAAGACTCTAAACAATTTAATAAATACACTTCAGTACAATAAATGTGAAATTATATACAGTAGGTTTTAAATACTAGTCTCCCATTTCCTTCTCAATAATTGGTGGGGTTAAGGGGCGAGTCTAGGAGACTGGATGTTTTTGTGAGCCCCAAACTGTTCTTGTTTGTATGGACTGGTCAAACTTGGTTGTGCATTAGAATCACCTGTGGTGCTTCATAAAAGTAGAGATTCCAGGGTCTCACCCAGGAGTTCCTGCAATCAGAATCTGTAGCAAAAGTGTAGAAATCACTGGCTAAGTCTATGCTGCAATGATCACTTCTTGTTTCAGGGTTTCTATTCCGAGCACAGAAGCCTAATGGTTACCCGATGTTCCACTGAAACAGTCCATAGAAAAGGGTACTCAGTGTTTCCACTGGGAGGACTCTCATTTAAATCCTCTTTGTGAGAAATGATTCATTTCCTTTTAAGTACGAGAGTTGAAAATCGATTAAAAAAAAAGAAAATAGATTTCCCATTGTAGACAAACATACAATGTGAAACTTGCTTTCTGTGTAGCAGGAGGCAGTAAAAGTATGTAGACAGTAACGTCATGTATTGGTTTGAGTTTGAAACCTGGCTTTGCTTTTTTCCAGCTGTGTTACCTTTGACAAATTAATCTTTAAGTATCTTCATCTAAAAAATGAGGATGAAAATAGTGCTTCATAGGATAATAGTACTTACTTTAAAAATAATAATGACTTAAAAAGTGTTAGCTAAAAGCAAATAAACAGAAATAATGATCTCAGGGGAGCTGTAGGGTGGCCGCGGCTGTGGGGACTTGAAGTGGCATCTCGGTTCCCCAACCAGGGATTGAACCTGGACGGCGGCACTGCTTTGGGTCTCGGCCCCTTTGGGAAAGAATTTCAACAAAGAGATGGAAAATAGCCAAGCAGGTAAAGTGTTTATTAAGAGAGGAATACGTGCGGATAGACACATGGGTGGGCTCAGTAAGAGTTGCACCTTTGGGAAGTTTAGATCATTTATAAGGGGGCAGTCTTCCGGGTCTTTGTTTTCCTCTGGCCAATTGTCTTGCTTTGACCCTGTACCTGATTTGTCTCAGGGCCCTCCGTATGTGCACGCTCATCCTTTAGCCAAGATGGATTTCAACTTGAGGGTCTCTGGGAAGTTAGCAAAACTTATTATGGTCTGGTGCCCCCTCTCCTGAGGAAACTTTCCGTGCATGTGTAATTTGGGAGGTCTCCCTGACCCCAACAATGAGAAAGATGTGACTTCCTTATCTTTTACCCAAGCAGGGCTTAGCCCCTCTCTGCCTCTGCCATTACTGTTATCTTAAAGTGTTCACAGGAGACAAAGTCCAGCTATTCATCCTGTTCCTGTTGTTATTTCTATCCGAAGTATAAATAGGAGGTTAGTTGTAAATTATACAACTGGAATCCATTTATCTCCTGCCTCAATAACGCTAGTAAGTACTCTCCTCAGCAAGCGTAGCTTGGGAGGTTAATGTCACCATACACCTTAGTATGGGGCCAACACATAGTAGGTACTTAATATTCTTGAATCAAGTTTCAACATGGTGTGGCTCACACTACTTTTATCAAAGGCATTAAGTATTTTCTTTCTCTCTAGCTCTCTTCTTATTAATATAATTTTAAGTGTAATATCATTTGAACATCCCCATGTGATTCTGGTTTGTGAAGACAAATGAATTCACCTTAATATCGCTGCCTAAATAAGTTTTATCAATCACCTCCCTCTACACGGGCTCCACCATTTAGGACTGGAAATCTTCAGTCGTTTCTCTCAGATGCTCAGGAACAATTCCACTCCTGTTCTACTGGTCTGTGCTCCTCATCAAGTTATCCTGACCCTGGATTGGGCACTAGTGTCCGTTATGAGAATATGCCTTCTCTGGGTAGAGCCCTTCCTTACTGGTGACAAGGTACACAGAGGTCTGTGGCAGACTGGGTTGAGAGAATGACCCTCTCTCCAGTTCTGTGCTATACTTTGTCACCAGAGCCCAAAGTAATACTTCTTAAATCTGAAATCCCACAGTCATTTGCAAAAATGATTCCTCAGTCTCTGGCCCTAAGTTCTTTCCCCAAGGGGCTTAAAACCCTTCAAAGACTCTGTGGGAGAGTAGGGAATGCAGGCACAACATCACTCCCTCCATTCCTTTCGACAGTTTCCCAAGGCCTCTGGCACAAAATTTCTCCATCCTTCTTTATTCAGAAACATATACTCCAAGATCATCAACGTATACGAACAGATGGCTGGAGTTGTCGCCGAGTCCATCAGGTTTATAGATGCTAAAGTTCTAAATCCCAGTTTGGCCTCAGGTGGCCCACCAAAGACCTTATCCTCCTTTCTTATATCCCTTTCAACCAGACAGAGAATTCTAATTCAAAAGGCATCTTGTCTACTCCAATTCTGTTCCTTTGTTGTCTCCTTTGAAAGTGAAACATCTGTGCATGGAGAGAAGAATCACACATTTCTGAGGCAGAGGCCATCCTGGCCCTGAGTCACAGCTGCCTGGCTTCACTGGGGATCTAGTGCCCAGGCTTCTCAGCAACGTGGAGCTCTGGAGATTTCTGTTGTGCTGGTACTGATGTATGAACATCTATAACAAAAGTTAATGTAATAACAATGGCACAATATAAGGTTAACAACTTAATTTCTTATTTCTCAGAAAGCTTCTTTAAGGTGATATGAAAGTTGTTAATGCCCTCTTAACTTCTTTAAATTCTAGTAAGGTATATAAGGAGGTATATAATGACATTAGGCCCATTAAAAAACTCTTGCTCCTTCCTGGGATTGGAAGAAGAATAGCATAAAGTGTAATAGAGTAACAATTGTTTAAGTGTTGTGTAAAGTGCCATATAGCGATTAACGAAAAAATAATGAAGAATTCCTCCTCACCTTCACATGACTCTAATCATGCGTTTTTGAAATAGATGTTTTCAGTCTAGTTCTGGATGAAGTCCAGCTTCTTCTTTCTGATCCTTATTCCTAATCTCAGGGTGATGTCCACCTTAGATACTTAAGTATTCCTTTCTCCACTATGAAACCTAGTTTTCACAAGGGAAGGATAAACAAACTCATGTTCAAGTGCCAATCGGGTGTGATAAGGCTTAGCCTGTGTTTCCCAGAGGCATTCTAGTGGAAAGGAGTTAGTCAAAAACTCCAGGCTGCAATGCCTGTTCTGCCACTTATTTTATGATATGTGAACCCAGCACAACAAACTCTGAGGCCAGCTTCTCTTTTTTAAAAATAGCAGCAATATGGGGACTTCCCTGGTGGTCCAGTGGTTAAGACCTCATGCTTCCACTGCAGGGGCCACAGGTTGATCCCTGGTTGGGGAACTAAGATCCCTCATGCACCGTGTTTGGTCCATAGCTGGTACTCAATTTATGTTAAAAAGTTTTGTTAATTTACTCAAAAGAGAACAAAACCTTAATCCAGAGAAAACGGCTTTTAACTGTGGAATTTCATATTGTTTGAGAAGAATTTGGTGGGCCTTTTTTTGGGCTCCCTTAAATCATATTTGTATAGGTAGTTGCCAACTCTGTTCTCTTTCTTTCTATAAGGAGAACAATACACTTGTCTCCATCTCCACCATGGTCTGACATGAACTTGTTTCAGCCTGGTTGTGTCAGGGGCAGGGACCACAAAAGTGCTTTCACTAAAGTCTAAGGGAGGTCACGTGTGGGGTGTCTCTTTCCAGTTACATAAAGTTCATTTCATATGAAGATACGATTCCCTCCCCATTCCCAAGACACTAATCTGTAAAATGGTGAACAATGACCCTCAAATAGTTGTGCATTTCTTTAATCATCTTGTATAGATCTATATGTTAAAACGGTTTCCTAAATCTACATTTTCCAGCTGCTGTGGTTCAACCTTTGCGGAGGAAAGGAAAACGGATTCCAAAATGTCGCTCACTTCTCCGTATCTACAAAGCACCTACAGGATGGGGGTACCACTTGATTTTATTTTCTAACTTTCAAGCTGGCCTTGGATAAATACCCTTTTATTTTTTGCTCCACAGAGATGCTTGGATAGAAGATCTGAAGAGTCCCGTCAAGGGCTCCAGACGGCCCGCTCTGCCTGGTGGTAATACATCAGTGGTGAGCTCTGCAGCAGGACTGGCGCCCCGGGGGCCCGCGCTGCTGGAGCAGCAGGGGCACGAAGGCAGGGCTCCGGGCCAGCACCCTCTCACATCTCCTTAGGAGGGGACACCGCCCAGGCGCCCGCGTTGCTAGGTCTTCTGTTTGCCGGCTTCAAAAGAACCCAGAGCGGGACCAAAGCAAACCGGGAGGGGGGCCGGAAAAGCTAAAGCACCTTCCCCAGTCATCAGTCGGGAAAAGAGGACGCTCCTCGGTTGGCCCCTCCCGCCCGTTGCCATCCCGGCGCGAGGCGGGGTGCTGAGGAGCCCCCTCGTCCTTGGTTCCTCCCAACCGTCGCCGTCCCCGGCGCCCTCGCTCCCGCTCCGCCGCGCACGTCGCGCACCCCCGGTCGCCGCCCGCGAATGGTCTGGCCCGTCGGTAGCCACCACCCCTTTGGCTGCGCCCACTGCTCCAGCTGCTCCGGGTCGAGCGCCGGCGCCCAGAGCTGTGGCTGCCGCGGGCGGTGGGTGGGCGGGCGGAGGGGAGCAGCCGACGTTCAGCGCAGGCTGCCGGGCCCGGGGCGGCCGCAGTGGGAAGCCGAGGCGCGCGGGAGCCGCGGAGGGACCGCCCGCAGCCCGGAGGCGAGGACCCGGGCTGGGTTTTCCTTACCCTGGTGAGTACCTGCTGCCCCGATCCTCCCTGACCCCCTTTCCCTGTCCCCACGCCCCCGAGGTGTCGGCCCCCGCCCGGACGGTCACTGCTCCGGGGACACTGGCCCCCGCGGGAGCAGCGGCACGGGGAGCTGCTGCTGTTGGTGCTAATGATTCAGCACCATTCGCGCCCTGAGAGATTTGGGCAGAATGGGGGAGGGTGGGGGGGTGCCGAGGTCAGTTGCCTTCCTCTCCTCAGCTTCTGGGTTCCAGATGAACGACCCCGGCGGGCGAGGTCGGGTGGGGGGAGCTAGGAGGCTCCCTGCTGGCTTGTTCTGTGATTCTGTCCGTTTCCCACATCACGGTACAGACCTCCGTGAGTGTGCGGTGCAGTATTCAGTGTGTCTTTTTCGCACAGGCGAGTGAAGTCTAGGGCCCTTTTCTATACCTGTCATTTTCTCTACTTCTTCCTCGGTTGGATGCCCAATTCGTGCCATCATTCGCTCAACTTCACATCGCGTTGCATCCCCCGCTAACGTGTGAGAAAGATGCTGTATCCAAGTTGTCTTGTATTCAGAGTGGGTTTGATTGGTCTTGACATAGTAGGAAAAGATTTAAGGGAGGTAGGAAATAATACTTTCAGAGCCTAGGCACTTTATATATACATACATATATATATATATATAAAAATAAATAATTTCATTAAATCATGACAACAACTCAGAACCAAATGTGCAAAGTGAAGAGCGGGGAAGTTAAATTACGTGCTCAAGGTCACAGCATAGATATTTGGATATAAGATTCCCTGATCCCAAAGCCCACGAACCTTCCACTGTATTAAGGAGTTGTGTATCCAAGTGTGTCCAAGTTATATGTACATATATATGATTTATTACATATTAAACATAGTATTAATTTTCATAGAAGTAATCTCAAACAACAGCAACAACCTGTAAACTTCCTGTGTATCGAATTATCATTCTTTTAGTATAAAAGTAGGGGCATTCTTTGAATTATTCGAAAAAACATACTATTTTCTTAGAAAGCATATGCCAAAAAGTAGTATCTGGACCACACTGCATAGGAGAGCTAGGTCATAACAGGAGCTGTTCAACACATTTTTGGCAGTGATAGATGGTGAATGCTTTGTGCTTTGGCATAGCAGGTGATAGCTCGATTTTACAGACGAAGGAACTGAAATACAGAGAAGGTTCAAGATTACACAGCTAGCTAGTGGTGGAATCTGGACAAGCATTGACTCTTACACAAAACATGTGTTGTAGCAAAGTGTAGCTCTGTACAGTGGGAAACTGTATTGATTTGTTTTTACCCTGCCCTTCAGAGTCAACAGCTATATTGACCTTGTATGCTCTTTCTATAACAACAATGGATGCTAGGTTTTTCTTTGTTCCTTGCTTGGCCATTTGATTTGCTTTCATTTATGATTTATATATTTTCTCTTAAGATATGCAACTCTTGTTGATGTTTCAGGAAGCAGGTTGCTATAGTACGAATGCTCATTATCTCCAAGTACTGGGCTAGTATATGAGGGCAGATAGGAACATCGTCATCTTAGTCCATCATTCCTAAAGTATTTAACCATTTGCATTGGAGAATTCTTTTTTGAGTTGATGAGGATATTGATAGACTAAAGGGATAAAATGGAGGCACAAATTTATATTTGTTGTTCAGACAAGGCTGTTAAGAGAAGTAGAGTCTTGAGATGAGTCTTAAGTTTGGTTTCTAGGAGGTCATTTCTTTTTGTTCTTTATATGGCTATAGACCATGCCCTGACCTCAGTGAGGGCTCTTGTGGTCCAATCTGTTTAATCCCAAAGGAGACAGCAGAATTGGTATGAATGAATAAGCAAAAATACAATTCCACTGCTATTTAAAAAAAAAGGAAAGTGCATGTTCTAGCGTTGGAGGGTCAGTAGGAACATTTTAAAACAGATGCAACACACTTTATTTAGATAACATCACTGAGTATGAATATAATACCAACTTGGCTTTAGAACTGTATTCTCTCTCTCTCTTCCCTTCTGTGTGTGTGTGTGTGTGTGTGTGTGTGTGTGTGTGTGTGTTTGTCGAATGACTACTATCTGCAGACCATCTAAATTCTAAAAGTCTAGCTGGGGAAACTAAAAGTCTAGCTGGGAAAATATTTACCTACACACGAACAATTAACTAAATAGATAGAATTGGCTTAATACCGGAAAAATGTAGTACAGACTTAAGTGCCATATGAACACCTTAAGAAGACAGAGAAATAGTAATGGCTAGGGTCATAAGAGGATCAGGAAAGTCTTCATGGATGGAAGTGTATTAAATCACTCTGTGAGAGATGGGAAGGTTTTTAGTAGGAAAGAGAAAGCCAGATGAAGAAGTTCAGCAGAGAAGTGGTCATGTACTGTTTGGATGCATGGTGACAAATTATGAAGAACCTTGCATATCAGGCAGTGAAATCTGCTCCTTATTGGGTAATCATAGGGAACTAGTGTAGGTCGCTGAGCAAGCCAAGTTTCTCTTTGGTTTGTCTTGCTCACATTCTCCATATTCCTTGTTCCAAGTGCCGTTTGAGAAAATGTTATGTTTCCTGGGTACTGATATTAAAAGCACTAAACCCAGAAAGTTTTCTATGCAAGTAAGATTTTTCCTCTTCCAAGGAGGTTTGCCTTTTTAAAAGCTTTTCCCCTTTCATTATAGTATTACAAACAATTTGGAAACTAAGAATATATAAAAAAAATCACCGTAATCTTACTAACTAAAGACAACCACTATTAACATACTGATGTGTTTCCTTCCACTCTTTTTTCCGCGCATAGTTTTAATCATGCTGTGTATATTACTTTTTATACATTTTTACTTTAAATTTTATAACAGTAATTTTCACTTAATTACAATTTGGCAGTGAACATTTAAAATGCCTACATAATTTTCCATGAGGTAGATGTGCCATAAATTTCTAATCACTCCTCATTGTCACTATTTTTAAAAAAATTTTTATTGCAGTATAATTGATTTGCAATGTTGTGTTAGTTTCAGGTATACAGCAAAGTGAATCTGTTATACAAATACATAGTCACTGTATTTTTGATGATAATAAATAACACTGTGATGAACATCTTTGTTCATAAGCTCTTTTCTAAATTTTAGAAATTAGTTCCTTAGGATAGAGTCTCAGAAATAAAAGTTCTGGGTTAAAAGGTTCTGAGTTCTTGTTTGACTTTTTTTAAAAAAATTGAGCTATAATTGGTATATGACATTTTATTAGTTTTGGGTATATAATGTAATGATTTAATATTTGTATATATTGCAAAATGATCACCACAGTAAGTCTAGTTAACATCCATTACCACACATAGTCACAGATTTTTTTTTGTGATGCTTACTTTGACTAAATTTTATGCAAGTTTTAAAACTCTACTGGATTCTGTATGTTCTCTTTGGAGCATTAGCATATTAGGTATAGGATATTTGCATATTAATAATTAATAACACTCCTGGCTGTGGCTCCTCACATTATACTATTTCAGGCAAACTTGTCTTTTGATTAGAAAGGTTAGTTAAATCATGGGTACTGGGAGAAAGGCAGGCAGTTGGGGCCACTGAAGAGAGAAGATGTAAATAATGGAGGACAGGTTTGGTGAGAGTGAGCAAGAGTTTGTAGCCAGAGAAGGGGCTTGTGTGATAGACTACTTTCTGGTCCTGGTGTTGTATTTGTGGACGTCAACTCTCTCCTTTACCGTGCCCTTCCCTCAGGAATCCACCCCTATCCTCCACACAATATCTGTCTCTTTCAAACTTCTTCCACCCTCCTGTATCAGGTTCCCAGGTTTCAGCTTCAGTATCCCGGCAGTGCAAGGCTTATGAACTCGCTCTCGCGTTCTAATTTGGAGAATCCACATAGGTGAGCGCAGGAATTCCAGACCTCCTTCAGTTGTCAGCAGAAGCCCAGGTTACAAGGTGCAAGAGTGTCTGGTGGACATTGAAGACTCTCGCCCTCTCCCCCGTGCACATTGCCAGAGATGGCCTTTGAGAACAGCAGCCGCTGGGGAGTCGCCTAAGGTTTCCAACATCCCCTGCCGGCATTCGGCTGCTCCCCTCCCCTCGTTCCCAGTATTCCTCGACCAGAGGAAATTCCCCTCATTGAGGAGAGACAGTGTGCCTCAGTGTCCCACCAGTTGTAGGGTTACATGACACCACCTCCTTGGACAGGTGCATTGGCCAGGCCTCTGCCTTGCTCCCCCAGGCTCTCACCTGGGTTTCCTCTGGATCCCGCCCCCATTCTCCTTGGAATTTGAGGCCAGGGAGCCACTGAGGCAGGGAGGCCATGAAGTGTCTCTGAGAACCAGTGGAAGGGGAGTTAGGGAGACGAAAGTGCCTCGAGGGCACAAGTAGGTAGCAGAGAGGCAGGTACTTGGAATATATCATCAGTTTGGGAAGATGTGAAAGGAAACAATGAAAACTGAAGCATCACTTTACAAACCAAAAATAGGGCCCGTCTTTTTAGGACCTGACAGATGATTTCTGTTGGAAGTTGGGCACTGAGGTAGGCTGAGTAATATTCTGGGCAGAATTTGTCGTGTGCTTAGTTGGGACCTACTATTTAAAACAGTTTGCTTAAGCTATTAGAAGGTGGTAAATCTATTTCCATTCCTCCCAGGCATTATTTCTCAGAGTTCAACTGGGCTTAGTCAACAGTTTTCCCTAGGGTTAAGTTAAAGCTAAAAACTTAAATTTATTTATTATTATTATTTATTTTCCACTACCCTTATTTCGGTAGTTCCCATTTGACATTTACCTAACACATTCCCACCCATGGTACACACGATAGTTGACAAAGCCAAGGTGTTGGGATTGTTTAGGCTCTGGGAGTTGAGTGATAAATCCAATTTTCTCTTTTTTCTTTCACTTCTTACTTGTAAGCAACTAGTTGGCCTGTGTTTCTTTGACTTCTTTGAAGGTTTAGAGTTAGGTGGTCAAGTGGTCACTGCGTCTCCCCTGGGGCTGATTACTCCTTCCTTTTGAAATTGATGATATTTTTGGTCCACTGGACATGCTGAACTGTCCACATTGTTTGGTTTTTCTAAATTGTGTCATGGCACCTGAGCTTCCAAACTTCTGTGTTATTTTTGTTCTGTGTAGCTATGTGAAATGGAACATTATGTTTGATAAAAGATTATTTTGAACATTTCTATCTCTTTTACCCACTACTTTGCAAAGTCTGAACTGGTGACACATCTAATTCACCAAGGTGGCAGTAGCTTGTTTTTATAAAAATTCTCCTCCCTCCTCTGTGAGCTTATTTGCAGTGAAGTTGACTTTTTACAGTAAATTGAGCATTTGTAGATTTGGAAGATGGATCAGGAGTAATCCAGGCAGCAGCTTCAAGATTATTTCTATGCTCTTTGCTGGATTAGAATTTTAGGGCTGCTTAGGTATACTTCTCATTTAAGGTAGTACTGTCTTTCTTTTGTAAGAGAAGAGAGCCCACTTAAAATTTGTGTAAAATCTAATTGATGTGATTCTAGTACTATGTTTGACTGGCTTTGTGATATGAATGGTTGTATGTGTGGTGTATTGGTAGGAAAAGTCAGGAACTGTGGATTTAATTTGCATTATTGCATTTGATGGGAAGATTTTTCATGTGTAATTTTGTCATTGCTATTATTTAAAATATATTTTTTCCAAGTATTTAATAAATAAAATCTGTAATCATGTGTGACATTCATAGTGATTGCTGAAAAATCAGGACAATAATTTTAGCACACGTCTCAGTTTATATTTAGAATCGGTCTGTCTGCAGTTACCCAAACAAATATGTGCTAGCTACTCTATGGAGAGGAAAGATAGAAATTGAACACTTTCTACAATCAGCTTAGTTCACATGAAACCAGATGCAGACGTTTTCATTTAGCTGTAGATTTGATCACATCCAAGACGATAATATTGTATTTAATTACTTAGCATCTCTCAATGTAGAATCCTAAAGATTGGCAGATATTACTTCCTCCGTTTTAATGATGTGAGAAATCGAGCTAGGCAGAGGGAAAAAAAAAACAGGCAAAATGCATGCCGAATCATCGTAGGATTAGAAGTTGGTCTACAGCTGCCCCTTTAATACTAATTTTGACAATAGGTGCTACTATTTACGGTTATATGTAAAAAAGGGGATGACCTTCATTCATTTATTAGATAGTTTTAATGGTTTTACTACTTTTACAGTATTTGAGAAAAAAAAATAACTCGTCAAATCCATTGAATACTTTTTCCTAATCTCTGATGTCTACTTTTAGTCCATGTCAGTTTCACCCTTAGTCAACACACACATACTTCAATCCATTATTTTTGGAAAATGTAAACAAGTTATTTCTGGAACTTGCTGCAAAAATTAAAGGAAAACAGATATTTTAATATTCAGGAAAGTTTTAAAGGGAGGGATCAGTGCTTCTTAAAATCAAGTGGACTATACATATGTGGAAAACTTTTTCACTTGTCAGAAGTCAGTGCCGAATGGGCATTTCTGGCAAAAAGAAAAGTTTGCTGCTACATATGTTAGGAGGTTGTCATTTTGGAATAGGAGGCATTTCCTCTTTTAAAAATGTATCTTGGGTATGTGTGGAGAGCTATTTTCATCCTTGACTAAGGAATTAAAAGTTAAATGTATTTTTCATTAGTTATAGTATGGCCTATTTACTTCCATAATGTGCTTGAAAGCGTATCTGTGAATTTTGTTTTTGAATTCATAAGGAACCAGAATAATAAACATAGGATGAAGTGAAGGTCCTAAAGTACAGCTTCTACTGAGAACAAAATTAAACAAATACACTCAGCAGTACCTGTGAATAGATATTTAGATCTCCAAGTAAAATTACCTAATGGTAATCCAAGCGTTTTTCTCCC